>NW_026775571.1:9197747-10420247 GCF_030987335.1 Cornus florida | reverse complement strand
ATTCTGGGTGTACTATTCACCCCATTGGAATTTCGACTTGACATTCTTGATATGCATGCTATATGGTTTCACATATATTAAATCTAGAATATTTGGTTAGATTTTGAAATCTATCATTTATTATTTTTCTAGTATTAAAGTTTAATGCTCATGGCCATTCATTGCATGGAATTCACTTGTGTCGTGTTTTTAAATTATGTCATGGTATGTTGTATAACATATTTAAATTTGAGATCATTTGGATGAATTTCAAAACTTAGAGATTTTAATTAAGTGTAATAATTAAAATCCATTCAATAGCTCATTGGTCTTGATTAAGTTTCTAATTTAGAATTCATACTTTTTGTGACAAATTCCTTCACATGTATCAAATTGAGAATAATCAAATAAGTTTGAAACTTATATTCATTTACTTCCTTTGTATGGAGCTTAATTCACATGGTTATGTTTTGCATGAAATGGACTTGTAACTTGACATTGAACTTGACCTTGATATGATCCTTGACACACCTTGTTCATAGAACATTTGGACTTGCCTTGTAATCATGATAATTTAATCCCTTAGGTTGATTAAATTTTCCTTTTTATGCTTCCATCGGTTTAATCATGACCCCTTGTATCTAGGTTTCATTAATGTACTTAATGAACATGCTCACATGTCTTGGAATGATTTAATTACTCATATGTTGCTTAGAAAGTAATTGAATTATGTATCTTATACTTGTGGTATATTTACTTCAATGAACTTCATGTGCTATATATCTTGGATGTTGTCTATATAGTTACATACTATGATTTCTTCTCATCTCACATGCCATGATAGTTGATGAACTAGGGGCATGACTTGTGTGTTCCAAAATCTTGGTTGTGCATGAAACGTGGTTAATGTATTTATTGTATTTGATACAATCTTGACTTGTACAACTCGTTGATTTTGGGATTTGAGATATCAATCAAGAATTGACATGGCTAGGACTTGGTTCTAGTACGGGGGAATGTCCTCCTACAACTATAGTGCGCATTAGGGGAAAGGTACTCATGGGTTAGTAGCCCTAAAGTCATCTCAAGAGTACGGTTTTAATCTGGACGATATCCGAGTTTCCACATTGGTTGATTTCGCTCTTTAAATTTCAAGTTGCTATTCCTTGAAGATTTAAACTTGTCGTGTTATGTGAAATGCTCCAATCTTGTTTCATTGCATAGATATTATGCCTCATTCGTGATTTCAAGTATACTCCTTGTCTGTTAATTGCATCGATAATGTAATTCTTGTTAACATATGTTCGAGCATACTTATTGTCATGTTATATGGAATGTTCCATCGTTGTATACTTGCATAGGTATTATGCCTTATTCTTGATTCCATTTATAATTCTCATTGTGTTAAATCGGTATGTCCCAATCATGTAAACTGCATTAATAATGTGATCCTTATATTCCATTGTTTTCTTATCATGTTGTATGTATCTTACTGGTTATATTCATTGGATTATCTCAATCTTGATTTATTTCATACATGTTTATGTATCATGATTCTTGTTGCTTATACTCTAGGGTAGCTTAGGATGCTCTTTGAGTCTCATCTTGATATAAACGTTAGGTGGCATGAGCCCTTTGACATGCTTCACCATAAGGTGATATAACTGTAAAATGCTAGGTTGATGCATGCTCATCTTCTACGAGTAACTTTAAGTTGCTCACCCTTACGTTACTGGGGCATATTTCAGGTACAGGACTCAAGATTTGAAGATTTCATTGCCTTGGATGATTTGTAGCTTCTCATGACAAAACTTGTATTCCTTGATTCCATATATGTAAAGTGTGCATAAGCACACTTTTTTCATTGTATTCAACATGTATAAGATGAGACCGGAGGCCAATATCATGTATTATGTATTTTATACACTTTTACTTTTAAAGTCATTGTGAAAACCTTAAAAAATCAATAATCTTTGTTTCATAACTTTTGCATCGAGCATGGGAATTGCATTATTTCTTTTTCACAGGGTTTCTATGATCATGTACGAGGTGTGGCCAAGGGCCAAACACCATTTCACTTTAGGTCTTGTATAGTAGTTTCATTTATTCCATTTTTAGGCATTTTTAGCTGGTGGGAGGTCATATTTTGCATTTTTGACATTTTGAGGTCATAGACCATTGGGACGCATCTTAAATGCCTTTTTACGTTCGCGTGCATGTTCATATTTCACAAAACCCTTAAGTTTCAACTTTTAACCTATTTTTAGGCAATTTTCATGAATTTTCATGAAAATTCATGCATGAGAGTGTCATTTGAGCTCCTCCTTGTTTTGGCTTGTTTTAGATGTTTGAACGGGCCTAGAAAGTGTTTTGAAACATGTCCGGATCATGTAGAAAGCTTAGATAGCCTTAGAGACGGACCATGCATCACACACACACACATTGTAGCAGCTTTTCTAAGCTGTAGCAGATGTGTCGGCCGGCTAATGAAGCTCCACCGGTCGACCGACGATTCCCTCGAGACCATTCCAATAGCCTTTTTAGGAAAAACCTTGTTTCGGTCGGCTGATGATTGGGGTTCGGCCGACCGACGGTTGAGTTTCGGTTGGTTGATGGTTACATTTCGGTCGACCAATCCTCCCTGGAACTTCCCATTTCAGTTTTTCCTTGGTTAGCTTTGTTGCATTGACTTCAGAAGGTCATATCTTGTTTGTTTTTAATCCAAATCTGGTCATTCTCAATTCTAAGTTCAAGAGCTCGGAGTTAGCTATCCAATGGTACCAACCACACATCATAACTCCATCTATAATGAGAGTTATTCCAGTTTTAGTAAGATAGGTTCATGGTAATCCTTAAACGGCGAAGGCTACTTTGTTTTAAATTCATATCTTGTCCGTTCGAACTTAGAATCAGGCAATTCTTGGGTCTAACCTTGTTCATTTTTCGTTGTCTTTCCAATGGTGTGCTCAGTGGCACCCATTTCAATTTAGAAATTACCATTTTGCCCTTAGTTCATTTCTTTTCGGATTAGGCATTCTTGCTTCATTTGTTTGGCACATGTGAGTTTAGTGGCTTTATAGGGAGTCACTTCAGTGCCTTAAGGATGACGTACATCTCTTGAGGCCATTCCAATTCTTTTGCTTTTGCATCTTGGATCCGGTTCGGGTCATCACAGGACACGCTGGATTGAAAAATCCAAGGTCGTCACAAGGAAATCCAATGGAGTGAATAGTACACTTAGAATAAATTAATTAATCAAATAAATTAATTATCTCTAAATTTTAAAACATCTCCAATTACTCTCAAATTCACATATGTTGAAGAGTATGCTAGGGCCTAATATAATATGATAATACATATTGATTTCAAGTTAGATAAGGATACATGAATTAAATTTTTATTCAAGAAAAATATTAAATAAAAACGTCAATACTTGTCCAAATGCTCTCAATTTAATATATGTCAATGACCATATCAAGGGGTAATTTAATATCATGCCACACGTTTAAACCAAGTTATAACCAACTGGGAAAATCAAATCTCACACAAGAAAAATAAATAATAAAATCTCTAAATTTAATACAAAGACATGTAAATGAGTTGTATAAGCATCAATAGCATGCAATACATCAAGAATACAAACTATAACATCTCCTATCTCAATTTGAGATGAAATCTCAAATCCCCACCGAAAGAAAAGTGCTCTGAATCCGACGATACCGCGGGGTTATTTCGGGGACAATGAGAGGAACAATTTTAACGTTTGAGGTTCCATGAAAATTCAAACCCGAACTCAAAAGTGGTCGAAAATGGGTTCTAATAAGGGGAAAATGTAGAGTAAGGCAAGGCCTACGATAAACGCTAAGGCGGAAGACAAAATACAAAGGCATGCTAGTGGAGCAGAAGAAAGGAAGGTGGCAGCCCCTTGGGCTGCCATGGTTACCAGCCAAGAGGAGGAAGAAGCGCTGAAAAGTTGTCTTTTAAAATTAGGGCAACCTATTTATAGAAATCCCAAAAAGTGCCACGAACGGGTCCCGCAGGGTCCGGAAAAGTGGAATTTGCGCAGATGCGCTCAAATGGCAAAACTCCATGAACAAAAAAGAACTGAAATGAGAAAAGATGAATAACGGAAGAAATGGCATCGAAAACTGAGTCCCGATCAGAGAGATATGCCCCGAACAAGTTCAGCAGCAACCGGTGTCAGAAATCCCTAAAATTGGGGAAGACGATCGGGAGGAAATTCTAAGAGTTCACGAGTCGACGAAAAATGAAAATAAATACCGTACGAGGATCCAGGCTTAAAACGAGATATTTTACAATAACTTTCGTTAATTTCCCTACAAAAAGGGTTAACTACAAAACTGCCCAGAAAGAAAATATCTTCTAAAAATATTTTCTTATAAATTACTGAAATAAAATATCTTCAAAAGATATTTACAAAAAACATCCCAAGAAAAGAAAATATTTTTAAAGAATTATGCATCTATACCCCTATGGACACCGGGAGCAACCAGAGTACTTTCTATAAAAGTAAATATATGTATTTCATGAAAACCACTTAGAATGAAGATACGTGAAGTCAAAAATCAACTCCGAGCACGAAAAGTGAGGTTATGCCAAAAAGTGACAAATGGGGAAAAAACAAAATAGGGAAAAGGACGAAAAGTGAATAATGTCGAAAAAATGAAATTGTGGAAATAACTAGGTCCTTAAAGGAAGTTGTCAATCCAAACAAAAGAGTCTCGGAAACCATTTCCAAGCACTCGAGACGACACCCAGTGATGAGAAACAGAACTCGGAAAAGAAAATTAAACGGAAAAAATTTATTCATAAATTTTTGAGAAAAAGGAAAGGAGGGAAAATAAACGGGTCATTACATTTTTAGAAACAAATCTGTGTCTTTCTAACTTTCCTAATTTTAGCAATTAATAAATTAATATCATGCAACATAAAATAAAGCAATGTAAAGAGTTAGAGATGACACCAGGATTTTTAGCAAGGAAACCTCAATAGATAAAATACGTCAACTGTTTGCGCGAGAAAACCTCGTGGAGTGTGCAGTCCAAAGTAAACTGTTCCACTATATTTGAAACAAAGTACACTGAATTTTGACTTTGGCTCATTCTCTATCATTCAACCAAACACCAATAGCTACAATCCTCTGGCTTTGCGACATTCCGTCCAACAGCAACTTGACCTCAAGCTTATGCTTGATCTTTGTAGAAAAGTAGTAGGTAGATCAAACAACACTCCACGAATGCTTTGACCCTTTCAAAGTGTGATCGCTTTTACTTATGGTCTTCAATATTTGAATTCGATGTATAAGTAGATCTGTTTTTCTCTGATCGACGTAGATCCAATTGTATAATCACGATTAGGATTTTGAACAACACAACTCTAAACTCACTATGTGTTTATGTGTATGTTCTAGAAAGACATACGACAAATAAATCTCTTGGATTTTCTGAAAAAATAATCTTCCTAAGGCTTTTAAGAATAATGAAGTTGTAGTGCTAAAGTCATGAATAAACCTAGATGACTAACAAGGTTTATATAGAGTTTAGAATGTTCTAGTTCCTCTGAAAATATGAAGAATTTCGTGCATAGGACTTGGTATACTTCTAAACAACCTAGGAAAGAAATCTGAAAAAGGAAACTTAAATCATCACCTGAACAGGACTTCTTAAATCGGTTCAAGGATGCTGAATCGATTCAAGAATGCCAGTATTTAATTTCGAAGCCAACTTGAGGCCTTGAACTGGTTCAAGGATGCTGAACCAATTCAAGTGTGGCACACTTGAATTTTTGGTTCTGAAATGCTGAAACACTATTTTTGGTTAGTCTGAAAATTATACCAAGTATAGAATGTGCCCTAACCTTATTAAATTCCTTCCTAAAGTGTTGTTGTTACCTTTTTCGAATGATCTTAGTCATGGTAACTTTGAACAACTTTCCAATTCTGCAGTCGCTGTCGATCCCAATATAATAACTTGAATTACAACTCGACAAGGACTTGTTTTGTTTCCTATAATTGCCAATTACAAAATAATACCTCACAAATTTTCCATCCCTATTTTTGTCGGTTGCATTTTTCTCATTTTTTGGATTATGTTTTTCTTAATAAATATATTAAGACTAATATCAAAAAAAAATATTACAATTAATATATTAATTTATCAAATTTTAATTGCAAGTTCTATTTTGGTTCCCCAAATCAAAATTTCGCGCTCCCCCACAACTTCAACCAATTAATTAATATTGTTCCACCCTCTTCCTCCATTCCTTTTACCATTGTGATCACTACTTTGATAAATTTGATTATGTTCAATGTTCAAAGTTTTTTTATGACTCAAACAATTACAAAATAATTAATATTTGTTGGATAAAGAAGTGTTGACACTGATTATATAGTATTATTTTTTTTTTGGCTGGGGAGAGGGTTGTAAATAACATTCAATACCTTTTAACATGTGAAGTGTGAAAATATTTCAAAGACCTTTTTACTTGGATTCTAATTCGTGAATGTGAAGCTCCTTAGGGGTATAGTGGCATTGACAAGAATTCGGGAGACTAGTCCTTGAGATTTTGCTTTCGAATTATACTCCTAACTTTAATGATGCATTTATTGTGAGGCAGATACATGTAATTAAAATATATATATATATATATATATATATATATATATATATATATATGAATGAAGGAAGGAAGGAAGGAAGCTTGTTGGTTTTTTTAGTCCAATGGGTGTGAATGCGTGTTTTGAAGTCTTGTACCTTTTCTTTCTTTAAAGACTTGACTTTGACATTATATCTTGTATTATAGAATTAGAATATTTATATTATCTTGACACTGATACTTTCTGCAGCAGCCGTTCGTTTTGGTTTGTCAAGTAAAACGCAGCATATGGTCTTCCGACCCATTGTTATTGTTTGGTTTTTTTTTGTTTTTTTGCTTTTTTAAATAAAAACTTTCTGTCATTTATTTATTAATTTGTTGTATTGTTGCATCACAGTAACACAAAAATTAAAATTAATAAATAATAAATAATAAAATAAATACAAATTATAGTAACTTCTATCCATTATTTCCTTTTAAAAAAATACTTAATTAAAAAAAAAAAAAAGAATAAAAGGTTTTTGTAGATTTCATTTTAATAATTATTAAGCCACGGCAATACTGTTTGTTATTGGTTGTTAACTAGCATTTGGGAGCATCTAATTGTTGTCTTGGATTTGAAAGTAGTGAAAATTCAATTTAAATTGGAAACTAGATTTTCTCCAATTTCAAATTGAACAACCATAGCTTTAATGAAGTTTACCTAGGAAAAAAAAATATTATTAGCTTATTATCCTATGGTCATTTTTTTTTTTTCTTATTATTATTATTTTCAGCATATGGTATAGTCAGTCATCTTGATCAAAGAAGACCTGGACGTAAAAAAATTATTAGCTTATTATCCTAAGATCATCTTCTTCTTTTTTTCTGTTTATTTATTTATTTATTTTTTTCAGCGTATGGTATGGTCATCTTGATCAAAGAAGACTTTTCAGCGTATGGTATGGTCATCTTGATCAAAGAAGACTCGGACGTAGAGGGCAGGTAAGGCTTAATTGGTCAAGCACCATTCATGCATTTATGAGTTCATTTATGCAGGATGTGTGTGTATATATATATATATAAGCGGCTGTTGTAGTGCAGTTCAAAATATATACTGAAGCACTGTGTAGCTCTCTCTCTAAAGCACTCAGTGTGCTTGAAACCTCCTTGAGTGAAGATGGGCAGGTTTTGCATTGCCTTGCTGCTATTAGTGGTTCAGTTACTGCAGTCATGCACGTTTTGTCATGCCATGTTTTCCCCAAACTACACCGATGAATCTGCTCTTCTTGCGTTCAAGTCCGCAATCACTGCCGACCCCAACAACTTTTTGGGGAGTAACTGGACTGAAAAAACCAACTTTTGCCAATGGGTTGGTGTCTCATGTAGCCGCCGACACAGGCAGAGAGTCACAGCTTTGCAGCTTCCTCAGATTCGACTCAATGGCACCATCTCCCCTCATGTGGGTAACCTCTCCTTTCTCATGATGCTAAATCTTAGTCGTAATAATTTTCATGGTCAACTTATTCACCAGATCAGTCATTTGCGTCGCTTGAAAGTACTCAGTTTGGCGTATAACTATTTAGAAGGGGTGATCCCTCCAAGTTTACACCACTGCCAACAGCTTCAAGTCGTATCTATGGCGAGGAATGAATTTACTGGCAGCATACCCAGAGAATTGAGTACCTTGTCCAGTCTCAGTGAGCTTTATCTCGGAGGAAACAACCTCACAGGTACAATTCCATCTTTCTTTTTTGCTAACATGTCAAGCTTAAAGCGGCTTGGTTTGGAACGAAACAAGTTTCATGGCAATATTCCTAATGAGATACGTAATATTGTTCCAAGTCTGGAAGCCATTAATTTCGCAAGAAATGATCTCACTGGCTCAATTCCTCCATTTATGTTCAACATCTCCTCTTTACGAGAAGTTTGGTTAGAACGTAATGACCTTTCTGAAAATCTTCCCTTGAGCTGTACTACTAGGCTTTCTAATCTTGAACTTCTCAGTGTCGGAATAAATCAACTCAGTGGAAACATTCCTTCTTGTCTGTCCAATTTTTCTATGCTCACTCATTTATTGCTAAACGCCAACCAATTCACTGGAACAGTACCAGCAAGTCTAGGCCACTTGGAATTACTCAGGGTGCTTAATCTGCAGGCAAATCAGTTAACTATAGAACCGGGAAGCCAGGAACTTGGTTTTCTCACTTCTTTGTCAAGCTTGAAATCCTTGGAAAGGTTGCTTATACCTGGTAATCCATTTCATGGCATGCTACCAGATTCTATTGGAAATCTTTCTAGTTCCCTTCTCATATTTGATGCATCTCTTTGCCAACTAATGGGCCGAATTCCTGAGGGAATTGGTTCCTTTACAAAACTGAATTATCTTGTATTGGGTGGCAACAATTTCAACGGATCCATTCCGTCTACAATCAAGGGTATGAAAGCGCTGCAAAGGTTGTACTTTGATAATAACAGGCTTGAAGGACCCATTCCACAAGAGATTTGCAGTCTGCGCAACTTGGGAGATATTAATCTTCATTACAATAACCTCTCCGGAGCAATTCCTCCATGCATCGGAAATGTTAGTAGGTTGCAAAAGTTGTTCTTGTATTCTAATTCATTGAACTCATCAATTCCGTTGAGTTTATGGAGCTTGGATAGTCTCTTGTTCTTGAATTTGTCATTCAATTCGTTAACCCTAGATCCAAACATTAGAGCACTACAATCACTTGAAGCCATAGATTTGTCTTGGAACAAAATCTCAGGTAATATTCCAAGCACTTTGGGACAATTTCAGAGTCTAAGTTCTATCAACTTGTCCGGGAATTCATTTTCGGGACCAATACCTGAGTCATTCGGTAACCTGAAAGCACTAGATTCCATGGACCTCTCCCACAACAACCTATCTGGTTCTATACCCAAGTCTCTAGAGACACTTTCACATCTCAAATATTTGAATCTCTCTTACAATGAGCTATCTGGGGAGATCCCAAGTGGAGGTCCTTTCAAAAATTTTACAGCAGAATCTTTTATGAAGAATGAAGCACTTTGTGGGAAACCATCTTTACAGCTTCCGCCATGCTCAAGGTCAAGAACTAAACATTTTCCTCACAAATATATTCTTCCAACCATTGTTGCATCAGTGGCAATCTGCAGTGCTCTATTGTATATGGTGCTCAAAAAATATAATGGAAATAAAGTACAAGCTCAAAGTTCTACCTATAATCTGTTAGTCGGAATGGGGCATAGGTTGTTTTCATATCAAGAGCTTTGTAATGCTACAAATAACTTTTGTGAAGCAAACTTGATTGGCGTTGGAGGTTTTGGTGCGGTGTACAAAGGAATACTCTCTAACGGAACAAATATTGCTGTGAAAATTCTAAACTTGCAACTTGAGGAAGCTTTCAAAAGTTTTGAAGCAGAATGCAAAGTACTGCGAACTGTTAGGCATCGGAATCTTGTTAAGGTCATAAGTACATGTTCTAACATGGAGTTAAGAGCATTGGTTTTGCAATACATGCCTAATGGAAGTCTAGAGAAGTGGTTATATTCTCACAACTACTGCTTGAATCTCCTTCAAAGAGTGGACATTATGCTTGATGTGGCTTTAGCTTTGGAGTATCTCCATCAAGGTCAATTAGAGCCTGTTGTCCACTGTGATTTGAAGCCTAGCAATGTCCTTTTAGATGAAGACATGGTCGCGCATGTGGGTGATTTTGGCATTGCAAAGATATTAGCTGAAAATAAGGCTGCAACACAAACAGAGACTTTAGGTACAGTAGGCTACATTGCACCAGGTAAATTTTTTTGACCTTATTCGCTATACTTTTTGTGCATAACTTCCTTTTTCATTTTTATTTATTCAAAATGGTTAGCATATCCAATTTTATATGTATGGAAACTCATACCCTTGCTACATTATTATTATTATTATTCAATATTTTTGAAAAAAATTATCCTTGGTATGAATTGCAATCAAATGATCTTACAAATTATTTGTTCTATGTATTTTCCTTTTTGTTTAATTAATGATTAGGAGTATATGATAAACAATGACAATATGAATTTTGATCATGCTTGAATAAAATGAATGTTTGACAGAGTACGGTTCAGAAGGAAGAGTGTCCACTAAAGGTGATATCTATAGCTATGGAATAATGTTGTTAGAGACATTCACAAGAAAAAACCCTAAAAATGAAATATTCACTGAAGAATTAAGTCTGAGGCAATGGGTGAGTGCATCACTTCCCCACAAAATAATAGAAGTCATTGATAGAGGTTTGTTGATAGCAGGAGAAGATGAAATGAGTTCCACACAAGACATTTTTGTAACTATTATTGAACTAGGTTTGGAGTGTTCTAGAGAACTACCCGAAGAAAGGATTGACATAAAAGAAGTGGTGGCTAAACTGGATAAGATCAAATTGCAATGCAACTAAGGTTTCATGATGTGTGTTTCCGTTTTTACCGTGCATATGACATTAATGTTCTAGTGAAGATGTATGGTTTGTTTTTGTTGTTTTCTCTTGTTCCCTAGCGAGCTAGTAGGCATTCTTAGTTCTTTTTCGATCTTCTCAGTTTTGGTCGTTGGGACATTTTATCTTGTAATGTACCTTGTGTTTTTCTTTCTTGTGTTGATTGAATCCATAATCTCTCCTCCTAAGTGAACACTTGGATAACTTCAAGTAGGAAAACTACTATTGTTTCTTGAATACTTGGTTTCATTTCGCTATATTTTAGATTATCCCTTCTCATCTTAAATAGGAAGGAAGAATTATTCAAAACTTACGTATGGTTCCATTACACACATTTCATGATGACATAAAGCTAGCTTGATTTTTGAACGATTTCTTTGATTTGATCATTAGATCGCTTCAAATTGTAAGACCTATTTAAATGAATTCTTATCTAATAAAACACAAAGATAAATATAGAGTATATACTAAAACTGTCTTGTAAAATAGATGAAATTATAGTTATACAAAATAAATAATAATAAAAAATAAAGTGTATCTAGGCTCTTTTGTGTGAATACAAATCGAGTGTTTGAAAGTTAAAGTTTTATGGCTGTAAGGGATGTATCCCACTGTTCCACGTGGCACACCTTAACACTTGCCTTAGCAAGTTATAGAGGATGTATCCCTCGGTTCCATGTGCTACGTCCTAACACTTGCATGCCCTAGCAAGTTTCACACCTGCTCGAGATCCACGCAAGTAGAGCCCAGGTGCTACCGCATGGCTCGAGGATAACATTCGCATAGTATTGCTTGCCGCCCCCACTAGCGTCTCGAATTTTTTTTTTTTTTTTTTTTGGGGGGGTTGGTGAAGTTTTTGCCGGTGTCTTTGCCTCTACAGCTTACAAACACGTCATACGTCCATTTTTAAACTGGTGCAGCGGAGGAAGAAGCTTCAATATTTCTGCTTAATATGGACATTGCCATGGGAAAGTACTTTAGAGAGAGACACACACACCTAAAGGTTCCAAATAACACAAGCTGTGTATGAGAGATAATAGAAAGACCAGATTGATGAGAAAGAGAAATGAGTACTACTACTTTATAAACTAGTAATTTCAATGCTAAATTGGTCGTCTAAGTCAACTATTTAAGGTCCCGTTTGGCAACCACAGTTACTTTGTGATTTTGCTTTGATCCGAAACAAAAGCAGTATTTCTACTTCGAAGTGTGTTCGATACTATTTAAAAGCCGGTTTTATAACGTATATTTGTTGCAAGTTCTTTAGAAACAAAAACATGAAAACATATTTGGTAAAAGAAGTGTTGCAAGTTTGAAAAATTAAATGGCTAGTTAAAAATGTCATTTCAGAGTGTTTGAAAGTTGGAATTAAAAATTGATTTTACTTTGTTTGTGATTTGTGACAAAGTAGAAGCTAAATTGATTGAATGCCTAAGGCAAAAGTCAAACAAAAAATCAAATATATATATATATATATATATATATATATATATATATATATATATATTAACATTGAATGAATGATTTGCTTAAGATAGAATAGTATAATAGTCAACACTGGTCCGAGCCTCTTCAAAATTCTTCATTACTCAGATGTTAGTACATTCAAAGTGATTTCCTAGTGGCTCTAACTGGTATGGAGGTTAAGCCCTCTTAGAATTAATACAAGTGATTCCAATGATGTCCATAGGTCTGTTGCTGAATTTTGATGCTTCATTCAAGTCAGATTCAAGGGAATGTTGGCAAGGTTTAATATTTTTGAAATCATCAAGGAAATCGAATAAGGCTTGCTTTATTTTTTTTCTTTTCTACAGTTACATTATCCTTAGAGAAATTTTGAAGTTGCTGTAAAAATTTGGCATATCTATTTCTCATATAAATACATCAAGCAATCTAACACAAAACCAACCACGTTGAGATTCTGGCCATATCTATTCCTCCCTCAGAGATTCCGGCCATCTTTTAACTTCTTCCACTTCACCGGAGATTCAAGCTCAGAGTACATCTCACGCGCCACCTGATTCACATGTGGTTTCACCATCTGACCCATCACTGTCTCAGTCAAAGGTCTCACAGGTTTCAAATTTGAACTTGGATTTGATATCACCTTTTCTAGATATTATGGCTTTAATCCCAACCACTACTCAAGTCCAGTTACACAATCTCCAAAATTCTCCAACTGAAAGTGCTCAACCAGCTACATCTTTCTCCTTCCAAACCAACCACGTTGATCAGCATCCGGTTACATTTCAACAAGACTGTTTCTCTTCCCTCATTGACCAAAGCCAAGGAGAAATACCAACTTCGGAAGCAACCAACTCTCATAATTCACATGTTACTAGTACTTTGGACAGATCTAATAATGAGGGCTCTACCCAAGTTCCAAAAACGTGGTCATCTGTGGCACAATCAGCTGATACAGGTTGGCAGTTAGAGTTCTTTGAGCCTTTTTGTATTGACAACAACCTTATTGTTGAGCCACCATAAGAGGTTGAGGATTCTGGAGCATTGTATTGGATGAAATGTCTGGTAGGACGATTTGGGAGAAAAATGCCATTCAGGGAAGTTTCCAAGTCTGCCGATAAGTTTTGGAAGGATAGAGGCCTACAGAATGTTATTGTGAATACAGAGGGTTACTTCTTTTTCAGGTTTGATAGTGAGGAAAGTTGTAGAAGGGTGCTGTCTGGAGGGTAATGGTTTTTGACAGGTAAACCAATTTCTCTCTCTCCTTGGCAACAGGATACTGCACACACCCATGCTCCACCATCTACACTTTCCCTATGGATAAAATTCTACAATGTTCCTTTGTCTTTGTGGTCCCCCAAGGGGCTTAGCTATGTGGCCAGTGCGATTGGTAAACCCAAGTTTGTTGATAGCAAAACTCAAGATAGAAGTAGAATTGATTTTGTAAAAGTTTGTGTAGAGATCACCCCCCAATCCTCCTTACCAGCCTCCTTCCTGGTTCGAGCTAAGGGTAACAGACTTGTCAAAATCAGAGCTCACTATCCATGGAAGTTGTTGTGTTGCACAGTTTGCTCTACATTTGGTCACTCCACTTCAAAATGTGAGAAAGCCAATAAGAAAAGGACTAACCATGATTCTTGCTCCAGCCCACAGAATTGGCAATTGGTCACTAAGAAGAACAATGGTTCTACATGTCACCTAATTCCCAACCCTTTCTCATCTAATCCATCTAAATTTAGCTCTGATGTGGCCACCACCTCTAAAGTTATTCCTGACGCAGCTTTGGTTTCCACAGTGGGTGATCCTTCCTCACATAATTCCCCTGTAGAGTTTGGTAATAAGGTTAGGGATACTGATATTAATGGAGATTTAACTGCAACACATAGTGATGGAATTAAGGCTATTAACTTCATTATTGATCTGTCTCCACACATGAGAGCTCAGCCAGGCCTTTTACCAACTTCTGCTCCTACTAATGTTTCAAACAGATTTGAATGTCTTCACATAGAAGAAGATAAAGATTACTCAGTGGAATTAGCCTCAGGATGAAAGCCTATCCTGTTGTAATGATCCTTCCTATTCCCCAATGATGGAGAAATTACAGGACATTTGTGATACCCCTCGGATCCGAGACACGGGTTGATCAGGCCCAGACCCAAACCCGAGGGAATATCAAACAATTAAAGTATTTTAAAACGAACACAGATGACAAAATGAAATAATAAAGATGGAAATAAAACTGAAAGAACATTTAATTATAAAACCCTCCATGCATAACTGAAAAATAAAACTCCAATCCTCCAAAACTCCAAGGTTACAACTTGGGAATCCATTGGTGGACCCCTAACCAAAAGATTCAACTGAAACTGAAAACTGGAAATAGATAATGCTAGAAACATCGAGAGAAGTCCTACGTAGTCAGATGGATGTGAGACTGTCCTCGACAAGCACGATCAAGCTCTAAGGATGGAACCGTCCTGTACCTGAAAAGAATAATGAAGGAGTAGGTCAAACCCACGAGCAAGTTCTAATCTAACTGCAATCCATACAGTGACCCGATACGCAGATACACCGTAGACACCTCACAATATCTATCTAGTCCATACGTATAAATATATCCACACTAAGGGACATTCACTAGTCTATAATAGGGGTCTCAACCTGAATAGAAGGCAACATGCGAATACGCACTCAGAGGTGGGCATGAGTACCTAGACCTAACAGGGTACACCTCAACCTATTATAACGAGCTATGCATCCACTGCATATACGCACCCTAACCAACGAGTCTGAGACTCAAGCTCAACTCGTGGTACCATAAACATATATATAAAGTCCGTCCAAATCCAGGGTATGCAGTTCAACTATTTATTAAACTGACATACAATAAACCAACTAGTTAGTCACTCAACTTATTCAGTTGATATGACTTAACTACCATCCGTTAATCTAGGAAGTCATCCAACTTGGTTACAGCTGATCTGACTTAGTCACAATTAGGATTCGATATCTTTCAATCCATTCCATTAATCCATTAGGTTAGGTTTATGCGTTTTGAGCTAAATCGTCCCTAGTATGTTACCGTCCCATACCGGTACATATAATCCTCCATATCCATGTAAATTATAACATATATAACAGTTCAATAATTTACAGACCTAAAAACCACCATTCAAATAATTGCAGAAAAATATTTAAAGCTTCAGCAATTTAAATCCAAGCATTTAACTATATAGTTGCAGGAGACAATTTAATAAATCAACAACTAACATCCAGAGCATGCATAGACCAAATTTAATATGTCAGGGACTCCATCATGCATGTGAATAGGTTAAATAATCCTATTATTATCCAATAAATTGCTAAAACAATTTCAGAAGATTGTTTAATATTTCAGCAATTTAAATCCAAGTATTAACCATATAGTTGCAGGAAACGATTTAATAATTCAGCAACTAGCCTCCTAAGCATGCATAGATCAAAATTAATAATTAAATGACCTTATCATGCACTTGAATGCATTCTAAAACAAGTTTTATAAACACATTATATTCCATCAAATTGCTGAAATTTAATTCAACAATTAATTTATCTTCCATTTGTTAACAACACAGGGAGTGTCTTAATTTTTACACTGTTTGTCCCGACAATTTAGAGTTAAACCCTAATCAATTTAAGGTCCTAATAACACCCAAATTCAGCCTTCTAAACTCTCTGTGGAACCCCAGACCCAACAGATTTAAAACCCATGCTCCAATAGTAAGCACAGTACGTAGAAAATTAAAACAAATCATAAAATAAAAAGGGAGCCTGCTCCAAATTTTGGAGCAGGCTCTTTCAGCCTAGAGCCGGCTCTAGGACTCCTTAGAGCCGGCTCTACTTGTTGTGGGAGCCGGCTCCCACTTCTATGGAGCCGGCTCTTACCTCTTTTGAGAGCCTTCAGTCCTCGGTGCTTCGTTTTAGCTTTTGTGCTTCTTCACTGGGTTACTCCTACCACTCTGTGGGTTTTTAGAACAAATCAAGAAGCCTTAATTAAGCCTAGAATCATCTCCCAGATTTGTTTACAATATTGGAAACCGTTACAGAGTTTAAACTAAACTATTGAACTAGCATGCTTGAAGAGTAGCACTGTAAACAATTTGCAATATCAGTTATGATCCAACCCATCTGTTTCTCTTCACCCCTGCACCTAGGAGTCTTATATCATCCCAATAACATCTCCATGATCCGTTTACAGAAGATAAAAACAAGTATGATAATTAAAACTACAACAGAGTTTAACATGTTTTACTGAATAGAACTGAAACAAACACGCACAACCTGTAAACATATTTGATTTTCAAGCAACCAGACCATCAACAGAGCATATAATAAACACGTAAGTTTCAATTATTAATTAGTTCATCCCTAGAGATAATCTAAGTGCACAGAACACGAGCCAAGGGAAGGAGGAAGATAAGAACTTGCCTTTGAGTTACAGACTTGAAGTTCTAAATTCCCAGTTTCTGTAGTCTTCCCTGAACTGCTCTGCCAATTCCCCAGTTTCACGCTCTGTTTTTTAGCAGCCCTTGGTGATACAGACGTAGCTTTATATTTTCTAAAACCCTAAACCCCAGTATGTACATATATATATAGGCTTTAATTTACCAAACCCTATTCCAACTCTGACTATAAGTCGGCCAACGATAAATCCTAAAACCCTAAATTTAAATAAATAAAATAATTACACCGTGAAAAATTAAACATTTAAATTAAACCAATTAAGTTAAATAAATTAAATAAGTCAATTTAAAACAACCCATTAAAAAAACAAGAAACAAAATAAAATTCATAATTAAACAATTAAAATTCATAATTAAACAATTAAACACTTCAACAATAAATGCCAATTAAATACATGTCACATAGGTAAACAATTACATAAAATAATTAAACCAAATAATCACGCAAAAATACAATAAAAATAATAAATAAATGCCGAGACTATCCTTTTAAAATTAGGGGTATTACAACATTAAACCAAAGAAACTTGCCCACTCCAAACACTTAAAAAAGAATTTGAGAGTAAGGAAGAAGAACCAGGTACCAACCCTCAAGGGGTTTAGGGGTTTGTGCAGTCTCACCACTTCCTCTTCCAAATGAACTGGGTTGCTTGGAACATTAGAGGGCTGAACTCTCCCCTTAAACAAGTAGAGGTAAGGAAATTGATTAAGGATTCTGGTTTATGCTTGATTGCAGTTCTTGAAACCAAGGTTTGTAGTTCAAATATGGATGCCATACACAAGTCAATTGCTCCCACTTGGCATATAAGGTGTAATTACCAGACTTCTGTTTTGGGGGAAGGTTTGGCTTTTGTGGAATCCTTCCATAATTTCAATGATCTCTATTTCAGAATGCTCTCAAGCTCTTAATTGTTCAGTGCTACTCATTGATTCAAAGGTTAAGTGTTTAGCCTCATTTGTGTATGCTGCTAACACAGCAGTGGAGAAGAGGCCTATTTAGAGAAGCTTGTCTCAGCACTATCCTTTTAGTGAGCCCTGGATATTGATGGGTGATTTTAATGTCCTCTTACATGTTAATGAATCTTTTGGAGGTGCTCTCAGATGGACTAATGGTATGCTTGAGTTCAAGGCATTTTTGGAGAAAAATGGGCTAGAAGATATGAGGTTCTCTGGCATTTTCCACTCATGGTCTAATCAAAGTTTAGGCTGTGCTAATATCTCAAGGAAATTGGATAGGGTTTTGGTTAATCATTCTTGGATGACAAACTTCCCACAAGCAGCATGCTCTTTCTTACCTCAAGGCATCTCGGATCATTCTCCAATGTTGGTTAGCATTGGCTCAGTTGCTCATAAGAGGAATATTCCATTTAGATTTTTCAATTTCTAAGCTCTTCACACTGATTTTCTACCTCTGGTTGCTCAAGCTTAGAATATGGAAGTCCATGGATCAAGAATATTTATCCTTGTGTAGAAACATAAAGCCCTTAAGCAGCCTCTGAGACAGCTCAATAGGGATAAATTTTGTGCTATCTCCTCAAGAGTTGAAGCATGCAGGAATAATCTCTTACAATGCCAACTTAGTTTGGACAGGAACCTATCAGGTGATAATTTGAGACTCAAAGAGAAAGAACTAGCCTTTGTATCCTCATAAATGACCCTAGCTGAGGAAATGTTCTACAAGAAAAAATAAAAAATTCATTGGCTCAAGGAAGGAGATCATAACACAGCATTTTTCATGAGGAGTTTCACTTCCAAAGCAAATAGAAGGAAAGTTATGGCTCTTGAGGACCAGAATGGTGATCAAGTTTATGGCAAAGACCTACAAAAGGAGATCCTTAGTCACTTCCAATCCATTCTTGGCCAAAGTTACTATCAGTACTCAAGTATGTCTTCCTTCTCAAACCTTATCTCTAAGACAGTCCCTGCTCACCTCCTCCCTTCACTCATTGCCATTCCCACTGACTTAGAAATCCAAACAGCCATATTATCTTTTCACCCCTACAAGAGTCCTGGTCCTGATGGGTTTAATTCTTGTTTCTTCTCACATTCTTGGCCAATTATAGGACATGATATTACTGTAGCCATTAGGGACTTCTTCATTTCAGGGAAGCTACTCACTCAGATCAATTGCTTATATATAGCCCTAGTCCCTGAAAATCCTAATCCTACCACAGTTAATGATTTCAGGCCAATTTCCTGCTGTAATTTGATTTATAAAACTATTTCCAAGTTATTAGCTAACAAGCTTACTCCCATTCTTCCCTCTCTCATTAGTCCAACACAAACTGCATTTATCAAAGGAAGACAGATCACTAATAACACTGTCTTAGCCCAAGAGTTGCTTAATGGATATCACAAGTCCAGGCATCATTCTAATTGCACTCTTAAAATTGACATCAAGAAGGCATTTGATACAGTTCATTGGCAGTTTATCATTGACCTCCTAGTTGTGTTTGGATTTCCAGATCAGTTTGTTGGTTGGATCACACAATGCATCACAACAGCTTCTTATTCCATCTCTCTTAATGGTGAAATGTTTGGATTCTTTAAAGGGAGAAGAGGGGTTAGGCAAGGTGATTCAATTTCATCTTTGCTTTCTATTTTGGCTATGGAAGTGCTCTCATTGTCCATTTCATCCCATATTAACCTTAGTATAGAGTTTAAATTCCACTAGAGATGCAACAAATTGGTAATCTCTCACATTACTTTTGTTGATGACATTATGATGTTCTCTCATGCCAACTTAGCCTCATTTCAAACACTTTTGAATTCTCTCAACCAATTTCTTTCTTGCTCTGGTCTAGCTATCAACAATTCTAAATGCTTAGCCTTCTTTGCTGGAGTGGACAATTTTACTAAGGGTGTTATACTACAACTTCTTCAGTTTGAGGCTGGCTCTTTGCCTATAACTTACCTTGGAGTGCCACTCCCTTCATCTGCTATTAAGTCTAGGGATTGTATAACCTTAGTTGAAAGGATCACCTCAAGAATTGGGAGCTGGACTTCTAGGTTTCTCTCTTATGCAGGTAGGGCAGTTCTAATAAAATCTATACTTTGCTCTATTCAAGCATATTGGTCCAGTCTTTTGTTTTGCCAAGATGTGTGTTTGAGCAGATTAATCAGGTTTTGAGGTCATTCTTTTGGTCTGGGGTTGCGATGAGGAAGAAGGGAGCTAAAGTTGCTTGGTTAGCCATATGTAGGCCAAAGATTCATGGTGGATTGGGATTTCCTGACCTGGAACTTGCTAACATTCTTGTAAACCTCAGGCACATCTGGAAACTTTGTATCAAGAAAGATAGCTTGTGGGTTGCTTAGGCATATAGGTACTTAATTAAAGCAAGGAGTATTTGGACCATTAGGTCAACTACACTGAGTTCTGGTTTTTGGAGGAGACTGTTGAAGCTAAAGGGTTTGGCTAACGGTCTTATAAGATATAGGGTGGGAGCTGGTACAGATACAATGATGTGGTTGGATTTCTAGCTTCCAAATAGCCTAATTGTCATTCAACTTGAGCTTACTGACGTGGAAATTCTTTAACTGGACACCTATGCCTCAGTTGATAGCCTAATTCCTAACTCTCAGTGGGTTATTCCATAGACAATTTAGTTCACTGCATTCTTCCAGTCACCTAAATTCTTATCCCAGCTGAACAGCATTACCCTACCACCCCCCACCCTTCAATAATCTTCCCTTGGCACCATCTTTTCTTATTCAAGCATCATATCCCTAAACATGGTATCATTACTTGGTTAGCAGTTAGGAACAGGTGTTACACTTTGGACTCTAAACCTATGCTGAACAAGCACTACACTAATGCTTGTTTCCTGTGTAAGTCAGATTATGAGTCTTTAGACCATCTTTTCTTCAGTTGTGCTTACAGTTCTCACATTTGGAGGTTTATCTAAGAGGTTGTAAGATTTACATTCCAGCCTTAATCACGAACTGACCTGATTGCTTGGTGCTCTACTTATTAGATATCAAAGAATTTCCTTGTTCACAAGCTTCTTCTCTCTGCTGCAGTTTACTTCCTTTGGATGGAGAGGAATTCCAGGGCCTTCAGAAATAAATCTTGCTCTCCACAGACTATAACTTCACAGATAAAATCATGTGTGCAAGCTAGACTTGCTTCTGTCACTTTAAGACATAGCTAAGACCTCAGTCAAGTAGTGTCTCACAGTGAGCTGCAAAACCTCTACTACAAAGGAAGTATTATCACTGGTGGACACTCTTGGTTGATCTCCTAATATCTGGTGCTTGGTGGCTGTTAATGCTTCACTTATTGTGGACACTCCTCGTGATTGTTGTTGTTCTACCACTGGTGGTTACTCTCAGTGGATGTTACTGGTGCTGACTTCTTTGTGCGGTTGTAAATTCTAACATTCAACCTTGTTGCTTCTAAACTTAGTTCCTAAGTGGCTGTTTATATGTCTAAATGTTGTGTAGGCCTGTAGGTTATGGCCAGTTGTATTTGTTTTGTTGCCCAGTGTGGCACTCATTGTATTTGTTTTGGTGCTTATTGTAGCACTCCATGTACATTCTAAACTTTATTTCTATATACAAGCTTACCTTTTAACTAAAAAAAAAAAAAAAAAAAAAAACAAATTTCCTCTGATTTATTTTGAAATAAATCTAAGGTGTCAATTCAGTACTCCAAAACATAATATCCATGATTTTCACCATCCAATTCATTCATACACCAATAGGATCATCCTTGCAGTCATTGTCTTCATCACACATGATCTCATCACCATCATTGTTATCTCCCTCATCTACTACAAGATCTCTTAACCACTGAAATCTCCTATTCAGCTTCATAAAACCAGTAATATATGCATGGCTCGGTCCTGCTGCTTCATCACTGCATTTTGTTTTACCTTTCCCCCGCGCATGGCTTGCTCCTGCCTCCTCCTCATGTCGGCATCCTTCATCATGGATAACCATGACACTCTCATTACCAGACAAAAAATTGAACTCATTCAGTTGTTCTTCAATGTCCATTTTGGTATGTTTCTTAGCTTCAATATACACCGAGAAGACTCCACACTTCTTCACAGTCAACCCGTAACCTGTTTCTATTACAATTTCCACTTCGTCTCCACTATCCACCTCAAATTCTTGCAGGGGTACAGAGCCCAGTGAAAGTTGGTCATGTGGGGTGGCACGACAAAACATTTTACGATCAAAGGGAACACAAAAATCCTTGGTTACATTAGCAACAAAGACATTATATTCTAATGATCCTGGGATTTTGATATACAAATAATGTGATTCATATACAAAACATAAAATGAAGCCTTCCATCATACTCATATGTGGAGGCACCTGAAATGACAATACTTCACCTATCCTTTGATATTTGAACCAATCAGGAACTTCAGACCAGGGAACTGATACATAATCGAATTCATTAATCCATCTTCCATTCCATCTCTGTACAATTGGAAAGATAATGTGTGAGCTAGACACTTGCATACACATGCACTCGTATAGACAAAATATATATATATATATATATATATATATATATATATAAAGGGAGAGAGACCTGTAGGAGATTTTCCGAGAAAGGGAACTCGGTTAGTTTGCTGCAATCAAGTAGAACTATCATCGCCGGGGGGGGGGGGGGGGGGGGGGGGGGGGGGGGGAAGTGTGACAGATCCGGCAATTTTTCCAATGATGTATTTGGAGCATATAACAAGCCCAAACTTGATGGAAGCTCTGGAAGTGATGCAAGCTTTGTACATCTATGCAACTTGAGGATTTTAAGATTAGAAAGCCATGATTTTGATGGTGACCTCTTACAACCTGTCTTGTCATCAAAAAGCAGAGTTGATAATTTGATCTCGCAAGAATTTTAAGAGATTTGTCAAAATTCAAGCCTTCGAGCACAAGAATTTTAAGAGATTTCAACATACAGATGCTCCTTGGGAGATTCCTAAGAATTGCACATCCTTTCAAATTCAGTAATACCAGTTTTTCTAGACTTCCAATGGATTCGTCAATCATTTTCAAACTTCTACAATCTTCAAGTGTTAAGTTCTCAAGGTTTGGGAGTGTTGAGAAGTTAGTGTTGATTCTAGTCAATAAATGGGAATGACTTAGATCAGGGATTTTCAAGTTTTCAAGAACCTGTTGAAATAAAGATTGACCACAGAATTAGTTCAAAGTGAAATATACAATGCAGAAAGAAAAAGGAAATATTAGACAATAAGTAGTTAATTCAAAGTGCTTATTATACCTTCTTGTCTTTCCAAACTTGTTTTAGGTTGCTATATTACATGTCAAGAGCAACTAGCTTCTCTTGATAGAAATTCTTTGGTATTGAATTCAGAGGGAATCCATGCCAGTATAGCCATCTTAATTCTTTAGAAAGATGTTCACAGTTTCCAGCAATGTTCACAAAATTGAGTTGTAGCAATCTTAGATTTTGTAATCTCTTAAATGCTTCATCTTTCATGACTTCGTTCATTGGTCCAATAGCTAGGCCTTCAATTTGGTCTGTTTCCTGATAAAAGTACAAGCATTTATACTTGTGTAAGTGAAAGGTAATCGATATAAGCATAAGTATTAATGTTTATATGATTAGAAATGCATTGGTTTCTTCACTTTAACATGAATTCTTGAAAACATATTCATTTGGTTGAAGTATTACCATGCAATTTTTTACAACATTAATAATATCCTCACAATGCCACAATCTGCTACGTTGTCCAGGGTAGTTAACAGGCTCTTGGCAAACAATTTCCCTTCCCATATCTCTAAGCAGATTATGCATCATAAGGTTACCTTTGTTTATTGTTAAAAGGCACCTACGAGTGAGAACACCAATACCACTTGTTGCGGAAAAACCACAGCCATCTAGTATTTTTGTGGCGTAATCTTTATCCATTCCAATAAAGAAACATGCAATATCAAGGAATGTTTTTTTTTTCATAACGATCCAATGCATCGAAGCTTATTCTAAGTTGCTCTTGAATTTTACCATGAGGAGTTTTTTTTTTTTAATTTCTCCAATTCGCTTTCCCATTCCGCTATGCTTTTGAACTCTCTCATAAACGAACCCAAAACTTCAAGGGCTAAGGGCAATCCTTGGGAGTAACCTATTACATCTTTTGAGAGCTGAACATAACCTCTTCCAGGGTCACTCCTGTCAAAGGTATGCCAACTAAAGAGCTCAAGAGATTCATTGTCAATCAAATCATCAACCATATAAGTATCATTTACTCCGGTATGCTTTAGCAGATGCTGGTTCCTAGTTGTTATGATAATTCTACTTCCCGAACCAAAAAAATCTTTTCTGGCTTTGTCTAAGTGGAAAATAAACGCAGTTAGTTGGTCTGGTTGATCCACATCATCAAGAATAAGGACCCTTTTATTGCATAGCCTATTTTTTATCACCTCGATACATTGATCAACACTGCCCACCTCTCTGACTTCTATCTTTAGTATATCATAAAGAAGCTGCTTTTGCAAACAAATTTGTGTTTTATGGTGCTTTGAATTCTCTCTAACATTTGCCAGAAAACTTTTGCTTTCAAAACTATGGAACAGATGTTTAAAAACAGCTTTGGCAATAGTTGTCTTGCCTTTTCCACCAATCCCACATATCACCACCATGCGGACATCATTAGTTCTAGCACGTAACAGAGAATTCATGTACTCCATAGGAGAATCTATTCCTACTGGATGGATGGCCACATGTAAGTACGTGTGATTCAGTACACTCGAAATCTTTTCAACAATTTTCTTGATAAACTCTTCTTCATGCCTGTTTTTGATGTTTCAATATAAGATAAGAAAGGAAAAAATCAATAAAAATGAGTGAAAATTTTAAACTGGGAATATAAAATATAACAAACTCGAATCAATCGATAGGAATTTTAGCTCTGGCCACTGCATTTAACAAATAAGAATATAGAATGGTAATTGGACTAAAATTTCACTTGTTGTATAACTTGTATCAATTATGGATTGAGTAAAATGCCATGTTTTCCTTTACAGACACAATGTAAGGCTGACGCACACACAATGCCTCTTCTAGGGTTCCAGAATTCATACAAAACATTGAAAGAAAAATTCAACATATACAATAGATTAAAGAAAATATAGATCCAATAAGGAAAAAATCGAATCTCAGGCGACGTTGCAACCGGTCCAAAATTCATAAAAAAAAAAATTACAAATCAAAGATCTATAATGAAACAGAACATATGTGAAATTAGTAGTTATTCACTCGTCGTCAGCCTCCTCCTTAGAGAGAGTTGTCCTCCTCCTTAGAGAGAGAGAGATGCCTTTAGCAGCTAGACACAGAGAATTAGGGTTTGTAACGTGATATGTATTATAATTTAATTTTATTTCGATTTTCTGTGGGGTGGGCCAAGGCTTGTTTCATTTGGGTTTGTTTAACAACAAAATAAGAATAAAATAAAGTGCATATATTATAGGGCAAACCGATTTAAGTGTATCGCTCGACTGGTTTGGGCAATTCAGTCGACTGATAGGGTTTACACTTTAACAAGCTGTTTTGTTGTCTGGATTTATTTGTGTCCAAATTGTGTTACCACTTTTAAGTGGGTTTTGGACAACGTTGTATTGCGTATATGTTGGTTAAGCTATATTATACATTATATATATATATATATAGTTTATTCCATAATTGTTTTTAACCAAGCCAAATAATCCTGAATATTTATATAACGTGTACGTGTAATGGATGTAGTTTGTAATAAATGTCATATTATATTGGCTAAATAATTATATAACGTATCACGTGATATTTTATGCAATTTGGAATTGGTTATTACCACTTTGGGAAAATGGTAGTGGTTGGTCACTTTTACCACTTTGTGGGAATTGGTGGGATTTGAACAGAGAACTATAATCGGTTAATTGTGTAATATACCTATTATATACTATCACACGTGGACATTACTAAATAAATAAAACTAAATTAATTAATAAGTTGTTCATTGTTATTTATCATGTGTATACGTGTTATATGTGAATGGAAATCTTGGTAGAAAGATTTTTATGATTTTATTCATGTTTAATTAATGATATTTTTTATATTTATTTTATTTTGCTATATGGTTGATTCGGAGGCATGGATGATTTGCCAAGGCATAAACAGAATATTGCCTTATGAATTGTGGGAACAAAATACCTACATAGGAAGCATAGTTCATATGCTATTAAATTTGTATGACCAAAAACATACTTATGAAGGCATGGACGATTTTCCAAAGCATAAATAAACTGTTATTTAAGTTGGATGAATAAATATACATCTATGTTGTTATGTCTGTAAGTTGGAAGTGGAGGCATGCACGAATTGTCAAAGTATAAAATTGAGGATATTTTGCATTGGAATTTACAGGAACACACTCCTTATTAATAATTTATTATTTAATGGTTAATTAGCCATTTATAAATAAATTGGTGGTTTGTATAATAAATATGTGTGAGAGTGTATATATATATATATAGAGAGAGAGAGAGATTGCAGAATGTTTTTATTCACAAACACACACCCACGCAGTACATATGTATGCCATATATATAGGTGCTGCACTTGGCTTCCCAAAGAAGCCACAAATGAAATCTTCCCATGTAAGCTATATATGGTGATGTCATAGATGACATACATATATTGTTGGCCCCACTTCCATTATATATATATACATAACACTCCCCCTTGAGGTTCACAATATTACATTAAGAATATGCCTCGTTAAAACCTTACTAAGGAAAATTCAATGGGACAAAACCCTAGCGAAGGAAAAAGAGTACAGTATTCTTATGTATCTGAAAATGGTATTGCATAAAGTAAAACTGCCTCATTAAAACCTTGTCAGGAAAACCCAGTGGGACAAAACCTGGACGAAGGAAAAAGAGTACAACATGTCAATACCTCTTTGATCAATTGCTCCCCCTCATTAGATCAACCCTGAAGATCCTTTAGTTGACGCATTCCAATGTTGTGCACCAACTTCTTGAAGGTTGTAGTTCGAAGCGTTTTAGTGAATAGATCTGCTAGATTTTCATATGAACGTATCTTCTGAATATCAATATTACCATTTTTTTGGAGTTCATGTGCATAAATTTTTTTTGGTGAAATGTGCTTGGTCCTGTCACTTTTAATATATCCTTCTTTCATCTATGAAATGCATGCCTCATTATCTTCATATAATACTGTTGAGCTATCTTTTATTGATGAGAGACCACATGTTGTTCGAATATGTTGGATCATTGATCTCAACCAAATGCATTCCCTGCTTGCCTCATGAATTGCGAGTATCTCAGAATGATTTGAAGAAGTTGCAATCATTGTCTGTTTCATTGATCGCCATGATATAGCAGTGCCGCCACAGGTAAACACATATCCTGTTTGTAAATAAGCTTTATGTGGATCAGAAAGATAGCCGGCATCTGCATATCCAACTAATGGAGAAATTGGTGCTTTCGAATAAAACAAGCACATATCAGTTGTGCCACAAAGATATCATAGTATGTGCTTGATTCCATTCCAATGTCTGCGAGTTGGTGCAGAACTGTACCGTGCTAATAAATTGACTGGAAAAATTATATCAGGTCTTGTGCAATTTGCAAAATACAAAAGAGCACCAATCGCACTGAGATAGGGCACTTTAGGACCAAGGAGTTCTTCATCATCTTCTCGAGGACGAAAATGATCTTTCTTGATGTCAAGTGATCGGACAACCATTGGGGAGCTCAATGGATAGGTTTTATCCATATGAAAACGTTTTAGAATCTTTTCTGTATATGTTGATTGATGGATAAAAATACCATTTGAAAAATGTTCAACCTGCAGCCCAAGGCAGAATTTTGTCTTTCCGAAATCTTTCATTTCAAATTCTTTCTTTAAATAATTGGCCGTCTTTTCGATCTCGTCCAATGTTCCCACAAGGTTCAGATCATCAACATATACTGCAACAATAACAAAACCAGATTCTGATTTGTTAATAAAAATGCATGGACAAATATGACTGTTCACATACCCTTCTTTGAGTAAGTAATTGCTAAGGCGATTATACCACATTCGTCCAGATTGCTTCAATCCATATAAGGATCGTTGTAATTTTATTGAGTGCATATTACGTAGTTTTGTTTCAGGCATTTTAAATCCTTCTGGGATTTTCATATAAATATCACTATCTAGTGATCCATATAAATATGTTGTAACCACGTCCATTAGATGCATATGCAATCTTTCTGTGACTGCCAAGTATATTATGAATCTAAAAGTAGTTGCATCAATCACAGAGGAGTATGTTTCCTCAAAATCAATACCAGGTCTTTGTGAGAAACCTTGAGCTACAAGTCGGGCTTTGTATCTCACGATTTCATTTTTCTCATTACGCCTTAGTACAAACACCCATTTGTACCCAACAGGTTTAACACCCTCAGGTATCTGGACTACTGGTCCAAATACTTCACGTTTAGCTAATGAATTTAGCTCTGCTTGTATCGCTTCTTTCCATTTTGGCCAATCATTTCTTCGTCGACATTCTTCGATGTTTTGAGGTTCTGGATCCTCATTTTCAATATCAAGAGCAACCAGATATGAGAATATGTTGTCGACAACAATTTCATTTCTATTCCATCTCGTTTCATAATTTAATGAGATCTCATCATTTTCAGGTACGTTTGTCTCATCAAGGGCCATATCATCATTTGTTACTTTTGCCTCATCAATATTTATGATTTCATCATTTTTAGGTACTTGAGACTCATCAAGAGCCTCTGCGTTATCAAAAGTTATTATCTCAGATTGATCAATAATATCTGTTGCTCTTTTTGTGGCCTCTTCAGGAGTGCCAACTTTTTTTGTGATTTCCTCTTACGAGAAATAATATCTTTTGCACCAACTGGTCTACCACGCTTCAGGCATGTTTTAAATGCATTTGCTGCATTACTGACAGAAGGTCCCTCAGGGACAGCAATTCGTGCTGGCACATTTGCAGCTGGTATATGTGATTTTATCACTTTCTTTGTATCAATAAATGCATCAGATAATTGATTTGCAACATTTTGCAAGTGAATGATCCTTTGAACTTCTCGCTCACATTGATTTGTATGAGGATCAAAATGAGACAATTCCAGGGCATTCCAAGTAAGATCACATTGCTGTTGTGCCTTTTCTCACCCTAATGGTGGAAAAACAGTCTCATCAAAATGACAGTCAGCAAATCGTGCTTTAAAGACATCACTTGTCAGGAGTTCAAGATATCTAATAATAAATGGAGAATCAAAACCAACATAAATTCCAAGTCTACGTTGAGGACCCATTTTAGTGCGTTGGAGTGATGCAATTGGAACATATACAGCACAACCAAAAACTCGTATGTGGGAGATATTCGGTTGTTAACAAAAAACAAGTTGCAATGGTGAGTACTTATGATAAGCAGTTGGTCGTATACGAACTAATAATGCAGCATGTAATATGGCATGACCCTAGGCAGAAACAGGTAATTTTGTTCATATAAGTAAAGGACGATCAATTAGCTGAAGTCTTTTAATAAAAGATTCAGCCATACCATTTTGAATATGAGTGTGTGCAACAGAATGTTCAACATTAATTCCAACTGACATGCAATAATCATCAAAAGCTTGAGAAGAAAATTCAGCGGCATTATCAAGACGAATTGTCTTAATTGAGTAATCAGGAAAATGTGCCCGTAATTTGATAATTTGAGCAAGGAGTCTAGCAAATGCAACATTACGGGTAACATGTGACCATCGTGTTGATGCATCAATTAAGACCATAAAATAACGAAATGGTCCAGAGGGTGGATGAATTGGCCCACATATATCCCCATGAATTCATTGTAAAAATGGAGGAGACTCAACAATGACTTTTGAAGGGGATGGTCTGATAATCAACTTACCTTGTGAACAGGCGGTGCATAGATGATTATTTGGTAAGATGATTTTCTGATCCTTTAGTGGGTGACCATGTGAATTTTTAATAATTCGACGCATCATTGTACTCCCTAGGTGACCAAGTCGATCATGCCAAAGCATAAAAAAATTTGGGTCACAAGATTTTTTATGGATCACAACATTTGACTCAAATGTTCTAATAGTTGTATAGTATAACCGAGAAGAGAAAACATGGAGTTTTTCTAATATCAGCTTTTTGCCTGAGGTAATGGAAGTAACATAGAAGTATTCCACATTTCTTTCATTTGCAGTCTCAATATGATTCCCATTACGACGCAAGTCTTTAAAACTCAACAGATTTCTCTGAGATCTTATAGAATATAAGGCATCATTGATTTGTAATCTTGTTCTATGTGGTAAAATGATGTTGGCTCGTCCAAAACCTTCAATCAAGTCGATGGGACCTGATATGGTACTGACACTGGCATCTGACAGAATTAAATGGGAAAAATATTTTTGATCTCGAAGTATTGTATGTGTTATTCCACTAACTGCAAGACATATGTCTTCTCCATTTATATTTGAACTAATCAGATCTATTCCTATTCATGCAAATTTCTTTATTAGAAAAGAAACTTTTATAACAAAATAAACTTTAATACAAACTAGAGGATAAAAACTTTAATACAAGGAAAATACAAGGAAAATAAAAATATAGTAGACAGAATATGAAAAGAAAATAAGATTAATTGGTGTGGACATTTCCATCACTAATCAGAAAGTTTATCCTTTCATCATGGTCCTCAAAAAAATCTGAAACATCCAGATTTGTAATGTTAATTGGCTCATCATGATTAATGAAATTCATTTCCAGATTTGTGGTGTCAACTGGCTCATCATGATCAAGGAAATTCATTTCCTTTTGTTTTCCTTTTTCTTTCATTGAGGCTTGGTAAAGTTCAGCTAGATACTTAGTTGTACGACATATATTTTGCCAATGCCCTGTCATGCCACACCAATAACAAGTATTATCGTGTGCATTGGAAGGTTGAGCCACATCCTTCCTTTTTACTTGTCTCATTTCATTATGATCTTTCCTTTGAGGATATGGTGTGGATCTCTGATTGCGAAAATGTAAGGATTGATATCCTTCACGATAATAAAAATGATTTCTACCACGACCATATTCATTATTATGATAGTTATTTTTGCCACGACCATATTCATTTCTACCACCACGACCACTTTATGAGGCAACATATGTTTCAGGGATCAGTGTCGATCCAGTTGGACAGGACTGGTGGTTTCTTCGAGGCGTGAAATGTGGTGAATGTGTTTTCTAACAAAAGTTCATCAGTAACAGTATCACCACATAATTTCAATATAGAGCTGATTTTGAATAGATCAGAGTTATATTCAGCCACAGTTTTAAAATCTTGCAACCTCAGTTGCAGCCAATCAGCCCTGGCCTTTGGGAGGATGACTGTTTTTTGATGATCATATCTTTCTTTCAAATTATTCCACAAACAAAGTGGATCTCTTTCAGTGAGGTATTCAGTTTTCAGTTCCTCACTAATATGGCATCGGAGAAAATCATGGCCTTTGCTTTATCTTGCAATGATGCCTCATTGTTTTCTTTAATTGTGTCACCAAAGCCCATGGCATCCAAATGAATCTGAACATCTAGAATCCAAGATAAATAATTTTTGCCAAAAATATCCAGGGCCACGAATTTCAGCTTTGTCAAATTTGACATTTTCAGAATAACTAGATGTGACAACAATATAAAAATATAATTTAACATATAAATAAAATGGAATTAAAATGAAATAATAATATAATATAAATTATTTAAACAACAATAATGGTCAATCCGGTCATTATAAATAAATTATTAAACAATAAAGGCGGTAAAACCAGCCATAAAATATTAAATAATAAAGGTGGTAAGACCGATCATAATTAGTAAATTATTAAATAATAGAGGTAGTAGAACCGACCATAGTGTAAGCATATATATCATTTAAGTGAACAACTTTATTTTACTAATAATAATCCATAATTAAAATTTTCTTACCCTTTGGAGTTAGAAATATTATTTTCTCCGATGAAGCAAACCAACCCAACAATTTATCAAAACTAATATCACAAAATAGATATATAGTTGGGATAGAAAGAGTGAGAGAAAGCTTTCTTCTTCAACTCTTAGATGGATAGCTCGTGCTGATAACGTATAATAAATATGTGTGAGAGTGTGTATATATATATATATATATATAGAGAGAGAGAAAGAGAGAGAGAGAGAATGGCGAAGAGAGAGAGAGAGAGAGAGAGATTGCAGAATGCTTTTATTCACAAACACACACCCACGTAATACATATGTATGCCATATATATAGGTGCTGCACTTGGCTTCCCAAAGAAGCCACAAATGAAATCTTCCCATGTAAGCTATATACGGTGATGTCATGAATGACATACATATATTGTGGGCCCCACTTCCTTTATATATATATATATATATATATATACATAACAGTTTGATTAATTTTCTCTTAAAAGAGAATGGTACTTGAAGTTTGGTTTCGGATATGGATGTGTTTATATCATTCATAGTCTTAGAACAAAAGGAATGTATTTAATGAACTCGATCTTTATATATATTTATGTATCATCTTATATTAAAGGTTAAAAATTTAATTAGGATGATTTTGCTTAAAGATATTTTATTTATCGGTTTTCAGAGGCTTGGTAGAAGGAACTTGCTCATGGGTCTAACCCACACTTTATTTTTCAAGTTATTAGAGGTTCCAATCTCGAAGTTGAGGATCCGCAATTTGGAGACTTGTCTTTCAACTACTCTTCATATCTACTTCAAAGTATGACTAGTATATGTTGTTTATTGTTAGTTTATTTATTTAAAAACTTAATAATTAGTAATTTATGGTTTAGGGATCCTTTACTTACAGGATTCCCGAGTTGTATTTTATTTGTAAGGAATGATATATTTAATTAATAGATTTATTTCAGCAAATTATTTATTCTCTTTATTTCTTTTTATAATATGTGTTTGTTTAAATACTAAATTATTTTGATATTCTCGGGTCTTCGGGTGTGAGCCTGACCAATGTACACGTGAAAATTCGAAAGTACGTATCACACAGAGAAGTGAAAGGACTTAGCAACCACAAATGCAAACAGAGGACACCACAAAGGACTCTTTAAGAAATGCCTACGGTATTGTATCAAGAAATTGATTAGATAAATGTTGATTGTCATATAAAGTGATAAAACCAGTATTATGAAGTGAAAAGAACTTACATCATTGTGTGCATTGGTTAATTATATACTCTTAAAGGTGGCCTCAACCGACTCAACTTATCCCCCTGCCAGAATAGAAAGGACATTGATTGAGAACTTAAAAAGGAGAATTCCACATGAAAACACAACTACATATATGGCAATTTAAACTTCCTATATATTTATGAACAATGTCACCAAATTCCAAATGAAAACACAACTACTAAAGAAGCAATTTAAACTTCCACTAGAGGTGAACACCCGCAATGAAAGAGTAAAGATGATGCAGATGAAATGCATGCAACAATTTGGATCACCACAAATTCAATTTGTTTCATACAAGGCATCATAATTAAACTAAATCAATTTCTCGATTAGTTCTCGAATTAAGTCATACAATCAAATAATCAACTGGAAACATCTTATGCTGGAATTATTAATAATTGCAAAATTGAGACCACTAACAATGAGGAATCCTTCTCAAACCTAAAAATAAAAACCCTAAAACTTAAAACTTGGTTCGGGTATTTGAACCGCAAGCGCAGCAAGCGGCTTCATCATAAGCTCTTGTACCTTGTCCAACAGTGTCAAATGCATTAGATTAATATAATGATGCAGAAATCATTACATATATATACTTCTAATATGTTAAAAAAAATATAATAATAAAAGCAGTGCCTTCACTGTCATAGCTCTCTCTCTCTCTGGTCTCAGCCACAATTTTCTTGCGTGTATAAACTCAATTCATATAAACATTCTGAATTTGATAAAAATAAAAAAAATAAAAAAAAAAAATTAAAAAAAAAAACCCACTCTATTTACCCATAAAGTCTACAAAAGACATATAAAGGATTCATAATCTTGGCAATTAGAGAAGACTTTTTAATGTAAAAAATTTCTTACCAACTTGGCCCAATAGAAAATTTCTTTCGGTGTGACATTATTATGGTTGAAGACCTTTGCCTCCGTATATCTACATGATCGAAGAGGTTGGATTTTGGATTTTAAGCAGCCAGATGGAGGTGTATTTCCGTCATTGTCCTTGTGATATATAATGCTACTAAAGAGTTTGTTTTTCGAGAGATACTGGACTACCTTCATTTGCTCATTTTCCAATGCAACATGCAAGATATTCTGTCGTTTGTTGTTCCTGCAATCCCAGTATTCTGGACAGTAACGTAGAAGGTCTTCAATAATGTCTAACCATCCTGTTGGATGAATGGGGTTCAAGATTACCATTCACAACATACACCAAAGAACCATTCACAGCATGATTAGGCAATAGATGGTCATATCCTCGAGGATAAGACCGCAGAACAACTATTTATATAGCAGCTAGTAAAGGATGGTTAGACATTATTGCTGCTTTTTGTATCTGTCCAAACTCCCTTTCATCAATCAAATTCCTCTTCCTTCAATAAAACACATTAGTTGTCACAGTATAATATATATATACAGATACACACAAGTACACACACATTACTTGTCACAATACAAATTCCTCTAAGATCATGCTCCCAAATATAATATGTTAATTTGCTATTTACATATGACTTATAAGACGTTGCTGCAGCATGAACGAAATCAACATGCATAATAAAATAAACAATTAGCTGCATATTCAGTCAAAGCCAGAAATGTGGATGGTTAAACGTGAAATTGAGATGAAAAAGAAGGTGAAAACAATATCTGAAATTGAAATATGATGTATATCCAATTGTGGGTGCATAGCTGCAACACTTTGCACAAATAGCATTCAAGACAGTCATAGGGATGGAAATAAAATATAAAAAAAAAGAATGATAGAATATTTTCGACACTGATTTAGGCTATGTCCATTTGAAGCCGGGCTAGGGTTCCAAATTCATAAGAAAATCCAGACAAAAAAAATTCAATAAAAAACTAAAGATAAGGTTGCAATTCATTTAATTGCAAAAAGATCAACCATGAAAGTTACCACTTATTTTGTTATTTTATTGCAACTCTATACTGACTAAAAAACTTCGGCAAAATACTGAAATATGCAACTAGTATATTCGCTGACCAATCTATTAATTAAAGAATTGACCAATCACCGAGATACTAACACCCGACTAAGCCAAAATAAAAATAAATTCAAAGCACTGTAAAGCATACCTGAGACACCTCGACCCGCCAAAACACCACAGCGACGGACACCCAATGCCTCTTCTAGGGTTCCAGAATTCATACAAAACCACCAAAGAAAATTCTAAAACCTAAAATAATTCCAGAAAATCAAATCTCACAAAATTGTAAGGCTGACGCACACACAATGCCTCTTCTAGGTTCCAAAATTCATACACAACAACGAAAGAAAAATTCAACATATACAATAGATTAAAGAAAATATAGATCCAACAAGGAAAAAATCGAATCTCAGGCGACGTTGAAACTGATCCAAAATTCATTAAAAAAAAATACAAATCAAGATATATAATGAAATAGAATATATGTGAAATCAGTAGTTATACACTCGTCGTTGTCCTCCTCCTTAGAGAGAGTCGTCGCCTCCTTAGAGAGAGAAATGCCTTTAGCAGCTAGACACAGAGAATTAGGGTTTGTAACTTGATCTGTATTATAATTTAATTTTATTTCAATTTTCTGCAGGGTGGGCCAGGGCTTGTTTCATTTGGGTTTGTTTAACAACAAAATAAGAATAAAAAGTGCATATATTATAGGGCAAACCGATTTAAGTGTATTGCTCGACTGGTTTGGGCAATTTGGTTGACCGATCGGGGTTACACTTAACAGACTGTTTTGTTATCTGGATTTATTTATGTCCAAATTGTGTTACCACTTTTAAGCGGGCTTTGGACAACTGCGTATATGTTGGTTAAGCTATATCATACATTATATATGTATATAGTTTACTCCATAATTGTTTAAAACCAAGCCAAATAATCTTGAATATTTATATAACGTGTATGTGTAATGGAGGTGGTTGGTAATGAATGTCTTGGCTAAATAATTATATAACGTATGTGATATTTATGCAATTTGGAATTGGTTATTACCACTTTGGGCAAATGGTAGTGGTTGGTCACTTTTACCACTTTGTTGGAATTGGTGGGATTTGAACCGAGAACTATAATCGGTTAATTGTGTAACATACCTGTTATATACTATCACATGTGGACATTACTAAATAAATAAAACTAAATTAATTAATAAGTTGTTCATTATTATTTATCATGTGTATACGTGTTATATGTGAATGGAAATCTTGGTAGGAAGATTTCTATGATTTTATTCATGTTTAATTAATAATATTTTTTATATTTATTTTATTTTGCTATGTGGTTGATTTGGAGGCATGGACGATTTGCCAAGACATAAACATAATATTGCCTTATGTGAATTGTGGGAACAAAATACCTACATAGGAAGCATGGTTCATATGCTATTAAATTTGTATGAACAAAAATATACTTATGGAGGCATGGACGATTTTTCAAAGCATAAATAAACTGCTATTTAAGTTAGATGAATAAATATACATCTATGTTGTTGTGTTTGTAAGTTGGAAGTGGAGGCATGCACGATTTGTCAAAGTATAAAATAATTACTATATAAATTGTATGAATAAAGTATAAAATTGAGGATATTTTGAATTGGAATTTAGAGGAACACACTCCTTATTAATAATTTATTTTTTAATGGTTAATTAGCCATTTATAAATAAAATGGTGGTTTGATTAATTTTCTCTTAAAAGAGAATGGTACTTGGAGTTTGGTTTCGGATATGGATGTGTTTATATCATTCATAGTCTTAGAACAGAAGGAATGTATTTAATGAACTCGATCTTTACATATATGTGTGTGTGTGTGTCATCTTATATTAAAGGTTAAAACTTTAATTAGGATGATTTTGCTTAAAGATGTTTTATTTATCGGTTTTCAGAGACTTGGTAAAAGGAACTTGCTCGAGGGTCTAACCCACACTTTATTTTTCAGGTTATTAGAGGTTCCAGTCTCAAGGTTGAAGATCCGCAGTTTGGAGACTTGTCTTTCAACTACTCTTCATATCTACTTCAAAGTAGGACTAGTATATGTTGTTTATTGTTAGTTTATTTATTTAAAAACTTCATAATTAGTAATTTATTGTTTAGGGGTCTTTTACTTACAGGATTCCCGAGTTGTATTTTATTTGTAAGGAATGATTTATTTAATTAATAGAATTATTTCAACGAATTATTTATTCTCTTTATTTTTTATTTTTTGTTTTTGTAATATGTGTTTGTTTAAATATTACTAGTAAATTATTTTGATATTCTCAGGTCTTCAGATGTGAGCCTGACCAATCTACACATGAAAATTCGAAAGTACATATCACATAGGGCTTGTTTACTAACGGTTCTACTTTCTAATTTTTACTGTCAATTCCTAAAATTGTGAAGTAAAAGTGAAAATTATGTTTACTAATATAATTTTAATTTTCACCTTTTAGAAAGTACTTTCAGATTTAATGAAAGAAAGAGAAAGTGAGGATTTGTTACTTTCTCTACTTTCTACACTGTTTACAAGAAATACTTTCTCTACTGTAGCATTATTTATCAAAAAAAAAAAAAAAAAAAAACTCCAAAAATTAGAATATCCAATCACTGCACGCTGCCTCCTCCCACCATGGCCACCGCCCAAGGGCGGATCCAGGATTTTCTCAATGGGGTGGGCTAAATCAAAATATATCCAAGTCTAATTATAAAGTTACAAACATATATATATGTGTCTTTGTTGTTTCAGTTTCAACATTTCAGAAGCTATGTCAATGCTCAAACTAATAAAGTTAAATTAAAATTGGATAGTCTTCTTTTTCTTTTTTCATAGATAAAATTAGAGTTTAGAGAGATGAAAAAGAAGAGAGCCCAAGTAGATGAATCATATTACATACCATTGTTTCAAAATTTCAGTAACTGAAAAATCGTGTGTGAATTGACCAAAAATTCTTGTAACTAAAAGAATTAGACACTATGCTCAATAGTATGTCTTCAACTCTAAATTTCCTTCAATTCTAAGTGTTTTGAATGCATTAACATATTATCAACATCATCAGTCGTCATCACTAAAGTCAACGTTGACATCAACATCCTTATATCGTTAACATTAATTCATCTAGAATTGTCATCTAAAATCACATAATCCTCTTGTATAGATATACATTTGATTAAGATAAATTGAAAAGAGACTTTCTATCATAATTGGTCATTTTAAAACCAACATCACTGCTACAACGGTAAGGGGATTTATATAAATCAATTAGTTAGGCAAAAAAAACATACCTATTTTCTTTTTACCCACTCCACCCATTCCTATCAACTCTCTTCTTTCAGAAAAGAAACCTATATTATTAGACAAAAGAGGAAAAGTTTTAAAAGCATTAACAAACTTGTAAAACATATATTCTGAAATTGAAAACTAACTTCCAAGTCTTTAATTCCCATTAATAAATTGTTCAAGCATCAAATCATAACAATATTATATATATGTATGTAGAAACAAAACCAAAAACAAAAAATCAGTATGTAAAACATGAATAAATAAACGTAACCAATAGCTAAAAATGCCAATTAAAATTTTAGAAAAAAATAAGAGTTTGTTACCCGATGACTGAGGAGGCATGTTTCTTGAACCTTATTTTTGCTAAATGTTAAGGCCCAATGCTAACCCTAATAATAAGAAAACACTCAAGTTATGAGAAAGATGTTTCACAATCTCACTCATAACAATTAAAACACCACCATCTAAGTACTATCTATATCATGTATCAACACAACCCAATTATGCTTTCAATCAAAATGTTGGACACCTATCCATAGAAAGAGGTGTGATTAGCACATATTATACTCAGCTCTTATATTAAATTAATCCAATAACAAAGTACAATGCATCAATTTAAGAATAATCTTCAAAATTAACAAATCAATATCCTGATATTCTGCATTCTAATAAGAAAAGAAAATCAAAAACCAAAATTTGAAAATAAAAATATGGCAGAAAGATTGAATATATCCTTCGTGGATTACACATTGTATTTCTATGTGAAACAAAACATCCAAGATTTATTTCTATGTGAAACAAAACATCCAAGATTTCTCAATGTTGTGGGCTAAATCAAAATATATCAACCAAAATCAACTGTTGTTTAATTCAATTTTAGTTAACTAACAATGTTTCTTAAGACAATTGACTGATTAAGGCATAGAAAATCCTATTTGGGTAATTAATAAAAAAAATTACCAATTTATTTCTGAACAAGTCACCACTCCGTACCCTATCTATTCTTTTGACCAATTTACTAATCCTATTTGAGAATCTCCTAGTGGAAGCAGGGCGTGAAGTAGTTCATGGCAAGCCCCTTCCAACATTATGGAATTCACTCAAAAAAAAAAAAAAAAAAAACCAGAAATAGAAGTTATAGAAATAAATAAATAAATAATTGTCTTGCTGAAATAAAATGTAGATTACGGTCATCTCAAAATGCAACACAAATTTTGTTACTTTATATTGTAAAAAAAAAAAATTATTTTAAAAAGATCATAAAAAATTTCACGAAATAGGATTTAGTCTGCAAAACAAGAATCACAGACCTTGATTAGTTGATTTAGAAAAATAAAAATAAAAACAAAACCCATACATACAAGTTTGCAGTTGCAGAGAGAGAAGGGGGGGCAAGCTTGAGAGTTGAGAGACAGTGGGCCAGCGGCTGAAGTTTGCGAACGGCGAACCCGAACTGGAACAACGGGGAACTGAAAGATATGGGTTTTGATATAGGTAATAGGTTTTGATTATTGCAGATAGATAGATAAACTGAAATATATGGGTTTTGAACTTCTGATTCTTGTAGATTTTGTAGGTTGCAATAGCAGAGAAAGAGAGAAGGGGCAAGTTCAGAGTTGAGAACGAGAATAGAGATGGAGGCGATTTGGGAGGCTGAAATGATTTGCCCTAGAAATATATTTTTGTTTTGGTGAGGGGAAAAGGATCCTTACCAATGGTTGTTCCACACGTTGACGGCTACAGCTTTTCCCAGTTGTCACTTGCAGTGGGCAGTTCGAAAGCGTCCCACACACACCTATAATCACATATTCCATTCAATTCAAGGACACTAACCATGCGACCACCATACCATTATTCGCCCGTATCTCTCTAATGCTAGTTTTGTTTTGAGGGTAAGAAAGGGGAGGTAAAAAAAGATTATGAGGGATGAAAAAATTGTAAACAATAGAGAAAATAAATGGAAGAAAGATGGGAAGACAATTTTTTATTCACAATATATAAATTTAGAATTTCATCATATCACACATCTTATTATATTATGCCTTCTAATTTTTAATAAGGTTTATTTAAAAATTCATAATATAACTGAAAAAACGTTTCAAATAATATAAAAGTCACTGTTTATGTCAGTTTGATGTAGAACTTTATATTATTCATAAAATTTCACTTTTTATAGGTTCAAAAATTCTTACCATAGAATATATGAAAATTACATTTTTATTATTTTTTTTATCTAAAAGTGAATAAATAAGAAAAGAAAAAAAATTTATGTATATGTATATCGATTGATTTCATTATTTTGACATGATAATTAACACACCAACATAATTTATTCTTTGAATTTTTTAATTTACACTAAATTTTTAATTTACACTAAAGAAAGTGGTGAAAATATCAATGGATGCAAGTATGAATATTTCTATACACCGGAGAGTATGAAGTTGGGAAAGGGTATCACTTGTTATCCTTTTATTTTTTGTTTGCAGTTTGCTGATGGCAATGCCAGCTCGATAGTACAAGCGCACTACATTGTGCCATCCTTTACATTTAGTGTAAAGTAATTGGAGTAAATATTACTCGTATTAAATAAAAGAACCTTCCATCTGAATAAAGTAGAGAGTGGGAAAGAGGGAGTAGGGATAGCAAATTCCCCATCCCCGCAGGGTCCCCGCCCCGCCCCGTTTATAGCGGGGATAGGGACCCTTTTATGTAAATGGGGATGGGGATGAGGGTAAATTTTGAAAACCCGGCGGGGGCTGGAGCAGGAGCGGGGATGGGGTAAACCCACCCTATCCCATCCCGATTAAGTATTAAATTATTAATATACCCTTACATTTAATAATTTATTACTAAATTAGATTTATTATATATATGAAAATAAGAAAAATTGTATTTTTTTTATATAAATAATATATGTTAATTAGGGCCGGAGCTGGGGCTGGGGCCGGGGATGGGGCAGGGATGGGGATAAGAGGTCGGGGGCGGGGGCGGGGGTGGGGGCTGGGGCGGGGGTGGGTATGGGGGCGGTGGTGAAATTTTAAGCGGGGATGGAAGCAAGGATGGGGGTTGAAAAATTCAGCGTGGATGGGGATGGGGAATGAGATCCCCACCCCGCCTCGCCCAGCCCTGCCTTAAAAGGGAGTGAGATATTTATAGACCCATGGTGCCTTTTCAAGCTGGGTTGAACCAACCCTGCTCACCCTGATTTGGGTCCTGAATAGGCATTGGGGACTTCTCAATTCTGAGCTTAACCCAAGTCAAATCCGAAATACACTTTAATTCTGAAGATTTTTGGGTAGTAGTCCAAACACATGTTAGGCCTAATCTCTAATAAAAAAAATTTGGACTAAAATCCATTACTGGATAGTGATATTTGAAATTTCGAGGACAAGCCTTATACAACCATTTTATTTCCTTTTTAGTTTATCCATAAACGGATTTGAGAAAATAAATATATCATGTTCATTTACTTTTCGGAGAGGAACACGTTTAATTATGGACTCAATACAAGACAAGCCTTATACAATCATTTTGCTTCCTTTTAAGTTTACCCTTAAACGGATTTTTAAAAAATAGATATATCTCTGGAGAAGAATGCGTTCAACTATGGACTCAATAACAAATGCTTAACGAAACTCACTTTAGTTTTATCCCAAAGTATGCTTAATATAAACTTAGTTTCCAACGTGATGAACTTTTAACCTCTGATTGTGAGGTTTGTACCATGTGTTGTCATTAATTTTGTACCATGTGTTGTCATTAATTTTGTACCACTGTAGTGATTAAAACGATTCAACCTCTAATTGAGGTACTATCATGATCTTTGGAATTTTTTATATTTCATTAATTTTGAACCACTGTAGTGATCAAATTATTCAACCTCTAATTGAGTTACTATCATGTTTTTTGAAATATTCTACTACAGGTTTAAGGCTGTGTTTGGCGACATGGAAATAAATCCTTGAAATTGATGAAATTGGAAGAAAAAACTTTAGTTCAATTTTATGAGTTACTTTTCTCTAATTCTAAAGTTCCAATTCCGTACCTGATAGCCTAATAGTAATTACTTGGTGATATAGTAAAACTTGGGGCACAATTTTGCAAAATAATATTCTTATTGAAATATTAGTAACCCGAATCTGGCCTGATTAACTCAGCAACCAATGTTAGTCCAACCTGAACTTGTAAGTAATGCATTTTATATTAGGCGTTGAAAAAGTACACGTGAATGTGATGGATATACATTTTATAACTACATGCATATAATTTTGCATTCATCCATGTATAGGTGTATACGTGCATTAAGTTCATGTATATGCTTTTTTATGTTTATATACATAGATAAACATTACATGCAAGTACTTAACTAAAAAAAATTACATTACATGCAAGTTGAAATATATATGAAAAAAATAGTGTATTCATAATATATATTACATGTATAGGTGCATATATACATCAATTTCATGTATGTGCATATACTTGTTTACAGAAGTTTATAGTTTATGCACAAGATTTGTTTGGACATGAATTTGATAGTAATTCAAAAAAGTCATTGGAAAAGTCATTTTTAGGTTTTGAAACTACATCCCATTTTGTAAAAAAATCTGTAATACATATAGACCACCAAACATTTGAAAATGTTGAACAGAATTTGAATAAAAACAATAACAGCTATGAAAACATATTAGAAATTATAAATTCAACATCGGGCATCGTTTAAGACTCAGGGTCCAACATATGCATACATATATAAGAGGGCATACCCTCCCCACTTTATACGTTTATACCCTCAAATTCGAGGGTTTGAATTTCTCTAGGGCCACCCCCAGGGAATTTCCCGGTAATTGCCCAATGCATGTGAGACGGGATAATTACATGTGCCCAATGGTGGATCATGGGGTGCTCTAAGAGGCCTGACACCACACCACCATCGTCGACCCAAAAAGTAAGAACTATCCCCCCAATGGGTACTTGAACCCTTAACCTCCCATAGGCAAAGACGAGGAGATATTACTAGAGCCAATCAGTCCAATATTCATTGCCAAAGAAATTCAAATTGCTGGAATGAATTTGCACGATGATACAAAGATAACAATCACTTTAAGACTAAAAAAAAATTTCAGGTGGACAAAAATTCAGCACCCCAATTGTTTTAACATGGAATTCGAACTACCAAAAACTGGAAGTGTCTGGATCATGGGCTTTTACCAGCCCAGATATTAGGTTTACCAAATTTACCACAAGCAGCAGCAGCAGCAGCAGCCGTCATCCTTCCCGGCAGCAGGTAGCAGGCGTCTCCTCAGAATATATGCACAATGTCATAAGCAAATCTTTCATATGTCAAGGAAAGTTGCTAAATCATAAAATCGGTAAAAAGAAGAATTTAGAACTTTCTAATACCACTAAACATTTAAAAACCACAGTTTGAGGAATAATTGTTTGCTCTTGATGCACCTTGGTGCGGTCGGTGAAACTCAAACCACACAAAATTGACTTATTTTGATGGAAGCACATGTTATGGAGTTCCACCACAGGAAGATCACTGGTCCAGGAGTAGATAATTTTTCCATGTTCTTTGTGTACACAAGATACGGAAAAACAATATAAATAATGTATAGAATTCACCGGGAAAAGAAAAAATAAGGATACGTCCAGAACAGCACGAATGACTGCAAAAAGAATAAGAGAATGTCAGTCGGTAAACATATTGAAGGAAAATGGAACATAGTAGTGAATCAATGCTGGTGGCAAAGATATGTGTCATTGTAAAAACAACTTTGGCAGGCACCCCATTTCTCCTAGACTAACTTTACTAGAGGCCCTTTCAACCCTCTGAATCTATATATTATGGTGCTTGGATCCCAAAGTGGGCCAGATTTAGGTAAAATTGTAATTTCCAACCAGGAATAGTGATTTATTAGGAAGTACGAATTTGCATAAAATAGTCAGAATGCTAGTCTTTTTTGGACAATTTTTTGGATAAATTGGGAAGCACGATTTTCATTTTGCTCTTTTAAGACTGATTCCATTCAAGGATGGGAAAATAAAAAGTTAGGATGCATGCACTCGGTCTAAAGGTTGGCCCAATACAAAAGAAAGTACTTCCCACTTGTTCAGAATGGGAACTATTATTGGGACTCGGACACATATTGGCATTATTTAGGGATCCACGTTGTACTGAGAGAAGTTGCACCCACCCACCCACCTACCCACGCACACACAACCAACACTCTTTTTCCAATGCAGACACTACGCTCGCCTCTGGCCTCTCGAGTAAGGATATGAGCAAGTACCAGACCGTTTAGCAGTGTTGAAAATGCACTTTATGGGCATTCTAATTATTTTGTTGTATAAAACCTTAAATAGTCCCCGCAAGCCTGTCCAAACCCTCCTAAGCCACCTTGATGCCATAACCAGGCCCAAGTTGGAGACAGGGCTCCGGGATCGTGAGGATGACTTAGAGATTTCTGAAGCTGTTAGATCGCTGCTAGTGTTTTGAGGCAAATTGAGGTGGTCCAACCTCTAAAATACCATTTGCAATCAGACCAGACCAGCAAACAAGGAGAAAGCTGACATCACAAATATGACACATGGCAAAAGCAGATACTAACATGATTTTAAAGAAGAATAGGCTTCACTGGCCCAAACCTGGAGGCTGAATGATGCAGGTCCTGTCGCTTGACAGTCCACTGGTAGTGTAACTGGTTATGCGATTGTAACCCAGTAGTCCTCTACATTCCTGGGGGTCCTATGAAAGGTTAGGCAGCCCATTCAATGGGCTAAGAATAGAGCTTGAACTTACCAGTGCTCCTGGACACCTTGGGCTGATGCACTAGTCTCTAAGCTCTTAGTCATCTTTTGGTAATTCATACTGCTTGGGCTATCATCTGAGCACAATCTATCAGATCTCCTTTCTTACACATTTCCCCTCCTCTATCCAAACCATAAGGTTGTCAATAAATTGAAAGCATTTTAATCATCTTCCAAAATATTTCTCATTTCTCAGAACCTATGCTACCTGAAATCGGGTACCTGTGTCAGGTACGGGGTATGCATCCATGTGTCAGGTACGGGAAGTCCCCAAATAGGACACATGGATATTGCTAAATATTCATATTATCTAATTATTTTATTTTATTTCTTATAGTAAAATAAAGTCTTTATGTAACATGGTGTCTAGTATAAGCATTTCATTCATTCTGAAGCAAAAATACAATAAATTGAATTACTTGATGTGGTTTTTAGGTGTATGTCAATCCAAAAGTGTCAAACACAGATCCCATACCCATGTCTGAGTATTGTGTGACGGGTACTTCACCTACTTTTGAAAAGTCCATGTAACATAGCCTCAAACATCACTGCCTTGGGTTGGAAAATAGAATTGTCTCTAAAATTGCACTGGTGCATTATCAACCCAAGTTAAATTAGGTCAGATTGCATACGAGCATGATACATTCATTTATAGGAGTAATCTATTTAAAGCAAGTGGAGATATGAGGGGGGAAAGGGCAACATATCCTGGTGTATTATCAAATTTGTAACTATGAAGAACCTTTTTCTTGTGTAGAAAAACACTTTAGAAAATATTTCACTTAAACTTGTTTTAGCATCTTTGGAATACCAGTCTTTAACAGGCACAACTAATGAGTCTATGTGATTGCCAGGATGATAAATTTACATACAACCAGAGCCCTTTCCTTATTTGAGCCTGCAAAGTATATGTATTTTGACAGGACTGGAGAGACATTTTCTGCAAAGAATCATAGTAATTCTTTTCTTGGTTCCAACTTGCAAATACTGAAGCTTCTTACAACCACAACATAAGGTTCTTTTATTTTTTGTTTAGTGCCATGATTATATAGATTGGCCCATAGTTCATGAATATATGATGATAATAATAAGAGGAGGAAAGAAATGTCATTGAATAGCCTTTTCTTAGGGAACAAGCAGCACAACCTTCTTTTAAAATGCCAGTGACAATAATGTTAAGGAAGATGAAAAAATTCAGGCCAAAAAAAATAAATTAATAAAAATTGACCACTTGGAACAAATCAGCATGCTACACATGCGGTAACATTTGAGTGAATGTAGATCAAAAACCCTAACAAGAAATAACTTGAAACAAATAAAATTGATAAATAATAGAGAAGTGTACCATAAGCCCGCCCAAAAAGCCATCAAGTATAATGCGGTTCCAGCAATCGAAGTATGAATGAGTGGAAAACCCAGCCTTGGCTGCAAGTCCTACTGAAGTAATTGCCATGGCAAGAAAATAGAAGATAAATCCATTCAAGCCAGTAAATCCCAAAATTCCAGCAATGACTCCACCAATGATAGACATAAATGTTCGGCTGCACAAACAAGCAAACCTCAGATTTTAGCTGAAAACAGGAAACAAGGACTAATAAGATGACAATGAAATCAACTTACACAATAAAACATGTAATGTAGAGACAAATCAAACGGAACGAATCAACAAAAAGTAAATCCTCAACTACTTGGAGCCAGCTAGGCAAATCATTTTTCCCCATTCAGTTGAACGCAGGTTCATATCCTTTTTTCTTTTTCTTTTTTTGATAAGTAAGATTGCATTAAAGAGCCCAAAAGGGGGAAGCATCCCACAAAAGAAACACAAGGCGAAATGGGGCCTCTAAACACTCAAAGAGCCCAAAATATCAACAATTTCCTCCACAGATTTACAATTTCTCCCTAGAACCCAACAAAAAAGAGCGCTAAACATAGTTGTCAAAGGTGCCGAAGGCGCGCGCCTGAGGCGCAAGGCGCCTCCAGGCGCCATCCCATCGCTTGTATTGTCTTAAGTCACATGGGTTAGAGAAGGCGTGCGCCTTTACTCCACAGGCGCCAGGCTACAGGCGCTATAAAGGTGCGCCTGTAGGAATTGCTCAATTTTAAATTATTTTGTTGCATTGATTTTGTTTGTTTATTCATTTATTTGTTATATTATTATTGTTTGTATTATATTATTATTTTATTAGTTAAAAAGGTCAAAGTAAAGCAAAAAGTAAAGCAAAAAAGTGAAGCAAAGACTTGGACAACAGAGGACCCAGAAGTAAAGCAAAGAAGACAGGCAGCGAGCCAGCGACTTGGCTCTCGGATCTGCCTCAGATCTGCCGGATCTGCGTCGGCGACTTTGCCGGTAAGTTCTCCAACTTCTCTTTCTCTCTCTTCTTCTTCTCTCCTCCTTCTCTTCTGCGTTTTTTTTTTTTTTTCCTCTGTTCTTCTCTCCGCTGAGTTGAGTTGGGCAGATTTTTTTTTATTTTTATTTTTATTTTTATTTTTATTATTTTTATTATTTATTTATTTATTTATTTTTATTTATTTATTTTTTTCTCGAGTCTGGAGACTCTGGAGTCACTGTGATAGATTTATTATGTTGCATTGTTGCTAATGTGCTATTTTATTTTAATCTTAAAATAACAGTTGGTATTTTTATTTTATTTTTTTTTACCATTCATCCCTGCAATGATTTTAAATTCCACGACACTTTACATGGTAGCTGAATTTCCCTTCGTCTTCCCAGCAACTAAACCTTTAAAAGTGAATTGGGGTGAAATTAAATGTTAGGAATTATTTAAGCACAATTAATTTGGCAATTCAGTCCTTTACGATTGTGATCACATTCTACACAATAATGATGTCTGAAAATACTTTTTTAATAATCAAGTTTCCACAAATGGATTATGGAATAGATCTAATGATCCTAACAATTAACCACCAGCAACAACATCATATGTCATACATTGACTAATAAGTCTCAGAGATAGACCTAAAATATATATTTTAAAAAAATTCTGTTATATTTTAAAAAAATTCTGTTGTCTCTTTAATTAAATTACTACTATCAGTCTATCAAATAACACCTGAAAAAATAATAATAATAATAATAATAATAATAAAATAAAAATATAAAAAAACATTATCAAATTTTTTCGGATCTCATGAAATCATGCAACCAAATTCTATGCCTGTATTTGTTCCATTCTTAAAATGTTATTGGTTTGACTGTTTGAGGAAATGCATTTTTATCTAATTTTGTTAAAATGAAATAATTAGTTAAGTGAACTCTAAATTGTAGAAGACAATCTCAAAATTGTAACACCAAATTGAAGTCAAATTAACATCAAACTTAACACTGAATCCATGTGTTTTTTGCATGCAATAATATTCTGCTTTTTGCCTTTTTAAATTGAAATGTTAATATTGCTTTGAAGCTCTGTATGGCAGATTCAGATGAGATGGAAGAGGATCCTGAGAATTATGAATCATTAAGTGACGATCAAAATGATGTTATGCTTATTGATGACGAGGATGATATTTAGATTAGTTGGTGTCGTCTTCTTAGGAAGAAATGATGTCTATGTTTGTTTTGGTTTTATTTCATAATTCTCTTTAGTTGACTTTTGCATCTTTATGTTAATATGTTTGATTATTCACTGTTGAACTTAAGTATTTGATTTAGTTGGCTTTGACATCTTTATGTTGAATATTGAACTTAAGTAATTCATTTAGTTGGCTTTTGCATCTTTATATATACTATTGCATCTTTGATACTTTATTAGGTGGGTTTTGTTTTTTTTTTTTTTTGAACGTGCGCTTTACTTCAGTCGGGCGCGCACCTCACCTTGCGCCTCAGGCTCCAGGAGGCATTTGCGCTTTTGTACGCCTTGAACCTTTAACAACTATGGCGCTGAAAATAGAGAACTTAAGAGTCCCAATAGGAGTCTCCTTTCCTTCAAATCTCCTATTCCTCTCTAACCATAAGCACCACCAGATGCATAAGGACGCAACCCACCAATAATCCCGAGCTTGGGCCCCCAATGTACACCCTCTCCAAGCCTCCACCAAAGCTCTAGGGACCTTGGCATGACCTAATGAATCCCAAACAACCCTAAAAGTAAACCCCCAACTATCCCGAGACACAGGGCAATGCAGGAGTAGATGATACACCGTCTCCTCATCTCTTTTGCACATGCAACACCAATTGACGACAACTTGTCTCCTCCTCCTCAGATAACCCAAAGTCAACATGCTACCCAACACTGTCCACACAAAAAAAGCCACCTTAAGAGGGGCCTTCGATCTCCAAACTGCTTTCCACATGAAAAGAGCCCTTGGAACATTTGAAAGGCATGTATAAAGAAACCGGACATCAAATCGACCCTGGGAAGAGGGAATCCACACCCTATGATCAGGAACAACACCCGCCACCTCTTGACGATACAAAAGCTCCAAGAACCCAATGGCCTCCTCCAACTCCGAATCCTGAAAGTGACTCAAAAAGAGCATGTCCCAAGTCAATCTCCCGCAAACAAGTAGATAGCAGTCAAAAATCAAGGCATGCATAACCGTAGCAATCCTAAAGGGCAGGAAGATAAGAATTAATCCATATTGTGGTGGAAATGCGAACGTAGAGATGGGTGTTAGGAATAACTAGGAAAGATAAGATTACTAATCAAAGGATTAAGGAGAAATTAGGCGCCACACCTATTGGTGAGAAAATAAGAGAGCAGACTTATAGATGGTATGAGCATATTCAACGCCGACCTATAGATGCACGTGTGAGGAGAGGACGGTTGATTTGCATAGAGGGTAAGAGACAAAGAGATACACCAAAACTAACATGGAATGAAGTGATAGGAAATGATTTAAAAAAACCAAATCTATTAGAAGATATGGCCTGTGATAGAAAAGAGTGGAAGAAGAGAATCCATGTGGTTGACTGTGTTCGTATTAGATAAAGGCAAGGATGATGATGAATGTATTAATCCATAATCTCTGTACTTCTTTTTTTTTTTTTTTTTTCCTTCTCCCAAGAAAAAGAAAGGGAGAAATATGCCCCATCACAAGATTGCCCTAAACAAGGATTCATGTTCATAAAGATCTTTTTAAATATTTTATGGCACTAGAACCCTCCACTTTTTGGCTTGGCTTGGAACTGGCAGCATGACTAGTAAGACACTAAAAACAAAACAGTCAAAACTAGCATGCAATAAAATGTTCTAGAGGCTATTAGGTCAATATAACTGAAGTTGAAAATTTTTGTGATCAAAACAAGGGTCTGTACTTTATTTTTTGTTTTTAGTTAGATTTTTGAAAGTTGGATTCAAGTTAGCTTGCCTATTGTAGAGCAGAGTTGGAACTGTAGATACAACCAAGGCCAGAACTGTAATATGCAAATCCAAGGATACAAAAATAATTTGACATGAATATATGCAATCACCAAATTATAATTCATGCATTTATCAATTGGGGCTTCACAAATTATATTTTCTTAAATCCTTTTTTATATGCATTAAGAGTTTTGAAAACTACTGCATTTCAAAATTTTCACATATATATCACTTACCAACAAAAAAAAAGATCTACATATAAATTGGACAGGGCATTTAGACTGATTGACAAATCAATTGAGGGCTATTGGACACTTGGATCAATTGACATGGGAACTTCGATCAACCTATCCAGAAAAGCAATTTCCTTTTTTATTTTAAACTCTACAATCCCAATCCTTCTACTGCTTTATTTTCTCTATAAATCCTCAACTACTTCAGAAAACCTACACAGAAAATACAATAGAGAGCAATATCCTGTGAGGCTATTTTGAGTGCATATAATTTAGTTTCTTATCCTACATAAAGATTGATGAGTAATATATGTGTTGACAACATATATGTATATATATATATATATATTTTTTCCTAGGTAAACTTTTACTAATAAGAAAGAAACCAGCAAAAAGAAAAAGCAAAAACCAAGATACACCAAACCTATAAGAACAGAGCCTAGAAGGAACAAAATTTGTCAACCAGAAAGAAGGCCACCAACTGTTGGAGTAGGCCACAATACAGAGCATCCAGACAACAAATAGCGACTTTTTAGTAACCAATATCTTTGGCTGGAACAAGCATTAAGTAAGCCGTCATTGAAGAAGCAAACATAATCTAAGTTCTCAACGGAATCCATACTAAGACTCCCATATACAGCATCCCAAATCAACCACCACCTATACAACTGATTAATCCAGCAGCTATTCACTTTAGATGCCGTATCAGCTAGATGAGAAAGTATGAATATCAGCAAGCTTAAAACCCATAGTATTACAGACATCTCAAACAATCATTCTAGCAACTTGGTCTGGATTAGGACCAGAATTGACAACATATTGCTGATGCGCTTAATTGAAGTTAAACACTAAATACTCAACCTTCAGAGATTTGGTGGACAACTAGTCTGGAGAACAAAGTGCTATTGAAGAAGCAGATTGTGTGAGGAGCATAATCTGTTGACAGAGTGGATTTTGTGCCTGGCCCTGAAAACTTGAGTGAGTTGGGTGAATAGTCTATGTCATGAGGTAATTAGGAGTTTTAACGGCTTTCAACTGTTAACCTAGACGTACATCTGTTTCGTATAATGGATTCGATCTGAGTTTTTGACTAGACCAGATCCCCTTTGATTTTCCTTTGGGGTTTACAATGTAAAAATCTTGGTGCATGATTTCTGTTGTCTACATATATTTATGATTGGGATGTTCAAGGCATGACGGATTTATAGGTTTTTGTCATATCATTCTAACTTAAGTTTTAGATTATTGGCAATTTGATTAAAATAGTTAAAACAACCGACAATAATTCACCCCCCTCTAGGTCTACATCACAAACCATGCACTAATTCTCTATCAGAGCCTAGGGTTATGGTCCTCATCCTTCAGAGACTACCATGTAGGTTCCTTAATCATATCTCTAATAGAAATTTAATCCACATGAGCCATATCCAATCGTGTTAAGTAGCAATAATCTCATCTCATGGAGATTCAAATTGCAATCTTTAATAATTTAACTTTCATCTGCCACATCTTGAAGCAACTAATCTAGCATACAAAATTATCACACATACATTGGCGCAGCATGTACAATCAACATGCAGTATAAATATTGGGCAATGGGTACATACACCAGAAAACCTCTATATTCATCCAGTCATTAGATACATGACATTATCACAACAAATATTGCTAGGAAGCAGCCTTGTCAAACAGCCAAGACCACATTAGCCTGTAGAAAGGCAAGAATTCGACAAAAAGTGGGCACGTCATGTTATACCATAATACATCCACTGTTGTGATACTGCAAATGAGAGCCTCATAGTGGATGCTCATATCTTAATATAATAATAATAACCATGCTTGCCTAAAAAAAAAAAAAAAAAAAAAAAAAAAAAAAAACTACCTGCATAACAATAGCAATTAATAAAATTTGGTAATCAAATTATTGCATGCAAAAAAATGTATACAATACAGTGCAGAGCAATTCAAGCACATTGATAAAACAAGACTAAAAGAATATCACAAAAAATACTAGTAAACGGGAAGCTGGATTAAATTATGTACATTTATAAATTCTTAAAAGGACCTTTAAAAGATATCTATCAAGAAATGCTTATAGCGAGTTATCTAGACTCTAGATGACATCAATCAATTTGAATGTGTTAAATATAAAAATAATTTTTTAATCTGTTTACAGAATGCTAGCAACACTGCTTAGTTTCTTCATTCATTTGATATTGTTTGGCCTGAACAGTGGCCAACTCCAATGAGGAATAAAAACGCACCTGTAATTGACAATTTTCATGTTGTTTATCATATTCTCAGCATTGAAGGCCGGTACATCATCCGAGGCCTCACTTGATTTCTTCTCAGATGCACTTGAATCACCACCTGCCATAACTTCTGCTTGTGCAATTTACGCAAAAATCTGATGGTAATGAAGACTAAAAATTAATGTTAAGTGAATTCATTAAAAGCCATCATCCTGTATTGAATTTTTCATAAAAACACTTAACTACAAAAAATGGTAACTAATTCACAGAACCAAACAATCAGAGTTAAATCAATAAGAGAATTTTTTTTTCCTAACAAGAATAGATCCTGAGACCTAATGCTTCATGAGGCACCAGGGCCCAAGACTTTTCCAACTAGGCCAACCCCTTGGGGAATGAAAGAATACCATCGATGATGAGCCAAATGTTCAATTCAAATTCCCAAATGCAATGGATTACAAGGGCCAACTAGGCCAACCCCTTGGGGAATAAGAGAACACCATCGATGATGAGTCAAATGTTCAATTCAAATTCCCAAATGCAATGGATTATGAGGGGAACTTTAAAGTGTTCATAAAATAACCTATTCTAAAAGATATTGAACCTATAAAGAACTATATAGCACAAAACTAATCCCTAAAGTGTTCCAAACGAATACTAATTCACTAAGCTGTGAATACCGGCATCCGGCAAGAAGAATCTGGTGACGAGATTCTTCACGCAAGAGAAAAATAGGTCAGATTTTAGGGCTTTATCCAGAAGGGAGAGAAATTCAAGAAAGCAGTGTTGAGAGTTTCCTGGTTTTGGTTTACCAAAAAATAAAAGGGAGTTCCATGGATTTGCATAGACTAATGGTTGTCACTGGAACTAGAAGTTGCAGAGGGAGAAACGATATAACACGTAATTGATGTATACATGTTTATATGCGAACACACATACACACACATATATATCAATACATATATATATACATATATATATATATAAACAAGTAATTAGAAGTAGCGGTGATCACAGATTTATGAATTAGAATAAATCTCCAAAATAAAAACCTAAAATCCTTTCCAATACGCCAATTTTCTAACACAAACAAGCCCCAATCGTCCCGTATATATTAATAGAGATTGGAGGAAGACATGAAACAAAGGCAGATAAAACAAGAATTATACATAGTATAGACGTGTTCATATACATATATGTATACGTATTACCTTCAAGTTCACCGGAGATGGAGATCGTATGAGAAGAAGCTCTACACTCTAATCTGAGATGGATTTTGCTGTTTTTGAGGTCGGTCACATTGTTTAACACTCCTGTCTCATACGTTGTCGAATCTTAGTGAATCCATACCCTGCTTGAAACGGGTCAAATCTTACCCGATTCACTTGCCCCGTTTTCAACTTCTTGTTCGAGCTTGACTAGTGCTTTAATAAAAACAAAAATAATAATATTAAATAAATAAAGAAAATTCCTATACATCATAATACCTATTAGGCAAAAGTGCAAAATACCATGAGGTTTACACAAATGAGCAAAATACTCATGAGCATATTGCCACCCAGCAGACGCCGTATTACTCTTTCTAGTGAGCAAGTTATGCACGTGATTGATTACTTTATAGAAATGCCAAAACTGCCCTCCATGATGACCACTATGCCCTTTAATGTTATATATAAACCTTGGCCTCTCCCCATACCAAATCAAGCCCATTTCTTCCCTCTACTCTCTCTCTCTCTTTGCTCTCGCTCTCTCAGGTCAGTATATATATTTGTATTGCTATTTATATATATATATATATATATTGCTATGTTTATATAGTGTGTGACATGTGCATACTATGGCATATTAGTATTTTATATAGTGTGTGACATGTGCATACTATTATCATATATCTATTTTTTCTCTCTCTCTATTGTTGTTGTAGGAATATGGAGCCCTCAATGACATCAAGAAACTCTATTGATGTATCACATCATGGTAGATTATACAATAATTTGCATTGCTATTATGAATTGAAATTGCCTTTGAGAACAACAACAACACATGAAAATCTAAGGCCCAAATTTTATGAATGTGGAAGTTATCCTATAGGATGTTATGGATTTTTTAGACAGATTGATCCCCAACACAATGAAGTTCAAAGAGAACTTCATTAGAACCATATGGAGAGAGAGATGGCAATGCAGACCATTTCAACTTTGAGAGCTCAAGTTACTATAAGAAATGCAGAGTTGGAACTTTTGCACAATGATGACTATGTTAGCGCATAACCTGTAGCAACTATGAGGACTATGAATGGTGGAACAAGTTACATTGTTGTATTCATGTTGGATTTTTTTTTCATGTGTTGTTGCAATGTTGATTGTGTGGTTATTTAAACCAATGTAATGGTAAATTAATGTAATGGAATTACCTATTTCTTAGCTATCATAAGATTGTGTATTCATACATGAAACAAATTTGGATTGTAAGTAAAAACAATGCACTAAAAACCTAATAGCATAGCATTATAACTACCATAACCATTATAAGCCTTAAATAACAACATAAATTTTCATATACCAAGTCACATCATCAAAAACATAAACTACCATTACACTACAATCATTATAACCCTTCAACAGCAACATAAATAGTTATATACCAACTGTCACTTCATCAAAACATAAACTGCCATTACACCATAACCATTATAACCCTTCAACAACAACATAATATCCACATTCACCAACCAGCAACCAAGTTCAACAAGTCCTTACACCAAACATGTGTAAAGATATGTCTAAACATTTCAACAAAACCCAAAAAATAGGAAACACCAAAAAACAAAAGTTGTTTCCTGTAATCTATTATTGTCTAAAGCCAGTTTACCTCTTTTTTTTTTTTTTTCTTTCCTTACATTAAAAAATAAAATCTGTTGCAATCTATTGTTGTCTAAAATGATGGGTCCATTATATTGGGCCTACAATAAAGAATAATATATATATAAAAAAGCTACCATTCAAGTGATAACACTATTAAAAGTATCATTTAAATCATATTAATGTTGTTGGCCCTAAATATTTTATTTAAAGGTCAATCTAATGTTTTGATGATTACAAACCATTAATGATATTTAAGTACTAATATTTTCATTGAGCGATGTATAGATGATCAATATTCAAACCTCAATGATGAGCTATAAGGTCTATTCCAAGCAATGGATACAAAGTGATGAGCTATAAAGTTTATGATAAGCGCTGAAAAGTGCGCATTTAAACCCCTTAAGCTTGAACGTTTTAGAACCTTATTCTATCTTATTTTTCCGTTTTAGTCTAATTTCATGTTATTTCCCTTTTCAGGCACTTATCCCTAAAATAAGTCAATTCAGCTGAATTAGAACATAAAAGATGCAATCTCAAGCTTAGTGGAAGAAAGGAGCAAAGTGGAAGCAAATTGGTAGAAAACAGCATTCTTCAATCGATCAAACCAAGCTTCGAATGATCTCACAGTGATCGTTCCAACCATGCCAAGATGGATTGAGTATCTTATCCTTATTCTCAGGAAATTTCCCTCTTTGATCGATCTAACATTCCTTCGATCGATGGGACATTTTTGATTTTATCCGCACTTACTACTTTTGTCCTTTTCCCAAAATATCCCAAAAATATCTCGGCTTTGTCATTATTCCAAAAAGGCGCTGCCATAATTCGATCGATCGAACCATCCTTGTGATCGATCGAACCTCCTCAAGTGTGAGAAAAACAAAGTTCCAACCAATTAAAAGGTGTGCTCGTGATGCAATCATTTAGAGCTCCTAGTGCATAAGTCTGACTATTGGGTGTGACATTTGAGCTACCTATATAAAGATTTTGGGTCATTTTACAACATAGAGACTTTAGAGAGGAACCATATACAACAGAGGTTGGAGGAGTCTAGAGATTAGAGAAAGATACACACCATTTGAGAGAGTTTTTCCACTCATCTAGGGTTTCCATCAAAGAGAATAAGATCATTCTTACCATGGAGATAGCCCTTGAGGGTTGGATGACTACATCAATGAGTGGCTAAACCATTATCTTGGGGCTAAAGATAGCCCTAAGCATGTCTCCTAGACTTTGATGTTTTGTAATTAGTGGAGATTTGTGTTGTATTTCTTGTCTTGACATTTGATATATATATATATATATATATATATATATATATATATATATGAATCTTGTTTCTACAATGATTTGTGTAGTTTAATACTTCCAATTGATTATTTCATTCTATTCATATGTCTATGTATGCTAGAATAGATGTTCATGTGTTTATCTCTAGGTTTTGTGACATTGATGCATGTCTATGTGTGTTGATATCATGAATCTAGTGATGGTCAACGCATGGTGCTTAAATAGAATACTCTTGATGTTTATTTGATGGTTTATACTTATTTTTTGATGGATTGTACCATACCCTTAGTTTAATTAGTTTAATCTTCATGTCACTAGCTTAGTTGTAGTGTAGTTGCCTTACTTTCTTAGGTAGGTGGACAATCTATACTTGTTGTTTGATGTTCCATACTTATGAATACAAGTAGTATATTTCTCTGATTTAATGATGTGCATTGATTGTGGACTTAAAAGAAGGAATAATGACTTAATTCGATATGTTGTGCTATTCACTAGTTTGGCAAGACAATGTATACTTATTTAGTCATCCATTCTTGTTGAATCAATTAATGACACACATTTGTATTGCAACATATAATCCCCCTTATCCATTAAACATTGAGTGTCTAGGAAGGTGGTGCTTAGTGGTGACCTCTAAATCCTAAGATCCTTCTCATATATTCTCTATATTCCATTCTACTTCAATTGTTTTACCTTGCATCCATTTAGTTTACATTGTAGTTTAATTAACTAATCAAAACATCTTTGATCAGTCGACTTACTAATCCAACGTTGATTTCCAAGCTAAATACACTCTGTTTCCCTTGGGACGATCCCTACTCACCTTAGCTATATTTATAGTTAGAAGTGGTAGTGGCAATCTCTAAATTTAAACTTGGCCATACTACACTCTTTTTGCAACTAGTGCTTAGAACGACACCAAGTTTTGGCGCCGTTGCCGGGGATTTAGCACCATCGTATTTTGGAAATCAATTAGGAATTAATACTTTTTTGATCTTGTCTTTATTTTTTATTTTATTTTGGTTACTTATTGTGTTTGTTCTTGATTGGCTAGGTACATTGAGCCAAGGGAAGTGAAGCAAAGGGAAATTCAAAAGCAAAGAGGCAAGCTAAGCTAAGCAAAAGCATGGAGGCAAATTACTTTTCTTGCATATTGTTCAAAGCATGGGAGTATGGGGTAAATCTTTGTGGAGGTTTGTTGATTGATTTGTTGAGAAGGAGAAGTGCTTGTTATATGCTTGTTGTTGTTTGTTTGTTTACTTTGATAGTGCATGCATAGTCGTAGGTCATTAAATCCTACTTTTATTCCACTTAATTTGAATCTTGAATCCATTGTTCGCAATCCTAGAGTAAGGGATAGCTCTCATCAGTCCATTTCATCAATGGAGAACATTAATGAGAACATTAAAGAGGACCATGTGGAGGACCTTGGTCACATTGACCAACGCGGTATCCTCCACCCTAATGTGCACCATCATGACCATATTCAAGTACTATTAGGCATGCCAAGGCCCTTCATTCTATAACAACAACAAGGCCATGTTCCATTGAGAATGCCTCGGCCAAATTTTGTTCCACCACAACCTCCCATTATTCAAGGCAATCAAGGTGCTCGTGTAGCACCACCGGTTATGAATCCTCCTCTTGCTTTGCGTGATCATTATGTGCCAAATGAGTACAATGCACCTACATGTATTCAATTGCCCCCATTTAGAGCACGTCACTATAAAATTAAACCGTAAACTATTCAAATGCTTCCCAATTATCATGGACTTCCAAGTGAAGAGCCTTACAAGCATCTTGATGAGTTTCTTGAGGTGTGTTCCATCGTGAAATACACGGACATGCCAGAAGAGGTTTTGAGATTAAAACTCTTCCCTTTCACCCTTAAAGATAAGGCAAAATATTGGTTCAATAATCTAAGACCTTTTTCAATAACTTCTTGGGCAAAAATGTAACAATAATTTTTGAAAAAGTATTATCCGGTTTCAAAGACCAATGCAATGAGAACCTCAATTAGAGAGTTTTCTCAAGGGGAAGGGGAATTGTTTCATGAGGCATGGGAGCGCCTTAATGATTTGTTTAGGAAGTGTCTACATCACGACTTTCCTAAATGGCAATTGGTACAATTTTTCTTTAAAAGTTTGTCAAACAATTTTAAAGGAATGGTAGATGCTTCCACGGGTGGTTCATATCTTGATAGGCACGAGGACGATGTAGGTCATCTTTGTGAGAGCATGAACGAGAATTCAATGCATCGATCATTGTCTTCCAAAAATGGTAGAAACATATGTGGACAGAAGAATGTCAGCTTGTATCAAGTTGACAATTCCAATGACATAGCCGCTGAAGTCAAGTCTTTGTCTCAAAGGTTTGATCAACCAAAATTCGGTGAATCAAGTGTCTTCCTCCCCTAACCATTCTCATCATAATTCTAATGAAACTTGCATGATTTGTTCTAGTGTCTTACATTCTACTTCTAATTGTCCACATGGACATGTGCAAAGTGAGAACCATGAACAAGTGAATGCCGCATTTGTCAACCAAGGGAATAATCCCTATGGCACACATTACAATCCCAGGTGGAGGAACCATCCAAACTTCTCTTGGAAAAGCCAAGGGGAAGGGTCAAACCTTCCCCAAAGTGGTTTTCAAGGCAAGTATGTTTCACCCCCAATGCAAAGCCAAGGTTCCCAAGGTTATAGATCATCATATCAATCATCACATATAAACCAATTTGCAAATACTTACTTTCTAAATCAATCTTATTCTCAAGGAAATTCTAGGAGTCCCGCTTTTGAGGAAAAAGTGTTGGCTGCTTTGGGTACTTTGGAAGCAAACACACAATTACTTCATTCCGATTCCAAATCCATTGCGAAGCTAGAAACCCAAATTGGGCAAATAACTAGTACCTTGAATGCTAGGGAAAAGGAGAAGATGCCATTGAATCCACCACCCAAGCAACAATTTGTTATGGAGACCAATTCCTCATTAGAGGGTCACACAATCAAGCATGTCAATGCGGTGATAACCTTGAGAAGTGGAAGAATTGTAGATAATCAAGTTGGTATGTAAAATGAAGAAAGTGAACTGGTGCAACCAAAAGTTGACACCCGTCCCGTTTCACATCCTATTCCTCCTTCATTGCATGTGAAAGAACCTTTTATTGAGAAAGATTTAAGAAATGATTTGAAAAATTCTTGTGTTGACAATGTGTTAAGAAAAGATTTTGAAAACGTTTTTGAGCCAAAGGCTGATGCCTTAAAAGGATCCAATTCTCTTGAAAAACAACAAGACAAAGTGAATAAGATCATTGAAGTGTTTAGGAAAGTGAAGATTAATCTTTCTCTCTTGGATGCAATTAGACAAATTCCGGCGTATGCCAAATTTTTGAAAGATCTTTGCACCCAAAGAGGAAGAACAAGAGCCAAGCACCAAAGAAAGTTATTTTGACCGAGCAAGTAAACTCCATTTTGCAACACAACACTCTTCCAAAATTTAAGGACCATGATTCACCTACTACTTCTTGCATCATTGGTGACCATGTCATTAACCGGGCTCTTCTTGATTTGGGAGCAAGTGTGAACCTTCTTCCATACTCGGTGTATATTCAATTCGGCTTAGGGGACTTAAAACCGACGTCGGTAGTTTTGCAACTAGCCGACCGATCCATTAAAAAGCCCCAGGGTATCATTGAGGATGTGTTGATCAAAATTGATAAATTCTTCTTTCCGGTCGATTTAATAGTCATAAACAAAGAACCGGTCGCAGTTATAGACAAATAACCAGTTGCAAATCCTAAGAGCCAAATTCCGGTTATCCTTAGCCGTCCCTTCTTGGCAACCGCTAATGCCAACATAAATTGTAGGACGGGGATAATGAAAATTTCATTTAGGCATAGGAAGGTGAAGTTGAACATATTTAATCCAACCCCTAATTCTTTAGACAAACATGAAGAGGTTTGTGTTGTTGAAAAATGTATTGAAAATGAATTTGAAAAATTTGAATCTTTGCTTGATGTTGAACATTCCAATGTTTGCTTTCCAAAAAGACTTCAAGGAAAAATGTTTTCAAATTAAGTTTGTAAGGGTATGGAAGCACAAGAATTTCTTTGATCAAAGACAGTCAATTCCTTTTGAATCAAATCCAACAAGTTCTCTAGGGAACAATTTGTTGGGTGGGATTCAAAATTCCATTCACCCCGCCAAGGAGGGAATGCATAACAAGATTTTTTATCTGGGCTAAAAAAGCCCAATGTCTTGCTAGAGACGTTAGACACTAGTGGTTCGTAGGGTTTTCAACTCTATTCCTCCCCCACTTCTATTTTACTTTCTTTCCTTGCGACGTCTAGATATATTCTGGGATCATATACATTGTTTGGGACTTTGATAGGGAAAGCATGCACTTTCATCTTCGAATTAGGCATTTAGTGTCTATTCAATTGATCACAAAAGCAAGTTCGATCAATCGAACACTATCTCTGCATAGTCCTACCTCTCAGCCCCACCGTGCGAAAAATCTCTACATTTTATCAGATTGATCCAATTTCCATTTCGATCGATCTGTGTTCTATACTTAGAAATTTTTTTGAAACTCTGAAAAATCACCTCTCTGTGTATTGTTCAAAGATTTCTGTAGGTTTCCACCTGTTGGATCGATCGAGTTTCGATCGATCAATCTTTGATCGATCTGTTTGCTTTAATTTGACTTTGACTTTTCAAATTTCAAATTTTATAAAAAATAAAAAACAAAATAAATAAATTTTACAAAAATCCAAAAAATTTCAAATTTTAAAAATAAAAAATTTCAAAAATATTTTGTCATTGTATGGGTTTGATCGATCTAAGTACCTTCATGATCGATCTGTGTTCGATCGATCTAATTACCCATGAGATCGATCTGACATGTCGGGAACCGTTTTTAAAAATATAACTCAAGGGTCACTTGGAGTAATTTTCACATCGATCCAAGACCCTTCCTCTCTCCCGGCGTATCTCTTCCATCTTCCCTACCTCCGGTGACTTTTCAAAGCCTCAAAGCTCCATTTCCGATCTCGATCTCATCTTCTCCCTCTCGGTCCACTTCTCTCACTCTATTCTTGGTAAGTTTTTCATTTTATTTTCCATTTTGGAAGTTGATTCACATGTTTTGATGTTGTCATGCTTTGATTAGAGCCTTCCATGTTGATTTGTTGCCATTTTTGAAGCTTCTAAGCATGTGTATATATTTGTATATATCTGTATATATCTCTTCTGTTTGCAAATTTGATTTCGGGGGTCACGTGCCGATTTAAGTGACCATTCATGCTTTATTGAGGTGTATAGGGGGTCACGAGCCTTGAAGTGACCGTTAGAATGCCCCCGTGTCGTCTACGTCACAGATCTGTGACTGTCCATATTTTTCCACAGGTTCGATCGATCACACTAGTGCTCTGATAGATCAGAGTACGATCGATCCCAATCATGTCATGATTGATCCAACTTGGATCAATCCTATTTTTTTCATGATCGATCGAGCTTTACTTTTTGCATATAGAGCTCATACACCCTCTTTTATGTTTCATACTATCTTATTTATGCCCAATACCTGTGTTTTCCACATTGGTCACATTCTGTTCTTGTCATATCTAGCATGTTTCACTTTATTGGACTATTCTCTGTCTATACTTGGCTGCATTATCACTTGCATAGATTCATGTATTTTATTTTGAATTGTCTATCTTAACTTGGCAAACATGTTTCTATCTGTGTGCTTTTATTTATACTTCCTATTACTAATTACAATTATAAGTGTTTTTTTGTTTTCTTTGCAGACCATGACTTGATTCAAGACCACTGCCCACTAGACATATGACCACAGGGTGTGGCAGCGGATAGAGGATCTAGAGGAGCCAGCTCCCGCTCAGTCCGAGCACTTCTCCTCTTCTGCATCTGTTTCTTCATCTTCATCGGCTTAAGAGGTCGAGTATACACTATCTCCTTCACCCATTCCACCACCAGCACAGCTCGGCATGGTCCGAGATAGAGTGGATAGGAGATATTTGCGCCTTTCAGTGGCACATGAGTTAGTTTTTGATGACATCTTCTTTTCCTGGTCGATTATGACCAAGTGGGCTTATGATGAGATCTACCAGTGCAACATCTGTCCTATTCTGGCCCCGGTGGCCAATCTGGTTTACCCGCGGCTCGTCCGGTTGTTCTACTAGAACCTCTGGCCGGCCCCGAGTAACCTGGTTGAGTTGCAGACCACCATTGATGACCATCTTATTCGCATTATAGTTGAGACACTGGCCACAGCCTCCCAGTGCCCATATGTCTACCCTCCTGGCATTGATTATCCTATTCTTCAGAGGCCATTCGATGCAGACATGGCCATAACTCTAAATGGCCTTGCCAGTGCCAACGACACATTTGCCACCAGGACTCACATGCCCGACTGCCTGTGGTTCTTTGATTCAGTTTTATACCAAAATGTATTTATGGCGGGACACAAGATTCAGAGGCGATCAGATTTTCTCCCAGCCCTTTATGCTTTCTACACAGAGCTTTGGTTTTTAGTTCATGCCCTTGTTTGGAGTGTTATAATGAAGCTTTACATAGATTACATCAGCAAGAACAAGCCCAGGTGGGCCAAGTTTTTCCCCTTTGCACATTTGATCACTCAGATCCTCCGGAACCAGCGCTATCCTTTTCACCCAGAGGAGTATCCTGAGATTGGGGCTTGCCACTATGGCAAGAAGGACTGAAATAAGAGCTACAATGCTTTTATTAGAGGATGAGACAGCTGAGGAGGCAGAGGTAGAGGTAGCTGCAGCGGCAGTCGAGGATCCCGCAGATGCACCGACAGTAGAGGGCGCTTTCATGGACATTGACTTGGAGCAGGAGTCTCTAGAGGAGTCACCACATCACTCTCCGGTGGGGTCACCACTTCATTCTCAGGAGTAGAGTTAGGGTGAGCACCAAATTGCCTGATCCCGTTATTCTTGACGCTCCAGCTTAGACACCCGGCTTGGGAGAGTGTATCTAGACACTGGAGGATACAGTCGTCTCCCTTGGAGCAGATGTGGCCTCTCTCAGCATATATGTGACTACTCTCCGCGCGGATGTGCTAACTGCACTGCAGAGTCTTTCCAAAGATATCCGGGGTTCACGCCCCGCTAGGCCGACTTCTTCTACTTGATCTTTCTTTATCTTTATCATATATATCTATGATCTTTGACTACTATTTTGATACTGTTAGTCTATTTTTGCGGCCAGTCTGTTGCCCACTTACTGTAGTGTACATTATACTGTTTCTATTTCTATTTCTATGCATGATATTTTTGGATGTCAGATTATTATATTGATATATCTATTTATGATTGACTCCATTATTAGGTACATCCTAGTGACTTTAGTGAGAGAATGCTGCCCAAATTTTTCAAGACCACTCTTATTCCTCTCTCTCTTTATTTCATTTATTATCCCTCTTGCACTTACATGCCCACTGTGCACCATTATTATCCCATTTGTTATCTGATGAGGTTTTATCCCATTGCCATCTTTTTAGGACCATAGTTAATCCCAAGTTTGGGAGGGGGGGGGGGGGGGAGTTAAACCACCCATTTTGGATACTTGTGTTTCAACTATTCTTTGTCATAACTGCACTGGTATACTCTTTCCTCATTCTGTTGTTCTCTTTGCACTTTGAGGACACTGTGCCATTTAAGTTTGGGGGGTAATGTGTGTTCTTTGCTTGTATTCAATTCAAAATTTTAAGCATGACTTGTGTATTTGAGGGATTTTCTATGATTGGTCTATGACTAGCTATGATTTTGATCTTTTGAGGACTATATTGCTTAAAATTTAAAAATTTCTTGACTTGAGGGTCCAATACTCCATGTATGCTTTGTGGATGCCATTTAGGAGTAAATTTTTTGAAAGATTGATATCATGCTTGCACTTGTGGTCCACATCATCATGATTTTGTGATTGTTTTGAGATTCACTCTAGGATTCTACACTAGCACAGGCACACACTAGCATTCATTTGTAGGGTACATAGTTTGTTGATTATTGATTTGGTTATATCCCAATTGAGCTCGTAGTGCATTGAAAGCTTTCATTCTTGATAAAAGTGTATAACAAACCCTTTTCACTAAGTAGTTGGGATTTTAGCCTCATCAAGCACTAAATTTCTTGCGCCGAAAGGTGGAGGGCCCAAACTCTAGGTTAATAACTTGATAAAAAAATAAAAAATAAAAAAAAGTTGTTACAAAAGCAAATAAAAAAGTGAAGACTTCTCCCAAAAGGTGAGAAATGGAAAATGATTAGATAGAGGTTGTTTTGAATTGTAACCTAGTCGATTTGAGCTTGTAAGTCCTTAAGGGTGTTTAAACACCTAATGCCTTAAAGTCGTCCGGATTGGGAGTCATTGACCTAACGCTCGATCGATCCAACATTCTTTCGATAGATCGGACATTTTTAATCTTATCCCTACCTACATCTTTTGTCCTTTTCCCAAAGTATCTCGAAAATATTTCGGCTTTGTCATTATTGCAAAAAGGCGCTGCCATAGTTCGATTGATCGAACCATCCTTATGATCGATCGAACCTCCTCAAGTGTGAGAAAAACAGAGTTCCAGCCAATTAAAAGGTGTGCTCGTGGTGCAATTATTTGGAGGTCCTAGGGCACAGGTCTAACCATTGGGTGTGACATTTGAGCTACCTATATAAGGATTTTAGGCCATTTTACAACATAGAGACTTTAGAGAGGAACCATATATAATAGAGGTTGAATGAGTCTAGAGATTAGAGAGAGATACACATCATATGGGAGAGTTCTTCCACTGATCTAGGGTTTTCATTAAGGAGAAGAAGATCATTCCTACCATGGAGATAGCCCTTGAGGGTTGGATGACTACATCAATAAGTGGCTAAACCATTCTATTGGGGCTAAAAATAGCCTTAAGCATGCCTCCTAGACTTTGATGTTTTGTAATTATGGAGATTTGTGTTGTATTTCTTGTCTTGACATTTGATATATATATATATATATATATATATAATCTTGTTTCTACAATGATTTGTGTAGTTTAATACTTCCAATTGATCATTTCATTCTATTCATATGTCTATGTATGCTAGAATAGATATTCATGTGTTTATCTCTAGGTTTTGTGACATTGATGCATGTCTATGTGTATTGATATCATGAATCTAGTAATGGTCAACGCATGGTGCTTAAATAGAATACTCTTGATGTTTATTTGATGGTTTATACTTATTTTTTGATGGATTGTGCCACACCCTTAGTTTAATTAGTTTAATCTTCATATCACTAGCTTAGTTGTAATGTAGTTCCCTTACTTTCTTAGATAGGTGGACAATCCATGCTTGTTTGATGTTCCACACTTATGAATGCAAGTAGTATATTTCTCTAATTTGATGATGTGCATTGATTGTGGACTTAAAGGAAGGAATAATGACTTAATTTGATATGTTGTGCTATTCACTAGTTTGGCTAGACAATGTATACTTATTTAGTCATCCATGCTTGTTGAATCAATTAATGACACACTTGTATTGCAACATATAATCCCCTTTATCCATTAAACATTGAGTGTCTAGGAAGGTGGTGCTTAGTGGTGACCTCTAAGTCCCAAGATCCTTATCATATATTCTCTATATTCCATTCTACTTCAATTGCTTTACCTTGCATCAATTTAGTTTACATTGTAGTTTAATTAACCAATCAAAACATTTTTGATCACTTGTCCTACTAATCCAACGTTGATTTCCAAGCTAAATACACTCCATTTCCCTTGGGACGATCCCTACTCACCCTAGCTATAGTTATAGTTAGAAGTGGTAGTGGCAATCTCTAAATTTAAACTTAGCCATAATACACTCTTTTTGTAACTAGTGCTCGGAACGACACCAAGTTTTGGCGCCATTGCCAGGGATTTGGCACTGTCGTATATTGAAAATCAATTAGGAATTAGTACTCTTTTGATCTTGTCTTTATTTTTATTTTATTTTGGTTACTTATTGTATTTGTTCTTGATTGGCTAGGTGCATTGAACCAAGGGAAGTGAAGCAAAGGGAAATTCAAAAGCAAAGAGGCAAGGTAAGCTAAGCAAAAATGCAAAAAGCTAAAAATATAAAAATTGCAAAGCAAAGTAAGGCAAAAATTAAAACTAATTTGAAGTTGTTTAAGGACCATTTGTGAGCTTTTCTAACTCTTTCTCTAGTTAGATCGTCGGCCCACGTGGAAGCAAGTCTTTAAATTGTTAGATAAATAGTGAGCCTGCGTGGAGGCAAATTACTTTTCTTGTATATTGTTCAAAGCATGAGAGTATAGGATAAATCTTTGTGGAGGTTTGTTGATTGATTTGTTAAGAAGGAGAAGTGCTTGGTATATATTTGTTGTTGTTTATTTGCTTGTTTTGATAGTGCATGCATGGTCGTAGGTCGTTAAATGCTACTTTTGTTCCACTTAATTTGAATCTTGAATCCATTGTTCGCAATCCTAGAGTAAGGGGTAGCTCTCATCACTCAATTTCATCAATGGAGAATATTAATAATGAGAACATCAATGAGGATCATGTGGAGGAACTTGATCACATCGACTAATGCGGTATCCTCCCCCCTAATGTGCACCATCATGACCACATTCAATTACCATTAGGCATGCTAGGGCCTTTATTCCACAACAACAACAAGGCCATGTTCCATTGAGAATGCCTCAGCCAAATTTTGTTCCACCACAACCTCTCATTATTTAAGGCAATCATGGTGCTTGTGTAGCGCCACCGGTTATGCTTTTCCTCTTGCTTTGCGTGATCATTATATGCCAAATGAGTACAATCCACCTACATGCATTCAATTGCCCCCATTTAGAGCACATCACTATGAAATTAAACCGCAAATTATTTGAATGCTTCCCAATTATCATGGACTTCCAAGTGAAGAGCCTTACAAGCATCTTGATGTGTTTCTTAAGGTATGTTCCACCGTGAAATACACTGACATGCCAGAAGAGGTTTTAAGATTAAAACTCTTCCCTTTCACCCTTAAAGATATGGCAAAATATTGGTTCAACAATCTAAGACCTTTTTCAATAACTTCTTGGGCAGAAATGCAACAAGAGTTCTTGAAAAAGTATTATCCGGTTTCAAAAACCAATGCAATGAGAACCTCAATTAAAGAGTTTTCTTAAGTGGAAGGGGAATTGTTTCACGAGGCATGGGAGCGCCATAATGACTTGCTTTGGAAGTGTCCACATCACGACATTCCTAAATGGCAATTGGTGCAATTTTTCTTTGAAAGTTTGTTAAACAGTTTTAAAAGAATGGCAAATGCTTCCATAGGTGGTTCATATCTTGATAGACACAAGGACGATGTATGGCGTCTTTATAAGAGCATGAGCGAGAATTTAATACATTGATCCTTGTCTTCCAAAAATGGTAAAAACATATGTGGACGGAAGAATGTCAGCTTGTACAAGTTGACAATTCCACTGACATAGCCGCTGAAATCAAGTCTTTATCTCAAAGGTTTGATCAATTTTTGATCAATCAAAATTCGGTGAATCAAGTGTCTTCCTCCCACCATTCTCATCATAATTCTAATGAAACTTGCATGACTTGTTCTAGTGTCTTACATTCTACTTCTAATTATCCACATGGACATGTGTAAAGTGAGAACTATGAACAAGTGAATACCGCATTTGTCAATCAAGGGCATAATCCCTATGGCACACGTTACAATCCCGGGTGGAGGAACCATCCAAACTTCTCTTAGAAAAGTCAAGAGGAAGGGTCAAAGCCTCCCCAAAGTGGTTTTCAAGGCAAGTATGTTCCGCCCCCAATGCAAAGCCAAGGTTCCCAAGGTTATAGATCATTATATCAATCATCACATGGAAACCAATTTGCAAATACTCACTTTCCAAATCAATCTTATTCTCAAGGAAATTCTAGGAGTTCCGCTTTTGAGGAAAAAATGTTAACTGCTTTGGGTACTTTGGAAGCAAACACACAATTACTTCATTCCCATTCCCAATCCATTGAGAAACTAGAAACCCAAGTTGGACAAATAACTAGTACCTTGAATGTTAGGGAAAAGGGGAAGATGCCATTGAATCCACCACCCAAGCAACAATTTGTTGTAGAGACCAATTCCTCATCGGAAGGTCACATTATCGAGTATATCAATGCGGTAACAACCTTAAGAAGTGGAAGAATTATAGACAATCAAGTTGGTATACAAAATGAAGAGAGTGAACCGGTGCAACCAAAAGTTGACACCCGTCCCGTTTCACATCCTATTCCTCCTTTATTGTATGGGAAAGAACCTTTTGTTGAGAAAGATTTAAGAAATGATTTGAAAAATTCTTGTGTTGACAATGTGTTGAGAAAAGATTTTGAAAAAGATTTTGAGCCAAAGGCTCCATTTCCGGATACCTTAAAAGGATCCAATTCTCTTGAAAAACAACAAGGCAAAGTGAATGAGATCATTGAAGTGTTTAGGCAAGTGAAGATTAATCTTCCTTTCTTGGATGCAATCAGACAAATTCTGATGTATGCCAAATTCTTGAAAGATCTTTGCACCCAAAAGAGGAAGAACAAGAGCCAAGCACCAAAGAAAGTTGTTTTGACCGAACAAGTAAACTCCATTTTGCAACACAACACTCTTCCAAAATTTAAGGACCCCGGTTCACCTACTGCTTCTTGCATCATTGGTGACTATGTCATTAACTGGGCTCTTTTTTATTTGGGAGCAAGTGTGAACCTTTTCCATACTCGGTGCATGTTCAATTGGGCTTAGGGGACTTAAAACCGATGTCAGTTGTTTTGCAACTAGTCGATCGATCCATTAAAAAGCCCCAGGGTATCATTAAGGATGTGTTGATAAAAAACTGATAAATTCTTCTTCCCGGTTGATTTCGTAGTCATAGACACAAAACCAGTCGCAAATCTTAAGAGCCAAATTCTGGTTATCCTTGGCCGTCCCTTCTTGGCAACCGTTAATGCCAACATAAACTGTAGGACGAGGATAATGAAAATTTCATTTGGGCATATGAAGGTGAAGTTAAACATATTCAGTCCAGCCCCCAATTCTTTGGACAAGCATGAAGAGGTTTGTGTTGTTGAAAATGCTTTGAAAATGAATTTGAAAAATTTGAGTCTTTGTTTGATGTTGAACTGTAATACCCCTAATTTCAAAGGGATAGTCCTGGTATTTATTTTATTGTTTAAATTTTAATTTTTAATTGTTTAAGTGTATATGTGTTTGTTTCCTTGATTTAATTGTGGTTGTTTTAGTTAATTGTTTTAATTATTGCTTTCATTGTATTTTTAATTGTATTAATTACTTAATTGTTTTGTTCTAATTAATTGATTGTTTTAATTATTCGTATAATTATATTAGGTACAAACTTGTTTAAGTGAAGTTAGTTTTTTTTAAATTTAATTAGTTTCTAATTTAAATTAATTTCTGTCTTAACGTGACCGAAGGGAAGGTTGCACACAGATAGTTATACATTAGGGTTATAGTTCACAACCGACATTGAATTTAACCTAGTTTTCTCTATGGGCCGAGTAAATCCAATCAGGGTTAAAGGGAGCCTAGGATTAGTGTGGCCTATAAATACTCATCTACGGTGTCTGCCTAGGGTTTGAGAAGTATATTACGCCATAGTAAGACACAGAAAGTTTAGAGACGTCTGGGGAAACAATCAAGTGAAGAAACAGAGGATTCGCCGGAGATTATAGACGGGCGTTGGTGTAAGGAAAGTTCTATCCTTACTCTCTCCCTTAGGCTTCGTGTTCTTTGCATTCTTAAACAGTTTTAGGATTAATCGAATCAATTTAAAACATTCTCTGTTCGTGCTTAAACTGTAATTTATCAAAATGTCTTTATGCTTTGTAAAACTGTTAAAAACATGATGGTTGCTTGCATGAATCTTTATTTAAAGCCATGTATGTAATGTAAACTGGACTTAAGCATAGACTGGGAACGTACTTGGATTGGGTTACTGCCTTTGGAAGTCATGGCGGTGAAGTAGCAGAGGCGTAAAACTGAGATAAAAGCGAAGAGAAGAGGCAGAGAAGGGGAAAGCCGGCTCTCCCTTAGAGAGAGTTGGCTCCCTTTGATGGGAGGCGGCTCCCAAGGATGTGGGAGCTAGCTCCAAGGGCAAAGAGCAGGCTCCACACTTGTTTGGAGCAGGCTCTTGCTCCAGTTTTGCCTTTTAGTTCGTTTTCTGTAAGTTTTCAAGCAGTGTATTGATTTATGAAATTTTCAGATGAGTTTAAGACTGAATGTGGAGGGTTTAAATGAGGCTCATATCTGTATTAAGGTTTCAGGAGGAGTGTTTATTAATCTAATCACTTTGAATAGCTTGGACAGTAGAGAACTTAATCAGACAAACATACTGTATTTAGTGTTGGAAGACTTGTAATACTTTGTTCTCTGCATGAGTAATGTTCTGAGATGGATAATGAGATTAAAACATGTTTCACCATATACCATGATTATGTATCTGACTTATACTTGTTTAGGATGTGTTGGTGTTGAGTGATACAAAGACTTCAACTTAGCACTGTACTGGATTTTGGTGAAACAACCTAAACTAAACATGTTTATGTATATACTGTGGTTCTGTTTTTAATGATAACATGATTACTGCAAGTATAAATCGTGGGAAGGATGAACTTAGTTGCTGTTTACCTTAATTGATTGTAATACCAATTGCTGGATGTTGAATGCTATAAAGATTTAAACTTAGCTTTGCACCGGATGCTATGAAACACTACAAATTGAGTAGGTTTATGAATATACTGTAATTCTATTTTGATGCTTTCATTAACACTATTAGTATCAATTGTTGGAAGCATGGATTTAGTTGATATTTACTTTAAGTGTATGTTTTATCAACTACTAGGTGGTTGGAGTATGCACCGGTATGGGACGGTGGCATACTAGGGACGGTTTGGATTCAAAATACCAAAACCTACCTACTCTTGATTTGGAAATGGATTAACTAAAAGTTAAGTCCTATTAAATTGTATTGTCATGGCAACGACGAGTTGAGCGGCACTACTAGGGATTCTGGACGGATTATATATATATTGTTGTGGTACCTCGATATGGACTTGAGTCTCAGGATCGACGATTAGGGAGTGTATATGCATTATGATGCTTAACTGGATACGATGGTTGGAGGTGTACCTTGTTTAGGTTTAGGTACACATGCCCACTTCGTGTACGTTTTAGCATGTTACCTCTATTCAGGTTGAAACCAGCCTGTAGTCCAGTGAGAGTCCTTTAGTGTGACTATATATATATTTACAGATTATTAGCTATTGTGGAATTATTTAGGATGTACATGCGTATCGGGCCTCTGTTTAGATTGTAGTAGTATAGAACTTGCGTGTGGGCCTGACCCACTTTTATTTTTCAGGTACACGATAGTTCTAGACTTGGACGTGTTCGTGCTGAGCAGAGGTTTTTACTCACTCTACCGACAACGTAGGATTTCTCTCCATAGCTTATACCAAGATGTTCTTTCAGTTGTTTTAATTCAGTTTGGATTTTTATTAGGGGTCCACTAGAGATGGATTCCCGAGTTGTTAAACTTATGGAGTTTTGGATTGTCAGGTTTTCAGTATACAGTTTTTTTTAAAGGACTTATATTTAGTTTCATCCAGCTTAAATTTTATTTCTTAATTCAATTTGTATTCTGTGTTCATTATAAAATATTAATTGTTTGATATTTCCCTCGGGTTTGGGTCTGGGCCTGATCAACCCGTGTCTCGGATTCGAGGGGTATCACAGTTGGTATCAGAGCACTCCAGGTTCAAGTGTCTCTAGGATGTTTCGTATTAAGTCTTCCGCGTAGCATTTTCTCTTGATTAGAGCTTAAGCTTAGGATTCATTATATTCTTTACGGTTCGTTTAGAAATGGAACTGATGTTTGTCTTTCCGTGTTAACAGATGGTTAACGCTAGAAATGGACAGAACATGTAAGGAACTAGGAAGGAAAGGAGAGCGGCTCGTAGGTAACAATATCTCCTACGGCGTCAGCAAATGGAGGAAGAGCAGCAAAGACTTGGGTTTCAGGATGGTGATGGTCAGGTTCAGGAGGCAGTTCAACAGACTCGGGATCGGGGAGGAGATCCAAAGCATCCTCCTCACATCAATGACCTCATTACTCGGGCTATAGAAGCTGGGGTAATAGCTGCACTTCGGAATCAGCCTCAGGTACAGCCTGCACCTCTACCAGCACCGGTTGTTCAGACTGATACTTGGGAGAAGGCCAGGAGTTCTTTCACAAAGGGGAGCCCACCTGAGTTCACAGGCTCCACCGATGCGAGAGCAGCTCACCAGTGGAAATAGGACATCGAGAGACATCTTCGCTTGTTTCAGTGCATAGAGGTTCAGAAGTAGATGCTTGCTACCTTCAAGCTAGTTGGGGATGCACTACAGTGGTGAGAGTCAGTTACCACCATAGAGGAGAGGATGGCTTTGACTTATGACGAGTTCAGTGCACGCTTTGAAGAGAAGTACTTTCCTTATGCAGTCAGGGCAGCCATGAAGATTGAGTTTCTTAATCTGCAGCAGGGAAACATGACAGTAGCGGAGTATGAACAGCAGTTTACACGCTTGTCTCTCTTTGCACCTGAGAGGTGGATACAGAGGAGAAGAAACGCAACAGTTTCATCAAGGGACTGATGTGGTCTATTAAGAGAGCTATTACAGGTAGTCCAGCCTATACTACTTATGCTCAGGTGGTAGACGCCGCTCTACAGCAGTATCAGTTGACCGTAGATATCAGACAGGCCAAGGGTAAGAAGCGAGGTGACAGAGACTCTGCTAATCAGTCAACTGAGAAAGGGAATGGGAACGAACACCGACAGAATGACAAGGGCAAGTTCTAGGGACATTAGCCTTGGAAGAAGCACAAGGGTGGATCAGATGCTCCTAGGGATGTGGCACCTGTTCAGCTACAGCAGAATGGGGAACCACAGGTAGGACAGGGTCAGCCACAGGCTAATCAACAGAGGAGGCCATTTGGTACTTTCCAGGGTAATCGTTACACTTATGGAGAGTATGGTCACACTTCCAAGCAGTGTTCTACAACAAGACAGGGATAGAGACAGGGACAGGGATAGCATATGCAGCAGGGGCAGAGGGCGCCGGTGCCTTTACCAGCTCCATAGGTTCCAAGGATTCAGGGACAGACACATCTGGCTTTACCGACACCGTCATGGGCTCAGGGACAGGCACTGCAGCAGTTGCACTATGGCAGTGTGTATAACCCTAAGCCACAGGATATGCAGGCACCTCAGGTTGTTGAGGGTAAGTTTCCTATTCATGGTTTACTTGGACGTGTTTTGTTTGATACGGGTGCTATACACTCATTTGTCGCTAGATCATTTGTTGCTTTGTCTGGGATGATGACTCGGGTATACAGTAGACCACAGGGTATTTCTACATCGTTAGGCGATACAGCCATTCTTTATGAGAGTGATGGGCCTGTGGCACTAGATATTGGCAGACTCAGATTTCTAGCCAATCTATTGGTCCTGGACAGGCACACTTATGATGTGATACTTGGGATGTATTGGTTATTGTACTACCATGCCCAAGTTAATTACTTTGATAGGTTTATTGTGTTTACCATACCTGGTCAGGACATGTATGTCGTCGCTATGCCACGTTCTAGCGGGGTCAGTAACACCTATTTGTTCCATGTGGAGGAGAAAACGGAGGAGGGGACTACTGTATCATTGGATAACATACCGATTGTACCGGATTTCCCGGATATATTTCAGGAGATTCCAGGGTTGCCACCTAGTCGCAAGATCAATTTTGTGATAGACTTAGCTCCAGGCACTGCGCCTATTACTAGGGCACCATATAGGATGGCACCAGTGGAGATGCGTGAGCTGAGGGATCAGATTCAGCAGCTACTCAGCCAGGGTTTCATTGCACAGGAGTACTTTACCCTGGGAAGGGCCAGTGTTATTTGTGAAAAAGAAGGATGGTTCGCTCTGCCTGTGTATAGATTACAGGGAGTTAAACAAGGTTACGATTCGTAACAAATATCCTTTGCCCAAGATTGATGACTTGTTTGATCAGTTGAAGGGAGCTACTTATTTCTCTAAGATTGATCTGCGGTCTGGATATCATCAACTTCAGGTTCGGGAGTAGGATGTTCCGAGGACAGCGTTGCTCACTAGATATGAATCTTATGAGTTTCGAGTGATGCCGTTCGGGTTGACTAATGCACCAGCAGTTTTCGTGGATTTAATGAACAGAATCTTCAGGGCTTACTTGGATCAATTTGTCATTGTCTTCATAGATGACATTTTGATTTCCTCGAGGTCAGAGGACGGCCATGCTAGACATCTACGGATAGTTTTGCAGACGCTTTGTGAACACCAGTTGTATGCCAAGTTCGAGAAGTGTGAATTTTGGCAGCGGGAGGTGAAGTTTCTGGGTCACGTGGTGTCAGAAAAAGGAATAGCGGTGGATCCAGCCAAGGTTTCTGCAGTGGTTGAGTGGGGACAGCCTACATCACCTACCAAGATTCGGAGTTTTCTTGGTCTGGCAGGGTATTACAGGAGGTTCATCCAGGGGTTCTCAAAGATAGCAGGACCACTCACTTATCTGACTAAGAAGGGTGTACGGTTCGTGTGGGATGAACATTGTTGGAAAGCTTTTGATGAGCTGAAGACTAAGTTGACTTCTTCATCGGTTTTATCTACCCTACAGAGCGAGATAGAGTATCTGGTCTACACGGATGCTTCATTGCAGGGTCTTGGATGTGTTTTGATGTAGGAGGAGCGACCGATTTCGTATGGATCTCAGAAGCTTAAGCCTCATGAGCTTAATTATCCGACACATGATTTGGAGTTGGCAACCGTGGTCTTTGCCTTACATATTTGGAGGCATTATCTGTTGGGTGAGTCCTTAAGATTATTCATCGATCACAAGAGTTTTCAATATTTATTCACTCAGTGGGAGCTGAATATGAGACAGCGCAGGTGGTTAGAGTTTGTGAAAGACTATCACTTTTCTATACAGTACCATCCAGGGAAAACAAATATGGTAGCGGATGCACTTAGTCGCCGACCTGTTGGTAGTCTTTCCACTCTATTCAATACTGAGTGGAATGCGTTGAAGAAGGTGGATGAATTGTCGGATGCTTTCATGGCTTGTATGGTAGTTACACCTTCTATCATTCATAATGTTTTGAAGGCATAACTCACGGATCAGCAGTGCATTGACAAGGTTGTAGAGATAGCTTCCGGAGAGGTTCCATTCTACTATGTTGGGGCTGATGGGGATTTGCGGTACAAGAGACGGTTAGTGGTACCTTCTGCTGATGATTTGAGGAAGGATGTGATGACTGAGACTCACCACTCTGAGTTTTCTATTCATCCAGGAGGCGAAAAGATGTATCAGGATATGAAGCGGCAGTTCTGGTGGGCAGGTATGAAGAGGGACATTTCTCTTTTTGTCTCACGATGTAGTACTTGTCAGATGGTCAAGATTGATCATCAGAGGCCGCCAAGAGCTCTACAGCCACTGCCGATACCGGAGTGGAAATGGGAGAGCATATTTATGGATTTTGTGGAAGGGTTTTCAAATTCTTTCAAGGATCACAATTTCATTTGGGTTATCGTGGACAGACTGACGAAATCAGCTCACTTCTTGCCTATTCGCACTGACTTCACTTCGGAGCAGTTGGCGAGACTTTACATTTCAGAGATTGTAAAGTTACATGGCATTCCATTGTCTATTATATCAGACAGGGATTCAAGCTTTGTGTCTGGATTCTGGAAGAGTTTTTAGCAGGCCTTGGGTACAGAGTTACACCTTAGTACTGCTTATCATCCTCAGACTGATGGACAGACTGAGCGGGTGAATCAGATTATGGAGGATATGCCAACCTCCAAGCCAACCTTGAGGGTTCCATGGCCACTACAATGAGTGGCTAAATCCTTCTCGTGGGGCTAGAGATAGCCCCTAGGCTTGCTTCATAAAGTTAGCTTTTGTATATTTTTTTGGGGATTTTAGTTGTAATTGATGTTTTGACCATGAATAAATATAGATATTGTGATTTTTACTTGATTTATGTGGATTAATGCTTTCAATTGATCATTTAATTCTATCCATATGTCTATGTATGCTAGAATGAATGTTTATGTATTTTTCTCTAGATTTAATGAAATTAATGCATGTCTATGTGTATTGATGTTGTTAATCTAGTGATGGTCAAGGCATGGTGTTTAATTGATTACTCTTGTGGTTTATTTGATGGTTCATACTTGATTGATTGTGCCACTTCCTTAGTTTAATTAGCTTAATTTTTATGTCATTAACTTAGTTGTAGTGTAATTGCTTTAATTTCTTAGATATATGGACAATCCATTCTTATTGTTTGATGTTCCATACTTATGAATGCAAGAAATACATTTCTCTAGATTTTATTGTGTGCACTAATTATAGTTTAATTGAATGGTTAATAGTCTCATTTGATAGTTTGTACTACTCACTAGATTGATAGACAATCTATGCTTATTTGCCATCTATGCTTAGTTTTCTATTAGTGACACACACACATTTTATAACTTAAATTTCCCCATTAATTTATAATTGCTAGCGTTTGGTGAAGTGAAGCTTAGTGGTGAACTCTAAGCCCCAAGACCCTTCTCTTATATTACTTTCTCTAAATTCTAGATTGTCACTTAATTGCATTGTTTTAATTGAACCAGTAGTTTAATTAATCAAATCAAACCCATCTTTTGATCATTTGAAATACTAATCCAACACTGATTCCAAGAATACCTTGCATTTCCCTTGGGATGATCCCTACTTACTCTTGCTACATTAGTAGTTAGTAGTGGTAGTGGCATTCTATAAATTTAAACTTGGCCACATTTCATCACACTTTTGAGCATTGGTCCCACGATAACCACCATGTTTGAATATATTTTAAAGCTCAAAATTATAGGAGCATGCATATTAATTCTAATTCATATATGTATTCTTACTCAAGCTACTTATAATAGGAAGTGCACAGGACTTAGTTAAATTCATTTTTAGTCTTGCACAGCAATGGAGCCGCCTCTATTCAAAGTAGAGCATGCTCATTTCTATCCAGTAGCTAATTTTGGTTCTTACATAGCAATGTAGACGCCTCCATTCAAGGTAGGGCATGCTCTTTTCAGTCCAGTAGCTAATTTTGGCTCAAGAAACAATTTTTAGAAGAAGAGCCGCCTCCCATTTTTGGGAGCCGCCCAAATCTAGCGAATATGTTGAACTCTACAACCAAATTCCTGTTGAATTTCAACCATGAAATGCCATCTCTTGGAAACAAAAGGATGATCAAAATAAGAAGCAAACACGGAGGATTCAAACAAGGGTTTTAGACTACAGATGTCTTTTCCCACTATCCTTGAAGTCCATTGCTTCCGAGAATTGCCCATTGATTTTGGCAATTCAAACAAGGGTTTTAGAATTGCTTCTGGGGATTTGAATTCTAACGGGAATTTTTGCATTTAATGATCTCCAACCACCTTTAACAACTATATTGAGCTTCATATCTCTATAAATACAGATGGTTGGTTTGCTGAATATTTACACCACTTAAAAAGAGCATTCAAGAGCCATAAACACTTTCCCTTGAGCATTCATTTATATCACTACATTCTATCACATCATCTTAGAACTTGAGCTTCATTTATATTCTTATCTACTCTAGTTGTGAGCTGAAATTATACATCTTTTCTTTGAGAGAGAAATAATCTTGTATTTCACTTATATTTCTTCAAATTTGTAAGGGTTGGTGTGACCCAAAAGAAGCCTATGAGAAGGGTGTACTCCTAGCAAGGAAGAGAAGCAAGGTCTTGCTTCAATTGAAGGTTTACTATCCACCATTAAGGAGAAGCTGTAGTGAATTTAGGAAGTCTCAAAGGGGGACCTTGACCCAAGGAGTAAGAGTTTCCGAACCTTGCTAAATCGTCGAGTCATTGTTTGTAATTTCCTATCTTTATCTCTTGTATACTTGTGCTATATATTGTTTAAATATTTCAATTGATTATTGCATGATAGTTAGTTCGTATTAATTTTTATAAATTGCAAAAATTGGCTATTGACTCTATTCACCCCCCTTCAAAGTCAATTAGTGGTTAACAAATGTCTAAAGTAACAACAATATATTTTATACCTTGAGGATGAAGCTTGACTACTCCAAAAAACATTCAAATCCACAGAAGAAGACTGAGATGAGTTGTTCAACATATTTTCATACCTTGATGGTATGTAAATCACCTATGGTAGATAAAAAAAATACAATGCCATTAACATTTTGTTTAAATGACTCATAATTAAAGGATAAATATAATAACATTAGCATTAGCATTATGCACACCTCTTGTAGTTATCTTTCATTACTTCCACCTCCTCTTCCTTTTCCTCTTATAGCTTTTCCTCTTGCAGCACCAATAACATTTCCTCTTGCAGCACTAGCAGCATCTCCTCTTACAGCACTGCCAACAACTTTTCCTCTTACAGCGCTGCCACCTCTTTCTCTTGCAGCACTTCCATCGTTTCTTCCTCTAGTAGCCCCAAGTTCAACTCTTTCTCTAGTACCACTTGCAGTCCCATCAATGCTTGGCAATACACCTAGTATACCAGAAGTAGGAGGCAATCTAGGTCTACCTCTTTACCTTTTACTTGACCCTTAGGTTTAGGTGTTACCCCAATTGCTTTGCAAGTACGAATGTTGTGCCTTGTTTCCCCACACTTAGTACATCTAATATGTTGCCCTTTTTTGCTAAGTACATTAGGTTTACTAACCTCACCAATTGCCTTCTTCCATGAATATGTGCAACTGCCTTCTTCTTTGCCCTATACACCTTGTATTTGGAAACAATCACATTCAAGTTTCTTAATACTGCTTTCTTCATTGCACTAGTCTTCCATTTAGGTTCATCTCTCAAGGCCTCTATGTATGTGTTTGCTAAGAAACCTGATGATGCTTGCCTATTGATTTTGTTATAACTGTAGTTATGAATAGATCTGAATGTCTTGATTTAAAAATTGCCATCTAAAGAGTTAATGGATGCATAAATTCTCCAGCAACAGTCAGAAGCACATTTACCAGTGACTCTCTCCCTCTTATTCCTTACAAATCTGAAGTCATACCTCTCACTTACAACATGAGCCCTTAGTGCCTTCCTAAAGGCTGTAGCATCTACAAATTTTTTACTTACTTCAAAACCATTAACTATAGCATTAACCCTTCTTGGACCATATAGGTCATACTCCTCATCCTCAGATGAACTGTTTAAGCTTTGTAGGTCATCATTTGGTGCATAAGTTAAATCAATGTCAGAATAATTGAAATCAGTTGCATGCATCTTAAACTCCACCTCAGGATTAACATCATCATGAGCCTCAGCATTTGCCACATCAGGATTAACATCATTATGAGCATCATCATGAGCCTCAGCATTTGCCACATCGATATCCAACTCACTACTGCCATCTACCACATTAGTCTCAATGTCACTACTTCCATTTGCCACATCATGCTCCATCTCAGTACTGTTATTTGCTATATTAGTCTCAATCTCACTAATTTCATTTGCCACATCATGTTCCATCTCAGTATTGTAATTTGCTACATCATCATTAACCACTGGTAAGTCAACATTACCATTTGCAACCTCATATGCCCATTCTAAGATTTCATCTTCCCACTCTACATGATCCTCTTCCTCATTCACAGTGTCCACATCTTCAGTAAATGTAGTGTTGGGGTAAACTATCATTATTTTAATTAGACTGTATTTCCTATGACAGTTACTCATAGCCAACTATCAGTCTTAGTCCTTCATTAGTAGGGACTATTGGATTCCTAAAATATATATCACTACTTTTATCAAACCCAAACTCCTATAGTTTCTTAGTCAGATTAAAATAACTCAAGTAATCCAAATCTACACCCTCAACCAAAGTTACACTGCCACTTATATATGTTTTAAGAGGTGTAGTCTGAAAATACCCTCCATAGTGCACTTCTAGTGTAACTAACCTGCTCATTATCTGTTGACTAGAAGTAATTTACAAGATTAAATAATAATAATATATATATTAATATACAACAAACAAAACAACATGCAAAGGAATAACAATCATAAAAAAAAAAAAGAAAAAAGAAAAAAAAAGGCAATCACATAGGGGACAACATTCAAAAAAGCACAACACATATACAATAAGCACAAAAAGTGATACCGCTCGATTCTAGAGCCATGGGTGATCAAGTCCGAGCACAGATCTGAGGGATATCAGACAATTAATATGTAAACAAGCATGAATACAAAAGAATTTAAAACAAATTAATATGCTGAACAGAAAACTAAAGATAAAAATCCTCCGAAAATAATATTATAAATTTATTGAATTTAATTTTCCAATCCTTACAACTCGGGAATCCATCCAGTGGACCCCTAATAATCCCAAATGAACAATAATTACAAAACCAAAATCCAAAACTAAAATAAGAAAGGAAATTCTATGTAGTCGGAAAAGTGAGTGACTGTATCTGCTTCATCACGATCAAGCTCTAAGCCTAGTACTGACGAACACCTAAAAAATAAGAGCGGGTCAGGCCCACATGCAAGTTCCATCCTACTACAATCCATACATAAAACCGATACGCAGATACATCCTAGATAGCTCGGCAATATCTAAAATAGTCCATACATATATAGATACACACAGTAGGATGCTCACTAGCCTATAGTGTAGTTCAGCCTGCATAGAAGGAAACATGTAAACCACACTTTCCAGTGGCCATGTACATCTCCGGTCAGGGAACATCAACTGTATCTAGTTACTCAACCTTTGCGATATACGCACCCTAACCATGATCCTGAGACTCAAGCTCATATCACAATACCATAAGTATATATACATATAAATTCCATCCAAATACAATGTTGTGTCAGTCAACTATTCGTCGTCCAGACACGACATATAATTAAAATTTAAATTTTTTAATTAAATCCCTATCCTTCCTAATACAGAAATATAAACAACCATCGAATATGTCGTTCAACTATTTTAGTTGACAGGACATGAAACCATGTAGGATTAAACTATTTTAGTTAATCCATTCCGTATGTATGAAGAGGTAGGACTTAGCTTCTTGATCTAATCCATCTCCGATATGCCACCGTCCCAAACAGGTGCATATTATACACATAATCCATAAATGATGCACACTCAAATGAACATCAAGTATATCCAGAAACCAACATAATAGAAAACAGATATTAATAAGATCCTATCATGCATCCAGTATATGATTATAATTATAAATCCTCCTTTTAAATTGCTAAAGTAATGATAAACAATTTAAATTATCCACATCCAAACAATTGATCGAACATAAATTATAAAAGTTCATCAATAAACATCCATAGCACAATATAATGATAAACAGAATTATAACTGATCACATTATACTAGAATGCCAAAAATCCCACCATATTAGTCCAGTTCTTTTGCTAAAATAAACCTTGCAATTAAAAATCAGCATAATCCTTGACGACATGTCAATTAATACTTAAATTACATGCCGTCCCTTTAATCCTCACTATAAATCACGTGTCTGATATAATGACACTCAGAAATCTACACAAAGTACCTTTTATGAAACCCCAAAAGTAGTCCCATACTAGTCCATTTAGTTCGCTAATACAAAACTGGCAACTAAAATTTCTACAACTCCTTTCACCATGCAACCTACTAGTTAAAATTACATGACCTCCATAAACACAGTATAACCAACATTCCTAGAACTGAAATATGTTATATATATCTTTGATATAAAATCCTAACACACACTTTTATATCAGTTCATTTAATTTGCTAAGACAACTGGCAAATCAGTCTTCCTTCCTTCTTGACAGCATGCACATTAATATTTTATAATTCATGATGTCTTTTACCACTGCCTAAACCAACATCCTTGGGTCTCAAATAGGTTCAAAACATCTTTTAAAAACCCCCCAGTTTAAATTCAGAAATTACTTTCAGCCCCTGAAATCATAAAAATAGCCGAAAACACCCCGTAGGGGTTTTTGTTCAAGGGAGCCGACTCCCCCACCATGGAAGCAGGCTCGACAACTTCTAGAGCCGGCTCCCCCTCATGGAGAGCCGGCTCTCTCTTCATGGGAGCCGGCTCCCTCCATCAGGGTGTCGGCTCTCCCCCCTAGAGCCCCTCTCTACTTCACTGCTTCGTCCCTGCTTCGTCTGGTTGTCGTCTGCGCTTCCAGCGAAGTTCACTGTCCTATCCCAAACCTTTTTAACATTCTTACAGTTCTATTTAAGTTCTTATAGTCCTAGAAACTCCTCATAATCCCGTGTGAATTAATTGACAAAAACTTAAATCACGACCGAACAGTTTATGCAAAAACAACAGTTTCAGTTGCAAGAACGCTAAAACAGATTTCAGACTAATCTAACATCTATAAAGTCTGTTTTAAAAGTTTAATTAGATTCCTGGAGTCTATATACAATGCACAGAACACAAGTTTACAGGAAGGAAATAGAATGAAAATTGCCTTTAGGTTTACGTTTGAAACCTTTTAACATCGTCTCTAAATTCCGGCGAATCCCAAGACTGTTCTCCCCTTCTACTCACTGTTCTCCTTCTCTGTTGCCTCTTGGTTCCACCTACGAACAACTCCTTTTCCTTATACCTTGAACCTCTCTGCTTCCTCTCAAATTCCTCTCTCTTAACCTCCTAAACCCTTCTCTGTATCTCTCTGACTTACAGTACGTGACTAGGGTTCTCCACCCTAGCAAACATAACCAAGCATATATATATATACGGCTAAACCCTAAGTTGGATTATACAATATATATATAAGCTTCCACTAAACCCTAATTCTAAACTCCAAATAAAATACAAGTCGACGACCACAATTACCTAAAAAAATAAAACCCTACGGTACATACAAATTATATAAGCTACCAAATATAAAACCCTAAATTACATGTCAATTAAATTATCAATAATCAAATATTTAAATAAACCAACAATTAAATTAAAACAATTTCAATTAAACAATTAAGTTAAAACAAATACACACTTAATCAATTAAGAAACCAAAACACATAAGTCACATAATTAAATAAAAAACAATAAAAATCAAAATTAAATTCCCATCTTATCCTTTTGAAAACTAGGGGTGTTACATTCTTCCCCACTAACAAAAGGAATTCTATCCTCGGAATTCACGAAACTCTGAATTAATGTCTGTTCAAAATTCATTTATGTTTTCGTGTGGCACAACCTCTTTAGATAAGCTCCACCAAATTCCAACACATCCAACAATATACCATGTTTCTATATTTAAGAAATACTATAAATGTACAACTCCTAGGTTGTAAAAATCAACTATCCAATCCAACCCAATATTTAGTGAAGGGTAACGATCCCTATCCCTCCAAGTTTATTAAACAGACGCATAAAATTCCGATGCATCCAGAGCCAACTAATTGGTAATGCAAAGCAATAGGCTACTACCTAAATCGATAAACAAAATCCTTGAAAAATCAGTGTAATACGAAAAACTTACCTTCCTCCAAAAACATTGCTTCCAATATGGAAGACATCCCAAACAACCATTTCCTGATAGAAAACTCCTGTGTATAAGTTCAACTATCTACCAAAATCCGATTGCCGCCTCCAAACCGCGCGCAATCATTACAAAAGAGAGTATTTTTCTTCGATGGATCCTTAAATAAAGGTAAGGTCTTATTATATAACCTCGCTTCCACGCCAGACCAACGAGTGAGAGATCTGCACTATGTAATAGCCAAAACCCCAAAAGTTGTCGCACTAACCTCCTTGTGCCAATAGTAGCACCGAAAATAACTAAAAAACTAAGTAACGCTTTTAATTCCCATGCTAACGCAGGATATATATCCTAAGCATATCCTCCATGATCAAATATAATATCACAATCCAATCTCTCATCTAGAGATGCGAAACATAGTTGTTGCTCCAACACCTTCAAAAATTCCTTTGAGACAGCACTGTTAATCGACTAGACGAAATAAGCACATGCTATAACCCCGTTATCAGTGTAATGTAGCACCGACATGAAACACCAAGGTAAACAGCACTAAAGTGACACCCTATGCGAACCAGCTCTATCCACCACACTTAATCCATATAGAATTAAAATTCCAACTAATGTCGGTAATTTTTATCAACCATCCCCTCCTGATTAGTCCCACTCCCATTTTGAGATAAGTAGTGGCTAAAACCTCCAATAATATCCAAGTATCAATTTTCCACCTTATTAGCAAATGATACTCTTGGAGACAGTTATGTACATGTCCCTATCCATACCGCACCAAAACTAACATTGTATGTCGTGATGCAACTCATAACCATTTGACTGCCCTGTAAAATTTTATTAATTTTACATCTTAATCACTCCGACCTTCAGCATCCTTAACTCAGCTGAGTAAGGTACTACCTCCTCCAGGGTCAGCTCCAGTATCTAAGTTGAGCTCTTCAATCACCGTGGTAATAGCAAGTGTTTTTTTTTTTTTTTTTGCACATGCCAAAACTCAATTGATTTTGCAGTAACCACCGAAGGTTCAATTACCATATCAGTTGACAAAATCACCCTCCACCCTATTACTTCCACTAGACGAAACTTAATGTAAAGTGTGAATCACCACATCTATCCATCTAAGCCATCTCGTAATCCGTGCTATTCATAGGAACTGAGACCTTACCAGGCTCAAAATAGACAAAGTGAAGATGATTTAATTTTATCAGTCAAACAATATTCCCAACCAGAATCCTAACCCTTGTGTAGAATCAGCAACCGCTCATCAAAATCCGTGGAAATAACTCTGTCATTCCCACTCTAATATGAGAAATGGCTGCAAGGATTTAATGATCTCTGACGGTCCATTTAGATTATCTACCAGATATCAGACTATGAGACAAAATCACTATGTCCCTCCTCCTGTCTGCCCTTCAAACATCTGTTTCCCTTTATGAAACATAATGTTTCCTCCAGGATCAATACAGAACTAAGAGTTGTGAACCTTAATACTTACATCCTCCATATAGTCAACAATTTCTGAGCAATAACTGTTTGTTGCGAACTGTGACTTAAAAAAAAAAAAACAAATTTCCATATTATTTGTGCAAATGAAGAAACTTTGTTTCCTTCTCGATATGCAACTCCGGTAACTCCTCCTAATGACACCCCCTTATGAACAAAATTCTTGATTAAGAATTTAGTGATGACTAGTTAGTCCGTCTCCTATCCTCAGTCGGTGTCATTCCAATAAATACTTAACCCAGTACAAAATCCTCCTGCTGACTAGGGAACAACTTTTGAAATTTCCAAGAAGTTGTTCAGCAAAGTTAGTATCTCTGATATATCATTGTGGTGTTAAAGTATATCAAACGAATCTATATTATTTGACTCGAACTGCTGGTTTACTTATCCCATCCTAAAAACGTACTATATCTACGCACGTCTAGGTTCATTAGATTGGCTAAAGGTAGGTATACTTACCAAATCATATGACTACATGCCCAAAATCCTAGCGTAATTAACGTTATTCCTCCAAAACGGTAGATAGTTGATCACACACTTGTGTCCCCAACTGAACCACATTCCCAATCCTGAATAATTAACGAAAATAAAACACATAATGCACACACAATAAAGCACAATAAAAAAAAAATCTACGTAAAACATCGTTCCTCCTAGCAAAGAAAATCTCTTTTAGAAATCAACTTTACCTGATTGGTTCACAATCTCCTTTCTACAGTTTCGGAGGCAATCATCCAACCTCGAAACATAAGCTCAAATCATAGCTCAAAACAAAATCCATTTGCCTTAGCAAATTCCAAAGGCTTAACCTTCATCCCCCTTATACGCGGAATGCAAACCATCTAATGTAGCTTAATAAAACCACTTAGACCATCACAACCTAATCCCCATACTCCTCGGAACAGGATATAAAATCATTCTTCCGTTCCGATAAGAACTCCATCTTTTCCTAAACTCCTGAAGAATTCTCTTTATCTACCTCTTTTAAAGGTAACACGAGAGTTTAACTATATGTAGGTCGATCCACACCAACTCTACCAACATCATTCACTACTCTATTCACAAAAAAGATCACTCTCACATGATCCTTGATTTTCAAGATTCAACCCTCTTTCTTGGGTATATTGAAATCTCCTCCTCTAAAATCCTCTTCGGACTCTTATTCCTCGGTTGTCTCCTTTATGAGAACAACTGAAATCGTGTTGGTCCCTTTATGCGGTGACCTAAAACATACTCCTAAATCCTTCCTTGGCTTATACTTCTAAAATTAGCACCAACCGGAGCTAAACCTTCGATCCCAAGTTCTTCTTCTGATAAAGAACTCGATAACGTACTCCTTTACTCCTTTGGGTCTGTATTGCTTTCACCTTGGACCCCATCCTTCTCCTAGTGTCAACTATTTCATACCTATGAAATCTAATTAACATCTGCTCCTCCTAACGAACTGTAAATAGAGTACAACGAATCCTAATATGGCTCTAAGTTTTAAAAGACGCAATGCGGAAGTCATCTAACGAAAGATACTCCCAAGGACACTAGAACCTGTAGTGCTCTGATACCAACTGTGATACCCCTCGATTCTAGAGCCACGGGTCATCAAGTCCAAGCACAGATCTGAGGGATATCAAATAATTAATATATAAACAAGCAGGAATACAAAAGAATTTAAAATAAATTAATACACTGAATAGAAAACTAAATATAAAAATCCTCCGAAAATAATATTATAAAGTTATTGAATTTAATTTTCCAATCCTTACAACTCGGGAATCCATCCAGTGGACCCCTAATAATCCCAAATGAACAATAATTACAAAATCAAAATCCAAAACTAAAATAAGAAAGGAAATCCTATGTAGTCGGAAGAGAAAGTGACTATATCTGCTTCATCACGATCAAGCTCTAAGTCTGGTACTGACGAACACCTGAAAAATAAGAGTGGGTCAGGTCCACATGCAAGTTCCTTCCTACTACAATCCATACATAAACCCGATACGCAGATACATCCTAAATAGCTCGGCAATATCTGAAATAGTCCATACATATATAGATACACACTATAGGATGCTCACTAGCCTATAGTGTAGTTCAGCCTGCATAGAAGGAAACATGTAAACCACACTTTCCAGTGGCCATGTACATCTCCGGTCAGGGAACATCAGCTATATCTAGTTACTCAACCTTTGCGATATACGCACCCTATCTATGATCCTGAGACTCAAGCTCATATCACAGTACCATAAGTATATATATATAAATTCCATCCAAAAATAACATTGTGTCGGTCAACTATTCGTCGTCCAGACACGACATATAATTAGGATTTAAATATTTTAATTAAATCCCTATCCTTCCTAATACAGAAATATAAACAACCATCCAATATGTCGTTCAACTGTTTTAGTTGACAGGACATGAAACCATGTAGGATTTAACTGTTTTAGTTAATCCATTCCGTATATATGAAGAGTTAAGACTTAGCTTCTTGATCTAATCCATCTCTGATATGCCATCGTCCCATACCGGTGCATATTATGCATATGATCAATAAATGATGCACACTCAAATGAACATCAAGTATATCTAGAAACCAATATAATAGAAAACATATATTAACAAGATCCTATCATGCATCCAGTATATGATTATAATCATAAATCCTCCTTTTAAATTGTTAAAGTAATGATAAACAATTTAAATTATCTACATCCATACAATTGATCGAACATAAATTATAAGAATTCATCAATTAACATTCATAGCATAATATAATGATAAACAGAATTATAACTGAGCACATTATACTAGAATGCCAAAAATCCCACCATAATAGTTGTTACAGGGCTAAATTACACCACAAATTTTTGCCTCTGTAATGGCACTTGGGGCCACCAAGTCTCAGCCAACACACAACACAATACACACAATACTGAAATGTAAAGAAGGCACGCATAATTTACAAGGACAAGCCCCAACCTTTGCTTATATTAAACATATTACAAAGGACACCAAACTCGTACAAGGAACCAAGGCCCAACACTTACTGTGTCTCTACCCCAAACCATGCCCCTTGCATCCCAATATAAAGGCCCTCAAGAAAACCACCCATAACTGGTTGTATGTATCTACATATAGATACACACAGTTAAGGTTGACATGCCTAACCTTCTAGGCAACTACCCACAATCTCATCCCACTTAAGGTTGACATGCCCAACTTTCTAAGCAACTGCCCCACAATCTGATCCCACTAAGTCTAGCAGTTTCTTCCCTCAACTGCTTGCTTATCTATGACATACTCAGTTCGACAACCTCCAACTGCTAGGAACTTCCCTGAACCGCTATAAGACATATAACATATCTATATATCTTATCATAACCAAATATAAGCCACAAGACATATATGAAACAACTAAACATAAGTCACTCAGCGTATCTCAACTGTTTCCCCCATGTCTCTTCTTGATTGGATCATTCCTTGATAAGCACACCTGCTGCCCACCAAGGAATATGTGGCTGCCATGGCCTTAGCCATGGTCCATGAGCCATCTTAAGTCAAGCCCACAAGTCTTAACCCAAATGTAGATGTCTCTCAGTGCATGGTGTGCCAAGCCATGCACTCCTGTGTGCACGTCCAAGTGTGAACCCGAATGCACGCCCGTACGCCGGTGCGCACGCTGGTGCTCATCAACACACGCCATGCTTGAACGCCTGTGTGCACGTGGTTGCACGTCCACGCGCACACCATACTGGACGCCTGCCTGCGCGCCCATCAAGCCCTTCATTAGTTTGATGCTCCCCTCTGGTGCAACTATCTTGGAGTGGTGCAACACGTGCCCATGCACGTTGGCTAAGCCCTCTAAGCAAGCCATGCCATAGCCCAACTGATATGCTCAACAGACCCCCCTAGTATAGTCTTAAAGAAAATCAGCACTCTGACAGGAGTAAACATCACCTATGCTTGAGGATTCATAAAGGCCTTTCAAGCTCTTCCCGACATCCAAATCGAGTACCGTCTGTGCCAGCCATCTTCTATGGATTCAAGGTATGTCCCATAAAGATCCCGAGCCAAAACTCCAAAGTTCACTTTTTCACCATATTTACGAAAATGCCACTGGGCACCCCCAGTGCACGACGAGCATCCTTCTAAGCATCCTGTGCACACTGACCACCCATTGAGCACCCTCATGGCTGTCTAACCAAAGCCAAAGTGTTCCCAAGACATGGCATAGCCTTGAAATACCAATGTCTTCCCTTGGACAAATGTCAAGGGGTTAACACTAGTCCAGTTCGTTAGCTAAAATAAACCTAGCAATTAAAAATATGCACAATCCTTGATGACATGTCAATTAATACTTAAATTACATGCCGTCCCTTTAATCCTCACTATAAATCCTGTGTCTGATATAACGACACTCAGAAATCTACACGGAGTACCGTTTATGAAACCCCAAAAGTATTCCCATTCTAGTCCACTTAGTTCGTTAATACAAAACTAGCAACTAAAATTCCTACAACTCCTGTCAGCATGCAACCTACTAGTTAAACTTACATGACGTCCATAAACACAATATAACCAACATTTCTTGGAACTGAAATATGTTATATATATCATTGATATAAAATCCTAGTATTCACTTTTATATCAGTTCATTTAATTTGCTAAGAGAACTAGCAAATCAGTCTTCCTTCCTTCTTGACAGCATGTACATTAATATTTTATAATTTTTGATGTCTTTTACCATAGCCTAAACCAACATCCCTGGGTCTCAAACAGGTTCAAAACATCTTTTAAAAACCCCCCAATTTAAATTCAGAAATTACTTTCAGCCCCTGATATCACAAAAATAGCCGAAAACACCCCACAGGGGTTTTTATACAAGGGAGCCGGCTCTACATACTTCCAGAGCCGGCTCTCCCTCATGGAGAGCCGGCTCTCTCTTCATGGGAGCCAGCTCCCTCCATTAGGGAGCCGGCTCTCCCCCCTGGAGCCCCTCTCTACTTCACTGCTTCGTCCGATTGTCATCTGCGCTTCCGGCGAAGATCACTATCCTATCCCAAACCTTTTTAACATTCTTACAGTTCTATTTAAGTTATTATAGTCCTAGAAACTCCTCATAATCCCGTGTGAATTAATTGACAAAAACTTAAATCACGACCGAACAATTTATGCAAAAACAACAGTTTCAGTTACATGAACGCCAAAACAGATTTCAGACTAATCTAGCATGCATAAAGCCCATTTTAAAATTTTAATTAGATTCCTAGAGTCTATATAGAATACACAGAACATAAGTTTACAGGAAGGAGATAGAATCAAACTTGCCTTTAGGTTTCGGTTTGAAACCTTTCAACATCGTTTCTAAATTCCGGCGAATCCCAAGACTGTTCTCCCCTTCTACTCACTGTTCTCCTCCTCTGTTGCCTCTTGGTTCCACCTATGAGCAACTCCTTTTCCTTATACCTTAAACCTCCCTGCTTCCCTTTAAATTCCTCTCTTTTAACCCCCCAAACCCTTCTCTGTACCTCTCTGCCTCACAATACGTGACTAGGGTTCTCCATCCTAACAGACATAACCAAGCATATATATATATATATACGGCTAAACCCTAAGTTGGATTATACAATATATATATATATAACAATCCACTAAACCCTAATTCTAAACCCCAAATAAAATGCAAGTCGGCGACCACAATTACCTAAAACAATAAAACCCTATGGCAAATACAAATTATATAAGTCACCAAATATAAAACTCTAAATTACACGTCAATTAAATCATCAATAATCAAATATTTAAATAAACCAACTATTAAATTAAAACAATTTCAATTAAATAATTAAGTTAAAACAAATACACACTTAATCAATTAAGAAACCAAAACACATAAGTCACATAATTAAATAAAAAGTAATAAAAATCAAAATTAAATTCCCATCTTATCCTTTTGAAAACTAGGGGTATTACATTCTTCCCCCCTAACAAAAGGAATTCCATCCTCGGAATTCACGAAACTCTGAACTAATGTCTGTTCAAAATTCATTTATGTTTTCGTGTGGCACAGCCTCTTCAGATGAGCTCCACCAAATTCCAACACATCCAACAATATACCATGGTTCTATGTTTAAGAAATACCATAAATGTACAACTCTTAGGTTGTATCAATCAACAATCCAATCCTACCCAATATTTAGTGAAGCGCAACGATCCCTATCCCTCAAAGTTCCATTAAACAGACGCATAAAATTTCGATGCATCTAGCGCTAACTAATTGGTAACGCTAAGCAATAGGCTACTACCTAAATCAATAAACAAAATCATTGAAAAAATAGTGTAATACGTAAAACTGACCTTCCCCCAAAAACATTGCTTCCAATACGGAAGACATCCCAAACAACCATTTCCTGATAGAAAACTCCTATGTACGAGTTCAACTATCTACCAAAATCTGACTGCCGCCTCCAAACCGCGCGCAATCATTACAAAAGAGAGTATTTTTCTCTGATGGATCCTTAAATAAAGGCAAGGTCTTAATATATATTCTCGCTTCCACGCCAGACCAACGAGTGAGAGATCTGCACTATGTAATAGCCAAAACCCTAAACGTTGTTGCACTAACCTCTTTACGCCAATAGTAGCACCGAAAATAACTAAAAAGCTAAGTAACGCTTTCAATTTCCCATGCTAACCTAGGATATATATCCTAAGCATATCCTCCATGATTAAATACAATATCACAATCCAATCTCCCGTCTAGAGATGCGAAACATAGTTGTTGCTCCAACACCTTCAAAAATTCCTTTGAGACAACACTGTTAATCGACTAGATGAAATAACCACATGCTATAACTCCGTTATCAGTGCAATGTAGCACCAACATGAAATGCCAAGGTAAACACCACTAAAGTGATGTCCCCACGCGAACCTGCTCTATCCACCACACTTAATCCATATAGAATTAAAATTCCAACTAATGTCAGTAATTTCTGCCAATCATCCCCTCCTGATTAGTCCTACTCCCATTTTGAGATAAGAAATGGCTAAAACCTCCAATAATATCCAAGTATCAATTTTCCACCTTGTTAGCAGATGATACTTTTGGAGACAGTTATGTACATGTCCCTATCCATACCGCACCAAAACTAACATTGTATGTCGTGATGCAACTCATAACCATTTGACTGCCCTGTAAAATTTTACTAATTTAACATCTCAGTCACTCCGACCTTCAGCATCCTCAACTCAGCTGAGTAAGGTACTACCTCCTCCAGGGTCAGCTCCAGTATCTAAGTTGAGCTCTTCAATCACTGTGGTAATAGCAAGTGTTTTTTTTTTTTTTTTTTTTGCATATACCAAAACTCAACTAATTTTGCAATAACCACCGAAGGTTCAATTACCATATCAGTTGACCAAATCATCCTCCTCCCTATTACTTCCATTAAACGAAACTTAATGCAAAGTGTGAATCATCACATCTATCCATCTAAGCCATCTCGTAATCCGTGCTATTCGTAGGAACTGAAACCTTACCAGGCTCAAAATAGACAAAGTGAAACTGATTTAATTTTATTAGTCAAACAATATTCCCAACCAGAATCCTGATCCTTGTGTAGAATCAGTAACCGCTCATCAAAATTCGTGGAAACAACTCTGTCATTCCCACTCTAATATGAGAAATGGCTGCAAGGATTTAATGATCTCTGACGGTCCATCTAGATTATCTACTAGATATCAGACTTTGAGACAAAATCACTATGTCCCTCCTCCTGCCTGCCCTTCAAACATCTGTTTCCCTCTATGAAACATCATGTTTCCTCCAAGATCAATACAGAACTAAGAGTTGTGAACCTCAATACTTACATCCTCCACATAGTCAACAATTTCCGAGCAACAACTGTTTGTTGCGAACTGTGACTTAAAAAAAAAAAAAAAAAAAAAAAAAAAAAAAAAAAAAAAAAAAAAACAAATTTTCATATTATTTGTGCAAATAAAGAAACTTTGCTTCCTCCTCAATATGCAACTCTGGTAACTCCTCTTAATGACACCCCCTCATGAACAAAATTCTTGATTAAGAATTTATTGATAACTAGTTAGTCTGTCTCCTATCCTCAGTCGGTGTCATTCCAATAAATACTTAACCCAGTACAAAATCCTCCTGCCAACTAGGGAACAACTTATGAAATTTCCAAGAAATTGTTCAGCAAAGTCAGTATCTCCGATATATCATTGTGGTGTTAAAGTATATCAAACGAATCTATATTATTTGACTCGAACTGTTGGTTTACTTATCCCATCCTAAAAACGTACTATATCTACGCACGTCTAGGTTCATTAGATTGGCTAAAGGTAGGTATACTTACCAAATCATATGACCACATGCCCAAAATCCTAGCGTAATTAACGATATTCCTCCAAAACGGTAGTTGGCTGATCACACACTTGTGTCTCCAACTGAACCACATTCCCAATCCTGAATAATTGATGAAAATAAAACACATAATGTACACACAATAAAATAAAATAAAAATAAAAAATAAAATCTATGTAAAACAGCTTTCCTCCTAGCAAAGAAAATTTCTTTTAGAAATCATCTTTACCTGATTGGTTCACAATCTCCTTTCTATAATTTCAGAGGCAATCATCCAACCTCAAAACATAAGCTCAAACCATAACTCAAAACAAAATCCATTTGCCTCAGCAAATTCCAAAGGCTTAACCTTCATCCCCCTTATACACGGAATGCAAACCGTCTAATGTAGCTTACTAAAGCCACTTAGACCATCACAACCAAATCCTCATACTCCCCGGAATGTGATATAAAATCATTCTTGCGTTCCGATAAGAACTCCATCAGATCCTAAACTCCTGAAGAGTTCTCTTTATCTACCTCTTTTAAAGGTAACACGAGAGTTTAACTATATGTAGGTCGATCCACACCAACTCTACCAACATCATTCACTACTCTATTCGCAAACAAGATCACTCTCATGTGATCCTTGATTTTGAAGATTCAACCCTCTTTCTTGGGTATATTGAAATCTCTTCCTCTAAAATCCTCTTCGGACTCTTATTCCTAGATTGTCTCATTTATGTGAACAACTAAAATCGTGTTGGTCCCTTTATGCGGTGACCTAAAACATACTCCTAAATCCTTCCTTGGCTTATACTTCGATCCCAAGTTCTGCTTCTGACAAAGAACTCGATAACGTACTCCTTTACTACTTTGGGTCTGTATTGCTTTCGCCTTGGACCTTATCCTCCTCCTAGTGTCAACCATTTCAGACCTATGAAATCTAATTGACATCTGCTCCTCCTAACGAACCGTAAATAGAGTACAACGAATCATAATATGGCTCTAAGTTTTAAGAGATGCAACGTGGAAGTCATCTAACGAAAGACACTCTTAAGGACACTAGAACCTGGAGTGCTCTGATACCAATCGTGATACCCCTCGATTCTAGAGCCACGGGTGATCAAGTCCGAGCACAAATCCGAGGGATATCAAACAATTAATATGGAAACAAACAGGAATACAAAAGAATTTAAAATAAATTAATACGCTGAACAGAAAACTAAATATAAAAATACTCCGAAAATAATATTATAAATTTATTGAATTTAATTTTCCAATCCTTACAACTCGGGAATCCATCCAGTGGATCCCTAATAATCCCAAATGAACAATAATTATAAAACTAAAATCCAAAACTAAATTAAGAAAGGAAATCCTATGTAGTCGGAAGAGTGAGTGACTGTATATGCTTCATCACGATCAAGCTCTAAGCCTGGTACTAACGAACACCTGAAAAATAAGAGTGGGTCAGGACACATGCAAGTTCCATTCTACTACAATCCATACATAAACCCGATACGCAGATACATCCTAGATAGCTCTGCAATATCTAAAATAGTCCATACATATATAGATACACACTATAGGATGCTCACTAGCCTATAACGTAGTTCAGCCTGCATAGAAGGAAACATGTAAACCACACTTTTCAGTGACCATATACATCTCCGGTCAGGGAACATTAGCTATATCTAGTTACTCAACTTTTGCGTTATACGCACCCTAACCATGATCCTGAGACTCAAGCTCATATCACAGCACCATAAGTATATATATATAAATTCCATCCAAATACAATGTTGTGTCAGTCAATTATTCGTCTTCTAGACATGACATATAATTAGGATTTAAATGTTTTAATTAAATCCCTATCCTTCATAATACAGAAATATAAACAACCATCCAATATGTTGTTCAACTGTTTTAGTTGACATGACATGAAACCATGTAGGATTTAACTGTTTTAGTTAATCCATTCCGTATGTATGAAGAGGTAGGACTTAGCTTCTTGATCTATTCCATCTCCGATATGCCACCGTCCCATACCGGTGCATATTATGCACATGATCCATAAATGATGCACACTCAAATGAACATCAAGTATATCCAGAAACCAACATAATAGAAAACAGATATTAATAAGATCCTATCATGCATCCAGTATATGATTATAATCATAAATTCTCCTTTTAAATTGTTAAAGTAATGATAAACAATTTTAATTATCCACATCCATACAATTAATCGAACTTAAATTATAACAGTTCATCAATTAATATCCATAGCACAATATAATGATAAGCAGAATTATAACTGAGCACATTATACTAGAATGCCAAAAATCCCACCATACTAGTCCAGTTCGTTTGCTAAAATAAACCTAGCAATTAAAAATCTTCACAATCCTTGACGACATGTCAATTAATACTTAAATTACATGTCGTCCCTTTAATCCTCACTATAAATCATGTGTCTGATATAACGACACTCAGAAATCTACACGGAGTACCTTTTATGAAACCCCGAAAGTATTCCCATACTAGTCCATTTAGTTCGCTAATAAAAAACTAGCAACTAAAATTTCTACAACTCCTGTCAGCATGCAACCTACTAGTTAAAATTACATGACGTCCATAAATACAGTATAACCAACATTCTTAGAACTGAAATATGTTTTATGTATCATTGATATAAAATCCTAACACTCACTTTTATATCAGTTCATTTAATTTGCTAAGACAACTAGCAAATCAGTCTTCCTTCCTTCTTGACAGCATGCACATTAATATTTTATAATTCATGATGTCTCTTACCACTGCCTAAACCAACATCCCTGGGCTCAAACAGGTTCAAAACATCTTTTAAAAACCCCCCAGTTTAAATTTAGAAATTACTTTCAGCCCTTGAAATCACAAAAATAGCCGAAAACACCCTGTAGGGGTTTTTGTTCAAGGGAGCCGGCTCCCTCACCATGGGAGCTGGCTCTACAACTTCCAGAGCCGGCTCTCCAAAAGGGAGAGCCGCTCTCTCTTCATGGGAGCCTGCTCCCTCCATTAGGGAGCCGGCTTTCCCCCCTGGAGCCCCTCTCTGCTTCACTGCTTAGTCCCTGCTTCGTCCAGTTGTCGTCTGCGCTTCCGGCGAAGTTCACTGTCCCATCCCAAACCTTGTTAACATTCTTACAGTTTTATTTAAGTTCTTATAGTCCTAGAAACTCCTCATAATCCAGTGTGAATTAATTGACATAAACTTAAATCACGACCGAATAGTTTATGCAAAAACAACAGTTTCAGTTACAAGAACACCAAAACAAATTTCAGGCTAATCTAATATGCATAAAGTCCGTTTTAAAAGTTTAATTAGATTCCTGGAGTCTATATAGAATGCACAAAACACAAGTTTACAGGAAGGAAATATAATGAAACTTGCCTTTAGGTTTCGGTTTGAAACCTTTCAACATTGTCTATAAATTCCGGTGAATCCTAAGACTGTTCTCCCCTTCTACTCACTGTTCTTCTCCTCTGTTACCTCTTGGTTCCACCTACGAGTAACTCCTTTTCCTTATACCTTGAACCTCTCTGCTTCCTCTCAAATTCCTCTCTCTTAACCTCCCAAACGCTTCTCTGTATCTCTCTGCCTCACAGCACCTACTAGGGTTCTCCACCCTAGCAGACATTGATAAGTGCTTAAATGTTGCACATTTCAGCACCTAAGCTAGGGTATTTCAGTCTTTACATCTATCTTAATTTCATGTTTTAGTCCTAATTTATGTTTATGTGTATTTCAGGGCAATAAAGTTAAAATGAGCTAAGAACGGTCCATTAAAGCCTTTTTGGAGTCAAGCAAAGATATTCGGAAAAAGCTCAGAAAATGGCAAAAAGGAGGTCGCAGCCCATTGCTCGTATAGTGTGTTTATTCTTCAAACACGGTCAATCTCAGGCCTTTGATGATGTTCCCAAAGATGAAGAAGCAAACTAATGAGCTCAGGGCCAAAATGGAGCTAAATAGGGCTTAAAGGAAATTTCCAACTCTGGGGGGATCGATCCCCCAGGACTTGGCAACATTACAGATTTTTTTTATTGTTTGGGCTTATTTTGTGAACTATTGGGCTTTAATAGGGTTGTTACTTAAGGCCCAGTGAGCCATTAGATTAGGGTTAGTATTTATTTTATTTAGGTGAATATTATTAGGATTATGAAGTTGGATTTTTTTTCTGTACCGGGATATCACGTTCTCTTTGGAAAACAGGCTAGGGTGAGAAGAGAGGGAAGAGTGGAGGCACAAGTTTGGAAGAATATCTACACACTCATCTCTCTTGAGCATCAAAGAAGAAGAAGAAGGAACAAAGCATGGAGGCGGATCTTGTTGACACCTGGACTACCACAACCATGATGGGCTAGCTCTCCACTTAGGGCTTGGTTAAGCCCTAAGTCTCTTGTAATCTAAACCTTTGCAATTTCTATTTCTGGGGAGATTAATATATTGTTGTAGTTGATGTTGTGGTCTTGTGATTTCATACTTGGATGTTCCAAGATTTATGTTAATTAATCCTTCCATTATTTCTCTATCTTTGGTTGCATGTCTATGTGTGATCAATCTAGGGTTTATACTCATGATTAGATGTTAAAGATTAATTCTTTCATTAATTCCCTATGTTAATTTCATGTCTATGTGTTATTAATTGAGAATTATACTTGAAGACCATGACATGGTATTTAATGGATGCAATTGTTAACTAGTTTGATGGTTTATACTTTATTCTTGATGGGTTGTGTTATGATTAGACAATTCATACTTGAAATTGATATTCCACACTTATTATATGCAATTTGTATCATCTTTTTGATTGTGGATTATATGCAAATGGTCAATGGATTTGTTTGGTTATGGTTTTGTCTTGATAGGTTGTACTACACCCTAGTTTACTTGTCATTAGGTAGACAATCTACACTTGATTAATCAATCCATCATCATGATTGAAATTTGTATTATCACATTGATGTGTGCTCTCATTGGATGCATTTGTGAATTGGTGAGATAGGTTAAGCCTCAAGATTGGTGTGTGGTCCTACACGTAGTTTACTTGTTGGTTAGGTAGGCAATGCATTACAAATGAATTGGATGATCATGCTTACATATGCAAATTGTGCCATTGATTGTAGCTACATTTTAATTACAACAATGTTCTCCCCATTAATGGAAAGCAAGTGGTTAATTGCATGAGCTTAGTGGTGCTTCCAATAAACCCTAAGAATTTTCTTCTATCTCTTAAACCCCTAACTCTAACTTAGTTTATTTTCATTGCATTTTAATTTAATTGTTCACTAGCTTAATCAACCAACCATCTATTTTATTCTCTCTTTCTCTCTCTTATGGTAATCACTTGTTAAAACCAACTGTCTTATTTAAATCCAAGCCAAAGGTCTCTTGGGTTCGATCCCTTCTCACTTTATACTACATAGTATAAGTGTCTAGCGGTTTATAAATGTAAACTATGATGCCCGCTTGATACCATTTCCAAAACCAAAGTGTGGTGCATTATTTTGTGCACACGCTTGGGTCGCATCAGACATAACCAAGCATATATATATATACGGCTAAACCCTAAGTTAGATTATACAGTATATATATAAGCTTCCACTAAACCCTAATTCTAAACCCCAAATAAAATACAAGTCGGCGACCACAATTACCTAAAACATTAAAACCTTACGGCACATACAAATTATATAAGTTACCAAATATAAAACCCGAAATTACACGTCAATTAAATCATCAATAATTAAATATTTAAATAAACCAACAATTAAATTAAAATAATTTCAATTAAACAATTAAGTTAAAACAAATACACACTTAATCAATTAAGAAACCAAAACACATAAGTCACATAATTAAATAAAAAGCAATAAAAATCAAAATTAAATTCCTATCTTATCCTTTTGAAAACTAGGGGTATTACACAAAAACACAAGAAAAAGACACACACAGTGGGGTCAACATACTTTAATGAAGAAAAAAGCAGTTTTGATGACCATACTAAACTCTTAAAAGCCAACACAACATGCAAAGGCAATGTTTATGGGTATAGAAATTGACTAATGTATACAAAAAAATACACTGGCATCACAAGTTCTCAATTATTATGGTCACAAAGCACAAAAAAAATTAAAAATTATTTCACAAACCCTAGAAACTAGAATCAAAGTTACTATGTTGAACCTTACCAACAACCACACCACAAAATAGGTACCTTTACATACAAAAATCAGAATTATTGTACTGAGATAGACCAAAAATATATGAAACCTATAAATCAAAAAATATGTTAACACTCACATCTAAATATGAACAATCAATAATATATAACATCAATAATATACATATAGGCACATATATTAAAACTCACATAAAAAATAAGAAACAAGGTTTGTTACAAAAATCACATACGATTTTGTTCTCTACTTTAACTTCGGAGTTCTTCAAGGAATGATTTCAATCACAGCCCAATATTCTTTCAATGTTCAACACAAATCACCGAATACACCCTAGAAATCGAAGATTAGTGACGTAAACCAGGAACCTTGAACACTGAAACCCTAATCGCCCCTCTTCGCTTTCTAACCACATACTCAAATGGGGAATGAGGAACACTTAACAAAATCTCATCAAACATGCCTTTACAACTACTAGGGGTTATGTACGACATTTTGCAATTTCATGTTTTTTTTATTTTTCTAAAATAATAATTGTATAGGGCATATATGTAATTGTACTTATATATATCACCGAAAAGAGTAATCCGGCGTCTGCAGGGGGTAATATGCTCAATTTCAAAACTACTATAACTAAATTGCTCACTTTTTCAGTTCAGGGGGTATTTTGCTCGATCGTGTAAACCTCGGGGGGTATTTTGTACTTTTGTCTACCTATTAATTAAAAGAAATCCATTTTAAAAAATTGACATAATAATAAATTCCGAACATAAAATTCAAAATATATAACATTGACTAGAAACTATAAACAATTACCCGTTAATTCTATTTTTGCACTTAAAAGATAAATAAGTTTTTAAAAAAGTTTATAGGACAATAAAGTCCTACTTTCCATAAGAATTTCTACCAAAGTTCTATAACTAATACAATTCATCTTTTTAACCTTTTCATATATCATGTATTTTGCTTAACTAATTTTCTTCAAACAATTTTGCTAAAAGTTTGATTGAAAATAAATAAACTATGTAATTTAAGGGAAAAAAAATTATTTCAAATTCACATTATATTTGATATATTAATTTAATTTGATAACTTTTTTAGTTAGCATTGTCTCAAATTTAAGAGATTTATTTTTTACTCTAGAGATTTTTCTTTTAAAAAAAATGAAGTAGAAAATTCAAAAGTAGTGAAAATAATTCATTTATTATTCATAAATGTAATGCATGAAAAATATTTCATTGTATTTTAACATGTGAGTATGTACGGAGAGTAAATTTGAAATAATATATTAAATGTGTTAGGTTTATTAATTTTAGTAACAAATAATATATATATATATATATATATATATATATATATATATATATATATTTCTAAATAAGTATTAGTTACAAAATATTGGTGGAAGGAGAGAGAGAGTTTGTATTTTAGTGAGAAAAGACACTAATGATAATTTAGTAATAAAGGGCAAAACTAAAAAAGGTTCATTATTTATAAAATTTGAACTTATTTTAAATATTTCTCCAAAGTAAGATTTATTTATTTTATGAAAAATTTATATTAATAATTTCCTAAAAACTATGTGAAACTCAAATTTAATAATTCCACTCTTTTCTCTTAGAAAAAAATGATAAACTTAGAAGGCTGATTTTTGTTACCTACTAATGTAAAAGAGTCCTGTTTGTTGGGAGAGATAACAATAAACAAATACAATAGAATAACTCTTCTCCCTATATGCAAGTAAATATAGTGTATCTCTACTTTTATATGTACTGAAAATAATATAAAAGAAAATCAATCACACCAAACCACAAGAACACAAACAATTTTTTACGTGGAAAATTTCCCCAGTGTGAGGAACAAAAACCAGGGGACCTAGTCCAGTTGAAATCTCCACTATCAACCAAATAATGGGTACACAAAGTCTTCTTTAATCGCAATTAGAGGCTACAATACATCTCATCAAGATATCACCAATCTTGGCAAAAAAACAAAGAGAATTGGAGAGAAAATACCATAAACCCGGTTACTGTTCATGGGTACGAATTACTGTTCCTAAGCTCAAAATCCGATCTCCACCATTTAGATTTTAACTCATTGAGTCATGAACCTCTCTTCTAAATTTCAGCTCGATCGGACCACGGACGAAGCGGGATCAGAGGTTTGATGAAATCTGGGCAGTATATGGAAAAACTGCGTTTTTCCTCTCTCTCTTGTAAAAACTACGGCTGATCTCCCTCTCTTTTTATTCTGACTTCCTTAGGGTTATTCACCCTAAAGGGCTGGGCTTCGGGCTTTAATAAAACCCACTTGAGCTTTCCTCCATATAGAAGGAAATAAAGCCAATAAATCTCCCCCTTTCCACTATGAGGAGGCAATCGCCATCCCGGCGATCGAATAACAAACTTCAAGCTTCTCTCTTGATAGGGTCTTTGTCAACATATCAGAACCATTATCATCAGTATGAACCTTCTCAAGTTCAAGTAACTTATTATTCAACGCATCTCTGATCCAATGGTATCGTACATTAATGTGCTTAGATCTTGCATGGAAACTGGAATTCTTAGCAAGATGAATAGCACTCTGGCTATCATAAAACAACACATACCTCTGCTGCTCAAAACCAAGTTCTCTCAAGAACTTCTTTGCCTATAACAACTCTTTAGTCGTTTCCGTTGCTGTAATAAACTCTGCCTCTATCGTAGAAAGAGCAATACACTTCTGAAGTCTCGATTGCCAACCTACAACCCCACCTGCAAAAGTGATCAAATAACCCAAAGTAGACTTACGAGTATCCACATCCCCTACCATATTTGCATCTGTGTAGCCAACTAACAATGGTTGTCCGTTTCCCAAACCAAGTCTCAAACTAGAAGTGCCTCGAAGATACCTCATGATCCACTTCACTGCATGTGATACCCCTCGATTCTAGAGCCACGGGTGATCAAGTCCGAGCACAGATCCGAGGGATACCAAACAATTAATATGTAAACAAGCAGAAAAAAAAAATTGAATTAAATACAAATTAATAATACGCTGAAAGAAATCTAACATAAGAATCCTCAAACTTGAAATAAATAAATTAATATGATTTAAAACCGTACAACTCGGGAATCCACCTAGTGGACCCCTAATCCCAAATCCTTGAATAAATTTACAGAATTAAAATCCAAAATTTAAAATAGAAAGGAAATCCTATGTAACCGGAAGAGTGAGTGTCTGTATCTGCATCAACACGATCCAGCTCTAAGACTGGTACTGCCGAACACCTGAAAAATAATAGAGTGGGTCAGGTCCACATGCAAGTTCTGATCTACTACGATCCAAACAGTAATCCGATACGCAGATACATCCTAGAAAGACTTAACAATATCTAGAGTAGTCCATATATGTATATATAGTACACATTATAGGACGCTCGCTAGTCCAGTAGGTCTGTCTCAGCCTGAATAGAAGGTAACATGCAAATACGCACCCTAAGGTGGGCATGAGTACCTAGACCTACCAGGGGACAACACCTATGTCCAGTTATCCATCATAAGCGATATACGCGCCCTAACCATGGTCCTGAGACTCAGGCTCATACCATGGCACATATAATAAATATAAAAAGTCCGTACTCCTCCCAATACAGGATATCATCCATCTGTGTAGTGGTCTGATATCTATATAATAAATCCATTCGGAAACCACAGTAGATCATTCAATTCACAATTGATATGACACATGTATGTGATGGACTTAACCTTTATGGTTAATCCATACCTGAATCCAAATTGGGTCGGACTTAGTGTTTTGAACTAATCCATTCCCAATATAGGTAGGTCTTAGTGTTTTGAACTAAGCCATCCCTAATATGACATCGTCCCATACCGGTTCATATACATCCATATCAGTGGGACTTAACCTTTTTATGGTTAATCCAACTCATTCCAAATTAGGTAGGATTTAGTGTTTGAACTAATCCACACCTAGTATGTCACCGTCCCATACCGGTACATACAATCCTCCAGTTCATGTAGTTATTAACACAGTACAATTATTTATTAACCACATCCCAGAATAAACATAAATATAGTTTAGCACGTATACAACCAATTTATGCATCCAATATAACATTTAGATATCTCATTACAATTCTTTACATATATGAAAAGACTGTACAAATAGCCCCTCCAGCTAACCCAGTTGACGGAAACAGTATTAGATACAAATCAACCATAATCTATTATATGCATAATTATCATTTAATACCTATAACAAGTCAATAGGAATTATTACAGAATCCAACCATCACATTTTAATCATTTAAAATGCTAATACACGGCGTAGTAATCCAATCCTCCATAAACTCCTTAAATTGAACAGAATTTATAAAAAAATATATATCAACTAATTCCAAATCAAGAATCGATGGTTACAAGCACTTACTATTCTTATACTTCTGTTTAGATATAGTTAAACCATAAATTATATATGCCAGAAAAATTCCAAGTTCCAATAAATGGTTTGAATGTTTAAAACAGTTAGCAACTCCCGATTTTTCTTAAATTTAATTTGCTCCAATCCTTAACCCAATCATGGATTAATATTTTCCATAGTATAACGGGTTTATTCCAGACTCAACAACAATTTAAAACAGCCTAAACAAAGTTCCAAGAACCTATACAGACCAAACAGTGCACAAAACAAAATTTGGTGCGTTCAATTGAGAGCAGGCTCATTCAAAACAAAGAGCCTGCTCTATTTTTTCAAAAGAGCCTGCTCAACTAATCTAGGAGCCGGCTCCTAGATGCTAGAGCCGGCTCCACCTTCCTTTGGAGCCGGCTCTAAGGTAGAAAGAGCCGGCTCCTCCTTTTTCTTGGAGCCTGCTCTTCTCCCCTTAGTTGCCGTCATCCGTTCTGCTGCTTCTTCTTCGACTGCGGTGTTTTCCAGACCTCTGTAAGGTTCTTAATGGTTGTTCTAGGGTTCAATCTTAGTTCTAGGGTAATCTTAACCCACTGATATACAACCACGATCTGAACTAGACACAAGTCTTACAGCAATGATTACATAATTTCTGATAGCAACTTTAGACAACTTACAACAGATTTATTTAGTAAAACTCAAAACTGTTTTAAAAATCTTGTTCTAGGGATTAAACTCATTCTCAGAATAATTGTAAGGCATCTAATCATATTACTAATCTCAATAAAACAGGCTTAAACGTAAAAGACACAGATAGCAGAAAATCAACCAGTATGCAAAACAGTTAACTCACTCAGATCAAATAAATTCATATCTGCATGGAAAACATGTTATTATGTTTGTGTCAATCCGTTTTATCTTTTATTAAAACCCTGAAGTCTAACCAGGCATGCACAGAACACGAATTAAGGGGAAAGAATAGAATAGAGACTTGCCTGCAATTTCTGAGTTTGAAACTGTAAACCACCGTCTCTGAGTTCTCCGTCAATGTTGTCGACTACTATTCTACACCTCCGGCGCTCTTGGTTCAATCCAGAAGCAACCCCGTTCTTCCCCTTGAACCTCACTATAAATCCTCAAAGGTCTACTCTCTGTTTTCCTACAATTCCTCACTATTGCACTCTGTATTTTCTCTCTGTTTCTTAGGTACGTGAGAAGAACTTTGTATACTTTTATAAAACCCTAAACCCACATTAAACTATATATTTATAGAACCCAAAATCTTAACCTAATTCTAATTCGTTTACCAACAGGAAAACAAAACCCTAACATCCATTCCCTAACTATGTCGGCGACATCCGTGTAAAATAAAACCCCAAGTTACCATAAAGAAAAACAGTACATTAATTAAATAAAGCAATTAAATAAGTACTAAAAAAAAAATCAATCAGGTAATAAATTCAAGTTACATAATACTAAGGCAATTAATTTAAATAAATTCAAATAATATAATTACAACAATCGCAATTTACATGTAAATTAAATACACACAAATATTAATTAAATCAATTAAGCAACCACAATTAATCAATGAAAAAAAAAAAAAAATTAAATTTCCAATTCTATCCTTTTGAAAAGTAGGGGTATTACACTGTATTCCAATGCTCTCTTCCCAGATTTAACAATAATCGGCTAACGACACCAACTGCATGAGCTATATCTGATCTTGTGCAAATCATTGCATACATCAAACTTCCTACTGCTGAAGCGTAAGGAACTCTTTCCGTGTCTTCCTTTTCCTTATCTGTAGAAGGATATTGCTTTGTACTCAGTCTGAAATGGGTAACAAGAGGAGAGCTAACCACTTTAGTGTTGTCCATATTGAACCTCTGAAGCACTTTTTTAATATACTCCTCCTGTGACAAATATAACTTCTTGGCACTCCTATCACGACTGATTCTTATGCCAAGAATTTTCTTCGCTGGCCCCAAATCCTTCATAGCAAATGACTTACTCAATTGCTTCTTCAACTAGTCAATCCTTTAAGCATTCCTGCCAACAATCAACATGTCATCCATATAAAGCAATAGAATAATAAAATCATCATTAGAGAATTTTTGAACAAATACACAGTGATCAAAAGTTGTCTTCTTGTAGCCTTGTTCCCCCATAATAGACTCAAACTTCTTATACCACTGTCTCGGTGCTTGTTTCAAACCATATAGGCTTTTCTTCAGCTTGCACACATAATCCTCTTTCCCTTTCACTTTGAAACCCTCTGGCTGCTTTATATAAATCTCTTCCTCCAAATCACCATGAAGGAAGGCAGTTTCCACATCTATCTACTCAACTTCCAAGTCAAGACTAGCTGCTAGGCCGAGTGCTATACGGATTGATGACATCTTTACGACTGGAGAAAAGATCTCATCAAAGTCAATACCTTTTCTCTGACCGAACCCTTTGACAACTAATCTAGCTTTGTACTGTGGCCGTGAAGAGAACCCATTTGGCTTCTTCCTGTAAATCCACTTGTTTTCCAAAGCTCTTTTTCCTTTAGGTAGCTTTACTAACTCAAAAGTGTGATTATCATGCAATGATTGCATCTCATCTTGCATAGCCTCAATCCACTCTGTCTTGTGTTCATCTTCTATGGCTTCTGCAAAACACTGGGGCTCTCCCCCGTCAATCAATAACACATACTGCTCTGCTGAATACCAAGTGGAAGGACGTCGGTCTCTGGGAGATTTCCTGGATGGAATCTCTGGTGGAATCTCTGGCGCTGTCAACTGCTCATCAGTCTCAACATCTCCCTGAACCTGTAGGGGAACATCCACATCACATGTACACTGGTGGTCATCCTGAACATCATTCTCAACCTGAGATGGCAGATTCTTTAGAGGAGCTGGATCCACATTAGTCAAGATATCACTCTGCTGAGACATAGATTTCTCTGCTTTCTCAATATCCTGAATTGTCTGATCTTCTACAAACACGACATCTCTGCTTCTCACAATTTTCTTCTCAACTAGATCATAAAACTTGTACCCAAACTCATCTTGGCCATAGCCAAGGAATATACACTGTCGCGTTTTCACATCAAGTTTGGACCTTTCATCTTTTGGAATATGCACAAATGGTTTGCACCCAAAAACACGCAGATGATTATATGCAACATCCTTACCTGTCCCAACTCGGTCTGGCACATCAAACTGTAGAGGAACACAGGGTGTAAGATTCAACACATGAACAACTGTGCTCAATGCCTCCCCCCAAAAGGATTTTGGCAACTGGGCTTATGAAAGCAAACATCTCACTCTCTTAACCAGTGTCATGTTTATCCTTTCTGCTACGCCATTCAACTGAGGAGTTTTCGGAGTTATCTTGTGATGTCGGATACCCTACTGTCTACAATACTCATCAAAAGGACCAGAATACTCTCCGCCGTTATCAGTACGAATGCATCTCAGTTTCTTCCCAGTTTGTCTCTCAACTAGGGCTTGGAATTGCTTAAATACTGTCAACACTTGGTCTTTTGAATTCAAGGTATATACCCACAACTTCTTTGAATGGTCATCTATGAAGGTCACAAAGTATCTGGAGCCACCAAGTGTTCTCGTCTTCATAAGGTCACACACATCTGAATGTACCAAATCCAGTATCTCTTACTTTCTCGAATGAGGGGAATTTTTAAAGGAGACTCTACTCTGCTTCCCTGACAAACAATGAGTACACCTTTTCAGAAGTGTACTTTTCAGTCCACATAGTAGACTTTTCTTCCCTAGTAGAGCTAATCATTTCTCACTCATGCGAGCCAGTCTCTTGTGCCACAACTCTGTTGTATCATTATCCTCCATCGCATTAACAATGTCGTTGGAGATCTTTGTTTGCAGAACGTACAGTGTAGAGTGCTTCATGCCTCGAGCCACAACCATAGCACCCCTAGTGAGCTTCCACTGGCCATCACTGAAAGTGCTGCAATACCCTTCATCATCAAGTTTACCTGCAGAAATCAAATTCAAGCGAATATCAGGAATATGCTTCACATCTCTAAAAACTAACCTCATGCCATTATTCGTCTTCAGATACGCATCCCCAATTCCAATGGCTTTAACCAATCCATCGTTGCCCATCTTTATTGTTCCAAAATCACCAAATTTATAAGATGTAAAGAAATCCTTCCGAGATGTAGCATGAATGGAGGCACCACTGTCAATCACCCAACTGGTTTCATGGTATGCAACATTTATTGTCTCATCATCATAAATAATGAGGAAGTTTGCAGGAGTGGTGGTAGCAACTCTATCATCATCATCTTTGTCATCTCCATCTTCGTTCCCTTCCCTTTTTCATTCTTGTTTTCTTTCTTCAATTGCCTGCAATATTTCTTAATGTGTCATTTTTTCCTGCAATGATGACACTCAACATTTGCAAACTTGTTGAACTTGCTTCTACTGTTATCTCTGTTCTTCGGACCTCTGCTCTTACTTCTCCCTCTCTTTTCTGTAATCAAGATCTGTGACTGTGAAGAGGATCCCTGTGCTTTTCTTCTCATCTCTTCATTTAGCAAACAACTCTTAGCCATATCCATTGTGATTACACCTTCTGGAGCGGAATTAGACAATGAAGTTCTGAGTGTCTCCTACGAGTCCGGTAATGAACCAAGCAACCATAACCATTGTATCTCATCATCAAACTTAGTACCCATTCTAACCAGCTGATTAATAATTCCTTGGAATGTATTCAGGTGACCAAATAAAGGAGTCCCGTCCTGGTATCTCAAAGCCATCATCTGCTTAATCAGAAATAATTTATTATTTCCAGTCTTTCTAGCATATAGCTGTTCAAGCTTACTCCATAGAAAACATGCATTTGTCTCTCCACTAATATGGTTCAAAATATTATCATCTACCCACTACCTAATATACCCACACACCTGTCGATGTAACAAAGTCCATTTCACATCAGACTTGTTTTCTGGTTTTTCAGCACTAAACACCAGTATGTAATAATCTTTCACATAAAGAAGATCCTCCATTTTTCCTTTCCATATGTGATAATTTGAACCATTGAGATTAATAATTCTACTCGTATTTGCTTCCATAACTTAAACTGCCAACTTGGCAATCTTTCAACCTGGAGCTTTGATACCACTTTGTTGGGAGAGATAACAATAAACAAATACAGCGGAATAACTCTTCTCCCTATGTACAAGCAAATATAATGTATCTCTACTTTTATATGTGTTGAAAATAATAGAAAAGAAAATCAATCACACCAAACCTCAAGAACACAAGCAATTTTTTACGTGAAAAATTTCCCCAGTGTGAGGAACAAAAAACCAGGGAACCTAGTCCAGTTGAAATCTCCACTATTAACCAAATAATGGGTACACAAAGTCTTCTCTAATCGCAATTAGAGGTACAATACATCTCATCAAGATATCACCAATCTTGGCAAAAAACAAAGAGAATTGGAGAGAAAATACCATAAACCCGGTTACTGTTCACGGGTACAAATCACTGTTCCCGAGCTCAAAATCTGATCTCCACCGTTCAGATTTTAACTCATTGAGTCGTGAACCTCTCCTCCAAATTTCAGCTCGATTGGACAACGGACGAAGCGGGATCGGAGGTTTGATGAAATCTAGGTAGTGTATGGAAAAACTACGTTTTTCCTCTCTTGTAAAAACTACGGCTGATCTCCCTCTCTTTTTATTCTGACTTCCTTAGCGTTATTCACCCTAAAGGACTGGGTTTTGGGCTTTAATAAAACCCACTTGGGCTTTCCTCCATATAGAAGGAAATAAACCCAACACTGTTGTGATTGAGTCAGTGCTCAAGTACATTAGAACTTGCTTTTTACTCAACTAAACAATGTCAATTTATTGCCAACTCCATGTGCTTGATCATTTAGGTTTTACATACTATACTCATTGAAGAACTCGCGCGCGCGCGCGCACACAATCAACAGGCTATTTCACAATGAGTAATGATACACTGATCAATTTGTTTTACTATTAATCCGAATCTTACGCGGACTTGTTACTTACACGGACTTGTTACGTCATTCCACAAGCACTAGAGTTCTAAAACTCGCAAACTAAAAAACCGTTTACGGAATTTTGTCTCTCCAATCTATAAAACCTTTTAAGGTCCGGAGAAAATCGAAGAGAAAATTCGGTAAAATGTTTTCTGCTTTTGAGGGTAGCGGACGGTCCGGAGGTAGTTTCTCTTCGATTTTCTCTCTCTAGTTCTTTTCTCCCCTCCTCTCTTATCAATATTACCTCTCATTCAGATTTTTTGTTCTCTTCTTCTCTCATATTTTGGCTCTCTCTCTCTCTTCAATTCGCAAAATCAAAGGAGCACAACAATAAAATTCCTTATTTGGTTGGTAGTTCAAATCCTCCTCTTCCCGCTCCATTTGATTTTGGCTCAATCTCTCTTGCAGCAAAGTGTCAAAAAGATTGTTACAGAATTGGCCATTGATGTTCTCTGTGACCTAGAAAAGATTTTTCCAATTCCAAATGAAAAACATGTAAAGGAGTTACTGTTACAATAGCCAGAGCAGATCTTGACATCCAGAAAGTCGCGGATTCAAAACAAAAAATTGCCTCTCTTCATGGGCTGTGTATATCTAATCCTTCCCGAACTGAGACAATAACAAGAGTCTCACGCAATGGGCTGTCCTTTTGATATTGCCAACGGCATCAAAACATACTTGAATAACAAAAAAAACACATATATAATATGACCTACTTCATTAAACTGCCTGAATGTCCCCCCAACAAAAATTACAACAAAAAAGTAAGAACAGAGAAACTAACTACCTGAACCTAAGTAAGAACAGAGAAACTACCTACCTGAACCTACTTTCTCGGCTTTCACTCTTCTTCCAGTGCTACTTACATTAGGTTTTCTATTATTTCTCTTTTTTATATCACCATCAGCATCGACCTCGTCAGCATCGTCCTCCACATAAATTATACTGTCTTCAGTATCATCATCGTAGCTGGCCATATCTATTTCACCCTCATCGTCCAAATCGTCACCGTCTTCATCCTCATAGGCATCACCATCTTCTATACCATCCTCATCATCATCCATATTGCCACGCATTGTATGAAACTCCAGAGGAGGAGGACAATCCTCAGTGATCGCCTCGTCCCTCTTTATCACGAGATGCCGAATGACTCTCTCATCTTTGTCTAACATGCTCTTAAAATCGTTAATCCATTTGGCTTCCAGCTCGAAGTTCATCAAAATGTAGTGGGCATTCTTTGCTTTCTGGATCTTGTATGCCAGTCTTCGGAGACCCCAATCACTGAATCTCCATACCTTGCCTTTCTTCTCCCTTAAAAAGTCTGCAAAAATGTTTTTCATAGATATTGGAAAACTAAATTTCAAAAGTTCAAAATGCATCCTCACAGATGGCATTTCAAAATAGACAGATCATAGTGGTGTCGGGCCATAAAATAAAACAGAACAAAACTAACTTTCTAATTCTGGCTACGAGGAAATCTACACACAACACCCTAAAACTTCAACAATTACCATCCCCACGTTTCAAACTCTACACCTTCATATGGTATACTAGTCTTCTTAGCTAATCTTCTTATGCCAGATCACATATCATTCTTTAGAATAGAAAATTAAAGAACAGAATTTACAGCATGCAGTGTGAATGTTTCTCTCTTTTGGAATAAAGTTTCGGTAAACATTCATCGTAAGCTTAATCAAAGCTTTTGATCACATAAAAATGTAGACAAAACAAAGAGATGGAATGGCTAGCTCACCTTCAACCTTTGAATTCACACTTCCAACCTCTTCCTTGTGGTTCTCATGAATTAAATAAACCACTTCATAGTGGCGCACTGTAAAACCAAAAGAAAGAAATAACAACTCAATGCAGCTATTACAGTCGATTACACAATTTAAATCAACTGATACAGAAGATCACAATATGCTTCAATATTCAATTTATAATTTTCCAGTGTATTTTTCCCAAAACCAACAATGGAGAAGCAAAATGACTTTGATTCCTAGATTCTCAATGTCCTTCTGGATCACCTCAAACAGTTATTCTATTTGACAAGGAAAGAAGGAAGAATGACAAGGAAAGAAACATGCTCACTTTGTTTGACATTCGAATGGCTCTCGAGCTTAAGATTCAGATATTCAAATATTTTCTCTGCAAATTAACAATCAATTCAAATACTGTGAGATAAGAAAGAAATAAACTACTGTAAAGAACCTCTTTGAGACTAGCCAAAAAAAAACTACTTGAAAATGTCTAGTGATTAAAGAAACTCAGACCATATTAAACACTTACCTTCTTCTGAGTCTGCAAACTCGGGAAGAAGGCTACCATCTTCCTGAAGTTTTTTCTGAAAGTTGTAATCGAAAGCTTAACATAAGAAACCCATCTCTATACAATAAATACTCCGAAAGAACAAAAGCAACACAAAATTCAATTCCATGGAAAATAAAATTGAAAACATGAAAACAAATAAAATATTTTACAAAAATTACCAAACTTATAATAAAACTTCAAATCATTAGAAGGAAAACTATTCTCTTGCATACATACATAATCACAATCTCAATCTCTTTAATCCACACACTTGTGACGCAATTTCACACAGTTCCTCAAAGAGTGTTCATTGGTGTGCCTATGCTTTATAGGTATACCTACAAACAATTAGTGCTCTAGGGTTTCACTAGAGTATTTTGAATCTATTCAGGTGTTGGTTGATAACCCAAATTAGTGCTTAATTCTAAACATGTGTGCGTAAGGTCACTGTAGAAGTGGCTTATCACTGAATGCAACACTTAAAATTCAAAAAAATATCTACATAATCTCAAATTTTATTTACCTTCAAAAAATTGAACACTTGAAATTCAGTTCATAAAATTTTCAGTTTTACCAAAAATTTCTTTCCAAAATTTGCATAAGTAACAATGAGAACACTGCACAAGAACCCTAAAATAAAGGTGAAAAGAAGAATATATACACACATACATAAAAAATAAAAATAAAATTATGTATAAGGGAATCTATATTGAAAATCACCTCTCTAAGCAACACAGCTTCGGGAAAAGGACCAGTTGCTTCATCAGGTTTGACTACAAAGCTATGAGTGTCAATCTTCTTCTTGTCGTTCTTGGCCTCCACAACCACTGATCTTCTGAGCCTCAGAGAGCTCTTCTGAGATGAAAATGGCAACAAAGAAGAGTACCCATTTGCGAAAACCAAACAACTACTTCGATTCATAGCAAACCCACCACTGCTAATCAATTTCTCGAACTCTGGAGTGACAGGTGTGGTTGTAAAGGAGGTCCGTAAAATTGTCTCCATCGGAACGGTAGAGAAAGAAAGGTGCTGGTGCTGGAGGGTGGAATTTGATTATATTTTCTCTCCAGATGCAGGGGAGGGGAGTGGTATGAGCGAGAAAGGTAAGAAGAACGGTGTTGTTTGGGATACAGAAGGGGTTTATCCCTGGGTTCTAATCCTCTGAGGCAATCCTAGCCATGTGCATATTGGAGACCAATCACGTCTTGCCACTAATACTCTGTTCGGTAAGGGAATTGGATGGAAGGGAGACCAATCACGTCTTGCCACTAATACTCTGTTCGATAAGGGAATTGGATGGAAGGGAAATAAAATGAATTGATGAAACATCCGTACTTAAGAAATGGAAGGATGGGAATGAAGTATAAGACCATGCTTTGCTTTGCCTTGCTTTCAATTTATTTAATAATTATAAATGATAATATTATAATTTAATATTTTTATAACAACTTTTCTGTTTTTTTTTTTCTCCATATCTGGAGGGATTAAGTGCACTGAATACCTCTAAACTATAAGCAACAAACTTTTTTAAATTAAAAATAACAATGTTGCACTTAAAGAGGAATAGTCAACCAACCATTAACGGAAAAATCAAATTACCTTTCTGTCCTTAAATTGAATGACATCATTTGTTTAGTTTTGAGTTCACCATGATGACGACGTGGCAATGAAATCCCACTAACCAATTGAAATTGGATAGCACGACAACCTAACATTATCATTATACATCATTATAGCCCTATATCAATTTTCAACACCAAACAGCTCCTTTAAGGTGGTGGTGTTGGTGTCGGTGTGGTGGTGGTGACCAACCTTTGCAAAATCCTAGGCCTCAGCCGTCGTTGCAACATCTTCGGCCATGGACGGACAGTGGAGGTGGTGGCCATGGATGGGAGGACGATAAAGGTTGGTAGGAGGAGAAAAGGGAGGCATATTTATTTAATAGTTATTAAGGTTATTTTTGTCTTTTAAAACAAACTAAATATTTCACGGGGGTTAAGTGTCTTTTTTAAGTAGTTTAGGACTGGTAACCCCCTCGCAACTACCTCAGGAAAGTTGCTAGACTGACTTCTTCGATTGATTGTTTGATTTCTTTCGCTCACGAGGGGTTTCTTGATAAAGAGAAAAATGTTCAGGGGGAGTAATGCACTTAACCCTATTTGGCTGAATGAAAACTTATAAAATAAAAATAATGCTTCATATCCATCATCTTTTTCATTCCCTTAGTATCCCATCTGCGACTTTCTTGTCTTTCCTAAGTTTCCTTCCACTTCTCTTCTTTAGTCTCTATCAAATGGACCATAAAAATAAATTAGCCCATGTTATACCAAATACGAGTCGTATCTTGAAACCTATTGATCCATTAACACACTTCCATCTCGTTATCATAGTAGTTCTTCCTAAATTATTTTATTATTGTTATTTTCTTTATCTTATTGTATTATCAATTATAGATTTACATAATTTATCATTTAATTCACCAACAAAATTATGGAAAGTAATTATAACTTGTAAATAGTACTTGAGAGTGGGTGTGTTTGTTTTGTTTAGAGGATCAAATGATTAAATAAGATTGATTTCCCTTCTTTCCTTGAGATTCAGGCCTGCTTACCTTTGTTATTTAATTAAAAAACTACAAATACCATAAAACCACATTCGATAAAAGGCAAATTAATTATTTGGTGATAGAATATGTATAATCTTTTATAAATAAAGTATTTTAATTTGTTTGGTAACACAACTGTCTGAAACATTTTTCTGGCTAATTTTATAATAATACCCTTTAACCTGGTATTACTATAATAAGATTTTATAAAATAAGGAATCAATTTTTTTTTTCAATTAAAAAAAACGAAAGATAAAATGGTCTAAGAAAAAATATTACCTACAATATAAACCACAGGTCTACTACTCAGAACTGAACTAAGTTGAAAAAAAAATAAAAAATAACTTCAACTCTTGTGAGCTAAAATCTGTACCATTTATTTATTTAATATTTTTTTTGTTTTGCCAAACACATTTAAAAGTAAAATTTTAAAATAAAAGTGGTTTTAATGATCTTACAGTGACTAGGGGACTTGTGCCACACCTGTATATAATTGTCATTTGGCACTCTTTGATGATCTTGGCAAGTATTCTCAAAACCTAAGTTACACCATTACTTTCATCCCAACAGATACGCATATACATCATGTACATGCACCATTGACAGCCAACCATGAGAATGATAGGCATCATATATTGTTAAAGGATAATGATTCTTAAACCTAAAATTCTAACTGAGAAACCTAGCCGAGGGATGAAGTGGATAAGTCTAAAACTTTGACTTCTATCCCTCGGCTAGGCTTCTCGATTAGTGTTTTAGGTCTAAGTAGCATTGTTAGAATATCCGACAAAATATGCAGACAGGCAACTGAACAAAGTATCTGTCCAATACAAGATTGCTCATAAACCACCAATGACCGACTGGTCAAGTGATATGGACCATGGAGGCCAAGATGATTTCTCATCAAGGTAAAAAAGTGCATTTTCTTCCATTCCATGATTTCTACCAATTATCCCTAATGTGGTAGAACCCTTCAGCAAACTTAGGGTAATTCACAAATTATAAACAAGTTCATGATTGGTACTCCGATGTGTAAAATATTTGCCATACCTTGCTGGCACTCTATTTGAAATTGGTATGAAGTTCCGAATAAGGCAGAAAAAGAAAGGGTAAAAGAGCTATACAAACAGTGTGTTATGCAGGCTTCAAGTGTTTGCCATGTTGGCGTACAACTAACAAGAGTCAAATTTCCCACATGCCTTAAAATTTGAAAAGACCAAGGCCTTCATCCAAGTATATGAACCCTCTTTATCAAGCCCATAGTCGTTTACCGCACTGTTATGAGTAAAGATTGTGTGATGACATGCTTACTGACTGTTCACCATTGTTTCTTCCCCTTTTTCTTTCTCTTGCTGCCGCTGCCACTGGCACTGGCACTGGCACTACCGCTATTGCTGCCACCTGCACTGCCGCTATTGCTGCCACCGGCACTGCCACCAGTCCTGGAGCTATTTCCAGCCTTGGCAGACGGACTCTCAGTTGCAGTTCCACTGGCAAAATTGTCAAACACGCCTGCTTGAACTGCATTCTGTAACCACTCAAATAGTTCCTCCTCAGTCATGCCCTCTTCCATGTTAGAGGGTATCCCAGCACCTCTTTGTCCTGAACTTGTTCCCTTGCTGTTGTACTTCGAGGTTACATTTGTGTTCACATGGAAACTTGGCTTGTGAGTATTGACTGGACATCTCATTCCCTGCAACAAAAAATCCAGTATACGTCTAGAGTGATATATTCATGTAAAACCAAATGGAGTTGTCTGTGATAGACCATTTGTTTTGATCAAACTGAAACTGTAACCACGATCTATTTAAATTATAGGTGAGAACCAAGTCTGTGCAAGGATGGGCACTTGGTGCGCAACAATGCAAAAGGTAAGGTCAGCACCAAACCACGCACCCCTTACACTACTACCCTTGGCCACGTAGGTAATGGACTTTTATCCATTATTTCAATAATTTTACTCCATTCAAGAAAGACAAAATCTCCCAATCCAAATCAACACACTGAGATTATCCATCTGATTATCGAAAGCAGTATCCCATGGTGCAATCAATAATTTTTAGTAGCTAAAGTTTTTTATTCAGCCATGGCTTTTTCAATTTTTCGAATACATTTCAATGGACCTATAATTCATAGGTGGGCCATTTGGGTTAGTTCATTGCACTTAACAAAGCAATTGAAAACAGTGGCATGACTCGTGGATGAATCACTAAATTATAATATTGTAATCCAATGTCAACACAAAAAAATTAAAAGAAGCCAGATAGTAGAATTTTAAAATGCAGGTACTTGTTAAAAAAAAAAGTTTAAGGGAGAAAGAGACATTATTGCATTAAAAAATGAACCAATTTGACAACCATGGCACATCCAAGCACCATCACTGGCTTGATAAATTAAGGGAAGAATTCTTATTTTTGCTTCCTGTTGCTTGATGTATTGATTTTTGTACAGATTAAACTATAAGCTTAAGATCCTTTCTTCAGTCTCTTGTAGCTTGGTTCTAATGCAGAAGCACAAAACATTCCCATGACAACTAAGAAATGCCATATACACTGGAATTTAATATAAATCTGAATGATAGATTTTTTGAGTTGTTGGATAATCTCACTTTGAATCCATGATGAATGCTAGGAGAAGAAACGAACAAAAATACTCTACCTGGCATATATACCATTCGGTGGCATTATATATCTTGCTATTTGCGCAAACATATGCAGATGGAGCTTCTACCTGCAAAATTAAACATAAGGGAAATTAATTTTAGTGTGTCACGTGGAAGAAGAAATATATATATGCACACACATCAATACAGTAAACTCTTTTTAGACTCAACAAAAACCTTGTCCTATCTATTTTAGAACAGCAATATAAATCCTGGTTTGCCATTTACTCCATCTAAGGCCACAACTTTAGTTAAATCACACACTATCATATTTTTCCTTACTATCTAAATCCCTGTTGATTCTGGTGTTCCTGTTCCCCTAATATTAGCCTTAGAGTGGACCATATTAATCTTCTTTAGTGGTACTATAATTAACTATTTATGCACATAGCCAAATCATTTAGGAGTGGCAATTCGTGTTAAAAGTATCCATCTAGGAGTGGCAATTCGTGTTAGTGGGTTAACTCATGTCGTGTTGACCTACTAGCATCTTGTTATATAGGTCAACTCGAACGTAAACCGTTTAATAATCATGTTAGGAACTCTTGCAACAAACACGACCCATTTATTAAACAGGTAAAACGACACAGCCTGTGTAACCGGTTTAATAAATGGGTCGCGTAAATCACAACATGACACAACCCGTTTAATAACCTATTTAACCGTTTAAATTAAATAGGTCATGTAACTCTTTTATTAACTCAGGTATAAAATGCAAATATAATGAAAACAATGACGATTATTATTTTTTTATTAAAAAAAAAAATGGACAAATACAAAAACCATATTGGATTTATATTGAAAAAACAAAAATGTCCAAAGTAATTGGGTTAAAACAAGTTGCGGGTTAATCAGGTACGACTAATTAAACAGGTCTAATCGGGTTAAACGAATTCAGCTCCAAAACACGAGCATAACACGACTAATTAAATGGGTTAAACTAGTTGACACGATTAAAGTCAACCCAAACCTGCTAATTTCGTGTAGCGTTCAAGTCATACTGGCCGTTGGCAGGTCATATTGAATTTTGGCACCCCTAACCTGTCTATTCTTCGTTAGTACTCTTTAATTATATTGTGAAAATTTGAGTATCTTGGCAATTTTATATATAAATACTAAAATACATTTTCGCCAAACATAAGACATCATATAGTTGTTATGATCTAATATCATGATCCTACAAAAAATTGTGTTCTTTTATCTACTTAAGGTTACAATATTCTTCTAAACCTCAGCTTCCAATGTAATTTTCATTCAACGATTTTTTAAAATAACATTTTCAGATTTCTAAAATCACATAATCTTGTTTTAAGACCCTTAGATTCACACTCAAGATGCAAATATCGAACTAAAATTAGTTTCCTCCTCCCTTAACAAGTCTATGTATTTTCTTCACATCAACCTTCAAACCCAATTTGGAAGAAAAGGTTGGTGTGTCTCTCTCTTCTTTGCATCTCTTACCACATTTTAACTTCCTTTCTATTTTTACTAAGATTTGAGCATCCACATCCCACCATTAACTCCTCAAAATTTGCCTTTTTATTTAGATTTTCCAATAACTTTTTTTTTTTTTCCCCCTTCTTTTTTGTTTTTTTCTTGGTTTTTTTTTTTTTTTTTTTTTTTTGGGGGGGGGGAAGGAATAGCCCAACCCCTTTCCAAAAATAAATAAAATATTGAGTTTTTAAAACATGACCCCTTAAAATAACCAAAACCTCTTCAAATCTTCTTAACACCCACATGGTTCCCGATTAACACGTTATGGAGTTTCTCCAACAATCACGTCAGTCTGCATTATTTCTCTCATTTTTCTCTTTCTCCTCAACCTCCTCTTCTTCTTACTAGAAGCCCTAGTATCTCTCTTCTTCTTTCTGAATATTCTATTTTTTCCTCTTTTTCCTCTTATTTCTCTCCAAAAATTTCTTTTATAAATCCTCTCTTACAATTTCTTTATTTTTATTTCAACCCTACTTCAATAGGCTTTCCTTAACTCTTTTTTTTTTCACTTTCTTGTACCCTCCTTGAAGGTTAAAACTCAAAAGAAATTATTTTTGTGAGATCTTTTGTACTTGCATTATTAACCCTGAATTCTTGCTTTCATCACCAACTTTGCTTCCTTTTTTTTTTTTTTTTCTCTCCGGCAAGTATCACCAATACTATTGGTTTTCCAACAATTGTTTTTCTTATTATAAAATGTTAAAACAGAGAATTGCTACAATCATAAAATGCTTTTCATAATGCAATCATCATATCATGTGTTGTAGGTGCTACTCACTTAAAGACTTTCAGTTATGAAAATTGTTAGATCAAAACTTTTCTACAGGATGGAGGATGAGTTTGTAGCAAATTACTTACTTGTCAACATTGGAAAATAAATTGCTGAGAATTTCAATTTGAATTCAGTAATAGAGGTTTTATATTATTTAAGAGAGCATCAAGCACAATTTTGATAGTAGATACTTGATCAGTCTTTCATTTTGTTTTTGTACATATCCACGTTATAATTGACTAGATATATGATGAGCTAATTTTTTTTTTTTTTTTGTCCATTTTTGTTTATATCTATGATGAAATTAGCAAGATGTAAATCTGTCGTCTGTATGAACCTAATAAATTACGAAATACTTATGATCTTTTATATTAAGAATATACACCAAGACTTCTACCAAAAATTATTATATTACACAACAAATTCTTTTTTTTCAGTTCTATTTCCATGTTACTATCTCCTCCCCGACCACAAAAAATAAAAATTGTTAAATTAGCTTCAATTTCCTTTTCTTTATCATTTTATTCTTAAATTAATTTCTACATTCTCCCATTTTCAATTTCACCACCCAACTCTTGGAATTCTAATTCCTTTTTCTCTTCTTAATTATCCTTTAATATATAGATATAAAATTATCAATAATATTATGATGTCAAGTTCTAGGAATAATCTTAGTGCTTGCATGTTACGCAATCTACTGTCCTAATTATACATATATCAATTTGACTACTGTTTATCCAGTTTTAAAGGCTATTAAGTATTAATCTTTCTTTCTAAAATAGGTATTCACTACAATTGAAGTCTCAGATAGGCTCCATTAGCATCAATTTTATCTCCAAATTCGTATTCTCTGTGCACTATCTCATATTCATTAATGCCTCGTCTTATAAATAATTCCTCTTTCGGGTATTCTTAGAATTAATTCACCTTATGTTCGAAAAAATGAACTTCACAGTAGATTAAGCCAGCGGCACACCTTATGCATTTTTATTTTTTTTGGAATCACACAAGAATTGAAGCAACACATCAGTTAGGGGAAACTTTCTAATATTTAAGCAAGTCCATGTCGTATCCTAGAAAATTCTTAAACAAAGCTCTGCACAGACTGCACATACCTTCTGCAGTATTCCAAAAAAGAAAGGTTGAGAAGACTGTTCAACCCATCCATCTCCATCTTTGGCTTGATGAAAATCTTTGCAATCCTTCAAAAGGGAAGCAAAGAGAAAATAAGCGTCAGGAACAAAGATCTATTTTCTTCTAAAGAAAGAGCACAATACATATGGAAAGACAAACCGCATCTTGCAACATGCTAAGATGCTTTTTTTCCATCTTTCATCAATGCATGATCATTCAACACCATGCATATATTCGGAAGAAAGGGTTAACCTGGCACCATCTTGCTTGAGATTTTGATTTTTTGGTGTAAACCCAGACATGAAAGTTGCCACATTTCCTGCAGGCAATCCGTCTTGATTCCTCGAGAGGGTCGTCACCGTCAACCTCTGTGCGTGCAAATCCAGAGCCAAAGATCCCGTGCCTTCTTCCATTCTGGACAAACAATTGCTGAAAGCTCAAGCAAGACCAAAAAGGTTTTATGCAAAACTATAAGAATGAACAAGAATATAGACAGTGCAAAGACTTTGAGGAGAGTATGGGGAAATTCAGTGTAAAACCAACATTTAAGCTTGCATCTTGTTCCAAGCAATTCTGAAGACAAGACGAGCTATATAGCATTTATGTAATTGAATTGAAAACGTGATATTCCATGTGGCAATTGGGCACCACATATACCCATAGTATCTTCCTAGAAAGTAATAAGGAGGAAAAGGAAAGAAAGGTAAAGAGCAGTATGCCCCAGCCCCCAAGTTGCCTACACAAGTGTCTAAACCTGTATAATTTCAATGCATTGCACAAAAAGACTATTGCAGCCAAGTTGCTATAATTTCAATTTTAGTGAAGTACGCACTTCACTAAAATTAGTTTTCACTTGCAAATGAAAGTGGCGGATATACCATGAACATTTGTAATTTTCATCTTAGCAAGAGAGCTCTCCCAAAAAGAATCAGACAAAAACTTGATTCCAGCAGCTCTATTTAGTGAAGACCTAGTAAGAATTTTGGCAGCTTTCCAGTTATTTGGCTCTTCTGAAATCAAGTCACAAGTTGGATAGATGCCAAATGGTGCCTTCTTTTCTGTTTAATTTTCTTCCCCAGATACACCTTCAACTCTTCGTTAAAACGATTACGACAATATCTGAATTATCAAACCTACCATACTCTTTCAATTTTTAGATCTTTGATTCCAACAGTGCCGAAAATTCAATTGCTAAGCACTGCATGAACATATGCCAAATCTACAAAAGACCATTACCAATTGCAATTGAAATAAACTCAATATTTTTAAGGACTTCTGACATAAGATTAAATCACAACAGGATAACATCAAGGATCCATGACACATGTTTCTCAACAATATAGATCTAGTTTAGAAATTTGAGAGATTTAATTCCAAGTAAGAACTCTGATGGATGCTTAGAAACTCAAGATTTGGAATTAGGACCAAGTCAGAATACACATAATAGAGCTACACTAAAGTAGGAAAAGAAATGCAGAAATATTGATATCTGACGGCCAGAATATTTGCGAATTTTATAATCCATGAAGCATCCATAATTAAGGGAGAGATTGAAGGACATTGCCTAGATGGAGAGAAATGCTACCAGGTGGTTTTCTAACCATTGACTAATGATCAAGTTAAAAGGAATCTTATGTGACAGTTACGAAGCCAGCTATGTTTGGTGCTACATCATTTATGACGTAGCGGAAGCGACAAATTTGTTCACAAGGAACGGGTTACTTTGAATCCACAAAGTAGGGTGCTTTGAATCCACAAAAGAGAGAAATTCATAAAGAATTCTGAAATATTATTGATAAAAGATTTTAAATTTTGCCATTGCAATACATGAATATTTATAATAAAGAAAACCTAACACTACAAGAAAACTAAAATATAAAGAAACCTAATAGCAAAAGGAAAATAAGCCTAATAATAAAGTTTCTCTAAAAATTCCGAAAAAATAAAATAAGAAACCTAATAAATAAAAAATACTAAATCTAAAATTTGAGAACAATTAGACTTTTTTTAGGCCTCGAACAAAAATCCCGAAATAATCAGCACGCCTCCAATAACACAATAAAACACGATTTCGGAGGCCTAAACGAAGGTTTTCGAAAACCGAAAACCAGTATGGCCCACAAGCTAAAGTTAGTGGGTTTTTCTCAATGCGTCGTTTACACCCAAAAAAATACTATTGGTTTGTCGAAAATGGACTTGTTGAATTGCTTGTTGAACTGTGCAGAATTGTGTCCTACATCAGTCCCCTCTACTTCAAAAAAATTCGTCCTCGAGTTTGGCTGTGAATAAAATGAATTATTGCCTACCACAAAATCATATTGTTCACTGCCATGAGAATCTCCAAAGCACAACACCAAAGTATTTTCATCAGGGAATAAATAATTCCTTATTATCAATTTGCTCAAATAATGATACATCACCAATTTGAAGCCCGAATTTTTCTATACCATCTTGGACATCTAATTTGGAAAAATTATTGACCCGCTGATCATCAATTATTTCTTGTTGCTCAATTTCAACACCAAACTCCGTGTCACCATCGTCTTTTGTTATGCCAAAGTGCTTTTCTGCATCTACGAACTCTTGCAAAGGAATTAATGATTTCACATCCTTGACTTCATTTTCTTCAACTTCAATAGGTGAAGCAACATAAATTTGCTCTTGATCAACCTCGATAATATTAGTCGTTGCCTTAACAAAATTATTATTATTCTTGATGCCACTATCTTTCTTGTAAATTTTCTTTGTAGAGTTTTTGACAGATGGACTCTTTCCGACAAGTTCGATATTTTTGAAACATCAAATCCAAATATTTGGTGGTAGAAATTTGGCCATGAATATCTGTTTCATCTTGTACCACGACCGAACAGGATGTGATCCTTTCCTCCTTCGATGAAACTGTATTTGTTCCCACCAAATTGAAGCTGATCCTTTAAGCTTGAAGGCAACAAGCGCAACTTGCTTGTTTTCAGGTACATCAAAATATTCGAAAAAATTCTTCAACTTCTTCAATCCAATCCAAGACATCTTCAATAATAAAACTTCCATTGAAAGTAAGTAGATCAAGTTTTTCCTGAAATTCACGATTGTTGCATCTACCTCGATCATGGAATATGAACTCATCATCATTGGAAGAATCATTGAAATAATCCGCATAAGCTGGAGGCCTACATGGATAAACAGAAACATAACTCATGCTCGGTTGGTTGCGAGACACATCATCAGCGCGAACACGAACTGAACCACGAACTTGGTTGCCACCAATTCCAAAACCAGTTGCTATGAACCAATCTTGAGCATGCATGGCTGCCCAAGGGCCTACACTCCCCAATCAACGTCACGAGAGCGGTTACTGCCAAGACGATCAATCGTCATCAGCCCAGAGTAAATCAAGGCTCTGATACCAGCTAACGTAGCGGAAGTGATAAATTTGTTCATAAGGAACGGGTTACTTTGAATCCATAAAGTAGGGTGTTTTGAATCCACAAAACAAGAGCCTAAAAAATAAAGTTTCTCTAAAATTCCGAAAAAATAAAATAAGAAACCTAATAAATGAAAAATACTAAATCTAAAATTTGAGAGCAATTAGACTTTGTTTAGGCCTCAAACAAAAATCCCCAAATAATCAGCAAGCCTCCTATAACACAATAAAACACGATTTCGGAGGCCTAAATGAAGGTTTTCAGCCGAAAACCAGCATGGCCCACAAGCTAAAGCTAGTGGGCTTTTCTTAATGCGTCGTTTACACCCAAAAAACACTATTAGTTTGTCGAAAATGGACTTGTTGAACTGCTTGTCGAACTGTGCATAATTCTGTCCTAAATCAATTTAAGATGTCAATAAACAACAATTTTTATAAAAAAATGTCCACTAGAGAGATATAAGAAAGAGAGAGGAGACGTGTATAAAAAAAATAAAAATTTGATAAATAAATAATTCATTAAAAAAAGCATTCAAAAGAGAAACACATTCCTAACAAAACACAAAAACTTGGGAAACCTAAGGCCCCAAGGAAGCCGAAAACTCAATAGTCTCCTCAGCAGAAGAACAAAGTCTACCCGAACCCCAAAAACAAGGAGAGCTAATAACAGAAGATTTTAGAACAGTGATGGAAGATTCCTCTCCTTCAAAGGATCTTCTATTTCGCTCCCTCCACAAACACCACCAAAGACATAAAGGCACCATCTTCCAGAACCCACGAGCTTGTTCTCCCAACGAACCCCCTCTCCAGGTGTCCATCAGGCCTCTTGTAGATCTAGGCATAACCCAACAAACTCCAAACAAACCTAGCAAAAGGTTCCAACAATCAATCGCCACTGGACAATGCAAGAGAAGATGATCAACCAACTCGACATTGCACTTACACATGCAACACCAATTCACCGTGATAAAAAAATTAAACAAAATGATACACTGAGATGTATGACTGTATGAGTAGCAATTCAGTAAAAGAAAAACGATGAATGCTTTCATTTCTCCATCTTTGAGCGATGCTGCTGAAACTTTTTACTCTTTTAGCTCTCTACTCGAAATGGGGAGCTAGGTCGAAGTATATCATGGTGGGTATCCATGTCCAAACTAGGGACGTTCGGCGGATTGGAAGGCAAATAGGCCAAGCTCCAATACTGCAATGTGATTGGGCAAAGGTGATTATTCTCACGAATCTCACCTAAAGATTTGTGTTATTATCCTAATACCCTTCCCTAATTGGTAACTTACATGGTTTGGTTGGAATCAGATAAATTGAAACAGGGCCCTTTTTTTTTTCTTTTTTTTTTTTTTTTTTTGATAAGTAAAACAGGGCCCTTGAAGCTCAAGTGAGAGAGTTTCTGAACCTTTCGAAATAACATACTGCAAGCCACGGCTCGCAAGAACTCTGGAATAGCAAGAGGAAGGGCGGCCCTGAAGTATGGTTTGCTAGCCAGCTTGGCATGGAAAAGACTAGAAGGATGTACAAACTTTCAAACTAACAGAGGCCTTGTTTTGAACTAGCTAGAAATATTGTTTAGACTTGTAACCAGGCAAAGATGATGATGCGAGTTACAGACCTAAAACTCTACAGTCATTATGCAAACTACCATTTCTGGACAGTCACAACATAATCGTGCAAGGCCAAAAATTCAAGTCAAGAAATGTCCGTGCTGTAATCAAGCAAAATTCCTGGTGCTGTGTACTGTCTGCATAGAAAGGAGTAGACCCTCCCCAAGGGAGAGATCAACTCCAATGTTTCTTATGTCACAGATACAGTAAAACACACATTCTCTACCATTTTGATTTGAAATTTTCAATTATGAGAAGCAACAATGGACATACTAATTCACAGAAAGTGACAAATATATGAATGAACCAACTAAAAAACACTAGATGCTATAACAATTTTAGGCAATGACAGAGTACACATGCAACAACCAAAATCAAGTGAATAAGACTAATGAATGCTAAATGGATGTGCTGTATGATTGCATGGCTTTTAAGTCAGCATCCCCTACTTTGTTGCATCAAATTACATATCAGACAGAGAGTTAAGAAACAGCTCGCACATTTTTATCCAATACACGTATATGTGGGATTGTTGCCAAGAAAGAGAATGTTTGAGATAGATGTTATCTATCTAAAGATGGATAAAGAATGCAAACTCATGCATCAGTAAACTATAAAAAGATGAGAACAGGACAGATATGCAAACCTTTTGAGAAGCAGTTTGAAACCTACGGAAACAGTCCAGAAGCTCCTCCCTCCTCAATTCATCATCATAAGCTTTTTGCTTAGAAGAATCAAGTAGAACCTAGAAAAAGGTATCCTAGTTCATAGCCAGACATGACAAACCAAATAATACAAAGAAATATTTTTTTAAAGGATAAAAATGGAAGTCAAAAGCTTACCTCATATGCGTTTTGAAGCTTCTTAAAAGCTTCAGCAGCCTTTTCATTACCCATATTTTTATCAGGATGGACCAGCATTGCCTGATAACCAAACCGAAAAGCTTGCTAAACAAATCTTTCGAGTTCTTTTCAATATAATATGGTAGTAACACCAAGAAATGACACATATCCGAAAGTAAAATAATCCATTGGTCAGCTACAAGAAACACCACTGAGTTTCTTAAATGAACAATCTATCATCACCCCTATAGAGCACCCTTAATCTGTGGGACTAGCATGATGAAAAACAGTAGCTGCATATATGATTCACAGTGATGCTTTCCCGCAAATAATAAATAATTAAAAGTCACCAACCTTTTTCCTATACTCACGCTTGAGTACAGAAACATCTGCATTATTGTACCGGGACAAACCCAATGCTGAATAGTGATCTGTACAGTTTAACAAACGAACAACTTCATCTTCAGATGTTATTTCGGAATCAGTCCCACTAGTCGAAGGCACTCCTGAACTACGATCAGCTGATTGACCAGACCCCATTTCGGAGGATGAAGCTGGCTCACCATAGAAAAAGCCAGGACGGCCTCGCATACCAGCTGTTTCAGGGGTATCGTTGGGCCTTCCATGCTCGTTTGCATTGTTCTTCAAGAAGAATATTAGAACATCACTCGATATAAAAGATAAATTCAAACCCAAAAGTAAACCAATCCATCCAACATAACTCCATGCACAATATACAGAATACACAGTGGTTATGAACAGTGCAAGACGTTCATGGCTCAATGTAAATGCCAACCCTGCATTCCAAAGAATTCCAATCTCAGTGCGTTTTGAAGAAAAATTAATAAACAAAGAGAGATGATACTTCCCACTCTCAAAGAAAGGTCAACAAGATCACCTCCAAAGAAGATGATGAGTGCCGTTGTCCAAAAGCTTCCATAAAACCACAGGAAAACAATTCCAGAAATGGCAATCAATAAAATTGCAATGGCAAACCCAACAAGAAATCCCACCAAAGTAGCCATGACCTGAAAAATTAAAGATTTGTTTAAGAAGATAAACGTAACATAAAAGTCAATAGCTCAAGTATAAAATTTCTTTCTCAAAGAAGTTCTAATAAGAACACTACAAGAAATGCAACTACTTTAACCATTGGGTCAGGTTGTATACCCTCATCACCCCAATGGAAAGGTGAGGGTTTGAGCCCCATAGTGGGCATTATGGGTGTGTGTAACTGAGTATTTACCTACCAAAAAAAAAACCCAGATAGAGATGATGATCTTCCTCTGATGTATTACCATACCGGTTCCAACTTAGAGGAATGTTATGGTAAAACTTCGTTTCACGTCAATCCCACAAGCCTCTTATCCAGTCTCATTCAATCACAGCAGGGGAGCAATTCAAAATAGAAAAACTCACATTGGGACCAACAGGGTCAGCTACCCAGCTAACTTTTATAATTAAATACCGTTACTGTGGCTAGCTACTGACCAGGCCAGACCATGGGAACTTTAATATGGCAGCCCGCAGAAAATGATTGGATACAACAAAACATTTGAAGGAATAAATTCATGATCCAAAATGGGCCCATTAAATAAATTGGAAGGAACCACCAGAGATAATGAGATGATATCAGTTACAAGAATCATTGGTCCTATTTTCCCTAATGGCCGCACATTCACAATTATGAACCAGAACTAAGAAACCATGCGCTTGAACACAACTAGAAATTTAATTTTCACGGACATAAAGAGTGTCAACATATTAAAAAATCAGAATCCTCTGATGACAAGGAATGATAATTAGACAAAAAAGCTGCAAAATAGAGAGGTATGATTTGTTTCAAATATGTATAGTTAAATATATAAAAGGGCAGTTTAAAAAAATCCCAACAAAAACTATAAACAAATAGATGAACAAATCAATTCTTTGTTGTGGAAGGGGAAAGAAAAAGCTAATTGTTAAGACAAGGTATTGCTAGACTTACCAGAACCGCAACAAACTTGAACGTTCCAATCATCGCAATGACTGAGAAAATGCTGCACCATATAACTGAGAAGAAGGATGTCGTCCCCATGCGTAGGAAGGAGTCGATGCCTCTAAGAGAGCAGTCCAACCAAAGCATTGATATGAGAAGCATTACGTTCCCAAAATGCATAAGCCATCTAAAGAAAATTGGATACACATGCTCAATCTTCGTTCGAACATAATCACGAGCATTTAATATGTTGGTTGTTAAAGAAATAAACCATGGTTTCTGCCTCTCTACCCATTCAGTAGCTGCCTTTAAAATGAACAATGCTGAGGCCCTCAGGCGTCTCACAACCACTGCATCTAAGAACGCTAAACGTTCCATCACATTTTCCGCATGCAGCCCTGGCAAATGGTCCAAAATACATTTTGAATATTTTGGACTTTGATTACTGATGGGTGATGGCCAATTTTCTTCCATTGAATCAGAAGCTTCCATCGTAGATGTATTTTCGATCCAATCTCCTGAGTTACTGCCAGAAGGCACTGAATGCTGTAGACCCTCTGTTGCATCCATCTCTTGATTATCTCTTCTCACAAATTTATCAGACTTTTGCTTGTTTTTCTTCTCATCTCCTAAATGGTTCGTTTTATTCACACCATCTGTTACAGGTATGCTTGCATGATTAACATTTGCAAGGTCCTCCCCACCAACAACCTTCCCCTCACATGCTTTTCCCCTTCCTTTTGCATTTGGCAATGCACATCCTGAATCTGAAACAACTTTTTTGTGGTTTAATGAATGACGATCCAATCCTTTCTTCTGTTGGCTTCCCTTCCGAGCCATGAAATAATATGCTAAGGTATTATTCAAATGGGAAGTCAAATTAAACCATTTCTGATTGCAAGCAATAAGACCATGCCATGCAAATTAGATGCCATGTGAATGGTGAAACCTGTCACTATAAAATATGGATAATTAGAATTATTAATATGCGGGCATTCTTAGCACAGGAAAAAGCAACGTACCCTATCTAGAAAATTACATCTCCGAAAGTTTATTAATAAGTAAAATATGCACATTAAGAAGCCGCACAAACAAGCAGCCTGGCCATTTTATAGTCACCAACCAGTAGCTTCAAAACATATCATGATTTCATGCCCTAAAGATGAAGATAGTTCGTTTTATTTTCAATAAGCAGAAAATTGTTCTTGAAAAATGAGGATCGTGAGTCGTGACCCTGGATTCTAATAGCCAAGACCTAGAGGAGGAAAGGGGTTGAATAGATCTTCACAACTAATTGATGAACTTATAACAGAAATTCAAAATTAAACTATTATTAACTGAATTTCATTTCAAACTTTTTTTTTTTTTTTGATAAGTAAAATAAGATTGAAGAACCACTCAAAAGGGGAGCGAAACCCAAGAACAAAAGACAGGCCAAAGCGCCTCAAGCCTTCAAAGAGGCCAAAAAGACAACCAATTCCTCAACAGACTGAAAATCCCTCCCTGAAACCCAACAAAAAAGAGTGGAAAGAATAGAGAAACACCACAATTTTACATGGTAAACATTAAACCACGGGACTTAGTCCAGGTAGATCAAATTCATTATGTAAAGAAAGGTTCACAACTAGGTTAACAATAGTCTAACCCAAGAATCCCCTAGGTATCTCTTACCCGGACTCATACCAAATGATTCTCCTAAATCTCTGTTGCTGCTAGCCAACAAACTTAGCTGCTCACGCTATCCGCTCATACTTTAGTATTTTGATCTCCGTGACATCTGATTTTGTTTGGTTGAAAGGAATTTGCAAGTGTTAAAGTCCTTAGATTCTAGAATTCAATTGATCAGCACATAAAGTCATTCCCTATCTAAGTTTATAATGATGAATGAAAAAAAAAAAACTCTAGCAATTAGATTTCTAGAATGCACTCTGATTTTTCCTAAAACCCTCATGATGCTCAATGTATGCTTGTATGTGCTAGGTACACTTTTGCTGACAACATGGAGTGTTTATATGAACATTTAAGCAGGAAGGATTAGGGTCTAGAGAGTTTAAAACCTATTCGTCATTCCACACACTTTGATCAATCGAGACTCAGTATTGATACATTGAACCTAGTCCAGTGGGTTTCCATTGATTCTTCGATCAAGCAAACTCCTCTGTCCTAGTTCCTTTAGGATTTTCAAAATAGAAACAAATTTTGGCATTCTAAAACAGGTTTTTAAGGATCAAACATTTAAATTGAAACCCTAGAATGTTTTAGCATGTTTAATCAATTGAACGAATGTATAAATTGAGAGTTGAATACCCTTGTGCCCTTGTTGAAGCTTTGAAGTTGTTGATTCGCTTTTGGACCAGAGGTAACTCAACTAACAAATCTAACTAATTTTTTAAACAATAATCGAAACTTAAAATGAAACATATAGACTCTAGCCTTGTACAAAATAGGACCTAACAGCATTGATGCAGACCAGACTTGAAAAGGAAGTGAAACCAAAATATACAAACAAAAGGGATTATGACGAATATCTCAACAAAGTTAGGATCACCATAGCATCATATCTAGATAATACATGAAATTGCACGCCCCAGGAGAGAGAGAGAGAGCACTACTTGATACTTACCACTTATGTAATGATTGTTGACTGATTTCAAGTAATTTGAATTTACCTAATGAATCAATCATGTGAGTTCAACTATTACATTTTCGATGTTCACTAGGTCAAAACATTATAGATTAATACCATGGACACTTTTGTGAAGGTGTCGTGTTGGCGTCGGACATTGAAACTTCACTAACACTCTTAGACATGCATTGCCCGTAAGTTAAAATTAAATTTCAATATTTCAAACACTTAGTAGACAGATTCGGATGCTTGGCTGAGATATCCTGGGCACTTAACTGACACATTCCTGACATTTGGACAACACATCCTTAACACTAGACCAATACAACCCATGCACTTAGCCAACACATTTCAAACACTTGACAAACACATCCCAAGAACTTTGCTCACACATCTCGGACACTTGTCAAAAACATCCCAGACGTCCTCAAACGTCCTATATATACAGAGCATGTTGAAGAGTAGTCACTCCAACACTGTCAAGCACACAATGACACCTTTCATATATGACAAAAAATTTAATTGTGATGACTATGTTGAGTAGACTCAGATACATGTGTCAGGTGGACATATCAAATCCCCAAACAAAGGACACAGGAACACCACTAAATATCCATATTATCATTTTTAGGCTAGTGAAATTTTGACCCACCCCAAATGCTTTCATAAGTGAAAAAAAAAAAAAAAAAAAAAAAAAAAAAAAAAAAAAAAAAAAAAAAAAAAAAAAACTATTACCTTAATGTTAGTAAGAAATAGGAGTCAACTCAGTAATTCAATCCACTATTTTTATAAACCCAAATCATCAATCAACCAATTAAAGTGACATCTCATGCTTTCGTGCTCCTAAAGAGGGCGTACTTAATTGAACCATGATTTAATAAATGAATACCAAAAGACGTTCGAAATGAGGAAAGATAATTGAAAATTCCTTGTCAAAAATTGAGTGATCAAAACAACCAATGTTACTAGACTTCAACCAATAACCAATGTTGGTGTCTTACTTTTGGCTTGTTTGATGTTCAGTGGGTTATGCCCAAGTCTACGAAAGGATTGATTGATGCTTGGATAGGTTGTCATGAGGGGCTTTTTTGGAGGGTGGCACCCTTAGGTGTTTGGTGGTGCATTTGGAAGGAGCGGAATAGGAGATCTTTGATGGAGAGGAATCTTCTTTTGGGGCTTTAAAGTTTGTAATTGTTAGCTCTCTTTTTTGTTGGGGTTTGGGAAGAAATTGTAAATCTATAGAGGAGATTGTTTATTTTTTGGGCTCCTTGAGTTCTTAGGTTCTTTTTGGCTTTGGCCATTGTGTAGCTTTCGGGATGCGTTCCCCTTTTGAATGCTTTCTATATCATACTTACTTATCCAAAAAAAATAAAAAAAAAAAACAACAACAACAACAATACATAAGATCAAGATTGGTAAGAGTCGAATACTTTTTTTCTTTTTCTTGAAAGAGTAATATTTACCAAATTTAGAATCAAACATAGGAGGTAATGAAAAAGAAGAAAGAATATTCAGAAAGTTATCAAAAATCGAGTGATAAAAACAACCAATGTTGCTAGACTTCAAGCAGTAACACATAAGATCAAGATTGGTAACAGTCGCAATTATTATTTTTTTTCTTTAAAAAGTAATATTTACCAAATTTGGAATCGAAAATAGGAGGTAAGGAAACAAGATGGCCCTGTAAATTGGTCAATAATCCACTTAGCTTGATTTGTGATTCAGCTGACACACAAAAGGAAACATAATTCCTTGAGGGAGACAGTCTAGTAGTCTACAGTTCAGGGAATCCGACTCTAGATTTGGTCCAAGCTTTTGATGCTAGAAATTCAATTAATTAGGGTTAGCAAACACTTGTGTTCCATATAGAACCATATATTATTAATATATAAACTATTGTGCCATTTTTCACAACCCCAACCAATATTCTTTTAGGACTGTTTCCTTCCTTTCAGAAATTTCGACTTCTTTGAAACATAAAAACACTTGCTGGTGCAAAGCACTCGTTGTTCTTTTGCAGATGGCCCAAAATATTTCACATGATTTCCATTATCTTGCCTTCAGTTGATGTTATCACTAACTTATTGATGAATGTACTCATATATGACTAATTTATCTCATCTTCATGTACTTAATTCCCTTACAGTACTTATCCAACTTGACACATTTTATAGATGTGTTTCTTGATTGTTTGTCTTCTATTCATCTTTGACAAATTTCCCCTTTAATATGTATGGCTTGCATTATGAAATTACTCCAAAAGTACTTCTTCACTTAATTGCACAAAATGACCCTAAATTAATAGACACTAGCCACCATGAAAGCCACTCACCGACCTACAGACACAAGTCAACAATTTCCAGGATTGCAATCTTTAACTAATTTTATAAACTGAACTGACAGTACAGACAAAAATGTATAACTAACCGAAAAATGGGTAAACCATTACAATTTGAAAATATGCCTAACACAAAGAACAAGATTATTCAACAAAGGAAATACATTCAAAGTGCCACTAATCTAAGAATAACAACCTAAGACAACCATCCCATCATGAAGAATGCATCATAAAGGCAAAAATCCAAGAAGGCACATAAATTTGGAATCAGAATCTAAAATACTACACACAAGAAAATTCAACAACAGCATTTTATAAAATAATAATAGAAACCCAATCTAGAAATATTGTTCTATAAACTAAACAGAGAGGCTAAGGTAGACTTGAAGTCATAGCAAATGGTTCAGCTATTTCCTATGCAGCGATTAAGCTAATAATTCCTTGAAAAACAGAAAGAATTTAATTGCAGCATGGAAGCTAAAAAATGGAGACCCCTTTCTTGTGTTCCAAACCCTAAATACTAATTCTCTGGGTTTTTCTTGGATTTCAACCCCAAAAATCTTTCTGATTTTCAATTGAAAAAACAAATAACACAAGCTGATATAAATGTGCATGTGCATGTACAGATGTGTATGTAAATTGAATAGGGATTGCTTACCGGCAAGAAATCGGAACGATGAGAGAGAACGGATCAGAGAGAGAGAGAGAGAGAAATAGGAGAGAGAGAAGGAAGGAGCAAAGGTGAGCAGAGGAGAAGGAACGCAACCCAGAGTCACTGAGAAATGAGAAGAGATAGACGCAAGTTTCTCTCTCTCTCTCTCTCTAACTGGTACTTGGTAATTGGTACTGCCGCGCGGCCCACACCAACCAAACCAGACCAGCTAGCTGAGAAACCAACTAACGCTGTTCGAACCCAATCCCATAACCTAAATCTTAACCATGTACCAATTCATCTACCCCTCACTTATGGCCCCTTTATTGAAAGAGAGTGTAAATAGGAATTGGAAATTTAATTTTTTTTTATTTTAATTTCAAAATACAGATTTGATCAGAAATTATTACATAATCTGGAATTGGTACGACCAATCACTAGCCAACACATACGTAAAAAACTTAATAAAGTTGGCCCAAAGCTAACATATTTATTTGCATGTCGACTAGTGGCCTGAGACTAATGGTGCAGAACCATGTAATAATTTATCTCGTTTCGATACTTCTAAATGTAATTTTAAAATTAATTTTTACCATTACTCGTTTCACGCTCTTAAAATAAGAGTATAAAATTTGAAACTCCGAAATCGAATGTGAAAAGAACTGGTGAGCTTCACACAGAGCATTGGGGCTTATACCATGTGCAGTTTGTGTGGGTCAAACATAATCCAATGCATAATGGGTTTTTTTATATAACTCAAGCCTAACTCGAACACATACCTAAATTTAATATATTAGCTAACTTGAGCACAAACTGAGTTAAACTCAAAACAATTATGCTCGAGTTGGACGCTTGGAGTTTGGTCACTAATTGACATGAGGGTTTTTATAACGTGAGTTGAGCTTACCTTCCAATTCTTCTGACTTATCTAAGTTGCACACCTAGTGAAACAACTAGGCGTATTGAATTTAAACATTTTAGCCCCTTAACTTGCATGTTATATTCTCTTAGTAATAATTTTATTTGTGATTTTACATTGTTTTTATTTATTTTAGGGCTATTATAAAAATATAAGTCAAGACCAGTGATTTCAGATTTTAAAAGATGATATCTAAGAGGTTAGAAAACCACATCCATTGGACCAAGCAATGATGAAGATCCTAGTCTAATTAGACTTAGAAAAGAGTTCAAAAGAAGCCACAAGTTGATGAGAATGGAAAGAAGAAGGAAAGGGAGAATCTTTCTCAAACTAGGAAACTTTCTCCAAAATTGGTAACTTGAACCAGTTTTGGTAATCTGTTTGTATCTCTCTCCTCAAGTGTCAAAGCAGTTAAATTTTCACACATGCTAAAAGGAAATTTAAAGATCTACAATTTTGTATTTCACGAGAATTTCATAAAAGAGCTATTTACCTTGTCAAAATTGGGCTGAAATTCTATACGAATTTTGGAGTCCTTGTTTAGCAGAATTTCCATATATGTCATCTATATGGAAAAGGGAACTTTGGGACTGATCTTTTCTTATTTAAAGGGAATTCTCTACATCATTGTGATCATCATACAGAGGAGCTTGAGGCTGAGATCAGAGGAGGGGCATTGATAGTACAATTTAGAGATTTTCTTCAGAGTTAGAAAGGAGTTTTCAAAGACAAGATCAAACAATTGAAGATAAAGATGAAGGTTTCCACATCCATGAAGTCTTCTTCCTTCTTCATGAGCGGCTAAACTCTTTACAAGGGATTGATGTAACCATAATTTTAACTCCAATGGTTTAGTTATTTATTTTATTGAAATTATTTATTATATGATGATTGCATGATTAAGGGCAAAACAATGGTTGTACCTTGATTTTGGGATTTAATGCTTAAATTCAATTATATTTGATATCTTACCTTGTCTTAGGAAGAAGGATTTATGATTGGCCTCAACATCTCTATTTTCTGTGATTATAGGGTAGGTTTATCATGTAATGGTGCTTAATGATCATATGTTATGGGTTTGATAGGCCATGCTAAGGGAAGATGGGTCGTACTACACCCTTATACTACGTTTGGTGTGTAGGAATGGAATGAGAATGGGAATGGGAATGGAATGAAATGACCATTATCATTCTATTATTTGGTTGTAAATATAAAATGTGTAGGAATGGAATGATAATTGATAAGTACTCAAATGTGACGCATTTTAGCACCAAGTAAGGGTATTTTAGTCCATTCATCTATCTTATTTTCATGTCTTAGATATTTATTTGTGTTTTTGTCTATTTCAGGTCAATAAGGCTCAAATGGGCTAAAAATGGTCTATTACAGCCTTTTTGGAGTCAAACAAAAGTTCTTAAAAGATTTCAGAAAAATTCGAAAAAAGGTCAAAAATGCTGAAAATTTGGATGGATCGAAGATTTTTTTGATCGATCGAAGATACTTTGGATCAATCGAAAATGTGCTAGCAGCGAGCTGTTTTATTCCTGCGCGCCCGAACTCTACCTACCATATAGTTGCGGGATTAGATATTTTGAGGACTTATTTTCTGACTTGTTCACTACTCCAAGGACCTTTTATAAAGGGAGAATTGAACCATTTTGTAATATATCTTTAGTCTTTAATTTTATTTTTATTGTAATTTTATTTTATCCCTCTAGAAAAGTTAGAGATTAGGGTTAGAAGAAAAGAGAAGAGTGGAGGCACCAAGAACACATCTCAACATCTACACACTCTCTCTCTCCATTATTCAACAAAGAAAAAGGGGAAGAAGATGGAGCTATGTTTGCAGATTGCCCTTGAGGGTTCCAAGATCACACCCACCTCCTCTATGATTGGCCAGGCTTCTCCTTAGGGTTTGGATGAACACCAAGCTTGTAAATTAAACCCTTTCTCTTGACTTTTTGGGGAATTTATCTTGTGATTAGTGCTATAGCCTTGTGAATAAAATGAATCTTGGTATATTTCTATGATTTCTATGGTTTAATTCTTCTTATTAATTCTCTAGTTTATTTACATATCTATGTGTGATTAAATTGGGAATTATGTCTTATATGATTCATATGGTTTAATTATTCCTATTGATTCTCTTTATGATTACATGTTGTCTTATATGTGATTGTTTGGGAATTGATCTCTACACTAGTTTTTCCATATTAATTGCATATCTATGTGTGGTTAATTGAGAATCTAGTGATGGCTATGCATGGTATTCATTGAACGGGTTTGTCAATTAATTTGATGGATTATTCTTATGCTTGATGGTTTATTCTATAATTTAATTCATGTTTGTAGGTAGGTAGACAATCTTTACTTGATTTGATATTCCATGACTTATTATTGCAAATTCCACGATTCTCTAGATTGATGTGTGCTACAATTGTGACTAGTTTGATGGGTCATGCTTAAAATTGATGGGTTGTGCGACACTTAGTTTATTTGTCGGTTAGGTAGACGATTCATACATAAATTTGATGATCCATGCTTAATATTGCAATTGGTAGTCGCATTTTATTCACAAGAATGTTTTCCCCAAATTAGTTGAAAGTGTGTGGTTTGGTGAACGAGCTTGGTGGTAATTCCAATACACTCCACGACCTCACTTCTCATCTCTTAAATCCCTATCTCAACTTAGTTTATTTTAATTTCCTTGCATCTTAGTTTAATCAACCAATCTCTCCTTTGCAATCTTGTGATCCACTAAAGTCGAAATTAAATTCCAACACGTATAATCCCTTGGGATGATTCCTACTCACTCTTGCTACGTTAGTAGTAGTGGTGGTAGTGGTTTTTACAAATTTAAACTTGACCTAAAAGGCTTTTCTTGAACTGCACATTCGCTACATTATTTTGGCGTATACAAGCGGCCTCGTCAGATTTTGGCGCCATTGCTAGGGATTAACGGTTTTGTTGGAATTAAACTAGATAATAGTGTTCATTTGATTGCTTCTATTTTTATTTTACTTTCCATTATATATTCTTTTCTCTTGTTCTCATTATTCTTTGTCAATTAGGTACTTGACTACAAGAAAGGTAAATTTTGGAACTTGAAGCAATCATTGGAGCTTAAAGCTAACATTAAAATTTGAAGTTGATTAAGGACCATTGTGAGCAATTCTTGGAACTCTTGTATTTTAATTGTGCACTTCTTTGCATGCTTGTGATAGCCCTTGTTGAGGCTCATTACATTACTTAATTTTAGTCCAAGCATCGGCCCGTGTGGAGGCCAAAATTTTTTCTTGCATTTTGATTTTTAATGTGAATGGAACCAATGTTTGATCCAAGTTTGGAGGGAAATTACATCCCTTCACCTTATACTCCTCCATCATATTTTAATCCTTATGAGATTGAGTCCAATTCATTTCATGCATCATCTTATTATAGGCTTGATCACTCTTTTAATCCTCCTTATGACTATTACCTTCTCCCACCATTTTATGAAGAACCACCTCCATCACCTTATTCACCTGAGTTTCAAGAAAAAGTGTTAGCTCTACTTGATGGGCTTAATTCACAAACTCAACTTATCCTTTCACATTCTCAAATTTTAGCCAAGCTTGAAGCTCAAGTTGAGCAAATTGCAAGTACTCTTTCTCGTCAAGAGGATAAGGAAGAGGCAAATGAAAAAATGGCAAGAACTTCAATTTATATAGATGAGGATAATGAGAGTGAAGAAAAAGAAGTAGCAAGTAAGCAATTTGAGGAGTTAATGAGTCCACCAATGGCTAATCCAATAGAGCATAACATGATTAATGAGGACTTTCCTTGTTTTGATCATGATTTTACCTCGGCCTTTGATACTTTAGAGAGTGAGGAGATGTTGACCACTATAGAGGTAGGAGAGGAGGAGGAGGAACTTGTTGAATAGAGCCTGCCTTCTATTATCTCCAATGATCCTCTCGAGACATACTCTTTTGAAATATATAAAAATTGTGGTTTTGACCTTGAAAGCTCTAAAAATGAAGTAAACTTTCTAATGAACTCCTTAGCTAACTTGGAAGGTGAGGAGATGGTGATGTTTGAGAAAGAAAAAAAGGATGAAGAGAAGGCATTTCTTGATATTCCAATTGAGTCTTTGAAAGACTTTGCCTTGCCAAGTGCAAGACCACTCATCATTGATTTTATTTTCAAAACCGTGGATGAAAGGAAACAAATTGCATCTTTCATAATTTCTTTTCAAGTCATTCTTTTGGAAGATGTGTATATTGTTATAAGTGAGACATTAAATGAAAAAATGGAAAAGAGGGTTAATAAGGATGTTTCATATCCGGTCTTTAATACTTTCGACTAGTGAGTCGACCCAACGTCTTGCTAAAGACGTTAAACACTAGTATTCGTAAAGTTTTTAACTCTATTCCTCTCCCATTTCTTTTTATTTTTTACTTCTTGCGGCGTCTACATATATTACATTGCACTTCATTGTCAAAAATCAGGTTTTTAGACCATATTCATGCATTTTGGGGCCTTAGAAAATTTCTACCTTTGAAAATTTTTCAAAATTCAGTAATTTGTGCCCACGATCGATCATGAATATTATTTTGGAAAATGACCTTTTTGCAATTTCTGAAAAATGTGACAAGTGTCACATTCTCATGGAGCCACTTGTTGGCATTGTGGTGGAGAGACTTGGATGCATCATCTTGTGACATTTAGAGGGTGGAGATTCACCCACATGTTGGCCTAGGATTGGTGCACTTGTTGGCTTAGATGGTTGACAAGTGTAGGCTTAAGATTAAGCCTAGGAAGGAGCCTTGGATTTGTGACAAGTGTAGGCTCACAAATGTGTCTTGCATTGTGTGTGTATGGGAGGTAGTGTAAGAGCACATAGTGAGTGAAGGTTTTCTAGACCCTCCACTCACCATTTTTACTTTACCTTTCTCATTTCCTTTGTTCTTCAAAACCCTAACCTAGCCACCATTGGGGGAAAGCTTGGTTAATAGCTTATTCCTTCGTTTTGGTCTCCTTCTACTCACCTTAGACCATTAACCTTGGGAGACAAAAGTTTCTTTTCACTCTCCTCTTCAAAACCCTAGAATTATTTTTTCCATTTTGAGCTTAGTTGTTTGGGATTATAGAGATTCAATTCTCTATTGAGATAGGGGTGGTAGTATGTTTCTATTTTGAGTGTTTTAAGTCCTTTGGGGTTTAATATATATTGTGTACATACTTTTAATATGATAGTCTTGCATATTATAGGAAACCCTCGGTTTATTGATTTAAGCATGTATTATATATATTTACCTTGTGTAGAAGGATTATATGATATAGTAGTATGCTAAATTTTAGTATTTTCACATGTGGTAGTGATATAGAACTCTTGTACAATTATTAATGTTATATGAAATTTATATTGATTTGAATTGTTATATTTATGGTGGTGATAATTCTATATTATTGTTGAGACACGAAATAAATTGATAAGTTAGAGATATTGTCTTGTACATTATATCATGATGAGAACTTGTCATTTATTATACCATTCTAGACTTGGAACCCTAAGACATGGTTTGTGTGATTTCAAAATACTTATGCATAGAAGGTGGTATATATGCCTTAATATTGTGTATAAGTTTTGAACTTGATATATTTTGGATTTTTTTGGGACATTGTTACAAGTGACATAGCTAGAGTTTCGCTCTAGTGCGGGAGGTATGAGTTCTCCCCATTTATAGTGCGCACTAGGGTGGTATTCCTAGCGAGTTAATGCCCAGAATAACCGTTTAGGTCTTGGCTTTATCCAAGGCATGATGTCCAAGTATTCCAATATTTGATTTTGCATTAAATTCCAAGTTGACAACCAATGTTTAATTGTGACTTGTAATTTTGGTTAATGGTGATTTGATGTTGTTAAGTACATTGATATTGTTATTGCATTGTTATAGAATCATTTAAACTAGTTTAAGATGATTCCTTAGAACACCTTGAACATAGACGTTAAATGGAATGCTCCCTTATATTCGTCTATATTGATCTTGCAATGACATTGAAACTTTAGGGTATACGCATATGCTTCTTCCTACGAGTAACTTGATTACTCACCCTAGTTGTGTGGATTATTTTACAGGTAAGGAGACTATGTTCTCGGATGCTCATCATCCTTAGAGGCTTATGAGCAATTTGGAACATCTTTTGTATGATGAGTGCTGAAAAGTACGCATTTAAACCCCTTAAGCTCGAGTATTCTAGAACTTTTATCTATCTTACTTTCTCATTTTAGACTAATTTCATGTTATTGCCCTTTTCAGTTGCTTATCCCCAAAATAAGTCAATTCAGCCAAATTAGAGTACAAAAAAAACAATCTCAAGTTGAATGGAAGAAATGAGCATAGTGGAAGCAAAGTGGTGGAAAAGTAGTATCTTCGATCGCTCTCAACAATTCTTCGATCGATCTGGAGGTGATCGATCAGCCATTTCAAGATGGATCCAAGCCTTTGTCCTTATCCAAAAAATTCCACCATCTTCGATCAATCCAACTTTCCTCAGATCGATCAAAATCCTTTGATCTTATCTCCACCTACCACTCCCCCTACCACTTTTGTCCTTTTCCCAAAATATCCCAAAATATCTCAGAGATTTGTCTTTATTCAAAAAGGCGCCACCATGAAAGGATCGATCTCGCCAAGATTCGATAGATCTCACCTAAGTTCGATCGATTTCATCCGAATTCGATCGATCGAACCCTCTCAAGTGCAAAATAAAATAGAGTCCAGCTCATTAAAAGATGGTTCATGGTGCAATCATTGAAGGGGCCCTAGTGCATGAGTCCAGACCATTGGGTGTGACACTTGAGCTACCTATAAAAGGATTTTGAGCCATTTTTAAATTATATCTTCATATCATCAAAACATTCATTCATATACATAGTTAGAGACTAAGAAAAGAGAAGAGACTAGAGACACATTATTTTTGGAGTTATTCCATTCTTCTAGGGTTTCAACCAAGGAGAAGAGCATTTCTACCATGGAGATGGCCCTTGAGGGTTGGATGACTACATCAATAAGTGGCTAAACATCTTCTTGGGGCTAGAGTTAGCCCTAAGCATGCCTTCTAGACCTTGATGTTTTGCATTTTGAGGGGATTTGTGTTGTAATGTTGTCTTGACATTTGATTTATATATGAATCTTGTTCTTATAATGATTTGTGTTGATTAATACTTCCAATTGATCATTTCATTATATCCATATGTCTATGTATGTTAGAGTAGATGTTCTTGTGTTATCTCTTGGTTTTGTGATATTGATGCATGTCTATGTATATTGATGCTATGAATTTAGAGATTGTCAAGGCATAATGCTTAAATAAAATACTCTTGTGATTTGTTTGATGGTTCATACTTATTTCTTGATGGATTGTGCCTCTACCTTAGTTTAATTAGTTTAATTCCCATGTTCAACTTAGTTGTAGTGTAGTTGCCTTAGTTTCTTAGATTGGAGGACAATTCATGCTTGTTGCTTGATGTTCCATGCTTATGAATGCAAGTAGTATGTTTTTCTAACCATGTGATGTGTTTAGATTGTGAGCTTAAAGGAAGGAATAATGGCTTAGTTTGATTTATTATGCTATTCACTAGGTTGCTTAGACAATATATACTTAATTGGTCATCCATGCTTGTTGAAACAATCAATCACACACACTATTGTTGCAACACATGTTTCCCCTCATTAATTATACATTAAGTGTCTAGAAAGGTGATGTTTAGTGGTGACCACTAAGTCCTAAGACCTCTCTCTCTTATTCCCTCTCTCATTTATTTGTTATTATTTGTTTTACATTGAACTTGCTACTTTTAGCTAGTAGTTTAATCAACCAAACAAACAATCTTTTGATCATTTGACCAACTAAACCTATTTATTGTTTCTATTGCAAATACGCCCACAATCCCTTAAGACAATCCCTACTCACCCTAGCTATATTTAGTAGTTAGAGTTAATAGTGGCTTTTTACAAATTTAAAACTTGGCCACACTATTTTGCACAAATTTGGAGTGTTGCGACTACGCGCACCATTGTATATTGACATGCACTTGTTTGGCATGCTTTCCTTTTGGATATTAATTTTTTTGTGTACCATGGATGTATGGTATTTTAGAAGCTAAGATGGCTTTCTTCATGTAATGTGTATTTAAGTACTCTTTTTGATGCTTATTTTGTATGTATAACATGAGGCCAAGGGCTATTAAACTTTAAGTTTACACGTATGCTTTAAAAACATAAGTTTTGTCCTAATAGCCTATTTTGTGAAGATGGAGGTTTGAAAGGTCAATTTTTGTAAATGGATTGAAATGAGGCTGTAGGCCATTGTAGCGTATTTAAAACATCATTTTACGTTTGCGGGCATGCTTACAGTTCATAAAACTCTTAAGTTGCAACTTTTAAACTATTTATGGAATGATTTATGGATTTTATGCAAAAACTCATGCATGAGAGCAAGTTTCATGCTTTTCTTTGGTTTAACTTGTTGATTACGCTTGATTAAGGCTAGAAAACGTTTTCAAACTCATTTTGGATCAAATGGAACACATGTATGGTATCAAAGTTGGACCGGGTAAGTTTTTCACTCTCTGCAGCAGCTTTTATTTTGCTGCAGCAGAGGCGTCGGTCGGCTGACGAGTATCATCGGTCGGCTGACACATGCTCGATGAACCATTCCAATAGCCATTTTAGGATTTTCATCATTTCAGTTGGCTGACGATTGGGGTTCAGCCGACTGACGATGGAGTTTTGGCTGGCTGATGAGAGCCTTTCGGTCGATCGATCCTCCCTGGGACCATCTCACTTCATTTTACTTGGACAGTTTTTTTGCATTGACTTCAAAGGGTCATAACTCTTTTATTCTTAATCCAAATTGGTTCGTTCTTGGATCTAAATTCAAAATCTTGAAGTTAGCTCTCAAATGGTTCCAACCACACCACAAAACTCCACATATAGTGAGAGTTATTTTTATTTTAGTGAGATAGGTTCATGGTATCTCTTAAACGGAGAATGCTGTTTTGTTCTTTCTTATCTTTTCCGTCCGGACTCCAAATTAGGTGATTCTTGAGTCAAACTTCATTCATTTTTATTGTCTTTCCAATGGTATGCACAGTGGCATCCATTTCAGTTTGGAATGACCATTTTAACCTTGGTTCATTTCTTTTCGAGTTTGACATTCTTGCTTCATTTACTTAGTTTATTTGAGTTCCATGTCTTCATGGGGAGTCATTTTGGTGCCTTAGGGATGACATACATCTCTAGAGGTCATTTTGTACATTTTGCTTCCGCATTTCGGATCCGTTATCGGGTTATCTTTTAGTCATCACTGACGCATCGGGTTTACAAAACTTGGGCCGTCACAAGTGGTATCAGAGCTCCCAGGTTTGAATACCTTAGGATGACGGGTTTTGGGTGCATATCATGCTTTTGTTGATCTACTTTGATATTTTCACATGCCTTTAATAACATGTTTTGGCACTATAACATGCTTATGTGTTTATTGATAACACGTTTGGTATTATGCCGTGTCCTTATGCTTATGTGCCTTTGTGGTTGAGAGCATCTTTGTTTGACATGTATGCTTATCTGTTTAAAGTGCTTAATTGTTTAAATAGCTTTCTTGGATTGCTTTAGCATAAACGTATGTTGCATACCTTGTCTTACTTCGTGTTTTGTGCACTCATAGTGTGAGTTGCATTCGGTTATGATAACTTGTGTTATTGTTGACCTCCTCCCTTTTGTACGTTTAGCATCATGGTTGTCAAGTGTGAAGAATCTTTACGTCAGGGCGTTGAGGAGCAGGTGGATGACACCGAGCCTATGAAGGGTCCGGGAAGGCCCAGGATTCCAGTTCGTGGCATAGATGCTAATCCACCACGAGCACCGACTTATGAGGAGCGAGTGGCTCAGGGAATCAATCAGGGGATTGCTGAATCCTCATAGGAGTTGATACGCAGGCAGGTGGCAGGGATACAGATTCCAGCACCAGCACCGACACCGATAGTCAATGAGGCACTGGAGTATTTCATGCGACTACAGAGGGTTAAAATTGATGCATTTATGGGGAGTTCAGATCCGCTAGTCTCAGAAGCTTGGTTAGACCTTATGGTTCGCAAGTTGGATAGTATGGCAGTACCCATGGACAGGTTAAGGATTTCTTTGACAGCCTCTATGTTCATGAGAGATGCAGATATCTGGTGGAGGTCTATAAGCAATGTCCATAATGTTGAGTTAATAACTTGGAATGAGTTCAGAGATTTGTTCTTCGAGTGCTTCTTTCCAAGGGCTATGAGTCGGGAGATGAGGATACAGTTCACAGGTCTTTATCAGGGCACTATGAGTGTCATTGAGTATGAGACACGATTTACTTCTCTCTCTCGTTATGCTGAGGATATGGTGGCGATAGATGAGGCCAGGGCAATGAAGTTTCAGGATGGGCTACGTCTTGACATAAGGCCACAGGTCTCAATTCTCAATTTAAGGACCTACAAAGAGGTGGTCCAAAGGGCTATGCTAGTTGAGGCAGAGGAATGAGATCAGTTACGGATCAGGGGTTCGTTCACACAAGCAGCCTCGTGGTGACACTCCGTCATCTTCCGGGAGTCAGTGGAAGAAAGCTAAGGCAGGGAATAGTACACACCTACAGAGGGCACCACAGCAGAGTCGTTCTACACCCACAGTTCCTATATCTTTGGGATTAGCTTGGGGTGTGATCTGTTTTCATTGCCAGCAACCGGAGCACATCAAGCCTCGTTGCCCACAGCTTCGACCACAGGCCAGTTAGACATCAGTTTCTACAAAAATAGCGTAGGGAACTTGCTTCTATTGCAGGAGACCAGGACATCTCAAGAAGAATTGTCCACAATTGTTGAATAAGTCACGTGGTGGCACGGATTCACAGATGGTACCAGCACAATCTGTAGTGGTTCAGTCTAGTTTCAGAGTTCCTCAGGCACCACAGCTAGTGGCGCCAGTTGGCACTTATCCAGCCAGGGGTTCTACACCTACTATTTCTTCACATCAGTCAGACTATCATGGCAATTCACAGTAGGGCTCAAGGGCTCAGGGATGAGCCTATGCTCTTCCACAGACGGATGCTTCTACAAGGACCTCTTCAGTTCAAGGTATCTTCCCAGTTTTCAGTTCTTGGGCACGGGTTCTTGTTGACACAGGTGCATCATATTCTTTCATTTCTGCATCATTTGCATATTCATTGGGCCTGGAAGTCACACTTCGGGATAGTCTTCTCTGTGTTGACACACCAGTTGGGGTCCAGTATCTTTGGATCGTGTTTGTCGGAATTGTGCTATTGAGATAGCCGGGCAGACCTTAGAGTTCGATTTTGATGTTCTCGACATAACGGGCTTTGACGTCATTCTCGGGATAGATTGGTTATCATTCTTTCGGGCTACGATTGATTGCTTCCATAGGAGAGTGTTCGTTTGCACTCGCAAGGGTGATTGTTTCCAATTTGGTGGGAGATCGGAGTGATTCCCACCCAGCAATGGATTTCAGCATTAGTAACTGAAGTCGCCATAGATCCTTCTTGGCTAGTTTGCAAGTTAACGACGATAGTAGTATGGGCTATGTTCTTCCAGCAGTTGTTGAGCATTTTGTTGATGTCTTTTCAGAGGAACTGATAGAGTTACCTCCTTTAAGGGAAGTTATTTTTGCCATTGATGTCATTCCCGGTACAACACCCATCTCTGTGGCACCGTACTGTATGGCACCAGCATAGCTTGATGAGCTGAAAGGTCAGTTGGATGATTTGAAAGCTAAGGGCTTTATTCGTCCTAGTGCTTCACCATGGGGAGCACCAATTTTTTTTATGAAGAAGAAGGATGGGTCTTTGAGACTTTGCATCGATTATCGTAAGTTGAATCATGCTACGATCAAGAACAGGTATCCTTTACCTAGGATTGATGACTTGTTTGATCAGTTGAAAGGAGCAACATGCTTTTCGAAGATTGATTTGAGGTCGGGTTACTATCAGTTGAGAGTTAAGGATGACGATATATCTAAGACCGCTTTTTATACATGGTATGGCCATTATGAGTTTTTGATGATGCCATTTGGTTTGACCAATGCTCCAACAGCTTTTATGGATTTAATGAACCGTGTATTCAGTGACTATCTTGATAGATTTGTGGTGGTGTTCTTTGATGACATCCTTGTATACTTAGCCTCGGTAGAAGAGCATGAGTATCATTTGAGAACAGTTTTACAGATCCTTAGGGATAACCGATTGTATGCCAAGTTCGAGAAATACGAATTTTGGTTACCAAAGGTGAAGTTCCTTGGACATGTTGTGTCAAGCGGTGGTGTTGCAGTGGATCCGTCGAAGATTGAGTTTGTGATGGATTGGGAACGTCCAAAGATAGTGTTTGTGGTTCGGAGCTTTCTTAGCCTAGCCGGCTACTATAGGAGATTTGTTCAGGATTTCTCTCGTCTAGCGACACTTATGACTCGACTTACTCGCAAAGGAATCAAGTTCATATGGAATGAGGCTTGTGATTCTGCTTTTCAGGATTTGAAGGTCAGATTGACATCAGCTCTAGTTTTGATCATACCTAAACGTGGTTTGGGTTACGTGGTCTATTGTGATGCTTCGCGAAAAGGTTTAGGGTGTGTTCTGATGCAAATTGAATGGGTGGTAGCTTATGGGTATTGACAGTTGAAGACTGTGATACCCCTCGATTCTAGAGCCACGGGTGATCAAGTCCGAGTACAGATCCGAGGGATACCAGACATTAATATGTAAACAAGCAAGAGTACAAAGGAAAAAAAAATAAAATAATAAGCTGAAAAGAATTCTAAATACGAAAATCCTCCAAATAAAACATTATAGATTTATTTAATTTAATTTTCCAATCCTTACAACTCGGGAATCCATTCAGTGGACCCCTAATCCCTAATGAACAATAATTACAAAACCAAAATCCAAAACTAAAATAAGAAAGGAAATCTTATGTAGTCGGAAGAGTGAGTGTCTGTATCGGCATCACCACGATCAAGCTCTAAGCTTGGTACTGATGAACACCTGAAAAATAAGAGTGGGTCAGGCCTACATGCAAGTTCCATCCTACTACAATCCATACATAAACCCGATATGCAAATACATTCTAGATAGCTCGGCAATATCTAAAATAATCCATATAGATATAGATACACACTATAGGATGCTCACTAACCTATAGTTATCACACCTGAGTAGAAGGTAATACGCAAAACACACGTAGCGTAGTCATGCATACCTAGACCTACTAGGGACCATCATTAGGTCCAGTTATCCATCCAAGGCAATATACGCACCCTAACCATGATTAGGAGACTCAAGCTCATATCATGGTAGCATAAATATATATATAAATCCTTCTTAGTACAGAAAAAAAATAAAAAACCCATTCGTTATGTCGTTCAACTATTTTAGTTAACAGGACATGCATCCATGTAAGATTGAACTGTTTTAGTTAATCCATTCCGTATGTATGAAGAGGTAGGAGTTAGCTTTTTGATCTAATCCATCTTCGATATGCCACTGTCTCATACCGGTGCATATAATGCATATGATCCATAAATGATGCACACTTAATGAACATCAAGTATATCCAGAAACCAACATAATAGAAGTCAGATATAGATAAGTTCCTATCATGCATCCAGTATATGATTATAATCATAGAACTTCCATTTAAATTGCTAAGTAATAATAAACAATTCAAACTATCCATATCCGCATAATTGACAGAACAGAAACTAAAATAGTTCATCAGTTAACATTTATAGCATGGTATAATAATTTTTAGATTTATAACTGAGCACATTATACTATAATTACAAATATACTTCCATACTAATCCATTTAATTTTCCAAATTAAAACCAGCAACCAAATCCTCCTCCATCCTTGACGGCATGCGAATTTCTATTTAAATCTCACGCCGTCCATTCATTCCTTAACCATAAAACCTGTGCAAGACATAATGACACTCAGAAGTCTAACTACACATTATATAAAACCCCAACGGTATTTTATACTAATCCATTTAAACTGGTTAAAATAAAATCAGCAAGTAAAATCTCCTCAATTCCTGACATCATGTAAATAAACACCTAAAGTTCATGATGTCTATAACCACATCCTAAACCAACCTTTTTGGCCTTTATTAAGTTATATATATCATTTATATAACATCCCAAAAATAATTTAATACCAGTCCGTTTAAGTTACTAAAACAACCTAGCAATTTAAACCTTTCTCCTTCCTTGATAACATGCCGATTATATGTATACATTTCATGATGCCCCTTAGGATTAGCACCCTAGCATAAACCAACTGTTTAAAGGTTTTAATAGGTTAATTTTTAAACATTTAAAACCCCCTTTACTTTCTAGTATTCACACTTAAGCTCCTGTAATAAAAAAAAATGTCGCAAAACACCCCTTAGGGGTTTTTTTTTCAAGAGAGCCGGCTCCCCCATCATGGGAGCCGGCTCTAAGACTTCCAGAGTTGACTCTCCCTCATGGAGATCTTCATGGGAGCCGGCTCCCTCTATTAGGGAACCGGCTCTCTCCCTGAGAGCAGCTTCGTTCGGTTGTCTTCTGCGCTTCCAGTGAAGTTCAACGTCCTTGTCCCAAATCTTTTTAACATTTCTAGCATTCAATTTAAGTTCTTATAGTCCTAGAAACTCTTCACATTCCACTATGAATTAATTTAACAAAAGTTTAAAATCATAATCAACACAGTTTATATAAGAAACCGATTTCAGTTATTTAAACATAAAATAAATTACAGTCCGATATAACATGCATCAACCATCAGTTTTAAAAGTTGAATTAATCCCTGGAGACTATAAAGAATGCACAGAATACAAGTTTACAGAAAGGAGATAGAATGAAACTTGCCTTTAGGTTTCGGTTTGAAACCTTTCAACGTCATCTCTAAATTCTCCGACGAACTGATGACTACCGGCAACCCTCCTACTGCTCCAGTTCTATCTCACAATCAACCTTTTCCTTCCTCCGTGGTACACCTTCAGTCCATAGCTGAAAGCCTAATTGGTTCTCCTAATTTCCCTCTGTGTTTTCCCCTCAAACCCTCTCTGTTTTCTCTCTACTTCCAGTTACGGGGAAAAAGGGTTCTAAAACCCTTGCAGACATATAACTTATATATATATAAGCTCCTGTAAAACCCTAATCCTAATTCCAGCCTAATTATAAGTCGGCTAACCTCCTTACATAAAACAAAACCCTAAACTTAATTATAACGCAAACACTGTATTAAACAAATGACCAAACAATTACGTCCACCAAAAATATATCTGTAAGTAAAATTAAATAAATAATTAAATAACTACACTTAAAACAAATAAACAAAGGAAAACAAATGAATAATTATAATTAAATAAATCATTTAAAACATATAAACAATTACAATTCAATAAACAATTAAATAAATACACAATTAGACAATTATGCAAATAAACACATAAGTCAAATAACCAAATAAAAATGCATCAGAAATCAAATTTAAATTCCCATTTTTATCCCTTTTGAAAACTAGGGGTATTATAAAGACTCACGAGTTGAACTATCCGACACACGATTTGCAGTTGGTAGTAGGGTTATTGAGGCACAGCAGGAGGATAGGGAGATAAAGTCTATCCACGATCAGATTTCAGGTGGCGAGAATGTAGAAGGTTAGACCTTGTATTCCGACAGTGGTTTCAGGTATAGAGGAAAGATGTTTATTCATTTGTCTTGTCATGACGTTGTTTTTCGGGATTTTTATCATTTTCGACTCATAGTTCATCCTAGTGGTACGAAGATGTATCACAATTTACGGGGACAATTTTGGTGGAAAGGTATGAAATCGGATGTTTCTCAATTCGTGGCTAAATGCCTTACTTGTCAGCAAGTGAAGGCAGAGCATCAGAGACCGGCAGGTTTGTTGCAATCACTACCAGTGGCAGAGTGGAAGTGAGAGCACATTACTATGGATTTTATGACGGGGTTTCCGAGATCTAAGGCAGGGAATGATGCCATTTGGGTTATTGTTGACAGATTGACTAAGACGGCTCACTTTTTGCCTATGGCAGTGACAAATGACGTAGGGAGACTTAATGGATTGTATGTGGGGTAAATTATTAGGCTTCACGGGCTCCAGTAGCCATTGTTTCGGATAGGGGTCCCAGATTCACGTCTCACTTTTGGCAGAGTTTTCAGGAGGGTCTTGACACGGGGCTTCATTTCAGCACGGCATTCCATCTTCAGATTGCTGGTCAGTCGGAGCGTACTGATGAGTGCTAAAAAGTGTGCTTTTAAACCCCTTAAATTTAGGTGTTCTAGAACCTTTATCTATCTTATTTTCCCGCTTTAGATTGATTTTGTATTATTTCCATTTTCAGGTACTTATCCCCAAAATAAGCTAACTCAGCTAAATAAGAACATAATTGAAGCAATCTTGAGATGAATCAAAGAAATGAGCAAAGTGGGAGCAAAAGGAAGCAAGTGGTGGAAATTTAGCAAGTTTGATCGATCTCATAAAATATTCGATCGATCGAAAGTTCATTAATCTTAGCATTTCAAGATGGATCCAAACTCTTTTGTCCTTATCCAAAGATCCCACAAAGTTCGATCGATCCAATTTTCTTCCGATCGATCGAAAAGATTCGATCTTATCCACTTGTACCACCCTACCTACCATATTTTTCTCTTTCCCAAAAATATCTTCAAAATATCTCAGATTTGTTTTTATCGAAAAAGGCGTCGCTATAGAGGATTGATCCAACTTAAATTCGATAGATCTCAGCCTTGTTCGATCGATCTTACCACAAGTTCGATCGATCGAACTTCCCAAAGCCCGAGAAAATCCAATTTCCAGCTCATTAAAAGTTGTCTCATATCCAATCATTGGAAGGAATATGGGTGTACGGCTCATTGGGGGTGATATTTAACCTACCTATATAAGGAATATGAGCCATTCTTGAGAGCATATACTTGATAGTAGATACATACACTAGAGACACAATTTCCATATTCTTAGTGAGGAAGAAAAGAAATGAGGAGGCTAGAGACACAAGCTTGGAGTTCTTCCATCAACCAAGAAGAGGAACAATCTCTACTATAGAGTTAGCCCTTGAGGGTTGGAAGACACCATCCATGAGTGGCTAGACATCCTCTTGGGGCTAGAGTTAGCCCTAAGCATGCTTTCTACATCTTGATTTATGAATTTTTGAGGGGATTTGTATTGTGATACATGTTTTGACATTTATATATATATAGATCTTGTTTATTCAATGATTTGTGTGGTTTAATGCTTCCAATTGATCATTTCATTCTATCCATATGTCTATGTTTGCTAGAATAGATGTTCATGTGTTTGTCTCTATTTCTTGTGTTATTGATGAATGTCTATGTGTATTAATGTTATAGATCTAGAGATTGTCAAGGCATAGTGCTTAATGGAATGCTCTTGTGGTTTATTTGATGGTTTATACTCATTTCTTGATGGATTGTGCCTCTCCCTTAGTTTAATTAGTTTAATTTCATGTCATTAGCTTAATTATAGTGTAGTTGTAGTTTAAATGTTAAATGGGAGGACAATCCATACTTGTTGTTTGATGTTCCATACTTATGAAATCAAGTAGCATATATCTCTAACCTTGTGATGTGTTTAGATTGTGAGCTTAAAGAAATGATTAATGGCTTAGTTTGATATATTGTGCTATCTACCATGTTGCTTAGACAAAATATGCTTAATTTGTCATCCATGCTTATTGAAACAACCACATACACACTATGTTGCAATACATGTTTTCCCCCTCATTAATCATTCATTAAGGGTGTAGAAAAGCTATGCTTAGTGGTGATCTCTAAACCCCAAGATCTCTCTCTTATTTTCTCTCCATTACATTTAATTGCCTACTTTAGTATAAATTGCATCTTAGTGTAATTCAACCACCAACCAATCTTTTGATCACTTGACCTACTAACCCTAATCTCGATTCCACAACCTAGTACGACCCACCAATCCCTTGGGACAATCCCTACTCGCCCTAACTATATTTTTAGTGAAAGGTAGTAGTGGCAATTTCTAAATGTAAAACTTGGCCACATTCATCATAGCCCTACACCACTATCTTTTGGTGCACAAACTTTGGATTTGGGGTGCGACCTCCTTGAGCCCACCAAGTTTTTGGCTCCATTGCCGGGGATTGATTGAAGGCAACGTCGTATTTGTGGAATCAATTAGGAATTAGTATTCTTTTGATCATATCTTTACTTTGTTTTCATTTTCATTTTGGTTACTTATTGTGTTGGTTCTTGTTTGACTAGGTGCATTGAGTTAAAAGGTGAGCAAAGGAGCATTTCAAGCAAGGCGCTAAGCAAAAGCAAGGAAAAAGCTAAAATCTAAAAAATTTTGCAAGGATAAAATTGAAAATTGAATTGAAATGCTAAAGGACCCTTTGTGAGCTCTTTCTTAATTCAATCTCTAGTTAAATCGTTGGGCCGCCTGGAGGCTTGTATTTTAATTCTTAGATAAATCGTGAGCCCACGTGGAGGCAATTTACTTTTCTTTGCATATTGATAATAGCATGGGAGTATGGGATCATTGTATGATGAAGTTTGTTGATTGTTGATTTATTGCGAAGGTGAAGTGAATGTTCATTACTTATTGCTTGTTGTGTTTCGTTGTGCATGCATGGTTGTAGATCAATGGAACCTACTCTTGTCCCTCTAAATTTTCATCTTGAATCCGTCGTTCGAAACCCTAGGGGAAGAGGAAGTTCTAGTCAAATCCATTTTATCAATGGAAGGACATAATGAGGACCATGTGGAGGACCTTGGTCACATAGACCAACAAGGCATCCTCCACCCAAATATGCATCATGATAACATACAAGTACCATTAAGCATGCCGAGGCCATTCATTCACCCACCACAACAACAAGGCCAAGTTCCATTGGGAATGCCAAGGCCAATCTATACTCCACCACCTCCCATCATTCAAGGCAATCAAGGTGCCCATGTTGCACCTCCAATTGCTAATCCTCCCTTTGCTTTAAGAGATCACTATGTGCCTAATGAATACAATGCACACACATGTATTCAATTGCCACCATTTAGAGTACACCACTATGAGATCAAATCACAAACTATTCCAATGCTTCCTAACTATCATGGACTTCCAAGTGAAGAACCTTACAAGCATTTGGATGAGTTTCTTGAAGTATGTTCCATCGTGAGATACATAGACATGCCGGAAGAGGTCTTAAGTCATAAACTTTTTCCATTCACCCTTAAAGACAAGGCAAAATATTGGTTTAACAATTTTAGGCCTTTTTCAATAACTTCTTAGGCAGAAATGCAACAAGAGTTCTTGAAGAAGTACTATTCGGTTTCTAAGACCAATGCCATGAGAACCTCAATTCGAGAGTTTTCACATGGGGATGGGGAAACGTTCCATGAGGCATGGGAAAGATTCAATGAATTGCTTGGGAAGTGTCCACATCATGACATGCCCAAATGACAATTAGTTCAATATTTCTTTGAGAGCTTATCCGACAATTATAAGGGCATGGTTGATGCTTCCATGGGTGGCTCTTACATTGATAGGCATGAGGATGACGTGTGGCATCTTTATGAGAGCATGAGTGAAAATTCTTTGCATCGAACTTTATCTTCCAAGAATGGTAGGAATTCAAGTGGAAGGAAGAGTGTTGGCTCACATTAAGTTGACCATTCCAATGAAATAGCCGCCGAGATGAAATCCTTATCTCAAAGGTTTGATCAATTCTTGATCAACCAAAACTCGGCAAATCAAGTTTCTTCCGTCCTTAACCATTCCCATCATACATCCAATGAGACATGTATGACTTGTTCAAGTTTTTTACATTCTACTTCCAATTGTCCCCATGGACATGTGCAAAGTGAGCATCATGAACAAGTCAATGCAGCTTTTGTTAATTAAGGGAACAATCCTTAGGGCAATCACTATAATCCTAGTTGGAGGAATCACTCGAATTTCTCTTGGAGAAACCAAGGGGAAGGCTCAAACCCTCCCCAAGGTGGTTTCTAAGGGAAGTATGTTCCACCTCCAATGCAAAGCCAAGGTTCTTAAGGATATAGACCATTTCAATCACAAGGAAATCAATTTTCTAATTCTCATTTTCCTAATCAACCATCATATTCTCAAGGAAATGCTAGGAGTCTCGCTTTTGAAGAGAAAGTTTTGATCGCTTTAGGCACTCTAGAGGCAAACACTCAATTGCTTCATTCTCATTCTCAATCCATTGTTAAACTAGAAACCCAAGTAGGGCAAATAACTAGTACTTTAAATGCTAGAGACAAAGGGAAAATGCCTTTGAATGCCCCACAAAAGCAACAATATGTTGTGGAGACTCATTCCTTATCGGAAGGTCACACAATAGAGCATGTCAACGCGGTGACTACCTTGAGAAGTGGGAAGATTGTGGAAAATCAAGTGGGTATGTCCAATGAAGAGAGTGAACCGGTGCAACCATAAGTTGACACCTGTCCCATTTCACATCCTATTCCTTCTTCATTGCATATACATGATCTTTCAAATAAGAATACTTTGAAAAGTGATTTTGAAAAGAAAAATTTGCAAAATGATTTCAAAACTTCTTGTGTTGAAGAGACTTCAAAGAAAATTTCTGAAAAGGTTTTTGAGCCAAGAGCTCCATTTCCGGATACCTTAAAATGATCCATTTCAATTGACAAGCAAAAGGCCAAAACAAATGAAATCTTCCACTTTTGGATGTAATCAAGCAAATTCTGGCTTATGCCAAGTTTTTGAAAGACTTATGCACCCAAAAGAGGAAGAACAAAAGCCAAGCACCTGGGAAAGTGATCTTAACCGAGCAAGTAAGCTCAATTTTGCAGCATAACACTCTTCCAAAGTTCAAAGACCCCGATTCACCTATCACTTCCTGCATTGTTGGAGATCATATCATTAATCGAGCTCTTCTAGACTTAGGAGTAAGTGTTAATCTTCTTCCATACTCGGTATATGTCAAATTAAGCTTTAGAGACTTGAAACCGACGTCGGTGGTTTTGCAACTTGCCGACCGATCCATCAAAAAGCCTAGGGGTATCATTAAGGACATATTGATTAAGATTGATAAATTCTTCTTCCCCGTTGATTTCATTGTCATTGACACGGAACCGGTCCTGAATCCTAACAGCTAAATTCCCATTATCCTTGGCCGTCCTTTCTTGGCAACCGCGAATGCTAACATTAATTGTAGGATGGGGATAATGAAGATCTCATTTGGCCACATGAAGGTGAAGTTGAATATCTTCAATCCGACCCCCAATTCATTTGACAAGCATGAAGAAAAGAATATTGTAAAGAAATATCATGACCTTAAATGTGAGGGAATAGAGTTTTTGTGCGAAACCAAAAATCCAAAAAGTTTATCTTCAACCCTGAATTCCAAGAAAGTTGTTTCAAAAGCTTGTTTTGAAAGGGTATGGAAGCCCAAGGATCATGTTGACCAAGAACCAAAAATTTCTTTTGAGCCTAATCCAACAAGTTCTCTAGGGAACCATTTGTTGGGTGGAGTTCAAAACACTTATCACCCCATCAAGGAGGGGATGCACTACAAGATTTTTAATTCGGGCTAAAATAGCCCAACGTCTTGCTAGAGGCATTAAAGACTAGTACATTTTGTAGGGTGCCACAACCCTATTCCTCCCTCATTTCTATTTTAAATTTCATTTCTCGCGAAGTCTAGATATTTGCTTTAGGTTCATATACATTGCTAGGAACTGTGATTAGGATTGCATGCACTTTCATGTTAAAAATGAGCATTCTGCATCAGTTCGATCAATCTCCAAGGAGATTCGATCGATCGAACTCCATACCTGCATCCACCTGCATCCAATCACCTCTCTGTCCAATCGTTTGAAGAAAACCTACATATTTCAGCTCTCTGTCCCATTATTCAAACTTGTTCCTAGATCGATCTTTAGTTCTTCGATCGATCCAACTTCAACTTGGATCTATCTGCAGTCTCAACACTTAGAAAATTTTTGAACCTGCATCCAACCTGCATCAAAAGGCTCTCTGTCCCATCGATCAAACATGTCTGCAGGTTTTTGTATGTTTGATCGATCGGATTTATTCTTCGATCGATCTTAGAGAGATCGATCTCTGTTCTTTGAATTACTGTTTTGTTTTAAGTTTGATTTTTTTTTTTTGAATTTTAAATTTAAAATAGTAAATTATATATATTTTATTTTATTTTATAATAAATAAAAAAAAAAAATTTCAAAGCTTCAAAATAATTTGTCTTTTAGTGAGGAGAGATCGAACTGGTAACGAAATGTTTTTAAAAATCAAATCTAGGGTTGTTAGATCGATACCACAGATCGATCTAACACCCTCTCCTTAGTCCCTTGCCGCTGCAACTCACCTCCCCACCTCCGGCAAACCCTCTGGCGACTCCATCTCACCTTGAATCTCTCTCCTTTATCTCGGATTTCCAATTTCATCTTCATCTGATCTCATCTCTCAGTTTTAGGTAAGATTCGAAACCCTTTTTTTTTTTTTTTGATTTCAAGCTCTATTTTCATGAATCCATGCCTTCGATGTTAGATCTTTGATGTCTTCATGATGAATCTTGCCATTGATGAAGCTTTGAAGCAATGTATATATGTGTATATATATGTTTATAGGTTTTATATTTTTTTGATTTTAATTTCGATTTTGGGGGTCACGGGCCATGGAAAGTGACCAAATATGTTGATTTATTGTGTAGAGGGGCCCACAAGCTTGTTTGTGAGGCCCCTGTGCCATCCACGTCACAGATTTATGACTTTTTGAGTTTCACCTCACAGTTCGATTGATCGAACTTTTTATCAGATTGATCTATAAAAGATCGATCTCACTTATTCCCGATCAATCGAACTTGCATCGATCTCACATTTTTGTGATAGATCGATCTTCACAGATTTGCATCACACATTTCACACACCATCTCTTGTGTTTCATGCTATCTCATACATGCCCAATGCCTGTGTTTTCCACATTGGATGCATTCCATACTTATACTGTTTAGTATGTTTCACATCATGTCACTCATTCTTTGTCACTTGCATAGATTCATGTTCCTTATTTGTTTTGTCTATCTTATTTGACATACATGATTCTATCAACTGTACTTTAATTCTTTATACCGGCACTGACTTCCTTTTTGCAAGTTTTCCTTTTTGTTTTGCAGGCCATGGCTAGGGTCAAGACTGTTGCTCATGGACATTATCACTGCAGAGCCAAGCGGAGATTGGATGACGAGGCAGGTCCATCTCACGCCTATGACCCTATTCATGAGTCTGAGCCAGAGCCCTCTTAAATTCAGGAGGAGCCAGCAGAGCCCACTCCACCCAGTCTCCATCCGGTAGTAGACTACAGTCTTCGGCTGAGGCATCTTCTTCACAGGCTGACGCTGAGGCTGAGTACATACCATTTCCATCACCACCACCAGCTCAGCCAGACTAGGCCTTGGACAGGCCATTGCCGAGATACTCACGCCTTCGAGTGGCGCATGAGTCTGTATTTGACATAGACTACTTCTCCCAGTCTGTTCTTACCCAAACATCATATGACGATATAGACCGGAGGGGTATCTCAGCCATACTAGCCCTTGTTACATACCCAGTGTACCCGAGGTTGGTCCAGATGTTCTTCCAGAACCTCCGACCTGCCCCGAGTAACCTGGGGGAGCTGCGGACTGCCATTGATGGCCACCCTATCAGTATCACGGTGGACACTCTTTCCAGATCTTGCCGTTATCCACATGTCTGCCCTCCCGATCTCCAGGATACCTATCCTACTCTATGGAGGCCCTCATATGCAGATATGGCCGTTGCACTCACAGGTCACTATGCCGGTGGCGAGCTTTTCGCCACCCGGACTTATCTGCCAGACGACCTGTGGTTCTTCGATTTGGTGCTATACCAAAATGTTTTTATGGCCGGCCACAAGATACAGAGGCGTGGCGACTATCTTACAGCTTTATACTCCTTCTATACAGGGCACTGGCTGTCCATTCCTGCACTCATCTGGAGCATTATGATGAAGCTATATGTGGATCACATTAGCAAGGCCAAGCCCAAACGGGCTAAGTATCTCCCATTCAGCCATCTCATCACACATATTCTGATAAACCAGCGCTATCCCTTCCAGCCACGGGAGCGTACTGAGTCTGGGGCCTGCTCATTCAAGAAGAAGGATTGGGATAAGAGCTACAAGGCTCATATTAAAAGTCTACAGGACGACGCTGTAGAGGCAGTTGAGGAGCTAGAGAGAGAGAGGAGTTGGAGCAAGCAGCGGCAACAGCAGCAGAGCAGGCGGCGGACGATATACCAGTCGATCCGGCTGCCATGCATATGGATATTAACTTGGAGCAGCCAGTAGAGGACCCATAGCATCACTCTCCAGTTGGGTCACCCATTCAGGATGAGAAGTAGGCTCAGGATCATCATTCTCCCGCTCTAACAACACCTGAGGCTCCAGTTTAGATACCCAGCTTCGGAGAGCGTCTTCAGACTCTGGAGAATGGCATGGTTTCCATCCGTACTGATATTGCTTCACTCCGCACGGATGTCATAGCTGCATTACGTGATCTATCTATAGACATCTGCAGAGCACGCCCTGCTCGTCCGACCTCCTCTTCATGATTTCTATATCTTCTTCTCCTATTATATATCTGTGATATCTGTCATATTTTTGCTACTGTTATATATTTGCGATTAGTCTGTTAGCCTAGACACTGGATGTACTGTACTATACTTTATTTTTCTTTTATGCATATTTTGTTTATGGATGTAATATATGCGTATTGATATATCTGTCTGTGATTGACTCCATCAGGTGCTTCCCAGTGACTTCAGTGAGAGAAAGTACTGCCCGAATTTTTTAGGACCACTCTTTTTCCTCTCTCCTTACTTTAATTTCTTATCCCATTTACACTTGCATGTCCACTGTACATTGTTATTATCCCCTTTGTTGTCTAATGAACTTTTGTCTAGTGCCATCTTTTCAGGACCACAGTTAATCCCAAGTTTGGGGGGGCTATGCCACCTACTTTGGATACTTGTGTCCCGGCCATTCTTTACTTAGCTGCACTGGTATACTCTTTCCTTTGTTCTCTTTGCACATTGAGGACATTGTGCCATTTAAGTTTGGGGGGGAGGGGTAATGATGTTAATTGCAGTATTTGATTTCAATTTAAAATTTTTAGCATGACTTGTGTATTTGAGGAATTTTTTATGATTGGTCCATAACTAGCTATGATTTTGATCTTTTGAGAACTATATTGCTTAAAATTTAAAAATTGCTCGACTTGAAAGTCCAATACTCCTTGCATGCCTTATGGATGCTATTTAGGAGTAAATTTTTCGAAAGATTGATATCATACTTACATTTGTGGTCCACATCATCCTGATTTTGTGATTATTTTGAGATTCACTCTAGTATTCTACACTAGCACAGGCGCACACTAGCATTCATTTGTGGGGTACATGTTTTGTTGATAATTGAATTGGTTATATCCCAATTGAGTTAGTAGTGCATTGAAGGCTTTCATTCGTAATAAAGGTGGATAACAACCCCTTTTCATCAAGTAGCTGGGATTCTAGCCTCATCAAGCACTGAACTTCTCGTGCTGAAAGGTGGAGGGCCCAAACTTTAGGTTAATAATTTAATGTTAAAAAAAAAAAAAAGGAAGAAAGTTGTAAAAGCAATAAAAAGTGAGGACTTCTCCCAAAAGGTGAGAAGTGGGAAATTTTTAGATAGAGGTTATTTTGATTTGTAGCCTAGTTGATTTGAGCTTGTAAGTCCTTAAGGGTGTTTGAATACCTAGTGCCCTAAAGCCGTCTGGTTTGGGAGTCATTGACCTAACACTTGACCTCATGGATCGCTAGAAATCTTAATAGATCAACACATTGCACCATGTTTCCATCTTTGATCCTATAAAACAAAAAAAAAAAAAAAAAAAATTTGAGTGAAAGGAATAAGCGCACCTAGAATAATAAAGCTTTAATAAAAGGTCTACTCTTTGTCTTGATGATCGGTACTAGATTTGTGTGCTAGTTTGAGGGTAAGGATGTGATCATTTCTTTAGTTGGCTAAGATAGCAACATACTTGATGCCGGTCCACTCAAAAAGGATTCTAGAGTTGTTTTGATTTGCATAATCATTTTCTTGATGTGTGGAGGACCATACTTACTTGCTTGATGTTGAAATTTTAGGAGATTACTTGGAAATGTTTGAAAAATTGCATGCTTGAGGTAGTTTTATCCCAATGCTTGTTTACAATATTGGTATCTCTTTAATGAGAATGAGCTTAATGTTTGTGGGTATCATTTCTGGAAACCCTCACGAGACTTCACTCGTCCACTAGGGTTAACCTAGGGATTCAAAAGGCTTGTTGCATATGCTAAATGTAATCGTGTTCCCTACGAAAGTAGCGTTATCTATTTATTGTTTTCTAGTTCATAGTTGTATAGTTATTCATTTCATTCCTTTACTTTCTAGTTCATTGCTAGGGACTACCAATATTTAAGTGTGGGGGTGTGATAAGCGTTGAAAAGTGCGCTTTTAAACCCCTTAAGCTTAGGTGTTCTAGAACATTTATCTATCTTATTTTCCCATTTTAGATTGATTTTGTATTATTTTCATTTTCAGGTACTTATCCCCAAAATAAGCTAACTCAGCTAAATAAGAGCATAATTGAAGCAATCTTGAGACGAATCAAAGAAAGGAGCAAAGTGGGAGCAAAAGGAAGCAAGTGGTGGAAATTTAGCAAGTTCAATCGATCTCATAAAATATTCGATCGATCGAAAGTTCATCGATATTAGCATTTCAAGATGGATCCAAGCTCTTTTGTCCTTATCCAAAGATCCCACAAAGTTCGATCGATCCAACTTTCTTCCGATCGATCGAAAAGATTCGATCTTATCCACTTGTACCACTCTACCTACCACATGTCTCTTTCCCAAAAATATCTTCAAAATATCTCAGATATGTTTTTATCCAAAAAGGCGTCGCCATAGAGGATCGATCCAGCTTAAATTTGATAGATCTCAGCCATCTTCGATCAATTTTACCACAAGTTTGATCGATCAAACTTCCCAAAGCCTAAGAAAATCTAATTTCCAGCTCATTAAAAGTTGTCTCATATCCAATTATTAGAAGGAATATGGGTGTACGAGCCCAGCTCATTGTGGGTGATATTTAACCTACCTATATAAGGAATATGAGCCATTCTTGAGAGCATATACTTGATAGTAGATACATACACTGGAGACACAATTTTCATATTCTTAGTGAGGAAGAAAAGAAAGGAGGAGGCTAGAGACACAAGCTTGGAGTTCTTTCATCAACCAAGAAGATGAGCAATCTTTACCATGGAGTTAGCCCTTGAGGGTTGGAAGACACCATCCATGAGTGGCTAGACATCCTCTTGGGGCTAGAGTTAGCCCTAAGCATGCTTTCTACATCTTGATTTATGTATTTTTGAGGGGATTTGTATTGTGATACATGGTTTAACACTTTTATATATATAGATCTTGTTTATTCAATGATTTTGTATGGTTTAATGCTTCCAATTGATCATTTCATTCTATCCATATGTCTATGTATGCTAGAATAGATGTTCATGTGTTTATCTCTATTTCTTGTGTTATTGATGCATGTCTATGTGTATTATGCTATAGATCTAGAGATTGTCAAGACATTATGCTTAATGGAATGCTCTTGTGGTTTATTTGATGGTTCATACTCATTTCTTGATGGATTGTGCCTCTCCCTTAATTTAATTAGTTTAATTTCATGTCATTAGCTTAATTGTAGTGTAGTTGTAGTTTAGATGTTAAATGGGAGGACAATCCATGCTTGTTGTTTGATGTTCCATACTTATGAAAACAAGTAGCATATATCTCTAACCTTGTGATGTGTTTGGATTGGGAGCTTAAAGAAAGGATTAATGGCTTAGTTTAATATATTGTGCTATCCACTATGTTGCTTAGACAATATATGCTTAATTTGTCATCCATGCTTGTTGAAACAACTACACACACACTATGTTGCAATACATGTTTTCCCCCTCATTAATCATTCATTAAGGGTGTAGAAAAACTATGCTTAGTGATGATCTCTAAACCCCCAGATCTCTCTCTTATTTTCTCTTCATTACATTTAATTGCCTACTTTAGTATAAATTGCATTTTAGTGTAATTCAACCACCAACCAATCTTTTGATCACTCGACCTACTAACCCTAATCTCGATTCCACAACCTAGTACGACCACCAATCCCTTGGGACAATCCCTACTCGCCCTAACTATATTTTTAGTAAAAGGTAGTAATGACAATTTTTAAACGTAAAACTTGGCCACATTCATCATAGCCCTACACCACTATCTTTTAGTGCACAAAATTTAGATTTGGGGTGCAACCTCCTTGAGCCCACCACGTACCATTCAGATATTGGAGGACATACGACGGGCTTGCATGTTAGATTTTAGGGGTAGTTGGGAAGATTACTTACCCTTGGTTGAGTTTGATTACAACAACAGTTACCAAACTAGTATTGGTATGGCACCTTTTGAGGTGTTGTAAGGCAGACCTTGTAGATCTCCAGTTTGTTGGATCGAGGTAGGTGATGCAATCGCCTTGGGTCTTGACATTGTCATTGAAACTACTGAAAAGATTAAGTTGATTCGACAGCGGTTGGCTACATCTCAAAATAGACAGAAAAGTTATGCTAACAGGAGGAGGAGATCCTTGTCTTTTGAGGTAGGGGACCACGTCTTTCTCAAGATCTCTCCACGGAAGGGATTTCTGAGATTTCGATAGACGGGCAAGTTGTCTTCTAGGTTCATTGGACCATTTCAAATTTTGGAATGCGTCGGTGAAGTTGCTTATCATTTGGCATTGCTACCAGACCTGGATAGGGTTCACGACGTCTTTCTTGTCTCTATGTTGAGGAAGTACGAGCTGGATCCATCGCAAGTTTTATGGTGGACAGATGTTGTGGTTGATGAGGACGTGACCTACAAGGAGGGTCCAGTCTAGATTCTTAATTCACGAGAGCAGGTCTTGTAGACCAAGACCATTCCATTGGTTAAGGTCTTGTGGAGACATCGCTACATTAAGGAGGCTACCTAGGAGCTTGAACAGGATGTTCGCTCTCAGTATCCCAGTTTGTTCTTTCTTTCAGGTACGACCTGATTTCGGGGACGAAATCCTTTTAAGGAGGGTAGGTCGTAATGACCCGATCATTTTCCTCCCTTTCATTTTCGGTGATTTTTTTTTTATTCGTCCTTTTCCTTAATTATTTCGTCTTTTTCCCGTTTATCATTTTTCCTTGCATAACCTCATTTTTTGTGCTCAGATTTTATTCTGGCTTTGCATGCATCCACGATATTTGTTTTCCATAACATTTGTATTTTTACTTTTGTAGAAAATACATTCTTGTTGCTAACTCTTTTGTAAAAAGGCATGGATGCATAATTATTGTAATTATTTTTGATTTTGGGGTCTTAGTGTAATTATGCAAAGTAATTATTTTTCGTCTTAGGGACCATCTTGCAATTTAATTTGGAAGATATTTTGGAAAAGGACCTTTTTGTAATTTTTGAAAAATGTGACAAGTGTCACATTCTCATGGAGCCACTTGTTGGCATTGTGGTGGAGAGACTTGGATGCATCATCTTGTGACATTTGGAGGGTGGAGATTCACCCACATGTTGGCCTAGGATTGGTGCACTTATTGGCTTAGATGGTTGACAATGTAGGCTTAAGATTAAGCCTAGGAAGGAGCCTTGGATTTGTGACAAGTATAGGCTCACACATGTGTCTTGCATTGTGTATGTGTGTGAGGTAGTGTAAGAGCACATAGTGAGTGGAGGATTTCTAGACCCTCCACTCACCATTTTCACTTTACGTTTCTCATTTCCTTTGTTCTTCAAAACCCTAACCTAGCCACCATTGGAGGAAAGCTTGGTTAATAGCTTATTCCTTCATTTTGGCCTCCTTCCACTCACCTTAGACTATTAACCTTGGGAGACAAAAGTTTCCTTTCACTCTCCTCTTCAAAACACTAGAATTGTTTTTTCCATTTTGAGCTTAGTTGCTTGGGATTATAGAGATTCAATTCTCTATTGAGATAAGGGTGGTAGTATGTTTATATTTTGAGTATTTTAAGTCCTTTGGGGTTTATTATATATTGTTTACATGCTTTTAATATGATAGTCTTGCATATTATAGAAAACCCTCACTTTTTGACTCAGGGTTTATTGATTTAAACATGTATTATATGTATTTACCTTGTATAGAAGGATTATATGATTTAGTAGTATGCTAAATTCTAGTATTTTTACATGTGGTACTGATATAGAACTCTTATAGAATTATTGATGTTATATGAAATTCATATTGATTTGAATTATTATATTTATGGCGATGATAGTTCTATATTATTGTTGAGACACGAATTAAATTGATAAGTTGGTGATATTGTCTTGTACATTAAATCATGATGAGAACTTGTCATTTATTATGCCATGCTAGACTTGGAACACTAAGACATGGTTTGTGTGGTTTCAAAATACTTGTGCATGGAAGGTGGTATATATGCTTTAATATTGGGTATAAGTTTTGAACTTGATATATTTTGGATTTTCTTAGGTCATTGTTACGAGTGACATGGCTAGAGTTTGGCTCTAGTGCGGGAGGTATGAGTTCTTCCCATTTATAGTGTGCACTAGGGTGGTATTCCCCGCGGGTTAATGCCCGGAATAACTGTTTAGGTCTTGGATTTATCCATGGCATGATGTCCAAGTATTCCATTATTTGATTTTGCATTAAATTCCAAGTTGACAGCCAATGCTTAATTGTGACTTGTAATTTTGGTTAATGGTGATTTGATGTTGTTAAGTGCATTGATATTGTTATTGCATTGTTATAGAATCATTTAAACTAGTTTAAGATGATTCCTTAGAACACCTTGAACATAGACGTTAAGTGGAATGCTCCCTTGTATTCGTCTATATTGATCTTGCAATGACATTGAAACTTTAGGGTATACGCATATGCTTCTTCTTACGAGTAACTTGATTACTCACCCTAGTTACGTGGGTTATTTTACAGGTAAGGAGACTATGTTCTCGGATGCTCATCATCCTTAGACACTTATGAGCAATTTGGAACATCATTTGTATATTGACATGCACTTATTTAGCATGCTTTTCTTTTGGATATTATTTTTTTTGTGTAGCATGGATGTATGGCATTTTAGAAGCTAAGATGGCTTCTTTCATGTAATGTGTATTTAAGTACTCTTTTTAATGCTTATTTTGTATGTATAACATGAGGCCAAGGGCCATTAAACTTCAAGTTTACATGTATGCTTTTAAAACATAAGTTTTGTCCTAATAGTCTATTTTGTGAAGATGGAGGTTTGAAAGGTCAATTTTTGTAAATGGATTGAAATGAGGCCGTAGGCCATTGTAGCGCGTTTAGCGCATTTAAAACATCATTTTACGTTTGCGGGCATGCTTACAGTTCATAAAACTCTTAAGTTGCAACTTTTGAACTATTTATGGAATAATTTATGGATTTTATGCAAAAACTCATGCATGAGAGCAAGTTTCATGCTTTACTTTGGTTTAGCATGTTGATTACGATTGATTAAGGCTAGAAAACATTTTCAAACTCATTTTGGATCGAATTGAACAAATGCATGGTATTAAAGTTGGACCGGGTAAGTTTTTCAGACTCTGCAGCAGCTTTTATTTTACTGCAGCAGAGGAGTCGGTCGGCTAACAAGTGTCGTCGATCAGCTGACACATGCTCGAGGAACCATTCCAGTAGCCATTTTAGGATTTTCATCATTTTGGCTTGCTAACGATTGGGATTTGGCCGACCAACGATGGAGTTTCGGCTGGCTGATGAGAGCCTTTCGGTCGACCGATCCTCCCTGGGACCATCTCACTTTATTTTACTTGGACAGTTTCCTTGTATCGACTTCAGAGGGTCATAACTCTTTCATTCTTAGTCCAAATTGATTCGTTCTTGAGTCTAAATTCAAGAGCTTGGAGTTGGATTTCCAATGGTTCCAACCATACCATAAAACTCCACCTATAGTGAGAGTTATTTTGGTTTTAGTGAGATAGGTTCATGGTATCTTTTAAACGGAGAATGCCGTTTTGTTCTTTTTTTATCTTTTCCGTCCGGACTCTGAATCAGGCGATTCTTAAGTCCAACTTCATTCATTTTTTATTATCTTTGCAATGGTATACACGGTGGCATCCATTTTAGTTTGGAATGACCATTTTAACCTTGGTTCATTTCTTTTCGAGTTTGACATTCTTGCTTCATTTGCTTGGTTTATTTGAGTTCCATGACTTCATGGGGAGTCATTTTGGTGCCTTAGGGATGACATACATCTCTAGAGGTCATTTTGTACATTTTGCTTCTACATTTCAGATCCATTATCGGGTCATCTTTTGGTCATCACTGATGCACCTGGTTTACAAAACTTGGGCCGTCACAGCATAAGTACGGTGAAACCACACAAACCATGTCCTAAGGATTCAAGTCTATAATGGCATACACCAGGTCAAATCTTCAATGTGCTATTCGTTACACATGCAAATGTATATAATGTCGAATCTTCAATGTACACGCTATAATGGCATTATTATTCAATATTGAAAACTTGATTTCATAAATATAATACAAGTCCAAAATCATGATTTAAACATACAATCAATGTCAAATATTTGATTAAATCATTAATGCAATAAAAATGGAAATTAATTTTAGAATTCAAATCTCATCCACATATTCCCTAATTAATATATGTCAAAGATCATAGCATAGTCATTACATATATCAAGTCAAACATTCATTTAAATGAATAGAACACTTAAATAAAAATTAATTAAACTAATTAATTAATTTCTCTAGATTTTAAATCAACTTCAAATGATTCCAAATTAATATATGTTAAGGGTAAGTAATCTTCCCAACTACCCCCAAAATCCAACATGCAAGCCTATAACATATCCTTCAATATCTGAATGGTACGCTTCGACTGACCATCAGTCTGAGTATGGAATGCCATGCTGAAATGAAGCCCTGTGTCAAGAGCCTCCTGAAAACTCTACCAAAAGTGAGACGTGAATCTGGGATCCCTATCCGAAACAATGGATACTGGAACCTCATGAAGCTTGAGAATCTGCCCCACATACAATCCACTAAGTCTCCTTGCGTCATCTGTCACTGCCATAGGTAAAAAGTGAGCCGTCTTAGTCAATTTGTCAACAATAACCCAAGCAGCATCATTCCCTGCCTTAGATCTCAGAAACCCCGTCACGAAATCCATAGTGATGTGCTCCCACTTCCACTTTGCCACTGGTAGTGGTTGCAACAAACCTACCGGTCTCTGATGCTCCGCCTTCACTTGCTGACAAGTAAGGCATTTAGCCACGAACTGAGAAACATCCCGTTTCATACCTTTCCACTAAAACTGTCTCCACAAATTATGATACATCTTCATACCACCAGGATGAACTGCGAGTCAAGAATGGTGAAAATCCTGAAGAATAATGTCACGACAAGACAAAGGAACAAACATCTTTCCTCTGTACCACTGTCTGAATGCAAGGTCCAACCTTCTACATTCTCGCCGCCTAAAATCCAATCGTGGATGTACTTTATCTCCCCATCCTCCTGTTGTGCCTCAATAACTCTGCTAACAAGAGCTAGTTGAGCCACAAGACTAAATAAGATAGCCGGTGAAACATCCTCGTACAACTGTAGACCAAGATCTGTAAGCTCTTCTAGCATCTTCCATCTATGGACGGAAATGTTAGCAAGAGTACCCCGTGACTTCCTACTTAATGCATCGACCACCACATTGGCCTTTCCCGGATGATACTATAACTCAAAGTCGTAGTCCTCTATGAACTCAACCCATCTGCACTGTCTCAAATTCAAATCCTTCTAAGAGAAGAGATATTTGAGACTCTTATGATCAGAGAAAACCTTAAACTTTTTCCCGTACAAATAATGTCTCCACCCCTTCAGGGCAAAGATAACTGCTGCCAACTCCAAATCATGTGTGGGATAGTTCAACTCGTGAGTCTTCAACTATCAAGACCCATAAGCTACCACCCATTCAGTTTGTATCAGAACACAACCTAAACCTTCTCGCGAAGCATCACAATAGACCACGTAACCCAAACCACGTTCAAGTATGATTAAAATTGGAGCTGATGTCAATCTAACCTTCAACTCGTAAAAAGCAGAATCACAAGCCTTATTCCATATGAACTTAACTCCCTTGCGAGTAAGTTGAGTCATAGGTGTCGCTAGACGAGAGAAATCCTGAACAAATCTCCTGTAGTAGCGAGCTAGGCCAAGGAAGCTCCGAACTTTAAAAACTGTCTTTGGGTGTTCCCAATCCATCATAGACTCAATCTTTGACAGATCCACTACAACACAGCCCCTTGACACGACATGTCCAAGGAACTTCAACTTCGGTAGCCAAAATTTGCATTTCTCAAACTTGGCATACAATTGGTTATCCCTAAGGATCTACAAAACCGTTCTCCAATGATACTTATGCTCTTCTATCGAGGCTGAGTATACAAGGATGTCATCTACGAACACCACCACAAATCTGTCAAGATAGTCACTGAATACACGGTTCATCAAATCCATAAAAGCTGCTAGAGCATTTGTCAAACCAAATGGCCATACCGTGTGCGAAAAACGGTCTTGGATATATCCTCATCCTTAACCCTCAACTAATAGTAACCCGATCTCAAATCAATCTTCAAAAAGCAATCACTCCTTTTAACTAGTCAAACAAGTCATCAATCCTAGGTAAAGGATCCCTGTTCTTGATCGTAGCATGATTCAACTTGCGATAATCAATGCAAAGTCTTAAAAACCCATCATTCTTCTTCAAAAAAAGAACCGGTGCTCCCCATAGTGAAGCACTAGGATGAATAAAGCCCTTAGCTTTCAAATCATCCAACTGACCTTTCAGCTCATCAAGCTCTGTCGGTGCCACATGGTACGGTGCTATTGAGATGGGTGCTGTACCAGGAATGACATCAATGGCAAAAATAACTTCCCTTAAAGGAGGTAACTCTATCAGTTCCTCTGGAAAGACATCAACAAAATCCTTAACAACTGCCGGAAGAACATAGCCCATACTGGTATCCTCGTCAACTAGCAAACTAGTCAAGAAGAATCTGTGGCGACTCTAGTCACCAATGCTGAAAACCATTGCTGGGTGGGAATCGCTCCGATCTCCCACAAAATGGAAACAATCTCCCTTAGGAGTGCAAACGGACACTTTCCCGCGGAAGCAATCAATCGTAACCTGAAAGAATGACAACTAATCCATCCCAAGAATGATGTCAAAGCCCGTCTTGTCGAGAACAACGAAATCGAACTCTAAGGTCCACTCGGCTATCTTAATAACACAACCTCGACAAACACGATCCAAAGATACTGGACCCCCAACTGGTATGTTAACACAGAGAAGACTATCCCGAAGTGTGACTTCTAGGCCCAATGAATATACAAATGATGCAGAAATGAAAGAGTATGATGTACCCATGTCAACAAGAACCTGTGCCCAAGAACTGAAAACTAAAAGCATCCGATTGTGGAAGAACATAGCTCGTCCCTGAGCCCCTGAGCCCTGTTGTGAACTGCCATGATAGTCTGACTGATGTGAAGAAATAGTAGGTGTAAAACCCCTGGCTAGATAAGTGCCAACTAGTGCCACTGGCTGTGGTGCTTGAGGAACTCTGAAACCAAACTGAACCATTGCAGACTATGCTGGTACCATCTGTGAATTCGTGCCACCACGTGACTTGTTCAACAACTGTGGACAATCCTTCTTGAGATGTCTTAGTCGCCTGTAATAGAAGCAAGCTCCCTGCCCTATTTTCGTAGAAACTGATGTTTGACTGGCCTATGGTTGAAGCTGTGGGCAGCGAGGCTTGATGTGCCCTGGCTGCTGGCAATGGTGACAAATCACATCCCGAGCTGATCCTGAAGATACAGGAATTGTGGGTGCAGAACGACTCTACTGTGGTGCCCCCTGTGGGTGTGTACTGTTCCCTGCCTTAGCTTTCTTCCATTGACTCCTGGAAGACAACGGAGTGTCGCCGTGAGGCTGCTTGTGTGAACCCTTGATCCGTGACTGATCTCATTCCTCTGCCTCAGCTAGTATAGCCCTCTGGACTACTTCTCTGTAAATCCTCAAATCAAGAATTGAGACTCGTGGCCTGATGTCAAAACGTAGCCCATTTTGAAACTTCATTGCCCTAGCCTCATCTGTCGCCACCATATCCTCGGCATAACGAGAGAGAGAAGTTAATCGTGTCTTATACTCAATGACACTCATAGTGCCCTGATAAAGACCTTTGAACTGTATCCTCATCTCCCGCCTCATAGCCCTCGGAAAGAAGCGCTCGAAGAATAAATCTCTGAACTTATTACAAGTCATCAACTTAACATTGTGGACATTGGTCATAGACCTCCACCAGATATCTGCATCTCCCATGAATATAGTGGCTGTCAAAGAAATCCTCAACCTGTCCATGGATATCGCCATACTGTCCAATTTGCGAACCATAAGGTCCAACCAAGCTTCTGAGACTAGCGAATCTGAACTCCCTGCAAATGCATTAATCTTAACCCTCTATAGTTGCATGAAATACTCTGGTGCCTCATTGACTATCGGTGTCGGTGCCAAGGTTGGAATTTGTATCCCTGCCACCTGCCTACGTATCAACTCCTATAGGGATTCAGCGATCCCCTGATTAATTCCCTAAGCCATTCACTCCTCATAAGTCAGTGCCCGTGTTGGATTAGTATCCACTCCACGAACTAGAATCCTGGGCCTTCCCGGACCCCTCATAGGCTCATTGTCATCCACCTGCTCCTCAACGCCCTGACGTGAACCATGATGCTAAATGCACGAAAGGGAGGAGGTCAATAATAACATAAGTTATCATGACCGAATGCAACTCGCACTATGATTGCATAAAACATGAAGCAAGACAAGGTATGCAACATACGATGCAATCCAAGAAAGCTGTTTAAACAATTAAGCACTTTAAACAGATAAGCATATATGTCAAACAAAGATGCTCTCAACCACAAAGACACATAAGCATAAGGACATGTCATAATACCAAACGTGCTATCAAGAAACACATAAGCATGTTATAATGCTGAAACATGTTATTAAAGGCATGTGAAAATATTAAAGTAGATCAACAAAAGCATGATATGCTCCCAAAACCCATCGTCCTAAGGTATTCAAACCTAGGAGCTCTAATATCCCATGTGACGGCCCAAGTTTTGTAAACTCGGTACGTCAGTGATGACCAAAAGATAACCCAATAATGGATCCAAAATGCGGAAGTGGAATGTACTAAATGACCTCTAGAGATGTATGTCATCCCTAAGGCACTGAAATGACTCCCTATGAAGTCATGGAACTCAAATAAACCAAGCAAATGAAACAAGAATGTTAGACTCGAAAAGAAATGAACCAAGGTTAAAATGGTCATTCCAAACTGAAATGGATGCCACCGTGCATACCATTGGAAAGACAATAAAAAATGAACGAAGTTGGACTTAAGAATCACCTGATTCGGAGTTCGGACGGAAAAGATAAAAAAAAGAACAAAACGGCATTCTCCGTTTAAGAGATACCATGAACCTATCTCACTAAAATAGAAATAACTCTCACTATTGGTGGAGTTTTGTGGTGTGGTTAGAACCATTGGAAAGCTAACTTCAAGCTCCTAAATTTAGACTCAAGAACGAACCAATTTGGATTAAGAATGAAAGAGTTATGACCCTCTGAAGTTGATGTAAGGAAACTGTCCAAGTAAAATAAAATGAGATGGTCCCAGGGAGGATCGGTCGACCGAAAGTCTCTCATCAGCCGGCCGAAACTCCATCGTTGATCGGCTGAACCCCAATCATTAGCCGGCTGAAATGATGAAAATCCTAAAATGGCTACTGGAATGCTCCTCGAGAATGTGTTAGCTGACCGACGATGCTCGTTAGTCGACGGATGCTCATCAGTCAACTGATGCCTCTACTACAGCAAAATAAAAGCTGCTGCAGAGTGTGAAAAATGCACTCGGTTCGACCTTGATGCCATGCATGTATCCTAATTGAACCCAAATGAGTTTGAAAACATTTTCTAGCTTTAATCAAGCGTAATCAACATGCTAAACCAAAGAAAAGCATGAAACCTGCTCTCATGCATAAGTTTTTGCATAAAATCCATAAATCATTCCATAAATAGTTCAAAAGTTGCAACTTAAGAGTTTTATGAATTGTAAGCATGCTCGCAAACGTAAAATGATGTTTTAAACGTGCTATAATGGCCTACGGCCTCATTTTAATCCATTTACAAAAGTTGACCTTTCAAACCTCCATTTTCACAAAATAGGCTATTAGGACAAAACTTATGTTTTAAAAGCATACATGTAAACTTGAAGTTTAATGGCCCTTGGCCTCATGTTATACACACAAAATAAGCATTAAAAGGAGTACTTAAATACACATTACATGAAGGAAGCCATCTTAGCTTCTAAAATACCATACATCTAAGGTACACAGAAATATAATATCCAAAAGGAAAACATGCTAAACAAGTGCATGTCAATATACAAAAGATGTTATAAATTGCTCATAAGCCTTTAAGGATGATGAGCATCTAAGAACATAATCTCCTTATCTGTAAAATAACCCACACAACTGGGGTGAGTAATCAATTTACTCGTAGGAAGAAGCATATGCGTATACCCTAAAGTTTCAATGTCATTGCAAGATCAATATAAACGATTATATAGGAGCATTCCACTTAACGTCTATGTTCAAAGTGTTTTATGGAATCATCTTAAACTAGTTTAAATGATTCTATAATAATGCAATAACAATATCAATATACTTAACAACATCAAATCACCATTAACCAAAATTACAAGTCACAATTAAACATTGGTTGTCAATTTGGAATTTAATGCGAAATCAAATAGTGGAATACTTGGACATCATGCCTTGGATAAAGCCAAGACCTATACAGTTATTCTGGGCATTAACCTGCTGGGAATACTACCCTAGTGCGCATTATAAATGTGGAGAACTCATACCTCCCGCACTAGAGCCAAACTCTAGCCATGCCACTTGTAACAATGTCCCAAAAAAATCCAAAATATATCAAGTTCAAAACTTATATACAATATTAAGGCATATATACCACCTTCCATGCACAAGTATTTTGAAACCACACAAACCATGTCTTAGGATTCCAAGTTTAGAATGGTATAATAAATGAGAAGTTCTCATCATGATATAATGTACAAGACAATATCAACAGCTTATCAATTTAATTCGTGTCTCAACAATAATATAGAATTATCACCACCATAAATATAACAATTCAAATCAATATGAATTTCATATAAGAGTAATAATTCTACAAGAGTTCTATATCACTATCACATGTGAAAATACTAGAATTTAGCATACTACTAAATCATATAATCCTTCTACACAAGGGAAATACATACATGCTTAAATCAATAAACCCTAAGTCAAAAAGTGCAGGTTTCCTATAATATGCAAGACTGTCATATTAAAAGCATGTACACAATATATATTAAACCCCAAAGAACTTAAAACACTCAAAATATAAACCTACTACCACCCCTACCTTAATAGAGAATTGAATCTCTATAATCCCAAGTAACCAAGTTCAAAATGGAAAAAAATAATTCTAGGGTTTTGAAGAGGAGAGTGAAAGGAAACTTTTGTCTCCCAAGGTTAATTGTCTAAGGTGAGTGGAAGGAGGCCAAAATGAAGGAATAAGCTAGGTTAGGGTTTTGAAGAACAAAGGAAATGAGAACGGTAAAGTGAAAACGGTGAGTGGAGGGTCTAAAAATCCTCCACTTACTATGTGCTCTTACACTACCTCTCACACACACACAATGCAAGACACATGTGTGAGCCTATACTTGTCATAAATCCAAGGCTTCTTCCTAGGCTTAATCTTAAGCCTACATTTGTCAACCATCTAAGCCAATAAGTGTACCAATCCTAGGCCAACATGTGGGTGAATCTCCACCCTCCAAATGTCACAAGATGATGCATCCAAGTCTCTCCACCACAATGCCAACAAGTGGCTCCATGAGAATGTGACACTTGTCACGTTTTTCAAAAATTACAAAAGGTCATTTTCTAAAATATCTTCCAAATTAAATTGTAAGATGATCCCTAAGACAAAAAATAATTACTTTGCATAATTACACGAAAACCCCAAAATCAAAAATAATTACAATAAAGTAAGCATCCATGCCCTTTTACAAAAGAGTTAGCAACAAGAATGTATTTTCTACAAAAGTAAAAATACAAATGTCATGGAAAAAAAATATCGTGGATGCATGCAAAGCCGGAATCAAATCCGAGTACAAAAAATGAGGTTATGCAAGGAAAAAATGATAAACGGGAAAAAGACAAAATAGGGAAAAGGACGAAAAAAGAAAAAAAAAAAAAGAAAAAAATCACTGAAAAAGGAAAGGGAGAAAAATGACCGAGTTATTACATTAAGTCCACAATCAATACACATCATCAAATTAGAGAAATATACTAGTTGTATTCATAAGCATGGAACATCAAACAACAAGCATGGATTGTCCTCCCATCTAAGAAAGTAATGTTACTATACTACTACTAAGCTAAGGATATGAAAATTAAACTAACTAAACTAAGGAAGAGGCACAATCCATCAAGAAATGAGTATGAACCATCAAACAAACCACAAGAGTATTCCATTAAAGCACCATGCCTTGACAATCACTAGATTCATAGCATCAACACACACATACATGCATCAATATCACAAAATCTAGAGATAAACACATGAACATTGTGATACCCTCGGATTTCCGGATGCGGGTTGGCCGGGCCCACGCTCGATAAACCGAGGATATCAAATCAATTAGCAATTTAACGAACACAGAATACAATATAGGAAACAGGAATGAATAAAATTTTGCTGAAAGAACTAAAATGAAAATCCTTTAATGGAAAAAACCTCCGAATAAACTTTATATGCAAGAACTAGTTTGAATACACCAACTTCTCCTTTACTTCTAATACAACTCGGGAATCCATCTTGTGAACCCCTACTAAAAATATTCCAATACTGAACATGAACAACTGCAAAGAAAACCAATGATCATAACGAGAAGAAAATACTCCTATGTCGTCGGTGGAGTGAATAACTGTATCTGCTCAGCACGATTAAACCCAAAGCCTGGAACTGACGAATACCTGTAAAAATAAGAGTGGGTCAGGCCCACATGCAAGTTCTATCCTAACTGCAATTCAGACAGTGACCCGATACGCAGATACACCCTAGATATCTCAGCAATAGCTATCTAGTCCATACATATATAAATATCCACACTAAGGGACATTCACTGGACTATGTAGGGGGTCTCAACCTAAATAGAAGGCAACATGCAAAAACACACCCAAAGGTGGGCATGAGTACCTAGACCTAACAGGGTACACCTCAACCTACTATAACCAGCTACGCATCCACAGCATATACGTACCCTAACCAACGAGTCTGAGACTCAAGCTCATCTCACGGTACCATAATCATATATTTAAAATCCGTCCAAACCAGAGTATGTCATTCAATTTCTTTGTTGATCTGACATAAGACGTATAATCAGTTAACCACTCAACTTATTCAGTTGATATGAGTTAACTCCAAACAACAGTAAATCCAAATGGTCACTCAACTTACTCAGTTGATCTGACTTAAACAAAATTAGGATTCAATATTTTACAATCCTTTCCTTTAATCCAATAGGTTAGGTTTATGCGTTTTGAGCTAAACCATCCCTAGTATGATACCGTCCCATACCGGTGCATACAATCCTCCATATCCATGTAATTGACAAAATATATATTAATCCAACAATTAAAATCCAAAACCATGTAAAAATTACAGACTATGATAAATAGTACATCAATTTAATATCCAAAACCAAAAGCCAGGTAATTGCAGAATAGTTCATATAATACTTCAGCAATTTCAATTCAAAACCATCATCCAGTTAATTGTAGAATAATATATACCATTTCACAATTAACATCCAAAACCATGTAAATTACAACATATAAATTAAAGTTTAGCAATTCACAGTCCAAACCAATATTCAAATAATTGCAGAACTGTGTTTAACATTCAGCAATTCAAATCCAAGCTTATAACCATATAGTTGCAGGAACCGATTTAATAATTTAACAAATAGCATCCCGAGCATGCATAGATCAGAACTAATAATTAAATGACCTTCTCATGCATTTTAAACAAGTTTTATAATCATGCTAAATCCGATCAAATTGCTAAAATTTAATTAAGCAATTAATCCGTCTTCCATCCGTTAACAGCATAGAAAGTTCATTAATTTTATATTGTTTGTCCCATTGATTTAGAAATCAACTTTAATCAGTTAAAGGTTTTAATCACACCCAAAATTAAATATTTAACCCGTCTGTGAAGTCCCATTAAATTTTTGAAATTTAAACAAGCCACTCAGTTCCTTTCTTCTTTTCATAGCATGCACAGCTGTAGATTTTTACACTGCTTCATCCTTTATCATAGAAACTTAAACCACGCAATAATAAGTTTAATAACACTTAGAATTAACCATTTAGACCCTCTGTAAAACCCCAGAGTCAACAGAATAGTTCCCATGCTCCAACAGTAAATAAACTGTTCGTAAAAAAAAAAAATTCGGAGAACACTATTGAAAAGAGCCTTCTCCAAAAAACTGGAGAAGGCTCTAAACCACTTAGAGCCTTCTCTAAAAAACTAGAGAAGGCTTTAAATCACCTAGAGCAGGCTCCACATTTTAGAGCCTTCTCTTTCTCCCTTTGAGCCTTCTCCTTTACTTCCTATTCCACCTGCATAATTGCATCTCTTATGCACTGAAAGCTTATAACAATACCTAGATTGCATGTTAATCATCTTAGTCTACTTTCCACACAGTTCCATACTCAAGAATCGTCCTCACAGTGCCCCCAAAAACCCACAATCGAACCAAACAATGCACAAAACTACTTGTGTAAACAAATAGAATCACAAAGCCTTCTCCAAAATAGTGGAGAAGGCTCAATCTGCCTAGAGCCGGCTCTCCTACAAGGGGGAGCCGGCTCTCTCCATGGGAGAGCTGGCTCTCTCCCTTTTGAGAGCCTCGACTTTGTTCCCTCTTCGTCTTCGACCATCTGCCTCGTCTCCGGCCCTTTTCTACCCCTCTGTTCTTCTTTAAAACTTGTCCTCACTGTCTAATATGTATACAATGTTAATCCCCAGTCCTTAATTTACCACAGTACAAGTTAATATAGTGATATAAAACAACGACCAATTTAATACTTTGAAACAAACAACGAAGAACAGAGTTGCAAGAATTGTTTTCAGACAATATGCACATATACAGATGATCTAATTAACATATTCCAAGCATGTAAGATTCAATTAAAATTCAAATACAATCCTAGAGATCATTAAAGGATGCACAGAACACAGGTAAAGGGAGAGAGACAGAATAGAACTTGCCTTTCGGTTTCGGTTTGAAACCTTTCAACATCGTCTTCTTTCTAGGTTTTCTAACGACCTTAGTTGCCGTTGAATCTCCTCTACCACTCTTAGTTTAACCCCACGAGCAACTCAGTCCTTTCTCCTTGGTCCAACCTTTAATCCATAACGGAAATCCTAACGAAACTCTCACTCTCTCTTCCACACAATACCCTCTCTGTTTCTCTATGTCTCTATATACGAATAGGGTTTTAAAAAACCCCTTGCAAAATTATCACAGTATATTTATAGGCATATATAAAACCTACGTCTACTTATATTCAGAGATGGAATCCCAACTAAATCCTAGTCGGCCAATTTTGTTATACGATTTAAAACCCTAGAATTTTTAATACACCTTAAGTGACGGTAATATTATAATTTAATTAATAATAATTACTAATTATTAACCTAATCCACATATACATATATACCCATATATACATGTATATACTTCCATGGGTAAATACTGTACCCATTTACACTATCCAAAAGTCCGTGAATCCTAACCAAGCCCAACCTTGTTTTAAAAATAATTAAATAAAATAATGCATTTAATTAAACATTTCAAAGGCCTCTTAAGTATATAATTCAATTAGAACAAAGAATTCAATTAACCAATTAAACATTCCAACACAACAACTAATCATTTAAATCAAATAAAAAAATAATTAAACACAAAATCAAATAAACACACAAAAATGCCCTAAAAATAATTTAAATTCCAATTTTATCCTTTTGAAAACTAGGGGTATTACATTCTTCCCCCCTAACAAAAGGAATTCCGTCCTCGGAATTCATGAAACTCTGAATTATTGTTATTAAAATTCATTTCCATTCCATTGTGGACTCTGCCTCTGTGTATGGGCTCCACGTAATTCCAAATCCTTCTAGAAAAATTCATAGTTCTTATTATTAAGAAACACCATAAATGTACAACTCCTAGGTTATATCTAACAACGACTCAATCCTACCCCATATAAATTTAAGGGTAACAATCCTTATTCCTCCAAGTTCCATAGAATAATTTCACCAATTTGGTGTACAATAGCAAAAGCCAATACAGAATTTTACAATGAACTAAAACACACATAGTCATAGCATGCATTGCATACGCATACCTTAGTTTAAAACCCACCCATCCAGATATACCAATTAACATGTCCTTACATCAACCGGTTTACCTGACCAATTATTTGAGGTTTTAATATACCTTAATCATCCTAGTGCATTGGAATAAGTGACAAAAATTTACATCACACTTACTCCGACAACCTTAACAGAAATTAATCCTCCAGTACCTTAAACTCTATCTGAATAAGGTAACATCTCCACTAAGATCAACCCCAATATTTGAAGTTGACTTCCTTAATTTCCTCGTTAACAGCTAGCGTCATTATTATACAGGCTAAAACTCCAACTGTGAACTCAACAACGAACCGAAAGATATTAATATCTTATTAGTTGTTGAAAGCATCTACATCTATATTCCCTTCCACCAAACAGAACTTAATTTAAAGTGTGAATCACCTCTTTGATGCATCGAAGTCATCCCAGAATCCACTCTATCCATATGAACTAATGTTCTACTAGTTCAAATTAAATTAAAAATGGAGTTGATTTCATTAGAAATCAACCGGTATCCCATCCAGAATCCGGATCCTTTAGTAAAATCAGCAATCCCTTAACTAAATCATTAAAGGCAAAATCAGTTTGTCCCTCCTCTTGATCCCCCAAAAAAAAAAAAAAAAATCTGCTCCACATCGTGAAGCATCATGCTTCCACCAGAATGTAGAATGAACTAAGTGCTGTGAACTTCAGTCCTTACATCCTCCTCTCAATCTGTCTACCAAAAGTACCATTAGTCTGGTACCACCAGCTACTGTCTGCACCCATTACTTAATTTGGAGAATCATTATATAGGTGTTCAGTTTCATATAGTCATCAATGTCCTAACAACAACTAATTGTTGCAAATTATGACCCTAAAAAAAAAAAAGAAAAAATTCCACATTTTATACAGTGTCGAAACTTTGATTCCTCCTCTAAGTGCAACCCTAGCAACTCCTTCAAAGGACACCCTCGAAAAAAAAAATCATGTAGTGATTACGAATAGATTGATGAAGATTTAGCCCACTATTCTCACTTGGCGTCATTCCAATAAGTACCTACCAACCCAAAATCCTCCATTCAAACCATAGTGGCATTACAGTGATCTTTACCTACCACAACCTCACGAATTCCCAAAACATTAACAACCACCATTCTTATAGCATTATACAAACGAATCCCTACCTAGCATAGAGCATATCAAACTAATCATTGTAGATTATTTGATTCGTATTAGTAGTTTAACCATCCCTTCCTAAGTAGCATATCATATTAATGCATATCCAGGTCCAATAGATTGGCTAGAAGTTTGTATCTCTACCTAATCCTATGACCCTATATCCACAAATCCTAGTGCATATAGCGCTATTACTCCATGTTATTACAATAATAGTTGGCTGACATACTTGTGTTCCCAACCAATCCATACTCCCAATCCGGACTAATTAACAAAAATAAAACACGTAATAACAAAACTGAAACACGTAACAATCAAAGATAAAACACGTAGTACACACAATACACAAAACAACCAAAATATAACTCTACTTAAGACATATTTCATTCTAGAGAAGAAAACCTCCTTTGAACTCAAGTTCGCAAAAGTTCATTCCATAGTTTCATTGGTAATTATCCAACCTTGAAACTTAACCATTAACCGTAGCTTAACTGCACAATCGTTTGCTTAAACAAATATCCAAAGGCTTAACCCTCATCCTCCTAATATGCGGAATGTAAACCGTCTATCGTGGCTTTACAAACCAACTTAGAATGTCACAACCTAATCCCCATACTCTCCGGAATGAGATATAAAATCACGTCTTTATTCTGGTAAGATCTCCATCCGATTCCCAAACTCCTAAAGAGTACTTCGCAAATAACTCCCGGAGAGATGTTACGAAACTTTAACTATATGTATATTGGTTCATACCAACTCTACTAGTACCATTCATTATACTACTGGTGAATGTGAGCACCCTCGTGCGATCCTTTATCTTCAAGCTTCAATATCCCCTTTCTTGGGGACGCTGATATCTCCTCCCTTAGGATCCTCTTCAGAATCCTACTCTTCGCTTACCTCCTTTTTGAGAACAGCTGAAGTTGTGTTGGTCCCGATAAGCGGTGACCTAACACCGACACCTTAATCCTTCCTTGGCATATACTTTCTAAGTAATGCCAACCTTGGAACTTAACCTTCGATCCTAAGTTCTACTTCTGGCAAAGAACTCGACAACCTTTTCTGTTACTCCTTTGGGTTCGTATCGCTTTCGCCTTGAACCCTATCCTCCTTCTCAGGTCAACCACTCTGTATCTACAGAATTCAATTGACATCAACTCCTCCTAACGATCCGCAACGAAAGTACAACGAATCCTAACATGGCTCTAAGTTTTAAGAGATGCAACGCAGAAGTCTTATAACGAAAACACTCCTAAGGACACTAGAACCTGGAGTGCTCTGATACCAACTGTGATACCCCCGGATTTTCGGATGCGGGTTGGCCAGGCCCATGCCCGATAACCCGAGGATATCAAATCAATTAGCAATTTAACGAACACAAAATACAATATAGGAAATAGGAATGAATAAAATTTTGCTGAAAGAACTAAAATGAAAATCCTTTAATGGAAAAAACCTCCGAATAAACTTTATATGCAAGAACTAGTTTGAATACACCAACTTCTCCTTTACTTCTAATACAACTCGGGAATCCATCTTGTGGACCCCTACTAAAAATATTCCAATACTGAACATGAACAACTGCAAAGAAAACCAATGATCATAATGAGAAGAAAATACTCCTACGTTGTCGGTGGAGTGAAAAACTGTATCTGCTCAGCACGATTAAGCTCTAAGCCTGGAACTGATGAATACCTGTAAAAATAAGAGTGGGTCAGGTCCACATGCAAGTTCTATCCTAACTGCAATTCAGACAGTGACCCGATACGCAGATACACCTTAAATATCTCAGCAATAGCTATCTAGTCCATACAAATATAAATATCCACACTAAGGGACATTCACGGGACTATGTAGGGGGTCTCAACCTGAATAGAAGGCAACATGCAAAAACGCACCCAAAGGTGGGCATGAGTACCTAGACCTAACAGGGTACACCTCAACCTATTATAACTAGCTACGCATCCACTGCATACACGCACCCTAACCAACGAGTCTGAGACTCAAGCTCATCTCGCGGTACCATAATCATATATTTAAAATCCGTCCAAACCAGAGTATGTCATTCAATTTCTTTGTTGATCTGACATAAGACGTATAATCAGTTAACCACTCAACTTATTCAGTTGATATGAGTTAACTCCAAACAACAGTAAATCCAAATGGTCACTCAACTTACTCAGTTGATCTGACTTAAACAAAATTAGGATTCAATATTTTACAATCCTTTCCTTTAATCCAATAGGTTAGGTTTATGCGTTTTGAGCTAAACCATCCCTAGTATGATACCGTCCCATACCGGTGCATACAATCCTCCATATCCATGTAATTGACAGAATATATATTAATCCAACAATTAAAATCCAAAACCATGTAAAAATTACAGACTATGATAAATAGTACAGCTTAATATCCAAAACCAAAAGCCAGGTAATTGCAGAATAGTTCATATAATACTTCAGCAATTTCAATTCAAAACCATCATTCAGTTAATTGTAGAATAATATATACCATTTCACAATTAACATCCAAAACCATGTAAATTACAACATATAAATTAAAGTTTAGCAATTCACAGTCCAAACCAATATTCAAATAATTGCAGAACTGTGTTTAACATTCAGCAATTCAAATCCAAACTTATAACCATATAGTTGCAGGAACCGATTTAATAATTCAACAAATAGCATCCCGAGCATGCATAGATCAGAACTAATAATTAAATGACCTTCTCATGCTTTTTAAACAAGTTTTATAATCATGCTAAATCCGATCAAATTGCTAAAATTTAATTAACCAATTAATCCGTCTTCCATCCGTTAACAGCATAGAAAGTTCATTAATTTTATATTGTTTGTCCCATTGATTTAGAAATCAACTTTAATCAGTTAAAGGTTTTAATTACACCCAAAATTAAATATTTAACCACTCTGTGAAGTCCCATTAAATTTCTGAAATTTAAACAAGCCACTCAGTTCCTTTCTTTTGTTAATAGCATGCACAGTTGTAGATTTTTACACTGCTTCATCCTTTATCATAGAAACTTAAACCACGCAATAATAAGTTTAATAACACTTAGAATTAACCATTTAGACCCTCTGTAAAACCCCAGAGTCAACAAAATAGTACCCATGCTCCAACAGTAAATAAACTGTTCGTAAAAAAAAAAAAATCGGAGAACACTATTGAAAAGAGCCTTCTCCAAAAAACTGGAGAAGGCTCTAAACCACCTAGAGCCTTCTCTAAAAAACTAGAGATGGCTCTAAATCACCTAGAGCAGGCTCCACATTTTAGAGCCTTCTCTTTCTCCCTTTGAGCCTTCTCCTTTACTTCCTATTCCACCTGCATAATTGCATCTCTTATGCACTGAAAGCTTATAACAATACCTAGATTGCATGTTAATCATCTTAGTCTACTTTCCACACAGTTCCATACTCATGAATCGTCCTCACAGTGCACCCAAAAACCCACAATCGAACCAAACAACGCACAAAACTGCTTCTGTAAACAAATAGAATCACAAAGCCTTCTCCAAAATAGTGGAGAAGGCTCAATCTGCCTAGAGCCGGCTCTCCTACAAGGGGGAGCCGGCTCTCCTGCAGCCGGCTCTCCTGGCCTAGAGCCGGCTCTCTCCATGGGAGAGCCGGCTCTCTCCCTTTTGAGAGCCTCGACTTTGTTCCCTCTTCGTTTTCGACCATCTGCCTCGTCTCCGGGCCTTTCCTACCCCTCTGTTCTTCCTTAAAGCTTTTCCTCACTGTCTAATATATATACAATGTTAATCCCCAGTCCTTAATTTACCACAGTACAAGTTAATATAGTGATATAAAACAACGACCAATTTAATACTTTGAAACAAACAACGAAGAACAGAGTTGCAAGAATTATTTTCAGACAATATGCACATATACAGATGATCTAATTAACATATTCCAAGCATGTAAGATTCAATTAAAATTCAAATACAATCCTAGAGATCGTCAAAGGATGCACAGAACACAGGTAAAGGGAGAAAGACAGAATAGAACTTGCCTTTCGGTTTCGGTTTGAAACCTTTTAACATCGTCTTCTTTCTAGGTTTTCTAATGACCTTAGTTGCCGTTGAATCTCCTCTATTGCTCTTGGTTTAACCCCACGAGCAACTCAGTCCTTTCTCCTTGGTCCAACCTTTAATCCATAACGGAAATCCTAACGAAACTCTCACTCTCTCTTCCACACAATACCCTCTCTGTTTCTCTATGTCTCTATATATGAATAGGGTTTTAAAAAACCCCTTGCAAAATTATCACAGTATATTTATAGGCATATATAAAACCTACGTCTACTTATATTCAGAGATGGAATCCCAACTAAACCCTAGTCGGCCAATTTTGTTATACGATTTAAAACCCTAGAATTTTTAATACACCTTAAGTGACGGTAATATTATAATTTAATTAATAATAATTACTAATTATTAACCTAATCCACATATACGTATATACCCATATATACATGTATATACTTCCATGGGTAAATACTGTACTCATTTACACTATCCAAAAGTCCGTGAATCCTAACCAAGCCCAACCTTGTTTTAAAAATAAATAAATAAAACAATGCATTTAATTAAACATTTCAAAGGCCTCTTAAGTATATAATTCAATTAGAACAAAGAATTCAATTAACCAATTAAACATTCCAACACAACAACTAATCATTTAAATCAAATAAAAAAATAATTAAACACAAAATCAAATAAACACACAAAAATGCCCTAAAAATAATTTAAATTCCAATTTTATCCTTTTGAAAACTAGGGGTATTACAAACATCTATTCTATCATACATAGACATATGAATAGAATAAAATGATCAATTGGAAGTATTAAACTATACAAATCATTGTAGAAACAAGATTCATATATAAATCAATTGTCAAGAAGAGAATTACAAGACAAATTCCCTTAAAATACAAAACATCAAAGTTTAGGAGGCATGCTTTTGGCTATCTCTAGCCCTAAGAGAATGGTTTAGCCACTCATTGATGTAGTCATCCAACCCTCAAGGTCCATCTCCCTGGTAGGAATGATCTTTTTCTCCTTGATGGAAACCCTAGATGAGTGGAAGAACTCCCAAATGGTGTGTGTCTATCTCTAATCTCTAGACTCCTCTAACCTCTTTTGTGTATATGGTTCATTTCTCTAAGATTGTATATGTGTAAAATGGCTCAAAATCTTTATGTAGGTAGCTTAAGTGTCACACCCAATGGTCAGACCTCGTGCACTAGGACCTCTATAATACCCTTGATTTTAAAAGGATAGTCCTGGTATTTTAATAAAGTATTTAATTACAATTTTGTTTGTTTACTTGCGTTTTTATTTATTTAATTCTTTATTTGTCTGTTGAGTTGAATTATTTAAATGAATTGTTTTGTTTAAAGGAATTGTGTTATTTGTTTTATTTAAGGAAATTACAAGATTAATTTGAGTGTTGGTTTAATTGTATATTTTATTTTATTTAAATGAATTAAAGGTTTTAATTATTTAACGTTGTTTTACTACTTAGTAGCTGACATATTTTATAAATTAGGTTTTGTTCTACGGGCCGATTAAGTTTCAGTTTAAGGTTTAATTAGACTTAGGTATAGTTGTCTATAAATATATACCATACGTCTGCTTAGGGTTTTAAAACCCTATTCATGGCACAGTAAAGGCAGAGACATAATAGAGGGAGGATTGAGATAACAGAGGCATCATAAGGGATACCAAGAAGGAAAATAGAGAGGATCAAGGAGGTTTTGTTGTGGTTTAAACCAGAAAAATAAGAGGCTTGACGGTATTCAGTATTGCCAGAAACTTAGAGACGATGCTGAGATTTCATAACTGAAATCACAGGCAAGTTCTTTTCTTTCTCTTTCCCGTTGGCTTGTGTTCTGTGCACCTAGATAGTCTCTAGGAGATTAATTAGACATTAATTGAATCTATCATGTGTAATATATGTGAATTTGATTATCTGTTGTGTGTTGAATTTTATCTGAATTAATTCTTGCATGTATAGAGTTCGTTGTCTGTTTTGGCATAACAAGTCGATACTGTTTTAATCATTGTTATTGAGTCTTACTGTTATAAACTAAGGTCTAGAATAATACTAGATGAGTTTAAGACCCTTAGGTTTAGTTTAGATTAAGAACAGTAAGGTTGGAAGCGGCCGAAGATGAAGCAGACGGTTGGAAACGGAGGAGAATTGGACCAGAGGCTCTCAGAGGGGGAGAGAGCCGGCTCCATGGAAGTGGGAGCCGGCTCCCACACCTTTATAGTTGGATCCAATAGGCATGGAGCTGGCTCCATGCATTAGGGAGCCTGCTCCCAAGTTCATGGAGCAGGCTCTCTCATTTTTGTACATTCTGTAATTTTTCTACAGTTCTGTTTATGCAATGTTTGAGCATATGGGACTCTCCGATTGGTTTTGGGTCTTCACTGGAGGTTTTAATATTTAACTTCAGTGTTATTAAGACCTCTAATTGCATAAGTTACCCTGTTATATTACTGGAATGAATAGTGTAAAAATTTAACAACTTTACATACTATTAACGGTTGGAAAGAAGTTAATTGCTTAGTTTTAATTCGGCAATTTAATGAGTTATAGCATGTTTCTAGTTCTTGTTTTAGATGCACAGTAGGGTCTTTTATTTAACAGATTGGACCTGTGCATGCTCTGGATTTTAAATTGCTGAAACATTAGTTCTTTTCTGCAATTACATGAAAAAGGATTGGATTTAATTGCTGAGATATTTTACACTATTCTACAATTAACTGGATTATGGTTTTGAACTAGATTATGGTTTTGGATTAATTATTGAAATATTATACACTATTTTGCAATTAACTAGATTATGGTTTCGAACTGGATTATGGTTTTGGACTTTAAATTGCTGAACTATTATTTAGGTTTTGTAATTTACATTGATGTTGTGGATTGTATGCACCGGTATGGGATGGTGGCATACTAGGGATGGCTTAGCTCAGAACGCTAAGAACTACCCTATTGGAATAAGGGAATGGATTATAAACATTGAATCCTATTTATATTTAGGTCAAATCAACTGTGTAAGTTGAGTGACTACATGGATTAACTGTCGTTTGTAGTTAACTAAATAAGTTGAGTGACTAACTGGATTATAAATCGTATGTCAGATCAATGAATAATTAAATGACATACTCTGGTTTTGGATAGACTTTAGATATATGATTATGGTACCACTGTAATGACCCGGTCTTTTTCCTTATTTTTCTTTTTCGGTGACTTTCTTTTTTTTTGTCTTTTCCTATTTTATCTTTTCCCTATTTCATCTTTTTCCCATTTATCATTTTTCCTTGCATAACCTCACTTGTTGTGCTCGGATTTGATTCTAGTTTTGCATGCATCCATGATATTTGATTTCCATGACATTTGTATTTTTACTTTTGTAGAAAATACATTCTAGTTGCTTACTTTTTCATAAAGGGCACGAATGCATACTTAATTGTAATTATTCTTGATTTTTGGGGTTTTAGTGTAATTATGTAAAATAATTATTTTTCATCTTAGGGACCTTTTTACAATTTAATTTAGAAGATATTTTGAAAAAGGACTTTTTTGTAATTTTTGAAAAATGTGACAAGTGTCACATTCTCATGGTGCCACTTGTTGGCAATGGGGTGGAGTGACTTGGATGCATAATCTTTTGACATTTGGAGGGTGGAGATTCACCCACTTGTTGGCCTAGGATTGGTGCACTTGTTGGCTCAGATGGTTGACAAGTGTAGGCTTAAGATTAAGCCTAGGAAGGAGCCATTGATTTGTGACAAGTGTAAGCTCACCATTTAGTCTTGCATTGTGTGTGTGTAAGAGGTAGTGTAAGAACACATAGTGAGTGGAGGATTTCTAAACCTTCCACTCACCATTTTACACTTTATCTTTTTCATTTCATTTGTTCTTCATAACCCTAAACCTAGCCACCATTTGAGAAAAGCTTGGTTAATAGCTTTCTTCTTCATTTTGGCCTCCTTCCATTCACCTTAGACCATAAACCTGAGAAGACAAAAGTTTCCCTTCACTCTCCTCTTCATTAACCCTAAATTTGTTTTCCATTTTGAGCTTGGTTGCTTAGATTATAGAGATTCAATTCTCTGTTGAGGTAGGGGTGGTAATATGTTTATATTTTAAGTGTTTTATAATCTTTTGGGGTTTAATATATATTGTGCACATGCTTTTAATATGATAGTTTTGCATATTATAGGAAACCCTCACTTCTTGACTTAGGGTGTATTGATTTAAGCATGTATGATATGTATAAACCATGTGTAGAAGAGTTATATGATTTAGTAGTATGCTAAATTCTAATATTCTCATATGTGGTAGTGATGTAGAATTCTTGTGTAGGATTATTAATGTTGTATAGAACTCTTAGTGACTTGTATTTTTATACTGTTGTGATAATTCTACATTCTAGTTGATTACTATTGGTAATTGTAATTAATTTGGAAGCTTAACACTATAATGTTGTAATCTAGTTTATAAAGCTTATTGTTAAGGCATGGTTTAAATTGATAAGTTGGTGGTATTGAATTCAACATTATATCATGTTAAGGACTTGTCATTTGTTATGCTATTTTAGACTTGGAACCCTAAGACATGGTTTGTATGGTTTCAAAAATACTTGTGCATGGAAGGTGGTATATATACCTTAATAATTATGTATAAGTTTTGAACTTGTTATATTTTGAATTCTCTTGGGACATTGTTATAAGTGATATAGCTAGAGTTTGGCTCTAGTGCGGGAGGTATGAGTTCTCCCCATTTATAGTGCACACTAGGGTGGTATTCCCAACGGGTTAATGCCCGGAATAACCGTTTAGGTCTTGGCTTTATCCGAGATTTGATGTCCAAGTATTCCACTAATTGATTTCGCATTCTTTTACAAGTTGACAACCAATATTTAATTGTGACTTGTGATTTTGGTTATTGGCGAATTAATGTTGTTAAGTACAGTGATATTGTTATTGGGTTATGATGGAATCATTGCATTAGTTTAAGATGATCCCTTAGAACACCTTGAATATAGATGTTAAGAGGAATGCTCCCTTGTATTCGTCTATATTGATCATGTAATGATATTGAAACTTTAGGGTATACGCATATGCTTCTTCCTACGAGTAACTTGATTACTCACCCTAGTGGTTTGGGTTGTTTTACAGGTAAGGAGACAATGTTTTTGGATGCTCATCATCCTTAGAGGCTCATGAGCCATTTGAAGCATTTTTGTATTTGGACATGCACTTGTTTAACATGCTTTATTTTTTGATAACATATTTTGTATACCATGGATATATAGTATTTAAAAAGCTAATGTAGCTTTCTTAATGTGTAATGATACCTAAGTACTTACTTTTGATATTATGAGCATGCAGGTAATAAGTCCAAGGGCCAAGCATATTTACCTTAGTACTTGTGTTCATTTGGTATCAACTTTTGCTACAAAAATGTGTTTTAACCAACTTTGGGGAATTGACGTGTGAAATCCTTATAATTAACATGTATAAGGCCATAGTTGTTGTAATATATTCATTTATTCATTTCAAGGTTGTTGACATGCTTATATACTCAAATCTCATTGAAAAATCAGTTTTAAACTTCATTTTTGAACCAATTCATGAGGGGATTTGAAGCATGGGTTAAACCTTAACACTTTAGGCATATAACAGGTCTTATAGTCGGTTTTCGAGGTGTTTCGGTCGACCGAAACTGAAGTGGAGATGGCTTTTGGAAGCTTCATTGTACAGTAAATCATCAATTCCAATAGGCTTTTTTACTGTTCAGGACCGTTTCGGTCGACCGATGGCCTATTTCGATCAACCGATGGCCCAATTCGGTCTACCGAACCAACCTCACCTTAAAATCATGATTTTAGCAAAGTTTCTGTGAGTTTTGGTCGACCAAAACTCTATTTCGATCGACCAAAATAGCCCTCATGCACCTCCCTTCCGGGATTTGTTTCAGCACTGAAATTCTAACTTCAAAGGGTCATAACTCTTTCATTTCTAATCCAAATGGGGTGATTCTTATGCCTAAACTAAATGATTTTGAGTCAGCTTTCCAATGGTACCTATTCCATTCTTATATTCCAATCACAGTGGGAGTTATTTATGTTTTAGTGAGATAGTGTCAATTTTTGCTTAAATCGGGAAAGGGCATTTTGTGGGATTCTTGTCCAAAGTTCTTAGAACCTCTTAGAGTGTTGTGAAATGATTAGATTAGGTTGTATTTACCTTGTTTGACTTATTTAGAGTCAATTTTATCCTTTTATTTATGAATTGACCTTTTTGCCCTTAATTGACAGATTTAGCCCGTTTTGACTCTCGTTTGCGCTTTGATTTTTTTTGACTTCCGTGACTTCATGGAATGTCACGTTGGTGTCTTAGAGATGATTTATATCTTAAAGGACTATGGTTTTATCTTTTGCTTCTGCATTTTGGACCCGTTACTGGGTTAACTTTTGGGTCATCACTGACGCACCAGGTTGAAAAACTTGGGCCGTCACAACCACGATGTGAGCTTGAGTCTCATAGTCGATGGTTCCGTCACAACCACGATGTGAGCTTGAGTCTCATAGTCGATGGTTAGGGCCCATATATGTAGTGGATGGGTAGCTGGCTATGATAGATTGAGGTGTACCCTGTTAGGTCTACGTATTCATGCCCACCTTTGGGTGCATTTTTGCATGTGACCTTCTATTCAGGTTAAAACCCCTTCGTAGTCCAGTGAATGTCCCTTAGTGTGGATATATATGTATTTATAGACTAGATAGATATTCTGAGATATCTAGGATGTATCTACGTATCGGGTCACTGTATGGATTGTAGTTAGATTAGAACTTGTTCGTGGGCCTGACCCACTCTTAAATTTTTCAGGTATCAGACGATTCTAGTCTTATGCCTGATCGTGCTGAGCAGAGACTCTTATTCACTCTATCGACGACGTAGGATTTCATTCCATGTTTTAGTTCTGGTTTTATTTCCAGTGATTTTATATTCAGTTAGGATTTGATTTAGGGGTCCACTAGATGGATTCCCGAGTTGTACTCTTGGAGAGTTGGATTTTAGAAATATTTAACTTTGGAGGATTTTATATTTAGTATTTCTTTCAGCTTCATTATTTAATTCTTAAATTTTTTTATATTCTGTGTTTGTTTTATATATTAATTGTTTGATACTTTCCTTGGGTTTGGGCTTGGGCCTGATCATCCTATGTCTCGGATTCGAGGGGTATTACAACCCCCAAATGATTACACCACAAACTCTGTTTTTCTCGCACTTGAGGAGGTTCGATCAACCATAAGGGTGGTCAGATCGATCGAACCATGGTGGCGCCTTTTTGGAATAATAACAAATCTGAGATATTTTTGGGATATTTTGGGAAAAGGACAAAAGTGGTAGGTGGGGATAAGATCAAAGAAGTCCGATTGATTGAAGTAATGTTGGATCGATCGAATTTGAGAATTTCTTGAGGATAAGGACAAGAGGCTCGATCCATCTTGGCATGGTTGGAACGATCACTGTGAGATCGATCTGAGCTTGGTCTGATCGATCGAAGATTCTTGTTTTCCACCCCTTTGCTTCCACTTTACTCCTTTCTTCCACTAAGCTTGAGATTGCATCTTTTATGCTCTAATTTAGCTGAATTGACTTATTTTGGGGATAAGTGCCTGAAAAGGGAAATAACGTGAAATTAGACTAAAATGAAAAAATAAGATAAGATAAGGTCCTAGAATACCTAAGCTTAAGGGGTTTAAATGCGCACTTTTCAGCGCTCATCACACCCCCAAACTTAAATATTGCTAGTCTCTAGCAATGAACTACAAAGTAAAGGAATGAAATGAACAACTAAACAACTATGAACTAGAAAACAATAAATGGATAAAGCTACTTTCGTAGGGAAAACGACTGCATTTAGCATATGTAACAAGCCTTTTAAACTCCTAGATTACCCCAAGTGGAAGAGTGAAGTCACATGAGGGTTTTCAGAAATGATACCCACAAACATTAATCTCATTCTCACAAAAGAGGCATCAATATTGCAAATAAGCATTGGGAGAAAACTACCTCAAGTATGCAATTTTTCAACTATTTCCAAGCAATCTCCCAAAATCTCAACATCAAGCAAACAAGTTTGGTCCTCCACACATCAAGACAATGATCATACAAATCAAAACAACTCTAGAATCCTTTTTGAGTGAACCGGCATCAAATATGTTGCTATCTTAGCCAACTAAAGAAATGATAACATCCTTACCCTCAAAATAACACACAAATCTAGTACCGATCATCAAGACAAAGAGTGAACCTTTATTAAAGCTTTATTAATCTAAGTGCGCTTATTCTTTTCACTCAAATTTTTTTTTTCTATCCCTAAGGATCAAAGATGGAAGCATGGTGCAATGTGTTGATCTATTAAGCTTTCTAGTGATCTATGAGGTCGAGCATTAGGTCAATGACTCTCAAACTGGACGACTTTAGGGCATTAGGTGTTAAAACACCCCTAAGGATTTATAAGCTCATATCAACTAGGCTACAAATCAAAACAACTTCCATCTAATCATTTCCTACTTCTCACCTTTTGGGAGAAGTCCTCACTTTTTTATTTGCTTTTGCAACAACTTTTTTTTTTAAATAGCAAGTTCAATTATTAACCTAGAGTTTGGGCCCTTCACTTTTCGGCGCGAGAAATTCAGTGCTTGATGAGGCTAGAATCCCGGCTACTCAATGAAAAGGGTTTGTTATCCACCTTTATCAAGAATGAAAGCTTTCAATGCACTACTAGCTCAATTGGGATATAACCAAATCAATAATCAATAAAGCATGTACCCCACAAATGAATGCTAGTGTGCGCCTGTGCTAGTGTAGAATCCTAGAGTGAATCTTAAAACAATGATAAGATCAGGATGATGTGGACCATAAATGCAAGCATGAAATCAATTTTTCAAAAAATTTACTCCTAAATGGTATCCATAAGGCATAGAAGGAGTATTGGACTCTCAATTCAAGCAATTTTTAATTTCTAAGCAATATAGTCCTCGAAAGATCAAAATCATAGCTAGTCATGGACCAATCTGTCACAATTGTTTACACGCTGAAGATGATATAGATCATTTATTTATCATATGCTCCTTAGCCAAAGATGTATGGCAGTGGTTGTTTACGCTTCTTGGATAGCACATACCTCAGTTTCTTACATTACATCATCTCATTCTTTGGTTTGTTCAGCTACGAATACAGCACAAGGCACAAAAATACATTTGTGCTACAACAATATGGTATCTATGGGATGAGAGGAATAAAAGACTACATCACGGACTTCTCAGAACTGCTATTCACATTGCCCAGGCTATTTGTGGAGAGGTTTTACTTCTCGCAAATATGGAACTTAGGGAATTTGGAATTGCCTCATTACAAGCTTAATTTGGCTTTTTATTTCCTTGCTGTAACTGACCATTGTAGTTACAGTTTTCTTGTTTGTTTACTGTTTTACTTGCTTTGGTTTTATTTTCCAAGGGAATGCCCTTGTTGTTACTTGTATATTCTTGCTATATCTATAAAATCTTTCCACTTTACCCAGGAAAAAAAAAAAACAAACACTGCAATGAACACACATTACCCCCAAACTTAAATGGCACAGTGTCCTCAATGTGCAAAGAGAACAACATAAAGAGGAAAGAGTATACCAGTGCAGTTATGGCAAAGAATGGCTAGGACATAAGTATCCGAAGTGGGTGCTATAATCCCTTCCCCCAAACTTGGGATTTACTACAGTCCTAAAAAGATGGCACTGGGATAAAACCTCATCAGATAACAAATGGGATAATAATGGTGCACATTGGGCATGCTAGTGCAAGTGGGATAGGAAATGAAATAAAGAGAGAGAGGAATAAGGGTGGTCTTGAAAAATTTGGGCAGCACTCTCTCACTGAAGTCACTGGGATACACCTGATAATGGAGTCAAACACAAATAGATATATCAATATAATAATCTGACATCCAACAATATCATGCATAGAAAGAGAAATAGAAAAAGTATAGTGTACATCACAGTATCAGGCCAACAGACAGGCCGAAAAAAAAAAAAAATGTACCAGTACCAACATAATAGTTAAATAACACGGATATATAATAATGAGAGAGAGAGAGGTCGGTCTAGCGGGGTGTGATCCCTGGATATCTCAGGAAATACTCTGTAGCGCAGTCAGGACGTCTGCACGGAGAGTAGTAACGTCGGTGTTGAGAGAGGCCACATCTGCTTAGAGGGAGACTACAGCATCCTTCAAGGTCTGGATACGCTCCCCTAAGCCGGGTGTCTGAGCTAGAGCGTCAGGATGGTAGGATCGTGAAACTGATGCTCTCCCTAACTCTGTTCCTGAGAATGTAATGGGGACCCCGCTGGAGAGTGATGTGGTGACTCCTCTAGAGGCTGCTGCTCCAAGTCTATCTCCATATGTGCACCCTCAGCTATCGGTGCATCTACTAAATCATCTACTACTGCTGCCTTTGCCATCTCTGCCTCCTCCATCTCTGCCAACTCTGCTTCCTCGGCTGCCAAGATGGCCTCGTCCTCTAGACTCTTAATAAGAGCATTGTAGCTCTCATTCCAGTCCTTCTTGCCATAGTGGCAAGCCCCTGTCTCAGGATGCTCATCAGAATGGAAAGGATAGTGCTGGTCCTGGAGGATTTGAGTAATTAAATGAGCGAAGGGGAAAAACTTGCCCCACTTGGGCTTACTCTTGCTAATGTAATCTGTATAGAGCTTCATCATAACACTCTAATAGAGTGCAGGAACAGAGAACCAGTGGCCTGTGTAGAAGGCATATAAGGCTGCAAGAAAATGTGATCACCTTTGAATTTTGTGCCCCGCCATAAATACATTTCGGAATAACACCGGATCAAATAACCATAGGTCATCGAGCAAGTGAGTCCTATTGGCAAATGTCTCACCAACACTAGCAGGGCAATTCAGAGCTGTGGCCATGTCTGCATCAGATGGCCTCCGGAGAATAGGATAATCAATGCCAGGAGGGCAGACGTGTGGGCATTGAGAAGCTATGGCCAGTGTCTCAATTGTAATGCGGATGGGATGGCCGTCAATGGTGGTTTACAACTTCGCCAGGTAAATCTCATTGTAGGCCACCTTGGTCAGAATTGACTGGGAGAAGAAAGTAGAAGAAAGTATCATAAAAAATGGACTCATGTGCTACTGAAAGATGCAAATATCTACAGTCCACTCTATCGCGGACTATGTTGGGCGGTGCCGATGGTGCAATAGTTGATGAGGGTAGTGCCTACTCGACCTCCTCTGCCGATGATGAAGATGAGGATGCAGATGTAGAAGAGAATGAACGCTCGGACTAAGTGGGAGCTGGCTCCTCAGGCTCCTCTACCCACTGCCGCACCTTGCGTTCATATGTCCGGCGAATAATGGTTTTGACTCGAGCCATTGTCTGCAAAAAAGAGAAAAACACTTGTAATTGTAGTCAGTACATGAAACAGTATATAAGATACATAATTGAAAGTGCACAAATAGAAACATGTTTGTCAAGTTAAGATAGATAACTCAGAATAAATTACATGAATCTATGCAAGTGATAATGCAGCTAAGTATAGACAGTGACTATTCCAATAAAGTGAAACATGCTAGATATGACATAGTAGAATGCAACCAATGTGGAAAACATAGGCATTGGGTATAAATGAGATAGCATGGAACACAAAAGAAGGTATATGAGCTGTATATGCAAAGTAGTGAAGTTTGGTTGCTCATGAAAAAGATGGGATCGATCTAAGTTGAATCGATCATGACATGATTGAGATTGATTGTGCTCTGATCGATCAGAGCACTAGTGTGATCGATCAAACCTGTGGAAAAACATGAATAGTCATGGATCTGTGACGTGGACAACACAGGGGCATTCGAATATGCTTGTAGGCCCCTATACACCTCAACAAAGCAAGAATAGTCACTTAAATCGACACGTGACCCCCGAAATAAAATTCAGAAACAAAATATATATATATATAAAATATATCCATATATATACATATGCTTAAAAACTCAAAAATGCCAACAACAAATCATGGGAAGCTTTAGATCTAAATATGGCAACATGGGGATCACTAGATTAAGTTTGAAAATGGAAACAAGATCAAAAGCTTACCAAAAACAAAGGAGAAAAGTGGACCGAGAGAGATGGGAAGAGAGAAGATCGGAAATAGAGTTTGGAAGCCTTGGGAGGTCACCGGAAGTTCGTTGGAGGTAGGGAAGATGAATGAACAGCGGTGGGAGAGAAGGAGGGTCTTAGATCGATGTTGAAATCGATCCAAGTGACCCTTGGGTCATATTTTTAAAAACCGTCTCCAACTTGTTCGATCGATCACTTGGGTGATTAGATCGATCAAACACAGATCGATTATGAAGGTGATAAGATCGATCAAACCCACAAAACGACAAAGTATTTTTGAAAATTTTTGAAGTTTTGAAAATTAAAAACATTTTTGGATTTTTCGAAAATATATATATATTTTTTTGAAATATTTTTGAAAAATTTGAAATTTGAAATTCAAAAAGTCAAAGTCAAATGGAAGCACATAGATTGATCGAAACTCGATCAATCCAACAGGTGAAAACCTGTAGACATGTTCAAACGATACACAGAGGTGTTTTTTATAGTTTGAAATTTTTTTCTAAGTATGGAACGCAGATTGATCTGAAGGAAAGCTAGATCGATCTAGGAATACTCAGATCGATTAGGAAGAAAGTTCGCACGATACACAGAGTGATGAAATATGCAGAGATTTTTGCACGATGGGACAAGAAGATGGGAATATGCAGGGATGATTGTTCGATCGATTGAACTTCTTATCAGATCGATCGAATAGACGCTAAATGTCTAATTCGAAAATGAAAACACATGCATTCCCTATCAAAGTCTCAAACAATGTGTATGATTCTAGAATATATCTAGATGACGCAAGAAATGAAAGGTAAAATAGAAATGAGGGAGGAATAGGGTTAAAAACCCTACGAATCACTAGTGTTTAACGTCTATAGCAAGACGTTGGGTACTTTAGCCTGGATCAAAAATCTTATTATGCATCCCCTCATTAGCGGGGCGAAAAACACTTTGAGCCCTACCCAACAAATTGTTCCCTAAAGAACTAATTAGATTTGATTCAAAGGAGATTGATGATCCTTGGTTAAACAAACTCTTAGGCCTCCATACCCTTTCAACACTTGGTTTGGAAACATTTTTCTTCGAAGTCTTTTTGGAAAGCAAACCATGGGAATGTTCAAAATCAATCAAAGACTCAAATTTTTCATAGTCATTTTCAATGCATTTTTCAGTAACATAAACTTCTTCATGTTTGTCCAAAGAAGTGGGGGTTGGATTGAATATGTTCAACTTCACCTTCATATGCTCAAATGAAATTTTCATTATCCCCGTCCTACAATTTATGTTGGCATTAGAGGTTGCTAAGAAGGGACGGCCAAGGATAATCGAAATTTGGCTCTTGGGATTTGCGACCGGTTCCGTGTCTATGACTATGAAATTGACCAGGAAGAAGAATTTATCAATTTTGATCAACACATCCTCAATAATACCCCGGGGCTTTTTGATGGATCGGTCGGCTAATTGCAAAACCACCAATGTTGGTTTTAAATCTCCTAAGCCCAATTGAACATACACCGAGTATGGAAGAAGTTTCATACTTGCTCTTAAATCAAGAAGAGCCCGATTAATGACATGGTGACCAATGATGTAAGAAGTAGTAGGTGAGCCGGGGTCTTTGAATTTTGGGAGAGTGTTGTGCTGCAATATTGAGCTCATTTGCTCGGTCAAGATAATTTTCTTTGGTGCTTGGCTCTTGTTCTTCCTCTTTTGGGTGCAAAGATCTTTCAAGAATTTGGCGTACATCGAAATTTATCTAATTGCATCCAAGAGGGGAAGATTAATCTTCACTTACCTAAACACTTCAATGATTTTATTCACTTTGCCTTGTTATTTTTCAAGAGAATTGGATGTTTTTAAGGCATCCGGAAATGGAGCCTTTGGCTCATAAACCTTTTCAAAATTCTTTTTGAAATTACTTTCAACATAAGAATTTTTCAAATCATTTTTCAAAACTTTATCAACAAAAGGATCATGCACATGCAATGAAGGAGGAATAGAATGTAAGACGGGACTGGTGTCAACTTTCGGTTGCACCGATTCACTCTCTTCATTTTGAATACCAACTTGATGTCAAGGTCGTCACCGCATTGACATGCTCAATCGTGTGACCTTCCGATGAGGAATTAGTCTACATAATAAATTGTTGCTTGGGAGGTGGATTCAAAGGCATCTTCCCTTTTTTCCTTAGCATTTAAAGTACTAGCTATCTGCCCAACTTGGGTTTCTAGTTTCGCAATAGATTAAGAGTGGGAATGAAGTAATTAGGTGTTTGCCTCCAATGTACCCAAAGCAGTCAACACTTTTTCCTCAAAAGCGGGACTCCTAGAATTTCCTTGAGAATAAGATGGTTGGTTAGGAAAATGAGAGTTAGAAAATTGGTTTCCATGTGATGATTGAAAAGATGATCTATAACCTTGGGAACCTTGGCTTTGCATTGAGGGCGGACATACTTCCCTTGAAAACCACCTTGGGGAGGATTTGAGCCTTCCCCTTGGCTTTTCCAAGAGAAGTTTGGATGGTTCTTCCACCCGGGATTGTAATGTGTGCCATAGGGATTATTCCCTTGGTTGACAAATTCGGCATTCAGTTGTTCATGGTTCTTATTTTGCACATGTCTATGGGGACAATTGGAAGTAGAATGTAAGACACTAGAATAAGTCATGCAAGATTCATTGGAATTATGATAATGATGATTAGGGGAGGAAGACACTTGATTCACCAAATTTTGGTTGATCAAACCTTTGAGATAAAGACTTGACTTCAGCGGCTATGTCATTGGAATTGTCAACTTGATACAAGCCGACATTCTTCCTTCCACCTAGATTTCTACCATTTTTGGAAGACAAGGATCGATGCATTGAAGTCTCACTCATGCTCTCATATAATCGCCAAACATCATCCTCATACCTATCAAGATATGAACCACCCATGGAAGCATCTACCATTCCTTTAAAATTATCCGACAAACTTTTTAAAAAAAATTACACTAATTGCCATTTAGGAATGTCGTGATGTGGAAACTTCCTAAGCAAGTCATTGAGGTGCTCCCATGCCTCATGAAACAATTCCCCATCCTCTTGAGAAAATTCTCGAATTGAGTTTCTCATTGCATTGGTCTTTGAAACTAGATAATGTTTTTTCAAGAACTCTTGTTGCATTTCTGCCCAAGAAGTTATCGATAAAGGTCTAAGATTGTTGAACCAATATTTTACCTTATCTTTAAGGGTGAAAGGGAAGAATTTGAGTCTTAAAATCTCTTCTGGCATGTTTGTGTATTTCACGGTGGAACACACTTCAAGAAACTCATTCAAATGCTTATAAGGTTCTTCACTTGGAAGTCCATGATAGTTGGGAAGCATTTGAATAGTTTGCGGTTTAATTTCATAGTGATGTACTCTAAATGGGGGTAATTGAATGCATGTAGGTGCATTATATTCATTTGGCACGTAATGATCACGTAAAGCAAGAGGAGGATTCATAACCGGTGGTGCTACATAAACACCTTGATTAACTTGAGCAACGAGAGGTTGTGGAGCAAAAATTGGGTGAGACATTCCTAATGGAACTTGGCCTTATTGTTGTGGTGGAATGAAAGGTCTTGGCATGCCTAATGGTACTTGAATGTTGTCATGATGCACATTAGGGTGGAGGATACCTTGTTGGTCTATATGACCAAGGTCCTCCACACGGTCCTCATTGATGTCTTCCATTGATGAAATGGAATGACTAGAATTACCCCTTCCCTTAGAATTACGAACAATGGATTCAAGATTCAAATTAAGTGGGATAAGAGTAGGATTTAATGATCTACGACCATGCATACACAAACACAACAACTAGAAATAAGCAATTAGCAAACACTTCACCTCCGCAACAAAACAATAATCAACAATCCTCCACATACGATGATCCCATACTCCCATGCTTTGAACAATATGCAAGAAAAATTAAATTGCTTCCACGCGGGCTCACGATCTATCTAAGAAAATAAAGACTTGCCCCCATGCGGGCTCACGATTTAACTAGAGAAAGAGTTTAGAAAAGCTTACAAAGGGTCCTTAAGCAAATTCAAATTAATTTCAATTTTTGCCTTGCTTTGCTTTGCAATTTTTTTTAGATTTTAGCTTTTGATGCTTAGCTTAGCTTGGCTTTTTGCTTTTGCAATTCCCCTTTGCTTCACTTCCCTTGGCTCAATTCACCTAGCCAATCAAGAACAAACACAATAAGTAACCAAAGGAAAATAAAAATAAAGACACAACCAAAAAAGTACTAATTCATAATTGATTTCCAAAATACGACGGTGCCAAGTCCCCGGCAACGGCGCCAAAACTTGGCATGGGCCGTACCAACGCACCAAATTGCATGCAAAAGTGGAATGTAGTGTAGCCAAGTTTAAATTTAGAGATTGTGATAAGCGCTGAATATTGCATATTCAAGTGCCCTTATTTGAATTAGTTAAGTCCATTATTTGATCTTTTAATATAGATTATCTTCAGTTTCGTGTTTTTGTGTATTTTCAGGTTTGTTTCCCAAAACGAAATAAAATGGAAGTCTTAAAGGCTTTTTGAAGATCAAGTCATTCCAAACCTTAGCACCCTATGATTTCTAAGAGGAATTTGCCAAATTTTTCTCATGGAGACTCTCCACAAAACAAAAGGGCAAAAGATGGACTTAATGACCCAAAACCAAGATCAAGGTGAAAGGATTAAAAGCTTGAAGAATTGAAAAAAGTGAAAGAAGTTCAAACCAGGAGAAAAGAAAATAAATTCTAAGGCATGGACGAGTGCTCGTCTAAAGCCATACGAGCGCTCGTCCGGCGTTCATCAACACCAGGTGCGCGCATTATGTCAAACAAGCGCTCACCCCTCATACAAATGCTCTACTTCGAGGCAGAGAGAAAAAAATGTAATTGTGAGCGTTCGTCCATTCAATGGATGAGCGCTCGTCTGTGCAGCTCCAGACCAATGAGAAGAAAGCTAATTATGAGCGCTCCTCCCTTCACTGGATGAGTGCTTGTCCAGGCATTGTAGACCCAACTGGCATTTTGAACCTTTTAATTGGATTCCCTCCTTAATTGGGTTGTTGGTTAAATGCTTTTAGGGGACATGGACCTCGATTTTGAGGAGGTTTGGTAGACATCTTGTCTATATGAGGAAGGGGGATGATTGTAAAATATTATGAAGTTGTTGGAGGATTATTCTAAAGAGAGAAATATTGAGTTTTTGAGAGTTCTTGTGAGCTTTTGTTGTATTTTTACTGAAGGGGGCGAAAATGGAAAGGAGGAGTGCTTCAACCTCTTCCTCCCTTGTTACTATAGATAACTAACTCCCTTCCTAGGGAGGTGATAAAGCTCTTCCTTGTAAACATGCTCTAGTTGTATTTTGATTTGGGGAATGAAGTATGTATATGGTAGTTTTATATTCTAGAGATTTACACAAGTTGTAATGGCTCTTCATTTTAATAAATGATTGTGTTAAACTTATTATCTTGTCATAGATTGTATTTTCTCATAATTATATTGCTTACATCTTCATAGTGAGAATGGAGATGAGATTATGAAATGGTTTGTAATGGCATGTTGTGTGGAAATTTTGATAGTCCATAGCTTAGGGCCTTCCTTTGATTGATTATTCTTGGTTTTTGACTTCATATGCTCTCATCATATTTATTAAGGAATTTGATAGTCCTTAGCTTAGTGAGCATGTCATAAGCTACAACCTCGTCTAGATAGTTAAAGGATGTAAAACTTTGATGGATTATACTTAATTCTTGATTTTATGCAATTCTAGAAGATAATGTAGTAATCATGTATTACTACATATCATGGTCATATATATAATTTGTTCCTTAAGTTAATCGCAAGCAAGTATGTTTATATGGTTGGTGGTGGATTCATTTCCCTAGCTCTCTCTCTACATAAGTTTAATTCATCTTAAATTCATTCCATTTACTATTTTATGCACATTTCAATTCTTAGTTCTAAGTGACAAAAAAATCAAACCATATGCACCTCTTTCATCAAACAAAGTGATTTTATAACTTTGGTTGCCATAAACTAGCAATCCTTGTGGTTTGACTTACCCTTACGATAGCCCTATTTTACAATGATTTATCCTATTGCAAGTGTTGATTATTATTGGTAAACGTATTTCAACCGACCAATTTTTGGCGCCGTTGCCGGGGATTGCAAACGGTTTTGTAACCGAGGTTTAAAGATCACCTTTGGTTTGATTGTGAATATTGTATTTTATGGATATTTTTTAGTTTGGTTTTAGTGATTTTTGTGTTTAAGTATTTTCATGAGATTCTAGGAACTCAAGGCTTGCCAAGGAAAAACTAAAAGATTGTAAGTCTAAAGGACTTTGGGTAAGTTTTTCAAACTTCTAGTTTCAAAAGTTGTGAATTTTTTACATGTGTATAAATTAGTGATCTTTGATTGTGAAGCCCTTGTCAAGGCTATTTCTATTTTTCTATTTTGCAAAGCATCGGTCCTTGTCGTGGCCATTTATTTTCTGTTTTGTTGATAATTGAGGAGAAAGGGAACATTGTATGTGGATGTTATGGTGAAGGGGTGTTGTGTTTGTTGTGTGAATTTTGTTGTTGATGTTGGGCCGTAGGTCATTATCTTTGCCAATTCTTGAAGAACCAATTGACATAAATTCACTTGAAAGGACACTTAGAAGAAACCTTAGGGAATCTAAAAATATGAGAGGAATCGAACTTGAATTTAAGACCATGGCAGGAATTGATGGAAATTTGAGGGATGAGGAAGTCAATCTTGAAAGGGCTGAAATTCCAAATGTGGTACCTATGACTCTTAGGGACCATTTCATCCCTGTAACTTATGCCTCTCCTTCTTGCATAGTGATGCCAAACATCAATGCAGCCCAATATGAGATTAAATCTAGCACAATTCAAATGCTTCCATCCTTTCATGGTGAGTTCCTTGAAATTTGTTTCACCATCAAGATGAGGGGCTTCCCTGAAAATGCACTCTATTTGCATCTTTTCCCATTCGCCTTAAAAGATAGGGCAAAATATTGGTTGAACTCCCTTGTTACAAATTCCTTCACTACATGGGCATAATTGCAAAAAGAATTCCTAAAAAAAAATATTATCCGGTGAGTAAGACCAATCAAATGAGGTGTTCCATTCTTAGTTTTTCACAAATTAATGGAGAACAACTCTATGAGACTTGGGAAAGACTTCAAGACCTTCTTAGGAAATGTCCGCACCACTTAATTCCAAAATTGCAATTGGTGCAAGCTTTCTATGATGGTTTAACCGAACCACATAGACTTATAGTTGACTCATCATGTGGAGGAATGTTTATGTCTAAAAATACGGATGAGGCTTGGACCTTACTCGAGAATTTGACTGAAAACTCATTGCAACATAATTCTCATAGGGCTCCAACATCAACCAATGCCATAGCTCACAAATTCTACCAATTAATGGCACCACATCTCTTTCTTCGTCTGTCTCAAAATTCAGCAAGTGCGGTGTGTGCATCATGCACTAGCCCATTCCATCTCTTGGAAGATTGCCCTACACCGGAGCAATTTTCTAGTAACAATCAGGAGCAAGCAAATGCCATGTTTTCCAGGCCCGAAAATAATCCTTACTCCAATACCTACAATCCGGGATGGAGAGATCATCCGAATTTTTCGTAGAGGCAACCAGCCCCACAGAATTTGACATTTCAGAATCAAGAGCAGCAAAATTAGACCTCTTCTCAATTTCCAAATCGGTAATTTCTGGTCTCTTCAAGTTACCTTCCACCCTATAATCCAAATGTTTCTACTCCACCTCCTGTGTTTCTAACTGATGAGATTTTTACGGCAAATAAGCAAATGGTGGAATCTCTTAACAGGCAAATGTTAGAATCTAACAAGCAACTCTTTACATCATTGCAGCCCACTTTCCAAATGGTTCATTCACATACTCAGTCAATAGCTAAACTTGAGAATCATGTGGGACAAATATCTAATTCAATGAACCAACTTCTTCAGAAGGATACGGGAAAATTTCCAGCTCAACCATTTGTGAATCCTAGAGGGATCCATGTGATTGACAAAATCCCTCTTACGAGTGGACCTACTCATGAACATGTCCAAGCAATCACCACACTTTGGAGTGGTCGAATTTTGGACAATAAGATTGAAGAAGGAAAAGATAAAAAAGTTCTTTCTCCCAAAAATCCAAATCTCACCTCATCTAATCCAAATTTCACTCCTGAAAATCCAAAGTCTAGCACTAAAAATTCCAAGCTTGTGACCCCAAATGTGGAGACCTCTTATGAGCTTAAGGCTCCTTTTCCTCAACGTCTCCAAGAGTCGACACATTTTGGGAACAAAAGCTATAATATTCAGGACATGTGGGAGGTCTTTAAGAAAGTAAAGATCAACCTACCTCTCTTAGATGCTATCAAACAAATTCCTCCTTATGCCAAATTTCTCAAGGATTTGTGCACTCAAAAACGCACTTCCAAAAGTCATTTACCGAAGAAGATAAGACTAACTGAACAAGTTAGTGCGATAATTCAGCACAACACTCCTCCAAAGTATAAGGATCCAGGTGCCCCGACAATCTCGTGTGTCATTGGTGACAACAAGATAGAAAAGGGCCCTCCTTGACTTAGGAGTGAGTGTGAAATTGATTCCTTATTTAGTTACTTACATCTTGGGTTGGGAGACCTTAAACCAACCACCGTGGTCTTGCAGCTTACCGACAGATCAGTCAAGCACCCACGGGGTATTCCTGAAGATATGATAATCAAAGTAGACAAATTCTACTTCCCGGTAGACTTTGTGGTTCTTGACATGGAACCGGTCCATGATCCAAAGAAACATATTCCCGTTAGCTACGACTGATGCTTTAATAAATTGTCGAACCGGGGTGATGGATATCACCTTTGGAAATATGCAAGTCAAACTCCACATCTTCCATGCAACTTAACATCCTCCCGATGAGGATGATTGTTTTCTCATTAATGTCTTAGATGAAGTTGTCGAAGAATCTCTCCCTTTCATTCTAAGCAAGGATCCCCTTGAAACTTGCATGTCTTATTTTGACTTTGCAAACTTTGATATTGACCAATCCATCCAAGAAGTAAATTCTTTGCTCGAAGTTGGTGCTATCATGGACTTTCCCTCTTGGAAAGTGCCAAGAAAACCATTTCCTCAACTTTTCATCACTCCTCTGCTGCGTTCATTGAAATCTCCACCCTAACTTGAGTTAAAGCCGCTCCCGGCCCACCTCAAGTATGTATTTCTTGGTGCAAATAAAACTCTTCTAGTCATCATTGCTTCGGACCTTTCAAAGGACCAAGAAAACAGCCTTTTAGCAGTGCTATAAGAGCACAAAGAAGCTACTGGCTGGGCAGTGGCTGATTTAAAAGGAATCGACCCCTCTATTTGCATGTATCACATTCATATCGAGGACGACGCCAAACCTTCTAGAGAGGTGTAGTGCCGGTTTAATCCAAACATGAAGGAGGTGGTCATGAAAGAAGTGATTAAGCTACTAAATACGGAAATCATCTACCCCATCTCGGATAGCAAGTGGGTAAGCCCCACTCAAGTTGTTCCCAAGAAATCCGGCCTCACCGTTGTTGAAAATTCAGCGGGAGAACTCATGCCACAATGTACTACCAACGGATAGCGTGTGTGCATTGATTACTGAAAACTCAACTCTACCACTAGGAAGGATCATTTTCACTCCCATTCATTGATCAAATCCTAGAGAGGCTAGTCAACTAGAGCTACTACTATTTTCTTGATGGTTATTCCAGCTATAACCAAGTGGCAATTAATCCTCAAGATCAAGAGAAGACCACATTCACATATCCCTTTAGAAGTTTTGCCTATAGACGCATGCCCTTTGGGCTTTGCAATGCACCGGTAACTTTCTAAAGATGCATGATGTCCATATTTTCTGATATGGTCAAAAAAAATTTGGAAGTATTCATGGATGATTTTTTCGTCTTTGGATCTTCCTTTGACTCATGTCTCTATAATCTATCCCTTGTGCTTCAAAGATGCAAGGAGACAAATCTAATTTTAAGTTGGGAAATGAGTCATTTCATGGTCCAAAAAGACATTGTCTTGGGACACGTTATTTCTAAAAGGGGAATTGAGGTTGACAAAGCAAAAGTCAAATTGATCTTTAACTTTCCTCCTCTAAATTTTGTCTGACAAATCCATTCCTTTCTTGGTCACGCTAGCTTCTATCGCCGCTTCATCAAAGACTTTAGCAAAATATCCTGGCCCTTATGTAATCTTTTTGCCAAGGATATTCACTTCAATTTTGATAAAGCATGTTTGGAAGCTTCCAAGAAGCTTCGTACTCTTCTCTCTTCAGCCCCAATCATGAAACTGCCTAACTGGTCTCTTCCATTTGAGATCATGTGTGATGCATCCGATTATAAATTAGGTGCGATTTTGGGCCAGCTTGTGGACAAGCTACCACATGATATCTATTATGCTAGCAAAACTCTTTCTGAGGCTTAATTAAGTTACACTACCACTGAAAAAGAGTTGCTAGCTGTGGTGTATGGCTTGGACAAATTCCGCTCTTACTTTCTTGGGTCCAAGGTCATTATCTTTTCGGACCATGCCGCTTTAAGGCCTTTACTCGCAAAGAAAAAAACCAAACCCCGGCTAATTCGATGGATACTCTTACTCCAAGAGTTTGATTTTGAAATTCAGGATAAAAAAGGTACAGACAATGTCGTCGCCGTCCAAATGGTCCAAACAAGAGAGAGACCGGTTCTTCTCCCAAGTCAAAATTTTATTTTGGGAAGATCCAAAATTGTTCAAGTATTATCCGGACTAAATCATCCGGCAATGCATTCCCAAAACTGAATTTTCAAGTGTCTTAAATTTCTGCCACACCTTTGCATATGGAGGACACTTCAGTGCCAAGAAAATTGCTGACAAAGTCCTTCAAAGCAGATTTTATTGGCCCTCTCTGTTTCGGGATGCTTACAATTTCTGCAAGTCTTGTGAGCGCTACCAAAAGCTCGAAGCCATGTTTAGAAGAGATATAATGCCCCTGACCCCCATCTTAATCATAGAAATTTTCGATGTGTGGGGAATTAATTTCATGGGACCGTTTCCATCCTCCTATGGATATGAGTATATTCTTGTAGCAGTGGATTACGTGTCTAAATGGGTTGAGGCTAAGGCTACCAAAACCTGGTCAAGTTCGTTTAATTAAATATCTTCAGTAGATTTTGTACATCTAGAGCCCTCATTAGTAACAGTGGTTCTCATTTCATTAATCGCTATCTCAAATCCGTCCTTCTTAAGTACTCCGTCACTTATAAGGTTGCCACACCTTACCACCCTTAAATGAGTGGTTAAGTGGAAGTATCTAATCGTGAGATCAAGCATATTCTAGAAAAAATGGTTCGACCGGACTGCAAAGATTGGTCGTTACGACTAAATGATGTGCTTTGGGCCTACCGGACAGCGTATAAGACGCCCATTAGCATGTCCCCATATCGACTTATCTTTTGTAAAGCTTGTCATCTCCCGGTTGAGTTAAAACACCATATTTTTTGGGCCATAAAAAGGTTTAACTTTGATATAAAGCAAGCCAGCTTTGTTTGCAAATTGCAGCTCAATGAGCTTGAGGAAATTCGAAATGATACGTATGAAAGTGCCAAAATCTACAAGGCAAAGACTAAAACATTTAATGACAAACACATTGTCAATAAGTCTTTTGCCCCCGGACAGAGAGTTTGGCTTTTCAATTCTCGGTTGCGACTCTTTCCTGATAAACTTCGTTCATGGTGGCATGGTCCATATGTTATCTCATCTGTCTTTCCTCATGGTGCCATTGAACTTCATGATCCCACAGATGGATCTCTCTTTAAGGTTAATGGCCAAAGGCTCAAACCTTATGTCGATGGCATAGTCCCGACTCGAAAAGTAGAGAAAGTCCTATTAACGGACCCAATTTATGAGGATTGATGCGAAATCGTGGTTTATCCAGCTATCGACGTTAAATTTAGCACTCTTCGGAAGCAATTCTTTCAATTCCAAAACTTCCATCTTCCACAAGTGCCGTGGCCAATTTTCTGAAAATTAGCTAAGTGTCGCCCAAAAGTTGAACTTTTTCAAAACTATTTTGATTTGCGTTCCAAAAGTCACTTTAGGCATACTTAGTCATTTTACAAACTTGGTAGCATTTTCAGAATTTTTCAAAGTTGTTTCGGCCATTTTATCGAAGAATAAAAAAATCACGAGAATTTCAGACCCCAAAATTTGCGCTTTTGCAAACGAGCTCCAATTCCCGTTCCGAGGGTTATACTAAGTGTCTAGGGTCCATAGGAGCTTAAGTTTCTAATTGGACAATTTTTGGATCCTGGCACCGCCCCTATTCAGTCAAAATGAAAATCCAGTACATTCATGGGGTTTAATTTTCTTCCAAGGCAGGGATGAACGCTCGTTCCTTCATCAGACGAGCGCTCGTAATTCTATAAAAATACATTACTGTGTTTTCGAGTGCTCGTCCAGCCCAACGAGCACTCGTTCGTCTAAGCCACTGCATCCTCGCCACCAACCCAAAGCTAAAAGAGCGCTCGTCCATACCCCACGAGCGCTCGTAGTTCGAAAAATCTTACTGCCTCGTTTTCGAGTGCTCGTCCCACCCAACGAGCGCTCGTCCCATGTCATATGAGCACTTGTCTTGGTAGGCGAGCACTCATCCTTCGACCCCCCTTTTACAAGACCCTCCCTCTCCCTCTCTTTTCAATTAACCACGTTGCCATACACTCCCCCTATAACCACCCTATGCATGCACCACCCCTTTACTCCTCCATCTCTTCCTCTTCCTCATTCATGCACCCCATTACTTTAAATACCCCCCCCCCCCCCCCCCCCGGGTTCAACCCTCCATTTTCAACCCTTGCCAGATTGCCTAAACCTCCTCTTGTTCCTTCCTTCTCAGGTAAGCTCTCTCCCATTTTCTCTCTCTCTATTTTTTTTAATCTTCATATTGAGGAGTGTGGGAAATAAATTTTTAGAGGATGTTGTTATGTTGTTGAGGGTTGTGCTTTGATAGGGTCCTTTCTTGGACCAAAATTTTTGGGTTTTCTCCTCCATTTGTAACCTTCTTTCTCTTTCTTTTTCTGTGTGCACACCAGGTATTCGTTGAAATTCCTCATCCAATTCTCAATCTCTAAATAGCTCATGGGGAATCATCTAGGTGTCCTAGAGCATTTGAGGTTGCCCCTGCTATGGTCCAAGAGGTCCTGCAGGCTACTTGGCTTGCCAAAAAGCTTAACTATGAGCACCATTTCCCTCTCACGGATGTCTTTGCCGACCACCCAATGTCCTCTTAGGCAATCACTGAATTGACAAATTGGTGTGTACAAAGCATATGCAAACTGGTTACGAAAGTTGCTTACTCGCTAGTGGTAAGGCTGTTTTATCAAAACCTCCATTGCCCAGATGAGTCGGCCAACACTCTCGCCACCTCCATTGATGGCACTATTTATTCATTCAACCTCGACGACATTGTGGCTGTTTCAGGCTGTCCTCTTTAGTGCCCTGATGATCTTTTGGATGCTAGGGGTCATCCGTTATTTGAGGAAGTTGATGATTTAACCATAAAACAAATTATTACCGCAATTTACAATGTCGTTGATCCTTATAGGCCTTGTAGTTTCACTCTTAAATCCACTCTACCCGAGCGTGTTTGGTTCCTTGATTCGGTTCTTAAGCATAATGTGTGCCCTTTAGTACACAGCACCGAGCGCCGCGATTTGATGTTGGATGCTTTATATGCTCTGGACTAAGGCTTTTGGATTTCTATTCCAGATTTAATTTGGAACCAGTTCATGAAGTTTTGGGATGAATGCATTCACTTGAACCATCAAAAGGCCCAAACCCGGGCTTTGCCATTGCCATTCTTCATTACCAAGCTTCTTAAGCACAAAGGTTATGTCATTCCAGCCAATGAAGAGAAGGGCAAAAAGATCCAGGCATTTTCCATACAGAGATGGAAAAATGTTCTTGGCCATCTTAGGCCAAATCAACCAGCTGATGCTCCTCCACCACGGGCACCATCTCCTCCCATCCATGAGGATGATCCTATGGCATAGAAGATTACATCACTTGGGAGGATCCGCCTATTATACCTCCGCATGAGCACACCTTTCTTAAGGATAACATTGTTGGTATCCATGCTCGGATGGACAATTTTGAGAGTGCCCTAGCTAACTATAATAGGGCCGTGTGCGAAGACTACCTTGCTGCAGCGGAAGACCGTCGTGTTGCTGCGGAAAACCGTCGGGTTGCTCATGAAGAGAGGCTTAAAACTTAACACCTCCTTAATACACTCCTTGCCCGTTTCCCTCCTGGTCTTAGTAAGCATCGCTTGACCCGTTCTTGTCTATGTTTTGCATTTAGCATGTTGTGTGGTTCTTTCAATTTTTGGGTTATTTTGATTTTTATGTGATGTTGTTTTGTTGCAGTTTGGGACTCTGTTTTGATCTAGCATGTTAGATTTGGCATTTTGGTGCAACAATATTATCTGTAACTGTCAACCTCATTATAAATAAAGATTTCCTCTTTTGTTTTTACTGTTTGCTATCTACTTGTGTTCAATTTTTCATGTTTATTTCTTTCTTTGGTGTGTATTCACATTTTTTAGCTGTATCTATTAGTGTTCTCTTTGCAGATTACTCATTCTAAGTTTGGGGGCGTTGTTTTTGGATTTCGCATGGTGGCATGTAGTCCACGCTACTAACTTTTTTGCCCATACTTGGTATTATTGCTCTTTTTACCCTCTCTATGTTTTATTTCCATTCTTTGTCTTCACCCATTAAGGACAATGTGCCATTCAAGTTTGGGGATATATTTTGGTTTTCATTTTTGTTTGCATGTGCTAACTTATTCATGTAAATTGATAAGATAATTTCTTTTTTTGGGAAGCAATGATTTTGTAATCTTGTAACTTGTTGGAGATTGAACCATATGTTGAATACTTTGTATATAGAGGCAAATGATAGTTTTGAAATAAGGAAAATCTGAAATGATCATGTGGATTCAAACTAGTTTGTATAAATGCTTCAATTAGATTTTTGTCAAATATCACTTTTTTCTATGCTTCACACTTCACATATGCACACTGAAAACTTAATTGTGAGGCATGCAACCCAATTTACCTTGATCATGACTCAGTTGATTTGAATTGATGGCCCTAATGAATGGATATCTTTGGCATGAAAAAAAAAAAAAAAAAAGGTTGAATAATGAAAATGACTTGTTTAAGTTCGTAGCCTTGCTAACTCGAGTTATTAAGCCCTTGGAGTGTCCTTACACTTAGCACCCTAAAGCCATCCGGTTTGGGAGTTGTTGGCCTAATACTTACTACATGGGTTAGTTAGAAAGCTTAAGGGACTTAGGCATTACACGGTCATTCACAAAAATAAAAATAAATAAATATAGTTTGTTTGAGTTTGTAGCTTTGCTAATTCGAGTTATTAAGCCTTTGGAGTGTCCTTACACTTAGCACCCTAAAGCCATCTACTTTGGGAGTTGTTGGCCTAACACTTGTTACATGGGTTAGTTAGAAAGCTTAAGGGACTTCGACATTGCACAACCATTTAAAAAAAAAAAAAAAAGTAAAGAGAGAGAAAAAGAAAAAGAAAAAGTGTTTTAAATAAAATCATGCCTTAGAGACCTCATTTAAAAGGGAATTCAATGAATTAAACGCTTGTGTTCTTGAGATTGGAAAAATAGGGTAAAAGTTGCATATTGGATATCCGGTTCACTTTAAATAAAGCTAGAGATGATGTCTATTATAGATATGACAATTGAAGTATTTATATAGACTATGATGTTAATACATGAGAGTTGAAAGATGATTAGCCATTTTTTTATATCAAGGCTTCAGATACACAAGGTAGTCTTCATAATGATTCCATCTCCAATGTTCTTTATGTTCCAAGTTACAAGTGTGCTTTATGTATCTTCTTACACCATGTTTGATGTTTGTGGGTAGCATTCCTATTAAACCCTCACGAGGCTTCACTCGTCCTCTAGGGATGCCTAGGGGTAAATGCAACCGTCACTCCCACGAAAGAAGAGATTTGTTGTCATTTCATTAAGTACTTCATTTTAGTTTTGCTATGGGACTAGCAAAATGTAAGTTTAGGGGTGTGATAAATGCCAAATATTGCATATTCAAGCACCCTTATTTGCATTAATTAAGTCCATTATTTGATCTTTTTATATAGATTATCTTCAATTTCGTGTTTTGTGTATTTTCAGGTTTATTTCCCAAAAAGAAATAAAATGGAAGTCTTATAGGCTTTTTGAAGATCAAGTCATTCCAGGCCTTATCACCCTATGATTTCCAAGAGGAATTTACAAAATTTTCCTCATGGAGACTCTTTACAAAACAAAAGGCAGAGGATGGACTCAATGACCTAAAACCAAGATTAAGGTGAAAGAGGATCAAAAGCTTGATTGAAAGAAGTGAAAGAAGTTCAAAGCAGGAGAAAAGAAAATAAATTCTAAGGCATGGGCGAGTGCTCGTCCAAAGCCATACGAACGCTCGTCCAAAGCCATACGATTGCTCGTCTGGCATTCATCAACACTCGCGCACGCACTATGTCACACGAGCACTCGTCCCTCATACGAGCGCTCCAATTCGAGGCAGAGAGAAAAATGTAATTGTGAGCGCTCGTCCCTTCAATAGACGAGTGCTTATTTGTACAGCTCCGGACCAATGAGAAAAACACTAATTACAAGCGCTCGTCCCTTCACTGGATGAGCGCTCGTCTAGGCACTGCAGACCCAGCTGGCTTTTGAACCTTTCAATTGGATTCCCTCCTTAATTGGGTTATTGGTCAAATGCTTTTAGGGGACATGGACCTCAATTTTGAGGAGGTTTGGTAGACATCTTGTCTATATGAGGAAGGAGAATGATTGTAAAACATTATGAAGTTGTTGGAGGATTATTATAAAGAGAGAAATATTGAGTTCTTAAGAGTTCTTGTGAGCTTTTGTTGTATTCTTGCTAAAGGGGACGAAAATGGAAAGGATGAGTGCTTCAACCTCTTCCTCCCTTGCTAGTATGGATACTAACTCCCTTTCTAGGGAGGTGATGAAGCTCTTCCTTGTAAGCATGCTCTAGTTGTATTTTGATTTAGGGAATGAAGTATGTATTTCATAGTCTAGAGATTTACACAAGTTGTAATGGCTCTTCATTTCAATCAATGATTGTGTTGAACTTATTTTCTTGTCTTAGATTGTATTTTCTCATAATTATATTGCTTACATCTTCATAGTGAGAATAGATATGAGATTATAAAATGGTTTTTAATGGCATGTTGTATGAAAATTTTGATAGTCCATAGCTTAGGGCCTTCCTTTAATGGACTATTCTTGGTTTTTGACTTCATGTGCTCTCATCATATTTATTGAGGAATTTGATATTTCTTAGCTTAGTGAGCATATTATAAGCTACACCTTAGTCTAGGTAGTTAAAGCATGTAAAACTTTGATGGATTATACTTTATTCTTGATTTTATGTAATTCTTGAAGATAATGTAGTAATCATATATTTCTACATATCATAGTCACATATATAATTTGTTCGCCAAGTTAATCGCAAGCAAGCATGTTTATATAATTGGTGGTGGATTCATTTCCCTAGCTTTCTTTCTACATAACTTTAATTCATCTTAAATTCATTCCATTTATTGTTTTATGCACATTTCAATTCCTTGTTCTAAGTGACAAACAAATCAAGCCTTATACACATCTTTCATCAAACAAAGTATTTTACAACCTTGGTTGCCATAAACTAGCAATCCTTGTGGTTCGACTTACCCTTACGATAGCCCTATTTTACAATGATTTGTGCTATTGCAAGTGTTGATTATTATTGGTAAACATATTTCAACCGGACTAATTGCCACTACCACTTCTAATTATAAATATAGCTAGGGTGAGTAGGGACCGTCCCAAGGGAAATGGAGTGTATTATGGTTGGAAATCCAGGTCGGATTAGTAGGTCGAGTGATCAAAGATATTTAGATTGGTTAATTAAACTTGGTGTGTTGTCAATGCATGTGCACCAAAGTTGCAATAAAAGTGGGGCCAAGTTTAAATTTATAAAGTGTCACTACTACCTCTGACTACTAATATAGTTAGGGTGAGTAAGGATCGTCCCAAGGGACTGGGGGCTATGTTAATATGGAAACAAGGTCGGATTAGTAGGTTAAGTGATCAAAAGGTGTTTTGATTGGTTAATTAGACTACAATATAAATAAATTTAATACTAAACAACTAAAGTAAAATAAAATGGTAGAGAACAAGAGAGAGAGGTCTTGGGATCTAGAGGTCACCACTAAACATCACCATTCTAGACATTCAATGTGTAATGAATGGGGGGAAACATGTGTTGCAATACAAATAGGTGTGATTGATTGAATTAACAAGCATGGGTTGACTAATTAAGCTTATAATGTCTAGACAACCTAGTGAATAGCACAATACATCAAATTAAGCCATTAATCCTTCCTTTAAGCTCACAATCAACACGATAACAAGTTGGAGAATTATACTACTTGCATTCATAAGTATGAAACATCAAACGACAAGCATGGATTGTCCTCACATCTAAGAAAGTAAAGCAACTACACTACTTCTAAACTAAAGACATGAAAATTAAACTAATTAAACTAAGGTAGAGGCACAATCCATCAAGAAATGAGTATAAACCATCAAACAAATCAAAAGAGTATTCTATTTAAGCACTATTCCTTGACAATCTCTAGATTCATAACATCAATACACATAGACATGCATCAATATTACAAAACTAAGAGATAAATACATGAACATCTACTCTAGCATACATAGACATATGGATAGAATGAAATGATCAATTGGAAGTATTAATCAACATAAATCATTGTAAAAACAAGATTCATATATAAATCAAGTGTCAAGACAAGATTACAACACAAATCCCCTTAAAATACAAAGCATTAAGGTCTAGAAGGCATGCTTAGGGCTAACTCTAGCCTCAAGAAGATATTTTTCCACTCATTGACATAGTCATCTAACCCTCAAGGGCCATCTCCATGGTAAAAATGCTCTTCTCCTTGATGGAAACCCTAGAAGAATGGAAGAACTCCTAAAATAGTGTATGTCTTTCTAAGCTCTAACCTCCTCTCCAAGATATGTGATATATTAGTCTCAGTTATGTTGAGATGTGAAGATATATGAGATATGATGTAAAAATGGCTCAAATTCCTTATATAGGAAGCTCAAGTGTCACACCCAATGGTCAGGTCTCGTGCACTAGGGTCCCTTCAATGATTGCACCACGAGCCATCTTTTAATGAGCTGGACTCTGATTTATTTTGGACTTGAAGAGGTTCGATCGATTGAATTCAGATGAGATCGATCGAACTGTGGCTAGATGCATTAAATTAAGGCCAGATTGATCAATCCATGGTGGCGCCTTTTTGGAATAAGACAAAATTGAGATATTTTTAGGATATTTTGGAAAAAAGAGAAAAGTGATAGGTGGGGATAAGATCAAGGAAGTTCAATCGATCTAAATAAAGTTGGATCGATCGAAGATGGAATTTCTTGAGGATAAGGACAAGGGGTTTTAATCCATCTTGGTGAGGTAAGATCGATCAATGTGAGATTGATCGAAAATATTCCTGATCGATTGAAGATTGCTAATTTCCACCATTTTTCTTCCACTTTGCTCCATTCTTCCATTCAGCTTGAGATTGCTTCTTTTATGCTCTAATTTGGCTGAATTGACTTATTTTGGGGTAAGCATCTGGAAAGGGCAATAACATGAAATTAGTCTAAAACGGGAAAGTAAGATAAATAAAAGTCCTAGAATACTCGAGCTTAAGGGGTTTAAATGCGCACTTTTTAGCGCTCATCACACCCCCAAACTTAAATATTGCTAGTCCCTAGCAATGAACTATAAAGTAAAGGAATGAAATGAACATTTATACAAGTATGAACTAGAAAGCAATAAATGGATAACGCAACTTTCGTAGGGAACGCGATTGCATTTAGCACATGCAACAAACCTTTTAAACCCCTAGGTCACCCCTGGTGGACGAGTGAAGTCTCGTGAGGGTTTCCAGAAATGATACGCATAAACATTAAGCTCATTCTCATAAAAGAGGCACCAATATTGCAAACAAGCATTGGGAAAAAACTACCTCAAGTATGCAATTTTTCAATCATTTCCAAGTAATCTCCCAAAATTTCAACATCAAACAACCAAGTATGGTCCTCCACACATCCAGAAAATGATCATTCAAATCAAAACAACTTTAGAATCCTTTTTGAGTGGATCGACATCAAATATGTTGCTATCTAAGCCAACTAAAGAAATGATCACATCCTTACCCTCAAACTGGCACAAAAATCTAGTACTGATCATCAAAACAAAGAGTGGACCTTTTATTAAAACTTTATTCATCTAGGTACATTTATTCTTTTCACTTGATTTATTTATTTATTTATTTTTTCTAATCCTAAGGATCAAAGATGGAAGAATAGTGCAATGTGTTGATCTATTAAGTTTTCTAGCAATCCATGAGGTCGAGCGTTAGGTCAATGACTCCCAAACCAGACGGCTTTATGGTATTAGGTGTTCAAATACCTCTAAGGACTTACAAGCTCAAATCAACTAGGTTACAAATTAAAACAACCTCCATCTAATCATTTCCCACTTCTCACCTTTCGAGAGAAGTCCTCACTTTTTTTTTCCCTTTTTTTTTTTTTTTTTTTTTTTTTTTTTTCCTTTTTCCTAATCTTAAGGATCAAAGATGGAAGCATAGTGCAATGTGTTGATCTATTAAGTTTTCTAGCAATCCATGAGGTCGAGCGTTAGGTCAATGACTCCCAAACCAGACGGCTTTATGGCATAGGTGTTCAAATACCTCTAAGGACTTATAAGCTCAAATCAACTAGGCTACAAATCAAAAAAACCTCCATCTAATCATTTCCCACTTCTCACCTTTTAGGATAAGTCCTCACTTTTATTGCTTTTGCAACTTTTTTTTTTGGTAATTCAATTATTAACCTAGAGTTTGGGCCCTCCATCTTTCGGAGCGAGAAATTCAGTGCTTGATGAGGCTAGAATCCCAGCTACTCAATGAAAAGGGTTTGTTATCCACCTTTATCAAGAATGAAAGCTTTCAATGCACTACTAGCCCAATTGAGATATAACTAATTTAATAATCAACAAAGCATGTACCCCACAAATGAATGCTAGTGTGCGCCTATGCTAGTGTAGAATCCTATAGTGAATCTCAAAACAATCACAAAATCAGGATGATGTGGACCACAAGTGCAAGTAAGACATCGATCTTACAAAAAATTTACTCCTAAATGGCATCCACAAGGCATATAAGGAGTATTGGACTCTCAAGTCAAGCAATTTTTAAATTCTAAGCAATATAGTCCTCAATAGATCAAAATCACAGCTAGTCATGGGCCAATCATAGAAAATCCCTCAAATACACAAGTTATGATCAAAAATTTGAATTGAAAGCAAACACTGCAAATGACACCCATTACCCCCAAACTTAAACAGCACAGTGTCCTCAATGTGCAAAGAGAACCAGTACAGCTAAGACAAAGAATGGCCGGGACACAAGTATCCAAAGTGGGTGGTACAACCCCCCCAAACTTGGAATTGACTGTGGTCCTGAACATATTACATTGGGAGAAAAGCTGATTAGATAACAAAAGGGATAATAACAGTGCACAGTGGACATACAAGTGTAAATGGGATAATAAATGAACTAAGGAGAGAGGAAAAATGATGGTCCTGAAGAATTTTAGGTAGCACTCTCTCACTGAAGTCACTAGAATGCACCTGACAATGGAGTCAAGAGCAGATCGATGTATCAATATAAGAATCTGATATCCAAACATAGCATGCATAGAAAGAGAAAAATAATGTACAGTACATCACAGTATCAGGGCCAATAGAATAGCCGCAAAAATATCATAACAGTATCAAAAATAGCAGGTATCACAGATATATATAAAAAGATGAAAACGAGGTATAGAGATCAAGCAGAGGAAGTAGGGCGAGCGGGGCGTGATCCTCAAATATCTCTGGATAAATCCTGCAGCGCAACCAAGACGTCTGAGTGGAGAGTAGTCACATTAGTGCTGAGGGAGGCCACATTTGACCGAAGAGAGATAACCGCATCCTCTAAAGTCTGTATATGCTCTCCTAGGCCAGGTGTTAGAACTAGAGCGTCAGGGATAATTGGATCATGAAACTGAGGTATATCCTAACCCTGAGAATGCAGTAGCGACCTTGTCAGAAAGTGATGTGGTGACTCCTTTGGAGGCTTTCGCTCTAGATCTATGTCCATATTAGTGTCCGCAGCCACCGGTGGGTCTGCTGGATCATCTGCTGCTGCTGCCTGCTCTGCCATCTCTGCCTCTACAGCTTTTTCTGCTGCAAAGATGGCTTCCTCCTTAAAGCTCTTGATAAGAGCATTGTAGCTCTTGTATAAATCCTTCTTGCCATAGTGGCAAGCCCCTGACTCAGTATGCTCCACTAGATGGAAAGGGTAGTGCTGATCTTAGAGGATCTGAGTAATAAGATGTCCGAAGGGGAGGAAAGTGGCTCGGCCAGGCTTGGCCTTGCTGATGTAGCTCGCAAATAATCTCATCATAACATCCCAAATGAGTGCAGGAACATAGAACTAATGGCTTGTATAGAAGGCATAAAGAGCAGCTAGAAAGTCTGAACGCCTCTGGATCTTATGGCCCGCTGTAAATACGTTTCAGTACAAGACCGAATCAAAAAACCATAAATCGTCAAGGAGATAAGTCCGAGTGACGAATGTCTTGCCATCATTGTAATGGCCAGTCAGAGCAATGTCCATATCTGCGTCAGATGGCCACCTGAGAATAGGATAATCAAGGCCAGGAGGGCAGATATGTGGGTAGCGAGAAGATGTGGCCAATGACTCAACAATAATGCAGATGAGATGGCCATCAATAGTAGTCCGCAGCTCCGATAGGTTACTTAAGGCCGGCCGGAGGTTCTGGAGAGTGGAGGAAGGGGTTCTTTTAGAGCTTTCCAAGGTGGAAAATCTAAACTTGCTACGAATTCCATTAAGTCATTAACTTCGCTCATTGATCCTTCTTTCTCAAACCCGCAACTTTCATATATTTCAAGGAGATAAGATGCAAGAGGATCCTCGGATAGAAGAGATGAAAGATTATCTTCGGTTGGTTTTTTATAACTATGGAAGGAATGGACTCCTCCACAATCTCATCCAAAACATTTATGAGACAACACTCGTCTTCATCTATGGGATGTTGACTTGCATTGAATGCATTAAGTTTAACCATTATGTTACCAAAAGAAAGGTCCATAACCCCAGATCTACAATTGATAGTTGCATTTGTGATGGCAAGAAATGGCCTTCCCAAGATGATTGGGATGTGATTGGTAGGATTAACAACCGGTTCGGTATCAAGAACCACAAAATCAACCAGGAAATAGAACTTGTCAACCTTGATGAGAATGTCCTCAATTATGCCCCTAAGAGTTTTAATGGATCTATCGGCTAATTGAAGCACCACCAAAGTTGGCTTCAACCCATTCAAACCAAGTTGGACATACATAGAGTAAGGAATCAAATTAACACTCGCCCCTAAGTCAAGAAGAGCTCTACAAACTTCATAGTTTCCAATTACGCATGAGATGGTCGGAGCACCGGGATCTTTGAACTTAGGTGGAGTGTTATGTTGAATGATGGAGCTCACTTGTTCCATTAGCAACACTTTTTTGGGGCCTTGTCCCTTGCTCTTCCTCTTTTGCGTACAAAGATCTTTCAAAATTTTTGCATAAGGCGGAATTTACCTAATTGCATCTAAGAGAGGAAGATTTATGTTAACTTGTTAAAGACCTCCATCATGTCATGGATTTTTCCTTTTTGCCTTCCGAAAGGCGAAGTCTCTTTCAAAGCATAAGGAAATGGAGCTTTTGGCTCATAAGACCTTGCAACTTGAGGGGATGATGAAGAAGGTTGAGAATTCTTGATGATGACACTTTCCTCCAAGGAATGAGAAGTAGGATTGGAAATAGGACGGATGTCAACTTTTGGTTGCACTGGTTCACTATCTTTAATTGGATGTTCAACCCTATTGTCAACTTGCCTACCACTTCTCAAAGTAGTAATGGCTTGCACTTGTTCTTGGGAAGGACACCCCGATTTAGAGTTTGCTTCCACAAGATATTAGGCCTTTGGGTTCCTTTCGGGTTGGCTAGGCAATTTACCAATTTCTCTCACATTCAATGCATTAGCTATCATCCCGATTTGAGACTCAAGCTTTGATATCGATTGAGAATGAGAATGCAACAAATTGGTGTTCAGTTCCAAACTACCTAAAGCCACTAAGACCTTATCTTCAAATGTGGAGTTGCTAGAAAGTGCATGAGGATGATTAGAGCTACTTTAAAGTTATAAGCTTGAGGATGAGAGAAATGATTCATTCTTTGATGATAAGAAGAGGATGAAACAAATCCCTTTGAACCTTTATTTCTTTGATGACGAGGAATATATCGGTTTTAAAATTTTTTAGCTTGAAAAGGATTTGAATGTTCATTCCACACCAGAACATAAGCATTTGGAAGAGGGTGAGCAAATGCGGCATTGACTTGTTCATAGTGTTCATCAAGCACATGTCCATGGGGACAATTGGAAGTAGTGTGCAATACACTTGAACAAATTATGCATGGCTCACAAGAATGATGAAAATGATGATTAAGAAGATGAGATGGTTGAATTACCAGTCTGACTTAATAAAAATTGATCAAGTTTTTAAGTGAGAGTTTTGACCTCGGCAACAATCTCCATTGGACTCTCAATTTGACATACTTTCAAATTTCTCTTTTTGTTATTAGAATCATGACTCAACCGAGAAGTGTGACTTATGCAATGAATTTTCACTCATTTTCTCAAAAAGGTGCCAAACATCATCCTCATGTTTTCCAAAATATGAACATCCACATGATGTATCAACAATGTCTTTATGAGTGTCGGATAGACTTTCATAAAAATATTGAACCACTTGTCATTTAAGAATGCCATGATGTGGGCATTTCCTTAGCAAGTCATTCAATCTTTCCCAAGCCTCATGTAAAATTTCTCCTTCCCTTTGAGAAAATTCTCTAATGGCGGTTCTCATTAAATTGGTCAAACTTACGGGGTAAAATTTTTTCAAAAATTCATTTTGCATTTGTATCCAATAAGTTATTAAATTTGCCCCCAAATTGTTGAACCAATGTTTTGCCTTATTTTTAAGAGTAAATGGGAATGGAAGTAACCTAAGAACTTCCTTTGGGACATTCATGTATTTCACGGTGGAACATATCTCAAGAAATTCATCAAGATGTTTGTAAGGTTCCTCATCATTTAAGCCATAGAAAAGTGGACACATTTGAATAGTCTCGAGCTTAATTTCATAATGATTGGCCCCAAAATTAGGAAGCAAGATGCAAGTTGGTGAATGATATTCATGAAGGTTGTAATGATTACAAAGGATCATTGCAGGAATTGGAGCTTGAACTCCAAGAGGAAATTGGTTGAAAGGTGGATTTTCCATGAAATTCAGGTCTAAAAAACCAAGATAACCCTCTAGATTTTCCATTAGAATGATGAAGGGTTGATTATGACCACACAAAAGTCAAGCATCACAAAATCAGCAAAGCAAACACTTCGCCCCTGCAACAAATCAATCAACAAATTTCCACATACGATGATCCCATACTCCCATGATTGAACAATATGCAAAGAAAAGTAAATTGCCTCCACGCGGGCTCACGATCTATCTAAGAATTTAAGAACTTGCCACCACGCGGGCCGACGATTTAACTAGAGATTGAGTTAGAAAGATCTCACAAAGTGTCTTTAAGCAACTTCAATTTATTTTTTAATTTTCTGCTTAGCTTGCAATTTTTAGATTTTCGCCCTTTTTATGCTTAGCTTAGCTCCTTCCTTTTCAATTCTCCTTTGCTTGACTTCCTTTGCTCAATTCATCTAATCAATCAAGAACAAACACAATAAGTAACTAAAAAGAAAATAAAGTAAAAACACGATCAAAAGAGTACTAAAGTTACAATAACTTGGTGTGTTGTCGTCGCATGTGCACCAAAGTTACAATAAAAGTGTGGCCAAGTTTAAATTTATAAAGTGCCACTACTACCTCTAACTACTAATATAGCTAGGGTGAGTAGGGATCGTCCCAAGGGATTGGGGGCTATGTTAATATGGAAACAAGGTTAGATTAATAGGTCGAGTGATCAAAAGGTATTTATATCGGTTAATTAGATTACAATATAAATAAATTCAATACTAAACAACTAAAGTAAAATAAAAGGGTAGAGAACAAGAGATAAAAGTCTTGGGATCTAGAGGTCACCACTAAATATCACCATTAGAGACATTCAATGTGTAATGAATGAGGGGAAACATGTGTTGCAATACAAAGAGGTGTGATTGATTGAATCAACAAGCATGGATTGACTAATTAAGCATATAATGTCTAGACAACCTAGTGAATAGCACAACATATCAAATTAAGCCATTAATCCTTCCTTTAAGCTCATAATCAACACACTAACAAGTTAGAGAATTATACTACTTGCATTCATAAGTATGGAACATCAAACAACAAGCATTGATTGTCCTCACATCTAAGAAAGTAAAGTAACTACATCACTTCTAAACTAAGGACATGAAAATTAAACTAATTAAATTAAGGTAGAGGCACAATCCATCAAGAAATGAGTATGAATTATTAAACAAACCACAAGAGTATTCTATTTAAGTACTATGCCTTGACAATCTCTAGATTCATAACATCAATACACATAGACATGCATCAATATTACAAAACCAAGAGATAAACACATGAACATCTACTCTAGCATACATAGACATATGGATAGAATGAAATGATCAATTGGAAGCATTAATCAACACAAATCATTGTAAAAACAAGATTCATATATAAATCAAGTGTCAAGACAAGATTACAACACAAATCCCCTCAAAATACAAAGCATTAAGGTCTAAAAGGCATGCTTAGGGCTAACTTTAGCCCCAAGAAGATGTTTAGCCACTCATTGATGTATTCATCCAACCCTCAAAGAGCCATCTCTATGGTAGAAATGCTCTTCTCCTTAATGGAAACCTTAGAAGAATGGAAGAACTCCCAAAATAGTATATGTCTCTCTAAGCTCTAGCCTCCTCCCCAAGATATGTGATATATTATTCTCAATTATGTTGAGATATGAAAATATATGAGATATGATGCAAAAATGGCTCAAAAACCTTATATAGGAAGCTCAAGTGTCACACCCAATGGTCAAGTCTCGTGCACTAGGGTCCCTTCAATGATTGCACCACGAGCCATCTTTTAATGAGCTGGACTCTGTTTTATTTCGAACTTGAGAAGGTTCGATCGATCAAATTCAGATGAGATCGATCGAACTGTGGCCAGATCCATCGGATTAAGGCCAGATCGATCAATCCATGGCAGCGCCTTTTCGAAATAAGACAAATCTGAGATATTTTTGGGATATTTTGGGAAAAAGACAAAAGTGGTATGTGGGGATAAGATCAAGAAAGTTCGATCAATCTAAATAAAGTTGGATCGATCGAAGATGGAATTTCTTGAGGATAAGGACAAGGGGTTCTGATCCATCTTGGTGAAGTGAGATCGATCAATGTAGATCGATTGAAAATATTCCTGATCGATCGAAGATTACTGATTTCCACCACTTTTCTTCCACTTTGCTCCATTCTTCCATTCAGCTTGAGATTGCTTCTTTTATACTCTAATTTGGCTAAATTGACTTATTTGTGGGATAAGCATCTAAAAGGTGCAATAACATGAAATTAGTCTAAAATGAAAAAGTAAGATAGATAAAAGTCCTAGAATACTTGAGCTTAAGGGGTTTAAATGCGCACTTTTCAGCGCTAATCAAGCCACATTTCGGCCTACTGGTATGGGTCTTCAGTCGATCGGTTTGCCTGCAGGTTGTCCAGTCTGGTTTGACTGCTTGCCATTGTATGTTAGGAACTTTTATCACTTCCTTTATATGCTTTGACCTTGCATAAGCCATTTTTTGGTGTTTACGACCTAGTTAATCTAGTTCATGTTTTCCTTGAGTGTCATCGGTGCCTGGAGGTACCATTTGACCATTATGACCTTAGCTTCCGTATTTCAGATCCGTTATTAGGTCGTGCTTCACACCACTACAGTTGATGCACCGGATTCTATGAATTTGGGGCATCACATCTCTATAGAAGGATTACTGGTAGATCAAATAACACTCTGCGAATGCTTTGATCCCTTCAAAGTGTGATCGCTCCACCTATTTCTATAAATTAGAATTTATTGAAGATAAAACAAACTTTAGTTTTTTCTTTGAACAGTATCAATGGATCTTCAATGATTCAGCTTTTGAACAGATAGAGAAGAACATCATCAATCACTCGTGTGTACAGTATGTGTGCTCTCAAGGTGAAAAAATAAACACTAAAAAAATCTCAAAATTTTAGCTCTCAAAATAATGCAAAATTTTGTATGCAAGAGCTGTAGAAAACCCTAAGTGAGAAAAGATGTTTATATAGATTTTTAAAAACATAAAATTAGTTGGAAAATAAGTTTAATTCGTACATAAAAGTCTCCCAAAAATCTAATAAAAAAGGAAACTCAAAAAGAATAGAATTGCAACTTTTGTTTTAGGTTTACAAGAGCGCAACCAGTTATGTGGGACGCGACCGATTTCGCTTGCCTAGTGAGTTTTTCATGTTAAAATAATTTTGTAACCCAAATAGCACAACCGGTTCCGTGCATACGATTGATTCCACTGGGATAGAAAGATTTTCTTTAAAACCGAAATTAGGTAACAATGACAGAAATCGGTTGCATAACACATAACCGGTTCCGGTGTAGCAATGAAATTTTTCCCTGTTAACAAAATTTGGGAAACAAAATATTGCCACTACCAAAACTCCTTAAAAGTAAAAATTACGTGACCTCACCAACATACTTTTTCTAACGTGATGTTTCAAAATTAAACGCATATTGGTTGCACGTATTGTTCCGTTTCCAACATCAAGACACAAAAATTAAACAAAACATTATAACTCGATCAAACACATTTTGACATCAAAATTTACTAATTATAAAATTAATACCTCACAATTTTGAGAGTTGTAATATGCCGTAGCATGCAATACATTAAACTGAGGTATATAATCATTACTTCGAAACTTGAAATAATGAGGTTGCACCTAGATTTAATATTTTGTAATTAAAGTTACAATATGGTTATTTCAAGGCTTACAACACCATTATTTGAAGAGTTGAAATAATAGCGTCTCACTTCGATATGTTGTGCGTGTAAAACACACAACAATGTAAAAAATGTACCAGAGAGGATCTTAGATCTCTCTTACTAAACATGTAGTAAAGCCACAATATTTAGTAGAGAGTTAGCTTTAAGTCAACTTCTTTATATAGCCGCTTTTATCAATAGAGTAGTCAAAAAATTGCGGTCAGTAATAAACATGTTGGTGTTTAGTGACACAATATAATAAGAATTTTTCACAATTAAATTATTTTTTATTTATTTGGTAACATTTTTTTTTTTAAAACACTTCTATTACTAATTTTTCAATAATATCCATTAATATGACATTACCATATTTGATAATAGTAACTTTATTAAGAAGGGGTGTAATTGTCTTTATAAAAAATAAAAAGCACAAAATTGTCTAATGAAAAAATGTTACCTAAACTATACAACCTCTACTCAGAACACACTTTTAAAAGTTCCAAATTCTAACTTAATTCAAAAGCTCTACTGAACTAAATATTTTTAAAATACAAAAGTTTTTAAGTTGATGAGATGCAATCCCAAACGGGCTCTAGGTTGAATGCAACAAAAGTTAGATGGGGACTATGATACTGGTCTTATGGAAGGGGCTAAACATGGGTAGCAACTGAGATCCTCGACATAGTTGATATAAATAAAGGGAGTGGGTTTGAACAAGGCTTTGTTTTAAAAGGTAGTGGTTGTAAGGGTGGTGATATAGTTGCTGTTGAGGGTGATCATTCACACCAAAAGCTTATTGATGTGAATAAGAGTAGAGTTAAGAAAAAAGGCTTTATGTTCCTCTATTTGATAGGGTTACTAGAGGTAAACAAAATGGTGGCGGAATGACACCAAATTCCTATTCTTTATGCTTAGAGCTTCAAATTTTAGAGGTCTAAACATACCTAGCATGCAAAAAGTGGTCAAAGCATGGATTAGTGAGAATAAATTTGCCTTCGTGGTTTTGGTGGAGACTAAGGTGTGCTAGATGGAAATGGTTAACTAACTATGACTCTAATCCTTTAGGGAAGATTTGGGTGGCTTGGGATCCTAATATTTTTAAGGTTCACTTGGTTATTGAGGATGCTCAAGTGTTGTTATTGGAAGTGAAGCATGTCCCTGCAGGTTTAACTGTGTTTATTTCAGCTATTTATGCCGTAAATAATGTTCAAGACAGAAGGAAATTGTGGTTGAATTTGAAAGATCATGCTGCTGTAATTGAGGGGCCATGGTTGGCTATTGGTGATTGGAATATTTCTAGGTTTCATAAAGAGAAAGTTGGGGGGCTGAGAGTACCTCAATCTCTTCTTGATCGATTTAATCAAGTCATTAAAGATATCAAAATGGACGAGTTACCTGTTAACAATGGAGGGTGATGTTGGTGCAACAAACAAGATAGTCATAAAAGGATTAATATGAAGCTTGATAAAGTTCTTATTAATGAGGATTGGCTTCATTGGTTCACTGATTCCAGAGTCTGTTACACTCCAGCTTCCCTGTCAGATCATTATGGGATGGCAGTGAAGTGGCATATGGACTGTGCTTCAGGACCAAAGCCTTTTAAGTTTCTGAAAATCTGATGTATCCAGTAAGAGGTTGAGGAGATTATTTTCAAGGCTTGGGGAGATTTAGTTGGAGGAAACCCTTTACACCAGTTACAAAAAAAGTTGAGATCAGTTAAAAATGCTATCAAAGAGTGGAATAAAAACAAAGGCAAACTTCCTGAATAGGTTATCTTAGCTACTGAAGGGCTGCATTTTGTCAAGATGGAATTGTTGAAGGATCCATTGAACCAAAATCTGATTTCTAAGGAGAGAGAAGCCATTTTATAGTTACAATCTACCCTGGAATTGGAAGAAATCAAGTGGACCCAAAAGTCTAGATTGAAATGGCTTAAAGAAGGTGACAAGTGTACTTCTTTTTTTCATAACATGGTTCAGTAGAGAAGATGTTATAATTCCATTTATTATTTACAAAATGCTGAGGGTGAGACCTCTTCAGATCCTACAATCATAAAAGAATGGTTAGTTCAATATTATGAAAATTTGTATGCAGCTATTCCTGGTGTTGAGACAGAGTTATCCCCTCCTAGAAGAGTCCTCTCAGATGTTGATAAGCAGGGATTGGATAGTGAGGTTACTGTAGAGGAGATTAAAAATGTGGTCATGGGGTTTAGTCCAGATAAATCTCCAGGCCTGGATGGCTTTCCTGCTAGATTTTTTCAAAAATATTGGCATATTGTTGGTAATGATCTCATTACTGCAATTGTTTATTTCTTTATTGGGGCTGCTCTGCCTTCAGGGATCAATTCCACTTTTTTAACCCTTATTCCAAAGACGAATCATGGGGATAAGATGGAAAACTATAGACCTATTGCTCTTTGAAACTTATGTTATAAAATCATTTCTAAAATTCTGGCAAATAGATTGAGTATAATTCTGCCTAACTTGGTTGGATTGGAACAATAAGCTTTCATTAAAGGTAGAAGAATATATGATAATATTCTGTTAGTGACTGATTTGATAAAAAAACTTTGGATTAAAAAGTAGTGGACTTGCTATGGCCATTAAGGTGGATCTTAAAAAGGCTTATGATTCAGTCAGTTGGAATTTTTTGCACCAGAGTATGAAGCTGTATGGTTTTACTGAGAGATGGTGTAATTGGATTTAAACTGTGTGTCTACAGCAAGATATTTAGTTTTGTGTAATGGAGTTCCAACTGGTTTCTTTTCATCTGGGAGGGGATTGAGACAGGGTTATCCATTATCCCCACTTCTTTTTATTCTCATTATAGATTATTTCTCTACTTTGATGTATGAAAAAATTGCTGGCGGTCAATTAAAGGTTTGTAAAATGGTGCAAAAGTTTGGGTTTTTGGTTTTACATGCTTTTTAAGCAGATGATTTGCTCATTGTGGTTAAGGCAGACATTTTTACTGCTAAATCTATTGATAGGGTGTTTCAAAAGTTTCATGAAGTGTCAGGTCTGGCTATGAATAAGGAGAAGAGTGCTGTTATTTTTTCAAAGTCTGCGAGGAGTAAAAGGAGATTACTTCAGGTTTTGCAGGTGAAAGTGGAGTCCTTTCTTATTAAATATTTGGGGATTCCATTAGTTAACATAGGCTTAAGAAGTGTTGATTGTAAGGAGATTTTTGATAAAGCTACTGCTAGATTGGAGCATTGGAATATAATTATTCTTTCTCTTGCGGGGAGAATAGAACTTCTCAGGTCTGTTCTATATTCTTTTCTACTAGATGCTAATAAGATGTCACAATTAAAATGGAGTCAAGTAACATTACTATACGCAGAAGGAGGGTTTAATCTTTGTAGGATTATTGATGTTGATTTTGCAGCTAAAGCTGTTATTTGTTGGGATTTTGTGAAGAATTAGGAAGCCTTGTGGATTAAGTGGTTGCATGTCAGGTATTTATAACAGGGAAATTTTCGGACTATTCAGCCTAAAGAATAAGATTCCTCTATTAGGAAACAAATATTAGACACTAGAGTTCATACAAGAAAATGTAGAATTCAGGGTTAGAAATGGGACATCATTTAACATGTTATTTGATCATTAGTGTGCAGGGTTGTCCTTAGTTCAGAGATTTGGGGCTGCTCTTTTTAGAAATTATGATAAGATAGCTAGGCTAAACACTTTAATTATTGATGGAAGCTGGTCATTTCCTCAATTCTTCCCAGCGTCTGCTGTCAACTTCATGGCTAACACTTTAATTGTTGTGGTGAAGTCTGAACAAGATGCTATTGAATGGTCTCATGGAAGATTTACGTTGTCCTAAGTTGCCTTAAGGAATGTTTGCCTAGTAATGTCAAAAAGTATTGCTTCAACCTCAGCCTCGGACAGAGATGCTTCAGCCTCAGAAAATGAAGGTTCAGCAATTATAGGTGCTCGGCCTCAGACAATGAAGGTTCAGCACTTCAGTTTTAGCTACAGCCTCGGCTCTGTCATAGTGCTGAGTAGAGGGCAGTATGGTCTTTTCCAGCTTTGTTGAAGAATGCAACACGTCTCAGTGGTCCTAAAGAAGAATGTGACACGTATTAGTGGTCCTAGAGAGCTAGTTTATGCAAGAATGATTCTTGGAGGCTAAGTTTGGACAAAAATGGAATTCAGTACTCAAACTTGTAACTTGCTGTAGCTGGAAGAATAGTGACGAAATTAGCTGAGGTGGCAGGCCTGCATTGGTCCATTGCTCTGAAAATATTTGAATTGTGCTCTCCCAATCATTGGTGAAAGGTGACAAGTGTATATCCGTGGTGTGTGAGGCCTTGTGAAATTGAGAGTTACTATAAATATGCTGCAATAAGGCTTCTTAGGGTTTAAGCCTTTGAAATTTACATTGCACATTGAGCTGCTCATGAGAACCCTCAAGTACACTATGTCAAGCAAGTTTTTCTCTGCTATTTGATGATGATCCATGCAAGAAAAACTCATTGAATTAACTCTGAGGTGTGCTCTATTTGCTGAGATGAGGCCGCTGTCAAATTTGCTAATGCAAGGGTTGTATTGAAGAGTAACTTGGTGTTTCAAGCTTCTGTGGTTGATTCTGAAGGTTGACATAGGTATAATTCATCTTCTCACACTTGTTCAGACTGTGTTTGTGTTGAGATTATGCTGAAAATGAATTCGGATAGTGTGGTCAGTAATTAAGCTTGTTTTTTTAAAGAAATCTTGGATTCAAGTGCTATTTGATTATACTTAGCTATTTTATGATGATCTATGCTGTTAGCTAGTATATTTTGATAAATCGAGATTGTCAAAGTTGAGTTAGTAGCAAAAATATGGTATGCTTTGTTTTTGAGTATTCTGTGCTGAAGATATTTTGTGCCGAAGCTGTTATATGTTGAACCAAGGACTTTGATTGAACTTATGATATACTCATGCTATGTTTGATTATACAAAGCTATGAACATGAGTACAACAGTGAAAGAAGATTGTATGATGCGCTGGTGAATTGATCTAAAAAAGAATTTCCTATTTTACCCTTCTGATTCTTGATGCAGCAGATTGCAGTACTGAGGCAGTAAATTGGAATTTTGCGTTGTCCATCTTATTTGAATTATATTTGGTGTGTTAATACTTGTTATAAATGGTAGTGAGGTATGATCCCTCACCCCATTGTTGAGTAACAGTGAGGCTTTACATCCTCACCCCATTGTTGAGTGAGCTTTAAGAGCTTATTGGGTCCAAGCGTGGTTGCTTCGGACAGAGGGAGTGCGTGGATGCACTGTGGTGTCCTAGTGTGTATGTATTGGTTATGAAAACTAGTGTCTGTTCTGGTGCATGGGTGTGTGCAGAGAGTGAGACAGCTGAGTGTGTAACAAGATACATACAACTAGTGGATTGCTTATTAGCCGAGGCCAAGAACCAAGGTTTTCCCTATTTAAGAGGGTTTCCTTGTAAATCTTGTGTTATCTGTTCTTTGAATGCTTGCTTAGTTGTGTGAGAAAGTGTTTTTTTTTTTTTTTTTTTTTTTTTTTAAAGCAAAGATTTAACCAATTCACCCCCCTCTTGATTCAATAATTGGTATCAGAGCTTTGGTTTGCATTGTGAGGTTCTAACGAGCCTGTAGTTGATCCCAGTAGTAGATAAAGGTTAAGTTATCAACAAAGCTTTGAAGGTTCAAATTATGATTCTTGGAAAACTAGAATGGAAGCCTTGTTAATGTCTCAGTCCTATGATGTTTGGCATGCTACCGTACATGGTGTTGTGATTCTTAACCTCTCTACTGAAGATAAATTAGCTGTGGCTAATGATGGCAAGGTTAAATATGTTATCTTCTGTGTTTTGAGGCAACAAGAGTTTACCAGAGTTAAAAATTGTAAAATAGCCAAGGAAATGTGGGATTCTCTTCAGGTAACTCATGAAGGGAATAAGGTTATTAAGGAGAACAAGATATAGCTATTTAAAGTTCAGTATGAGGTGTGTAAGATGGAAGATAGAGAAACTGTTGCTGAGTATATGTTCAGGATCAATGACCTTGTCAACAATATGAGAGCACTTGGTGAAGATATTAAGGATGTTGATGTTTGTAAGAAGAAACTAAGGTCACTCACCTCTAGATTCAATCCTAAAGTTACAATTCTCGAAGACAAAGATCTTTCTAAAGTGAAGATTGACGAGCTTCAAGCCTCTCTCACTGCCTATGAAATGAGAATTGGTGTTCCAGCTGTTCATAGAAGGGAAGTTGTTCTTAAAGCAAACGAAATTGTTAAAGAAACTAAAGCAAAGTCTGAAGATGAGGTTGCCTATCTTGCTAAGAAATTCAAAAAGTTCAGGTTTAAAAAGAAGAATCAGCTGTAAAATTTAACTTGCTATGGTTATGGTAAACCTAGTCATGTTGCATCTAAGTGTCCGAACTTAAAGGGGCAGAGTCAGAAGAAGAATGAGGGAGGAAACTACAAAGGAATGTTTGACAGAAAAGCACTTATCTCAGACTGGGATGCAGCTCCTGAAGAAGAAAAACCTGAGGAGGCACAAGAAGATGAATGTCTCTTTATGGCAATTCTTGAAGCACCACAAACTTCTGTTCAATTTAAACAAGATATTGACACTAAGATTGAGGAAATTCTTGAAGAGTGTAAAAGGCTTACAGTGAAGTGTGATCAACAGAAGGCTTAGATAAAAAGGCTCAGCTCAGAATTATTCACGTCCAAACAAATTCTCACTAAACACTTCAAACTTAAACTATTAATGTTGTGTTCAGTTTCTTTTATTTTTCAAAGCCTATTGAAATCTCAAGTCAACACTAAGTGGTTTACCAAGAAGTGTAAAGAAGAACTCTCTCATTCTAGAAGAAAGATCCTTAAAAATGGCTGAGATCTGGAAGCAATCCAGAAAGCAAATTGGGAAGATTGGAATTAGCTATGTGTGTGATTCAGCCACAAAGGTCAATCAAACTCAATCTGTATTTGTCAAAGCCACAACTGGTGAAATGTATGCAAGGTTTCCTATCATAAAGCCTCAGAGGTTCAAGGATGAGTTACTTAATAACACCTGTAGTACTCTAAACTTCAGCAAGAGAAACTTTGTTACCACAGCTATAAAGAACTTTAAGATAACTATAATGTATGTCAAGAAGTCAGACTTAGCTTCAGCTCCAAAGGTCAAGGACAAAGGATCATTGGTGAAGACTAAAATGATCTGGATTCCTAAGAAGCTGAACTCTGTGACTCTTCTTATGTATACAGCCTTTAAAGCTTGTAATACTCAGGACAAATGGTATGTTGATGGTGGATGCTCAAGACACATAACAGGTAATGGTTCCAAATTTAATTCGTTGAAGCAGTTTGATGGTGGAAATGTTATCTTTGGAGATAATCAAAGAGCTAAGATTGTTGGAATTGGTACTGTGAGTAAGTCAGAAGAGTTGGCAGAAATCCGCGAAGTTTTATTGGTTGAAGGACTCAAGCATAATCTCCTAAGTATTAGTCAATTGTGTGATAATGGGAAGGAGGTCTGTTTCAATAAAGAAAGATGTAATGTGATTGATCTTGAATCAAAACAAGTTTTGTTCTCAGCTAATAGATCTTCAGGAAATGTGTACACAGTCACTGAAGAAAGTCAGGTCACTCAATGTAATTTAACAACCTGTAATGAAGCAAAGTTGTGGCACAAGAGGCTAGGTCATCTTCATTCAAGAAATATGTCCAAGATTCTGAAGCTGAAAGCTGTTAAAGGACTGCCTGACATTAGTTTTAAAGATGATCACCTTTGTAAAGCATGTCAACAAGGAAAGCAAACCAATGTGTCATTTCCTTCTAAGGAAATCAACTCTTCAACAGCTCTGGAATTGATACACATGGATCTCTGTGGCCCTACCAGAACCACTAGTGTTGGTGGAAATAAGTATTTCATGCTTCTTATTGATGATTTTAGTAGGATGGTGTGGGTTTACTTCTTGAAAGAAAAATCTGAGGCCATTGCATACTTCATTAAGTTTGTTAATCTTGTTGAAAATGAAAGAAGTAGCACTGTGAAGAGTCTTAGGTCTGATTTTGGCTCAGAATTCATCATAAAGGAGTTTGAGCACTACTGTGATGATAAAGGTATCAAGAAAGAGTTCTCAGCTATTGCTACTCCTCAGCAGAATGGGGTTGTAGAAAGAAAGAAGAGGACAGTTCAGGAATTGGGTAGAACAATGCTTCTTAAAAAAGGTTTAGCAAAGGGTTTTTGGGCTGAAGCTGTGAGTACGGTTGTGCACATCATAAATAGGGTTTTTCTCAGACCTAATTCAACCAAAACACCTTATGAATTGTGGTATGGAAGACCTACAACTGTTCACTACTTCAAGGTGTTTGGCAGCAAGTGTTATATACTGAACCACACTAATAGTTTGGGCAAGTTTGATTCAAAGGCAGATGAAGGCATATTCTTGGGGTACTCTAAGAAAAGCAAAGCTTATTGGTGTTACAATCTAAGGTCTGCAAAGGTAGTTGAGTCAATTCATGTGAAGTTTGATGAGAATCCTAAGTCCACACCTCTTGAAGACTATGACAATACTTTTGGTTCAAATAAAACCAGTTCCTCAGTTACTAAATCTGAAGATTTAGGGGAAATCATTTATCCAGTGCTGCAGAAGCAGGTTCAAGCTGAGAACATCATTGGTTCATCTCAAGCTGGAGTTCAAACTAGAAACAAGAAAAAGCTAAATGATTTAGAAGCTGAAGATGGTGAAGAATACAGTCACTTTGTTATGTTGTCATCCATTGAACCAAAGTCCTATTCTGAAGCTCAGAAAAGTAAAGATTGGATAGCTGCCATGCAAGAGGAACTTGATCAAATTCACAAGAATGATACCTGGACACTCGTTCCAAGACCTGAAAATAAGAATATGATAGTGATAAGCGCCGAATATTGCATATTCAAGCGCCCTTAATTGCATTATTTAAGTCCATTGTTTGCTTATTTTATGTAGATTATCCCCATTTGTGTGTTTGTATATATTTTCAGGTCCTTTTGCCAAAAAGGAGTACAAATAAGACTTTGTGGATTTTAGACCATCAAAAGGCACAAGGCTGAATTTCTGGCAGCAGTGGAGTCAGGACTTTGCTCGCCATTTTGACCTTGGAAACTCGAGAACTGGACTTCCATTATAAAATGGCATATTTAGAACTCTGAATTAGCTTTCTAAATCTTCAAACGGTTTGTCATTCGGAGCTTGGAGCAGAGAGTTATGGCCTTGTTACCAGAGATGCGCAGAACTGCCTGGCAGCAATGAAATTCTGCCTTGATGTTCATTTTCGACCAACCATCCTTGAGAATTGGATCTCCACCAAAACATGAAGTATTTAAACCTCTGAATTAGCTCTCCAAATCTTCAAACGGTTTGTCATTCAGAGTTCGGAGCACAAAGTTATGGCCATTTCATCAAAGTAGGTCTGGGCAGAGCAAGTGAAGCATGGAGCTTTTTACACTAAATTCGAGTGCTCGAGGCCTTACTTCGAGTGTTCAAATTTTGGGCAGAATGCCCTTCGGAAATGGCTCATTTCAGCCCACTTGCACCTTGGTTTCTTCATTTTGTTTTCCTCTTTAATGAAGTGGTTGGAGATGTTGGTTGGTAGCCTCTTGGAGTGGATAAGATATCTAATAAAGGGAAGCAAGGCCACACAAAATCATTAAGCTTAATTCTACAAGATTAGAGGAGGGAGAAGAGAGCAAAGAAAGAGGAGTTCTTCAAGCCAACACAAGGGAGCATGAAAATGGAGTTGGATGCTTTGCTTCCTCCTTCATCTAGAGCTACCATGGGTAACTAAACCTCTTCTTAGGGAGTTGATGTAACCCTTGTCAAGTAAATATGTATTAATTGTGTTTATACTTGGGGAACTTTGCATTTATGTAACAAGTTGTTTAATCTAGAGATACACTTTGATGTATTTGTGTTTCATTCCATATTTAATCTTGTAGAGACTCTTTTCTTGTCTTAGAAATTGTTTCTTCATGATTATGCTACTTACATCTTTATAGTGAGAATGAAGATGAGATTATACAATGGTTTTAATGGCATTTTGTCTAAGAAATTTAATAGTCCATGGCTTAGGGAAACCTTTGATGGATTATGGCTTAGTTCTTGACTTCATGTGCACTTACCACACAAATTGAGGACTTTGATAGTTCATAACTTAGGAAGGATACTTCATTCTATACCCTAGTTTAGATAGATGACTTATGCCAACCTTTGATGGATTATACTTAATTCCTGAATGTGTGAACTTCTTGAAGATATTGTAGTTGTCTTGCATTTCTACATATCATGGTTGCATGTATACTTTGTTCCCCAAGTTAATTGCAATTAGGCATGTTTATATGGCTTGTGGTGAAGTCAATTCCCTAGTCTCTTCTCTATTGTTCTATCTCTTTACTTCCTAGCACACTATTGTTTTATGCACTTTGAATTCCTAGTTTAGTGACCATCAAACAAACCCTTATTACCCCTTATCATTTTAAGAACAATTCTAGACACTTAGGTTGCCATAGACTAGCGCAGTCCCAGTGGTTCGACTTACCCGACCAATAGTCCTATTTTACAATGATTCGTGCTATTGCGAAGGTTGGTGTTAGTTGATCAACCGATCAGATAGGTTCAAAGTGGATTTATAAAAACAAAATGAATGAGAAGGGGTCAGTAATAAGAAATAAGGCAAGATTGGTGTGTAAAGGCTATGCTTAGTAAGCTGGAATTGATTATAATGAAACTTTTGCTCCAGTTACTAGAATGGAATCCATTAAAATGCTTCTTTCTTTTGCTTGTCACAAACAAGTCAAAGTATATCAAATGGATGTTAAGTCAGCCTTTCTATATAGAGACCTAAATGAAGAAGTTTACTTGGAATAGCCTGAAGGTTTCAAAGATTCAAAGTATCCCTCTCATGTGTTCAAACTAAGTAAGGCCTTGTATGGTCTCAAATAAGCCCCTAGAGCCCGGTATGAGAAGCTGCATCAGGTCTTAGTTGAACAAGGATTTCACAGAGGCAAGGTTGATAATACTTTTTATGTAAAAACTCATCAAGAACAGTTTCTAATTCTGCAAATCTATGTTGATGATATCATGTTTTGTGGCTCGGACACCTTATTAGCTTCAGAATTTGCTAATCTCATGATGACAAGGTTCGAAATGTCACTCTCGGGGACTCTCAGATACTTTCTTGGCCTTTAAATTACACAAACATCCTCTGGAATCTTCATCTCTCAGCAAAAGTATGCCTCAAAACTACTTAAAAAGTTCAAAATGGATAATTGTAAGACTGTCTTAACACCACTTTGTCCTAATACCAAACTCTCACTGGAGTGCACCACTAAAGCTATTCCTTCAACACTTTACAGGTCAATCATTGGTAGTTTGTTGTATCTTACTACTTCAAGGCTAGATATAATGTATTCAATGGGTTTAGTGGCTAGATTTCAAAGCAATCCAAAGGCTTCTCATCTTCAAGCTGCCAAAAGAATCCTCAGATATGTCAAGGGCACCATCTCCTATAGTCTATTCTACATTTACTCACCATCAATGTCCATTGCAACCTTCTCAGATGCTGATTGAGGTGGATCTTTACTTGACCTAAAAAGTACCTCTAGTTGTTGCTACACTCTTGGTTCAAATGTGGTTTCTTGGCTGAGCAAAAAGCAGGACACTGTCTCTTTTTCAACCTTTGAAGCTGAGTGTATAGCTACCTCACAATCTGGGTCACAATTACTTTGGATGAAGACTACTCTCTCAGATCTTGGCATTCAATTCTCAGGACCTCCCAAGTTTTTTTGTGATAATCAAAATGCTATTGTTATCAGTAAGAATCCCATACTGCATTGGAAGAGCAAACACATTGACATCAGGTATCACTTCCTCAGAGATAAAGTTCAGAGAGGTCTGATTGATATTACTTATTTGCTTACTGAAGATCAACTTGCAGACATCATGACCAAACCTCTTCTTCCTTAGAGATTCTCAACCCTTCGAGCTCTTCTCAGGGTTGTTCCTCCTCCCTCCTGAACTTATATTGTTGGTCTTACTTACCTTTTGACCTTCAATGTCAAAAGGGGGGGAAAATGGACTGAAATAAGGATAGCTTCAAGCTATTCCTTCTGTATTTGGATTATTTCAAGGTTATTTGGTTTTTATCATTAAAGGCAAAAGGGGGAGATTGTTGGTCCTAAGTTGCCTTAAGGAATGTTTGCCTGTTAATGTCAAAAAGTATTGCTTCAGCCTCAGCCTCAGACAGAGATGTTTTAGCCTCAAACAATGAAGGTTTAGTAGCTACAGGTGCTCAGCCTCAGACAATGAAGGTTCAGCACTTCAGTTTTAGCTACAGCCTCGACTCTATCACAATGCTAAGTAGAGGGCAGTATGGTCTTTTCCAGCTTTGCTCAAGAATGTGACACGTCTCAATGGTCCTAGAGAAGAATGTGACATGCCTCAGTGGTCCTAGAGAGCTGGTTTATGCAAGAATATTCCATTCTTGGAGGCTAAGTTTGGACAGAAATGGAATTCAGTACTCAAACTTGTAAGCTGCTGTAGCTGGAAGAGTAGTGACGAAATTAGCCGAGGTGGTAGGCCTGCATTGGTCCGTGATGAGCACTGAAAAGTGCGCATTTAAACCCGTTAAGCTTAAGCATTCTAGTACCTTTATCTATCTTACTTTGCCATTTTAGACTTATTACGTGTTATTTATATTTTCAGGCACTAATCCCAAAATTGAGCTAACTCAGCCAAATAAGAGCTTAATTGAAGCAATCCTGAGATAAACCAAAGGAGGGAGCAAAGTGGAGAAATAAAGGAGCAAAAATGAATCAAAGTTGTGCAGCTAAAAAGTTCGATCGATCCAACTTAGAGTTCGATCGATCGAACATCTATGATCGATCACAGTACTTCTCGATAGATCCAACCTTGGCCTTTGCTGAAATTCCAAGTTTGATCGATCGAACATCACCTTCGATCGATCGAACCCTATTTTGTTCTATTCAAATGATTGATCTTATCCACAGCTGTACGCCTACCAACCACTTTTGTCCTTTTCCCCATAAATATCTTCGAAATATCTCAGCCTTATCCTTATCCGGAGGAGTCAGACCACTTCGATCGATCCAAGATGCAGTTCGATCGATCGAACCCATCTTCGATCGATCCAAGTTAAGGTTCGATCGATCAAACTTCCTCCAGCGAGAAAAAGTTAAAGTCCAGCTCATTTATTCCGTCCTTCACCCAATCATTGGAGAATATGCCTTGCACGACCACAGCTCATCATAGGGTGTATTTGACCTACCTATATAAGGAATATGATACACTTTTTGGTGGGGAGTCTAGAGTCTCTTGTCACATATTGAAAATCATCTTGGAGGCTATTCTTGGAGAGGAAGAAGGGAGGAAGCTAGAGCAACCATTGGAGGAGATCTTCATCTACAAGGAACAGCCATGGAGTTAGCCTTTGAGGGTTGGATCATCACTACCATGAGTGGCTAGACATCTTCTTGGGGCTAGAGTTAGCCCCAAGCATGCTTTCTATACTCTAATCTTGTGTATTATTGAGGGATTAGAGTTGTATGATACATTTTGGTATTCATGTATATATAAATCTTGATTATTTCATGGTTTGTATGGTTTAATGCTTCCAATAGACTATTCTATTCTACCCATATGTCTATGTATGCTAGAGTAGGATATTCATGTGCTTATCTCTAGATTTAGTGTTTTTGATGCATGTCTATGTGTATTGATGCTATAGATCTAGAGATTATCAAGATGATATGCTTAATGAATGCTATTTTGGTTCATTTGATGGTTTATGCCTATTTTTGATGGTTTGTGCCTCTCCCCTAGTCTAGATAGCTTTATTTTCATGCTAGTAGTGTAGATTTAGTGTAATGGTAGTATAATGTTAGATGGGAGGACAATCTACTCTTGATGTTTGATGTTCCATGCTTGTGAGTCCAAATGGCATATTCTTCTAATATTGTGTTGCATGTGGATTGTGAGCTTAATGAAGGATTAATGACTTGTTTTGATCTATTGTACTATCCCCATGTTGTCTAGACAATATATGCTCTATTGCTTAGATATATTGTGCTCTTCACATGATGTTTAGACAATACTTGCTTGATTTGTCATCCTTGCCAATTTAATCAACCTAATGCACACACACCCTTATCATATTGCAATACATCCATTACCCTCAATTGATCACTTGTTAGTAGTATAGAAAAGTATTGCTTGGTGGTGATCTCTACACCCCAAGACCTCTCTTTCTTGTTTACCTCATATTATTTTATTTAGTTGAATTCAATTTAGCTTAATCAATCAACCAACCAATTGTGTGATCACTTGACCTACTAACCCTAATTACCATAGTTTCACGATTCGATACACCATCAAATCCCTTGGGACGATCCCTACTCGCCCTATCTATATTTTATATAGCAAAAGGTAGTAGTGTCTTTTTATAAATGTAAAACTTGACCACCTCCTAAACACACACAACTCTCAAGCTTGACTTGGTATCGCGACCCTTGTAAAAGAGGACCCGGTCAGTTTTTGGCGCCGTTGCCGGGGATTTTAAATTGGCAACGTCGAATTGTGAAATTCAATTAGGATTAGTACTCTTTTGATCGTGTCTTTACTTTCTTTTTATTTTCTATTTTTGATTACTTATTAAGTTTGTTCTTCATTAACAAGGTGCATTGAGCAAGGAGCTAGCAAAGAACTTCCAAGCTAAGGAGCAAAGCAAAGCAAAGGAAAAATGCTTAAAATGAAGAGTTGTTAAAAAATAAATTTTTGCTAAGCTAAGCTTTTAAATTTGGAGTTGAAGTGCTAAAGGACTATTGTGAGACCTTCTTACTCAACCTCCTTAGTTAAATCGGGGGCCCACGTGGAGGCATTTATTTGACATACATTGCATTTGAAAATTGTGGTTGTGAAGTTTAATTGCATTGTTGAGAAAGTTGCTTATTCGTGTTGCATTGTGCATGCATGGTCATCGTTCATTGAGACCTACTCTTGTCCCTCTTGATTTGCATTTAGAATCCACTATTAGGAATCCAAGGGGAAGAGGAAGTTCACATAGAACCAATCTACCAATGGATGCTCTCAATGATGATCATGTTGAAGACCTTGGTCACATAGACCAACAAGGCATCCTTCACCCTAATGTGCAAAATGATAATATGCAAGTTCCATTAGGCATGCCTAGGCCATACATTCATCAACCTCCTCAACAACAAGGCCAAATTCCAATGGGAATTCCAAGGCCAATGTATGCACCATAACCCCCCATCATTAATCAAGCTCAATATAACCAAGGTGTCCATGTTGCACCTCAAGTTGCTAATCCACTACTCGCATTGAGAGATCACTATGTGCCTAATGAGTATAATGCACCCACATGCATTCAATTGCCACCATTTAGAGCACACCATTATGAGATTAAAGCACAAACTATCCAAATGCTACCTAACTTTCATGGACTTCCTAGTGAAGAACCTTACAAGCATTTGGATGAGTTTCTTGAAGTTTGTTCTACCGTTCGATACACGGACATGCCGGAAGAAGTTTTAAGGCTGAAACTTTTTCCATTCACCCTTAAAGATAAGGCGAAGTATTGGTTCAACAACCTTAGGCCTTTTTCTATAACTTCTTGTGCAGAAATGCGACAAGAATTTTTTAAAAAGTACTATCTGGTTTCGAAGACCAATGCTATGAGAACCGCCATTAGGGAATTCACACATGGGGAGGGAGAAACTTTCCACGAGGCATGGGAACGCTTCAATGAATTGCTTCGGAAGTGTCCTCACCATGACATGCCTAAATGGCAATTGGTCCAATTCTTCTTTGAAAGCTTATCGGACAATTACAAAGGCATGGTTGATGCTTCAATGGGAGGTTCTTATATAGACCGGCAAGAGGAAGACGTGTGGCGTCTTTATGAGAGCATGAGTGAAAACTCTTTGCATAGAACATTGTCATCTAGGAATGGTAGAAATTCTCAAGGTAGGAAGAGTGTTGGCTTGCATCAAGTTAACCACTCAAATGATATAACCGCCGAGATGAAGTCTTTATCTCAAAAATTTGATCAATTGACCAATCAAAACTCGGCGAATCAAGTGTCTTCCTTTCCTAATCATTCTCCTAGAGCTCAAAATGAATCATGTATGACTTGTTCTAGTGTTCTTCATTCTACTTCTAATTGTCCTCATGGACAAATTTAAAATGAACCCATTGAGCAAGTTAATGCAACATTTGTGAACCAAGGGAACAATCCTTATGGTAATCATTACAATCCCGGTTGGAGGAATCATCCTAATTTTTCTTGGAAAAACCAAGGGGAGGGCTCAAACTCTTCCCAAGGCGGTTTTTAAGGGAAATACATTCCACCTCCACTTCAAAACCAAGGATCCCAAGGTTCAAGACCATATAACTCACAAGGAAATTAATTTGCTAATTCTCATTTTCCTAACCAATCATATTCTCAAGGAAATTCTAGAGGTTCCGCTTTTGAGGAAAAGGTTTTAAATACTTTGGGCACTCTAGAAGCAAATACTCAATTGTTACATTCTCATTCTCAGTCAATTGCCAAGCTAGAACCCAAGTAGGGCAAATAGCTGAAACACTTAATGCTAGAGAGAAGGGAAAGATGCACGTGAATGCCCCAATCAAACAACAATGTGTTGTAGAAACCAAATCCTCATTGGAAGGGCATAATGTTGGGCATGTCAATGCGGTAACAACCTTGAGAAGTGGTAGGGTAGTAAACAATCAAGTTAGAATGCCTAATGAAGAGAGTGAACCGGTACAACCTCAAGTTGTCACCCGTCCCGTTCCACACACTATTCCTCCTTCATTGCATGTGCATGATCTTGAGAATGAGAAGCCCTCAAATTGTGAGTTAAAAGATGATTTCCAAAGAGATTCATTGAAAACAGTGTTGAAAAATGTGTTTGAGAAAAGTTCTTTGAAAAATGTTATTCATGATTCTTCTTTGAAAAGTGATTTGAAATCCAATGAATCGAACAAGTCCAATGCTGAAAATTCTTTGAAAGAAAATGCTAAAAGAGTTTTTGAAAAAGCTCCATTTCCGGACGCCTTGAAAGGGTCCATTTTAAAAGAAAGGCAAAAGACCAAGAGCAATGAGATAATGGATATGTTTAGGCAAGTCACAGTTAATCTTCCACTTTTGGATGCAATTAAGCAAATTCCGGATTATGCCAAATTCTTAAAAGACTTATGCATCCAAAAGCGGAAGAACAAGAGCCAAACATCAAAAAAGGTGGTCTTAACCGAACAAGTGAGTTCCATTCTACAACATAACACTTTGCCAAAGTTTAAGGACCCCAGTGCACCTACAACATCTTGTGTCATTGGTGAACATGTCATCAACCGGGCACTTCTTGACTTAGGGGCTAGTGTTAACCTTCTTCCCTATTCGGTTTATGTCAAATTGGGCCTAAGTGAATTGAAACCGACGTCGATGGTTTTACAACTTGCCGACCGATCCATTAAGAAGCCTAGGGGGATAATTGAGGATGTGTTGATTAAGATTGATAAGTTCTTCTTCCCGGTTGACTTTGTCGTCATTGACACGGAACCGGTGCCCAATCCAAAGAACCAAATTCCGGTTATCCTTGGCCGTCCTTTCTTGGCAACCTCAAATGCCAACATAAATTGTAGGACGGGGATATTGAAGATTTCTTTTGGGCACATGAGAGTGAAGTTGAACATCTTTAACCCCACACCCAATCCATTTGACAAATATGAAGAAGAGGTTAATGTGGTAGAGGAATATCATGATCTTGCTTGTGAAAGAAATGAGCTTTTGTGCATGAACAATGTTTCAAAGCCTTCATCTTCATCTTCAGCATTGCATGCCAGAAAAGTGATTTCAAACTCTTGTTGTGAAAGGGCGTGGAAGCCCAAGGAAGGTTTTGACAAAGAACTCAAGACGTCTTTTGAGTTTACCCCAACAAGTTCTTCTAAGAACCATTTGTTGGGAGTGACTCAAAACATCTCTCATCCCAAAAAGGAGGGGATGCATTGCAAGATCTTTGATCCGGGCTAAAAGAGCCCAAGGTCTTGCTAGAGACGTAAAAGACTAGCACCGAAATTCGTAGGATGTCAAAACCCTATTCCTCCCTCATTTCTATCTTGCATTTTGATTCTTGCGAAGTCTAGATACTGTTTTGTGGTTCATATACATTGGAAGGAACTGAGTAAGGGATTGCATGAGCATTCAACTCATTTTAAGCATTTAGACATAATTTCAATCGATCCAAGTCTTGGTTCGATCGATCGAACTTTGGTTCGATCGATCCAACTATGGACCCGATCGATCCAGCTCTCATTTTGCACCCAACACTTAGAAAAATTTTGGACCTGTATCCAAACTCCAAAATGCATGCTCTCGGGATCTCCAAATTCTCAAAAGTTCGATCGATCGTAAACCATTTCGATCGATCGAACTACCTTTCGATCGATCCAACATGTGGTTCGATCGATCATGAGTCCCAACACTTAGAAAAATTTTGGACCTGCATCCAAACTCCAAAATGCATGCTCTCGGGATCTCCAAATTCTAAAAAGTTCGATCAATCGTAAACCATTTCGATCGATCGAACTACCTTTCGATCGATCCAACATGTGGTTCGATCGATCATAAGTCCCAACACTTAGAAAAATTTTGGACCTGCATCCAAATTCCAAAATGCATGCTCTCGGGACTTTTCAAAAATTTTCATGTTCGATCGATCGAATTCCAAGTTCGATCGATCCAAGGTTCCAACACATCAACTCTTGAACCCTTAAACTTGTACATTCTTTATCCTCTTCGATCAATCGAAATCTTTCTTCGATCGATCGAAATTTGCATCTGTAAAAAAAAAAAAAAATGCCATTAAGAGTGGAGACCTAAGTTCGATCGATCGAACTCCATCTTCGATCGATCGAACTCTGCATATCGTGTTTTTAAAAATATAACCGAGTTAGATCGATCACTTTGGATCGATCCAACTTCAAAAGGAAACCACAACCTAGTCTCCCTCTTCTCTCAATCCGGCCAACCTCCATTCCAATCATCTTCCCCATCTCCGGCGAGCCAATTCCAGCAAGGTAGAGCCTTGTTTTCACCGCGGCTTCGCACCCTCTCTCTCATCTCATCCCTCTCGGTTTTGAGGTAAATCGCGAGCCATTTCTTGATTTAAAAGTTTAATCAATGCATGATTCATGATTTTCTATATTGATTTATGTTGTATGTGTATTAATCATCCATTTTGAAGCATCACTTTCATGATTATGGTATACATATTCACACATGCATTCGGCCGAACCAAATTGGGGATTTTTGATTTGATTTGGCATTTGGGGAGTGTTTGGATGTTGAAGATGGGCTGTTTGGCGTGTAGATGGGCCCACAAACACGTTTGTGTGGGCCCCGTGCTCTAGATCTCACACATCTGTGACTTTTCAAATTCGGCATTCGCACAGTTCGATCGATCGAACTTGTGCTTCGATCGATCGAAGCAGTGAACTTTATTTCACTATTTTCGATCGATCCAATCTTGTGTACTTTCATGCTTCGATCGATCCAAGTGTTGGATTGATCCAATTCACTTCGATCGATCCCACTTTTGAACATTTTTCCCTTCGATCGATCAAAAATTTCTGTGATCGATCGAACTCCATCTTCGATTGATCGAACTTTTACAGATCATACATACACACTCCATTCATCTTATGTTGTCTTCATGCTATCTTTATATGCACAATGCCTGTGATATTCCACATTGGATGCATTTCATACCTACATTGCTTAGCATGATTCACATATCATCATCATCATAGATTCATGTCATCCGTATTTTGTCTATCTTATTTGACATACATGTTTCTATTATGCACTTAAATTCTTATATCTGGCACTGACTTATATTGAAATTTTCTTGTCTTTTTGCAGATCATGCCTCCGCGGTACAAGAGTACAGCCAGGAGATCTTCGGGGCCACAGCGACCCCGCAGACATATGCGGCCCAGGATAGAGATGGTTGCAGAGCCATCTCATGCTCAAGCGAAGCCCACACAGGCTACTCCCCCTCAGTCCCCATCCCACGAGGCTGAGGAGGGAGCTGACCACATGCCATCTATATCCCAGGCTCCTCCAGCCTTCACACCATCACCTTCTCCTGTGCGCCATCAGGCAGATGCTGACCACATGCCATCACCGCAGCCACCTCTACCGGCTCAGCGCCGTGACCAGTTGCTACCGAGATATGCAGCCATGACCGTGGCTCAGGAGTCGAACTTCGATACTGCATACTTCTCTGAGTCTATCCTGACCCGGTCTGGCTATCAGGATATCATGCAGCGGGGCCTCTCAGCCATCTTTGCCCCAGTCACCGACCTTGTATACCCGCGACTGGTGCGGCTATTCTTTCAGCATCTCCGGCCCTCGCCATGATCTACCGCAGAGATGATCACTACACTGGACGGCCACGAGATTGTCATCACAGTTGACACTCTGGCCCGTGCTTGCCGGTGCCCACACCGGTGTCCACCTGAGCTTGCAGAGACATACCCGAGGCTGCATAGGCCTTCATTTTCTGACATGGCTGTCTCCCTGACAGGCCATCATGCCGGTGGTCAGACATTCGCCACCAGGACCTTCTTGCTTGACGACCTCTGGTTCATCGACACAGTTCTTTTTCAGAATATTTACATGGCGGGCCACAAGATCCAGAGGCGTCATGACTACTTGACAGCTCTTTATGCTTTTTACACGGGCTGCTGGGTATCTGTCCCAGTCTTCATCTAGAGCGCGATGAGGTTACTGTATGATTCTTTCATTTCCAGGAAAGACCCTAAGCGGTCCAAGGTCCTGCCCTTTGGACACCTCATCACGCAGATCCTTCTTGACCAGCGCTACAGAGTGCCCCCAGATGAGGAGCCCCTTGCACCGTCCAGCTTCTATAGGAGGAGTGACTGGAATAAGAGCTACAATGCTCTTATTCGGAGTCTTCAGGAGCCAGCTGTAGAGGCAACAGCTGACCTAGAGGAGGAGGAGGCAGCCCAGGCACAGCCGGCACCTCCAGCAGCAGCAGATATCGCAGCGGACGACACACCAGTCGGTCCGGCTACCAATCACATGGACATTGACCTAGAGCGACCTACGGAGGAGTATGCCGATGCTGCAGATGATGCTGATGCCGATGATACCAGTGATCGAGCCGCTGCTCAGAAGCGAGTTCGGGAGTCTTCTTCAGAGGCATCTCTGCCTGAGTCTCCAGTTCCCACTCCCGGATTCGGAGCACGCTTGCAGACACTAGAGGAGGACGTAGCAGCCATGCGAGCCGACATCACTGCCCACCGAGCTGAGTTCACCTCTTTCAGGGCGGATGTCATGGCTTGCTTTGCCGATCTCTCCAGCCGACTCCCTGCACCTGCATCCGCACCTGCACCTCCAGCCACTGCAGATCTTCACGATCAGGCCTCCTGAGACTCCACCTCCAGTTGTTCTATGCTTTCATTTCTTTTATTCTGGATCTGTATTATACTGTCTCTGTTACTGTATTATATTTTGCGGCCGGTCTGTCGGCTTTATTATTTTATTGATGTACCTGCACTTTATATTCTCTATATATTGCTTCTTGATTATAGATGTCTCTTAGTATCTCATATTTGTATGTTTGACTTCATCAGGTACACCACAGTGACTTCAGTGAGAGAGTGCTGCCTAATTTTTCAGGACCACTCTTACACCTCTCTCTCTATTCTCTATTTATCCCATCTTACACTTGCATGTCCACTGTGCACTGATTATCCTATCTTGTTATCTAATGAGTTTATCCGAGTGCAAACTTTTTAGGACCACAGTTTATCCCAAGTTTGGGGGGGCCATGCCACCCACTTTGGATACTTCTATCCCGATCATTCATGTCTAAAGCACTGGTATACTTTTTCCTTTGTTCTCTTCACACATTGAGGACAATGTGCAGTTTAAGTTTGGGGGTATTGGTGTATGTTTCAGTGTTACTTTAAAATTCAAATTTTGAGCATGTCTTGTGTATTTGAGGGATATTTCTATACTTGGTCCATTTCTAGCTGTGATTTTGATCTTTTGAGGACTATATTGCTTAAAATTTAAAAATTGCTTGACTTGATAGTCCAATACTCCTTGAATGCCTTGAGGATGCCATTTAGGAGTAAATTTTTCAAAAGATTGATATCTTGCTTGCAATTGTGGTCTACATCATCCTGATTTTGTGATTGTTTTGAGATTCATTCTAGGATTCTACACTAGCACCGGCGCACACTAGCATTCAATTGTGGGGTACATGCTTTGTTGATTATTGAATTGGTTATATCCCAATTGGGCTAGTAATGCATTGAAAGCTTTCATTCTTGATAAAGGTGGATAACAACCCCTTTTCATTGAGTAGCCGGGATTCTTGCCTCATTAAGCAGTGAACTTCTCGTGCTGAAAGGTGGAGGGCCCAAACTCTAGGTTAATAATTGAATTGTAAAAAAAAAAAAAAAAAAAAGAAAAAAAGGAAAAAAAACAAAGAGAAAAAGTTGCAAAAGTAATAAAAGTGAGGACTTCTCCCAAAAGGTGAGAAGTGGGAAATGATTAGATGGTTGTTGTTTTGATTTGTAGCCTAGTTGATTTGAGTTTGTAAGTCCGTAGGGGTGTCTTAACACCTAATGCCCTAAAGCCATCTGGTTTGGGAGTCATTGACCTAAAGCTCGCTACATGAATCTTCTAGAAAGCTTGAGAGATCAACACATTGCACAATACTTCCATCCTTGATCCTCAATAAATAAATAAAAATAGAGTGAAAAGAATAAGCGCACCTAGAACAATAAAGCTTTAATAAAAGGTCCACTCTCTTATCTTGATGATCGGTACTAGATTTGTATGCTAGTTTGAGGGTAAGGATGTGATTACTTCTCTAGTTGGCTAAGATAGCAACACACTTGATGCCGGACCTCTCACATGGATTCTAGACTTGTTTCAATTTTCCTGATCATTTTCTTGATGTGTGGAGGACCATGCTTGCTTGCTTGATATTGAAATTTTGGGAGATTGTTTAGAAACGGTTGAAAAATTGCATACTTGAGGTAGTTTTCTCCCAATACTTGTTTGCAATATTGGTGCCTCTTTTGAAAGAATGAGCTTAATGTTTGTGGGTACCATTTCTGGAAACCCTCACGAGACTTTACTCGTCCACTAGGGGTAACCTAGGGGTTTAAAAGGCTTGTTGCATATGCTAAATGCAATCGTGTTCCCTACGAAAGTGGCGCTATCATTTTACTTGCTTTCCAGTTTATAATTGTTTAGTTGTTCATTTCATTCTTTTACTTCTTAGTTCATTGCTAGGGACTAGCAATATTTAAGTTTGGGGGTGTGATGAGCACTGAAAAGTGCGCATTTAAACCCGTTAAGCTTAAGCATTCTAGTACCTTTATCTATCTTACTTTGCCGTTTTAGACTTATTACGTGTTATTTATATTTTCAGGCACTAATCCCAAAATTGAGCTAACTCAGCCAAATAAGAGCTTAATTGAAGCAATCCTGAGATAAACCAAAGGAGGGAGCAAAGTGGAGAAAGAAAGGAGCAAAAAGGAATCAAAGTTGTGCAGCTGAAAAGTTCGATCGATCCAACTTAGAGTTCGATCGATCAAACATCTATGATCGATCACAGTACTTCTCGATAGATCCAACCTTGGCCTTTGCTGAAATTCCAAGTTCGATCGATCGAACATCACCTTCGATCGATCGAACCCTATTTTGTCCTATTCAAATGATTGATCTTATCCACAACTGTACGCCTACCAACCACTTTTGTCCTTTTCCCCATAAATATCTTCGAAATATCTCAGCCTTATCCTTATCCGGAGGAGTCAGACCACTTCGATCGATCCAAGATGCAATTCGATCGATCGAACCCATCTTCGATCGATCCAAGTTAAGGTTCGATCGATCGAACTTCCTCCAGCGAGAAAAAGTTAAAGTCCAGCTCATTTATTCCGTCCTTCACCCAATCATTGGAGAATATGCCTTGCACGACCACAACTCATCATAGGGTGTATTTGACCTACCTATATAAGGAATATGATACACTTTTTGGTTGGGAGTCTAGAGTCTCTTGTCACACATTGAAAATCATCTTGGAGGCTATTTTTGGAAAGGAAGAAGGGAGGAAGCTAGAGCAACCATTGGAGGAGATCTTCATCTACAAGGAGCAGCCATGGAGTTAGCCCTTGAGGGTTGGATCATCACTACCATGAGTGGCTAGACATCTTCTTGGGGCTAGAGTTAGCCCCAAGCATGCTTTCTATACTCTAATCTTGTGTATTATTAAGGGATTAGTGTTGTATGATACATCTTGGTATTCATGTATATATAAATCTTGATTATTTCATGGTTTGTATGGTTTAATGCTTCCAATTGACTATTCTATTCTACCCATATGTCTATGTATGCTAGAGTAGGATATTCATGTGCTTATCTCTAGATTTAGTGTTTTTGATGCATGTCTATGTGTGTTGATGCTATAGATCTAGAGATTATCAAGATGATATGCTTAATGAATGCTATTTTGGTTCATTTGATGGTTTATGCCTATTCTTGATGGTTTGTGCCTCTCCCCTAGTCTAAATAGCTTTATTTTCATGCTAGTAGTGTAGATTTAGTGTAATGGTAGTATAATGTTAGATGGGAGGACAATCTACTCTTGATGTTTGATGTTCCATACTTGTGAGTCCAAATGGCATTTTCCTCTAATATTGTGTTGCATGTGGATTGTGAGCTTAATGAAGGATTAATGACTTATTTTGATCTATTGTGCTATCCCCATGTTGTCTAGATAATATATGCTCTATTGCTTAGATATTTTGTGCTCTTCACATGATGTTTAGACAATACTTGCTTGATTTGTCATCCTTGCCAATTGAATCAACCTAATGCACACACACCCTTATCATATTGCAACACATCCATTACCCTCAATTGATCACTTGTTAGTAGTATAGAAAAGTATTGCTTGGTGGTGATCTCTACACCCCAAGACCTTTCTCTCTTGTTTACCTCATATTATTTTATTTAGTTGAATTCAATTTAGCTTAATCAACCAACCAATCAATTGTGTGATCACTTGACCTACTAACCCTAATTACCATAGTTTCACGATTCGATACACCATCAAATCCCTTGGGACGATCCCTACTCGCCCTATCTATATTTTATATAGAGAAAGGTAGTAGTGACTTTTTATAAATGTAAAACTTGGCCACCTCCTAAACACACACAACTCTCAAGCTTGACTTGGTATCGCGACCCTTGTAAAAGAGGACCCGGTCAGTCCATTGCTATGAAAATATCTGAATTATGTTCTCCCAATCATTGGTGAAAAGGTGACAAGTGTATATCCGTGGTGTGTGAGGCCTTGTGAAATTGAGAGTCACTATAAATATGCTGCCATAAGGCTCCTTAGGGTTTAAGCCTTTGAAATTTACATTGCACATTGAGCTGCTTGTGAGAACCCTCAAGTATACTATGTCAAGTAAGTTTTTCTCTGCTATTTGATGATGATCCATTCAAGAAAAACTCATTGAATCAACTCTAAGGTGTGCTCTGTTTGCTGAGATAAGGCCGCTGTCAAATTTGCTGATGCAAGGGCTGTATTGAAGAGTGACTTGGTGTTTCAAGCTTCTGTGGTCGATTTTGAAGGTTGACACAGGTATAATTCATCTTCTCACACTTGTTCAGACTATGTTTGTGTTGCGATTATGCTAAAAATGAATTCGGACAGTGTGGTCAATAATTAAGCTTGTTTTTCTGAAGAAATCTTGGATTCAAGTGCTATTTGATTATACTTAGCTATTTCATGATGATCTATGTTGTTAGCTAATATATTTTGATGAATCGAGATTGTCAAAGTTAAGTTAGTAGCAAAAAATATGGTATGCTTTGTTTTTGAGTATTCTGTGCTGAAGATATTCTGTGCCGAGGAGATTCTGTGTCGAGGCTATCTCTACTGAAGCTTTTTATGCCGAAGCTGTTATATGCTGAACCAAGGACTTTGACTGAACTTATGATATACTCATGCTATGTTTGATTATACAAAGCTATGAACATGAGTACAATAGTGAAAGAAGACTGAATGAGGCGCTGGTGAATTGATCTCAAAAAGAATTTCCTATTTTACCCTTCGGACACTTGATGCAACAGATTGCAGTACTGAGGCAGTAAATTGGAATTCTGTGTTGTCCATCTTATTTGAATTGTATTTGATGTGTTAATACTTGTTGTAAATGGCAGTGAGGCATGATCCCTCACCCCATTGTTAAGTGGCAGTGAGACTTTACATCCTCACCCCATTGTTAAGTGAGCTTTGAGAGCTTATTGGGTCCAAGCGTGGTTATTTCAGGCAAGGGGAGTGCGTGGATGCACTGTGGTGTTCTAGTGTGTGTGTATTGGTTGTGAAAACTAGTGTCTATTCTGGTGCATGGGTGTGTGTAGAGAGTGAGATAGCTGAGTGTGTAACAAGATACATACAACTAGTGGATTGTTTATTGGCCGAGGCCAAGAACCAAGGTTTTCCCTATTTAAGAGGGTTTCCTTGTAAATCTTGTGTTATTTGTTCTTTGAATGCTTGCTTAGTTGTGTCCCCCCCCCCCCCCCCCCCCGCGTTGGTTCAACAATTTAGCTTAAAGAATGTATGCAAAATTTGTTGCGCTAGAGGACAGATAGTGGTCTGGAAGGAGCTTTCTTGGAAATTTTATAGACCTAGAGTTGCTGTTTTGGTGGTAATTATATTACATCATAAAAACTTATCTTGCTTTAATTTACAGAGAAGAGGATTCTCAGGTCCAGCTATCTGTCACAATTGTTTTAAGGAGGAAGACTATAATGATCATTTGTTTTGCAAGTGCTCTTATGCTTTGGAGGTTTGGCAACAATTGTTAGATAGGTTGCACACTTCAAATCAGTTTGTGGAGTGGATTTTATTGCCGGCTTAGGCTGATTGTCTCAGGTCCAAAATTATGAAAGGGATTTTTTGTGTGTTTATTTGGAAGATTTGGATGGAGAGGAATGTTTCTTTGCATGGAGGTACCAAGGAGCATGCTTCAGTTGCTGCAAATGTTGTTGTTTAGGAAGTCATGCACTTCTTTTCAGTTGGAATTGCTAAGCTGTCTGTTTTATTTGATTCTGCATAGTCTGTTGATGGTAACTGGGCTCAGGGTTGAATTTCCAGATTTTTGGTTTTGCTGGGGGCTGGTTTTGCTTCAATGAAAGGGAGTTGGTTCAGGTTTCAGGGATTACATTTCATGATGTGGCTGGTTCTTTTCATCAAAGTTTCTGCTGTAGAGCAAGATTGGTTTCATGTCTGAAACTTAGCATTTTTGTTTTTTATTTGTTTGGCTTGGGTTATCTTTGTTTTATTCTAAACATAAGTTTGGTGGATAGAAGTGGATTAATTCCACTTTGTGTTATGTAATAGAGACTTTCTCCTCTTGTACTTGTACATTTTTTAAATATTTTTTTATAAAATACCCCATTCACGAAAAAAAAAAATGCAACAAAAGTAGCTGGACTAAATCATTTGGCAACTCAATTGAATACTTAATTCTAAAAAATTAACTACTTATTTAATTAATTGTGTTTCACAATATGGGTACCACTAAAAAATTGTTGCTTAAAATGAGATAAAGTTTTGAAGGAATAAAATTTCACTCATCATTGCATTTTGAATGCTTAAAGCATAAAGAAATATTAAGAAATATCTTAATTTAGATATTGTTTCATAAAACATGAAATTATGCACTAAAAATTTTAAGAATTGAACAACCCAGTTATTATAGTCTATTGATACCTCTTCACGGAAAAAGTCACACACATATGCTTCCATTAAGGTTCAAATCCCGACTTCCCTTTGAGAAGTAGGAGTCTAGTACCGTTAGGCTACTGGCATATTAGTAGAAGGTCAATGATTCAATTTTCAATAAACGCAAAGTGGGCGTGTGAGTCTCAACTAGAAAAAAAAAATAAAAATAAAATTAAGAATTGAATTTTAAACGCTATAGTTATAAATTTAAATTTCTTAGTATAAAAAATTTCGCGGAACATATCATCACATTATTCGTATTAAAATGGTCATGTCATAGAAAAAATCATATCAAAATACATTAAAATAAATAATACAAGTTTCTCAAAAACAAAGCTTTTTTTAAAAATAAATCATACAAGTTTCTAAAAAATAAAGCTTTTCTTTTGGTCGAATTTTGTGAAACGAAAGAGTATGCGAAGTTTCACTGAAGCCTGAAGTTTATTCTAAATGTATTTTGATACAGACTTTGATTGAGAGATAATTTTTGTATTTTGTTCTCTTAAAAATTGATTTATATATTTTTTTTAATTAAGGAGCACCTTAATACAAAAGTGACTGAATTTTTTTTTTTTTTTGTTAATGTAAATATTTTTGAGAGAGATATGAAGCTTTGTAGTGAGGGCATGAGAGAGATGAAGCTTTGTGTATTATTGGAAATATTAGGGCTTATATCTTTAGCAGCTCTTTTTTTTTTTTTTTTTTTTTTTTTTGAATGGACCTTTAGCAGCTCTTTTGTATGGGAGAGAATAGATGGATAGAGAGAGATATATGTGCTAAAGGGGAGAGAATTCTGTAGTGGCAATTGTGTCCACTTTCTTTATGAAAATGGGGTATTTTGGTCATTTCAACATATTACCAAAGGTGATAAAAAAAAAATTTTGTATTTTCAAACACTCCAAGGGTATTTTGTGAATTTTCAGTATTTTTTATTTATTCTTCATAAGCAGGTGTTTTGTATATATCAAAAGATGGGAAGGATTAGCATATGAGAGCCAAATGAGGGATACTCTAAATCCATGAGGTCAACATATTTCATCTATCAATCAATGTTCTGTTTATGGGAGGTGGATTTTAAAAATTGATCAAAGGTCGTCACTATTATTTAATCTATTTTTAGGAGAGGTTAGTGTAATTTAATCTTAATAATAATTAAATCATGCTAATAGCTATTCAATTTCTTTTGTTCATTCGCTAAAAAAGTATTCATAATAATTATGTTAGGATCCATGGTTGGATTCATAAAAAAACGCAGTACAGTTTCTCATTTTTAAGATTCTCTCATTTCAAGACCATCGACAAACTAGTGAACTTGTATTTCACATTATTTTCAATTTCATGCTCATTTTATCTTTCAATTTCATGCTCATTTTATCAAATTATCATATTCGTATAATATATATCATATATAATATAATTTTTTATTATAATATAACTTTTTAGTATATATTATGATATAGTTGACTGGTTAAAAAACTAATCTTATTATTCTATTATCTATATAATACAAAATATATAAATATATATATAATTTATAAAACGATTCGGTTCAGTTTAGTCTGATCTTATAGAATCTCAATCTGTAACCAAACCAAACTGACCGTAAAAAAATCGAACCAAACATCCGATTTGGTTCGGTTTATCGATTCAACCAATTTTTTGCTCACTCCTATATAATAACAGTGAAAATGAGTTAAGTGAAAGAAAAGATAATTAATTTTCTAGTATGCATTTGGTTGATATGAAAAGTTTTGAAGAAAGTTGTGGGAAAGTATCATTTTGTAATTTGGATAGCATGAAAGTTACAAGAAAATGTAACAATTTACCTAAATTGTTCTTACTTTCATTTAATAAGATAAAAAAAGTCTAAATAAATTTGCATTGAATAAACATTTTGTTTTTTGAAAAAAAATAAAAGAATCTATTTGTAGGACATTTGGAGAGAGATTATAGATTATTATACTATTATTATAAAAAATTATGCATAAACACATTAAAGAGAGAAAAAGGGGTATAATTGTAAGTTCACATAACTTTCTAAGAGAACAAAACTTTCTTGTGTGTAAGGGAAGGGTTTTTTATTTTAATGTGGGAATCCTCGCCGCAGATGAGTCAGGAGAATAATGAGGATGGACGAGTTCGAACCTGAGACCTTAAGGAATACAAGCCATGACCTTACCAACTCTACCAAATCCCTAAAGGCTATGTAAGGGAAGTTAATTTCCCATTTATTTTATTTTATTTTTCAGGCTATTCAAACTCCTAAAAAGTTAAAATATTATTATTTTCTTTTCCTTTCTTGGTATTTTCGTCTCACAAAACTTGTATCCACTATTCCATCAGCCGAAGACAGCATCATTAAACCTCAAACAATTGATAATGTGGTACCAAAGCTTTGATTTTGAGAAGTCTTAGGCTGTTATGGACAAAACTCTTAGAACCATAGAAAATCAAACTATCTTCGCCGGTTAACTGGGATGTTCAGCTGCATATGAGAAGTAAAAACTAAAAACTAAGGTTAAATACACAACTTAACATGTAGCTGAACTGCATAGTTTAGGCACGGTCTCAATATGAAAAGGCAAGGACAATTTTTTTGTAATGCTTGAAAGACGAAGTAAAGGTGTGCTCAGCACGCAACACATCCATACACGTGTTAGATTAAGGTTTTATAATTTATTTGGTAGGAAGGGTGGAACAAAGGAGATGGGAGATGAAAAGTGGAGGGACTAGGATTCAAACAAAATTATTTTATTCGGAGATGGGAGAATAATAGTATGTTATTATTTACAAACTATTCAACACAGTTTATTTTTTCTTCTTTGAATAATATGTTATTATTTACAAACTATTCAACACAGTTTATTTTTTCTTCTTTGAATAGTATGTTATCAAATGATTAACCAATTATTCACCTATTAAAATTCCAATAGTGCTGTCATAATTCAAACAAAATGTTAAATTCAGTGTGTCTGCCATGGTTCTACAAATTGAAGTTTAAGTAGTGTGCCACGGAGGTGTTCTACTCCTTGCTGCTCGCGACAATAATTTTTTGGTATGGCTTATTTCACTTGTGCAGCTTTGAGGTGGTGGTTGCAAATGAAACTCGCACCCTTTATACACACATCCTATTTAGTCTCAGTAAAAGTCTCCATATAAATATCATAGCTATTTACGAACTTGATAAACCTCTTTGCTATTTTGGAATTTTTTGTAATCTACTAATTTCAACCGTGCAATGTTCTGAATTTTTCATTCACACTCTATACATTCAGTGCACATGACCATTCATAACCCAGTATCACTTTATTTTATTTTGTTTTCAAATTCTTAAAAGAAGGAAAGCTATATATTGCAACATGTCCAAACATGTGTAAAGAAAAAGAAGAGGAATGAGGATTAAAGAAAAATCTTCTTCTAAATGTTTTCCCCTTCAAACAACAATATTATTCGACAAGGATTCAAGTGACTTACCTTTTCTTCTTTCACTCTTCTTATTTAACCAGACAAAAGAGGGAAAACAACACTGACTTCACTTTTCTTCTTTCCCTCCTCTTCTTATTTAACCAAACAAAAGAGGGAAAACAACACTTCCTTCACATGAAGGCTTCTTATATCTCCAAATTGTCTGAACCCTCAATGTCTCCTATGCCCAGACTACACAAAAAGTTCATAGTCATTCTAGGAAACAATCTACAATCCTGAATCTAAAGTTCCTTCTAGAATTGAGTATAATAGTTGTTCCTTGTGCAACGTGGTAAGTGCATTTACCTTGCATTCTTGACTAGGTATGGTATTGCTTTGAGAATTTTGGTTTCTCCGCCATTGTTGTTGCACATGAATCACTCTTTCTTTTTTTCTTTTTGGGAAAGGGATGGTTCATGCATTGATTCATACATGTTGAAGAGCGATATAAAAATAATAATAATAATAAAAAGACCAGAAAGAAGAGGAGTTTTAAGGGTCACAACTGCATTTATTTTCAACAAGAAAATTTAGGTAACGGCAAGACAAAGAAGAAGAAAAAAAAAAAAAAAAGGATCAGCAGAGCACTGCCAAAAAGTTAAGATATATACTGTATGAGAATACATAACTGCAAGCCACGACCATTTACCCCAAAGAATGAACAATATAGCAAGAACAATATGCATCTTCAAGTGTGTCGCCTATTTGCATAGAGGTTACGTCACGCAAGCGACATGCAAGCACTGAGGTATAGGGCATGTGGAAAGTGGAGTTTTAGAGTCTTCGAGAGTTGCGTAGAGAAATGAGAAGTGGAGAGAGAGTTTAAAGATTCTACAATAGTGGAGAACTTGTAGATAGTTGTAAAATGTAGAGAAGATTCTAAATTGTAGATAATTTCATAGGGTTGTAGATATGTACAATGTGTGGAAAGTTTTAAAAAGTAGTGTCGATTTTGAGTAATAATAGAAATATTGAGCCAAATGATGCTTCTAAAAAGTCGATCACCGATAACAAGAAATGACTGATGTTGTATGAATTTAAAAATAGAAGATGTGTTTATAAGAAACAATAATAGAATTATTAAAAATAAAGAGTTCATAAACATAAATGACCGTGATATAAATGGCCTGCCATTTAACAGAACCTAAATGAGTTGTGTATGCTCTAAACATGGAAAGAATATGGACTTATTTAACCATCTTCAATTAGTTGCAGGACTAGTACAAATTATAATAAGTTAAGTAACTAATGGCATTGATTTAACAAAGACTGAAACCCAGTAAAAAGATTATTGTAAAATGATAAGACCAATAGCATGCTACTGAATTACACAATATATATGCAAAATCACAAAAACTTTGACAATTGACCGGGGAGCAATGAGTAGCAATTTGCAACAATGATTCTATATACAATACCTTTTTAAAATCAGTCCACATCAGAGATATGAATACATAAAAGCAATCGCACAGTGGCCTGACAAAATGATCAATGTGAAGTGATAAAGGTCCACCTCAAAGCCACTAGCATGGTACTGAAATTACATACTGCATATGCAAATCACATAAAACTTTGACAATTGACAATTAAGAGTCGAACAATGAGTAGCAATTTTGCAACAATACCTTTATATACAACAGTCGTTCAAATTCAGTCCACAGCTTACTCTTGCCTACAAGAGAAGATTGTGCTTTGGAAGGCGTGTGCTGAGAACCACAACGGTAAGGTAGAGCTGTTCTTCACAGAATACATTTCTTTCCACACTCTGCTATGTCGATGATACATCAGCACCTCTTTATGGGTTGCAAGAAGAACATATTCACTGGTCTGACTTATTGGGAAAATGCCCGGTGCCATTCCTCTAATACATCTAAGACTCACCCTATCAACCATATGCCAATCTTCCATCATGTAATCTTTCAAAAACCAAATATACATCCAAGCGTCTGAAATCTGAATCACGGACAAATGCCCTTCTGACTCCAACAGATAACACCTATTCCCATTCCCACAACAGACTTCATCGGGCAATGAAATCTTCCTCCAAATGTCAAGACTCAAATCGAGCACAAGCACATAAGAACAACTTTCTGTCAACCAATGCAGTGAGCCGTTAACATATACCACTTGATTCTTATTCATATGGGTGAAATGATCATCTAGCAATGACACAATCTTCCTCCATTTGTTCGCCTCCGAATCAAAAACCAAAGACAAAAAAGTCTTGCCCGGCCTATGGCCAAACGATCGGTGATAACCAGCTAATACAACATTAAACTTTTGCATTGATAAATTGCAAGCAATTCCAACAAGAGTGACCTCATCATCTGGATGAAATCGAGTAACGGGTCTTTCCCTACTTTTGGGAAGCAATTTATACTCCCTAGTCATTGGATTACATACATAATAAACACCCTTATCAGGTATACTAGAGCAACACAACAATCCATTACACGAGGCTCGAACTTTCACTCTATCATTGATAAAATCCAATGAAAATTCAGAGGCACCCCTAAATCTATCAACAAAAATCAAACTTGATTTGGCTTCCGAGAGCTCAGTGATCTCTAGCAACACAATTGGGTTCTTAACAGATACTTCCTTATAGAGTTGAATGAAATATTTACCGGAACACAATTTATACCAATGTTTGCATGCTGTTCTGTGTTTAAAGAGGGATTTAATGGGCAATCTTGCAAGAATTTGAAGAACTACTTCATCTGGGAGAAACCCAGATTCTGAATTGGGGGAATTCATGATATAATTGCAAGAAAGAGCGAGAAAGTGCAAGAAAAATCAAGAGGAGTTTCGAAAATTAACTCACCCAAGTAGATCTTGTAGATGAACAGTCCATGAAACTAAGTTCCAGCAGTTGAATCGAGAGATCGAGAGAGTGTTTGAGAGAGATTGGGGGGATCAAGGAAGATGGAAAACACGGTTCGGTTTGCAGAGTTAGACTCTAAGAAATGGCCATTAAATGTGGAAGAAAATTTCTAGAGATTCGCTGACATCATTTTGTGATCAACGGTACTGATTAAATCATTATTAAGCAAATAAAGGTAAATTTTAATGTATTGTGAAATTAAATCTTTATTTAGTAAAGAAAGGAAAACATTCAATTTCCGAACCAAATATGTAATATGAAATTAAAATTTACAGAATTATGATATAATTTTAATTTTTTTCCATGTATAATACAAATTTTAATGTATATCTATATCTATATTGTATATACTATTATAAAAAGTATAAACCCTTCTTTCAATTTTTTAACAATTTTTATGTTTTTTTAATCGTACAACCTAATAAAGTCTCATTAAATTACTTTATAATTCATACATCATTAACATCTCATTAAATTACCTTATTTAACTATCATAAATTTAAGATTTCTAATACAAAAAAATAATACTAATAAAATAAAATAATAAATAAAAAATCTAACTATTGAAAAAGGAACCAATTCCTTACCAAAAAAAAATTCTAGAGCCAAAAAAAATAAAATAAAAAAATCTAACAACACATTCATACCCTCAAAGTGTTATAAATCTTTCCCAATGACATAGAGAATTGTAGTATGAAAAGTCTCTTATAAATCGACACGTCAGCAACCAACTTTATCAACAATCTTAGCTACTTTAAACCAAACCACCTCACCTCTCTTAGCTCCTTCAGTTTCGATAATGTTCTCTAAAACCTTGTCTCCCTGGCCGGTTTGGTCGGTGATGCACTGATGGTTATAAGCTTTTGGGTTTGGTTGGTGATGGTCAAAAGCTTCTTGCCGGAACTGGAATCTCTGTGTTTCGGTGATGCACCCACCGACCCAAGATGATATGACTAGAAAAGTACGCCTGAGAATTTTGACGGATGGTGGGTCGTTAATGCTCTCCAGTTGGCTTGGTCGCTGAATCTCTCTGTTGAGTCCCTCATGCTCTCTGTATTTTCTGATATATCAAGCAGGCCACAATATATGATTCTCTCTCTATAAATTTGATCATTGAAGCATAGTTTTGTCGCTCAAGCTATTAGTAGGTTGTGATTTTTATCTTTGATTTTCTTGAAGTCCTCTCACAGTGATCATCTCTTTTGCCCCTTTGCCCACAATTTCTTGTTTTACTAAACACGATATATATTGGGGGCGGTTGCAGCACTCTTTGTAACTTGGGATTGGGTTCAAAGGGCCCTGTCCAGGGGGTTTGGAGTTTAAAAAATAAAAAATAAAAACAAAAACAAAAACAACGACCATATATATAATACACACACAAACCCCAATGTTTGTTATGATCTTAATTATGCACTTACCCTTATGTTTGTAATGCCAATGTGGTCCAGCATGGAAAAATGATATGGAAACTATGATAACATTATGTTTAGGTGAGCTCATGATACTAGATAAAGCATAATCACGAAGAAAAAAATAAAATAAATAATAATGTAATTATGCACTTACCCTTATGTTTGAAATGGTTTTTCTAAATAAAGTTGAATAGATGGTGATGGCAAGATGTGATACTAGTTGAATTTTCGAAGGAAGATTTTGAAGAGCATTCAAACTAATTGTATTACATTTAAAGGACTGGTTAGCATATTTTTTCTTTGCATGCTCAAATTAGCAGCTTTAGTTTTCTTATGTGTTATATAATAGATGGATGATGTTATCACTTGTTATTTATTAAAAAAAAATGCCGAAGACGCTCCTCCAGAAGGTGCTTCACGGTCATATGTTAGGATAGTTTATAGTGTACATATTTGTTCTGTGAGGTCTTCTCCTAGCTGATGAAAAATATAAATTGTATGAATTCTCCTCTCCTATCTGCTTACAGTTATATATACTTCAATTAGGAATTAAATCGACTCTGTATAATCATAGAAGTGAAAAATAACACTAGATTTCTTCTGCTAAATATAAAAGAGAGAACTCTGTATTGTATTGATGTATACAAGAAGGGTTTATATAATAGGGGATATGTGTGATGAACAAGTAAACCATATATGTATATGATAACAATATATATGGTAATCATATATAAGGTTAGAATATATTATACAATATATTAATAATATGTTCTACAATATATTCTAACAGCCCCCTCCAAAATCAAGGTGGAATGAATGAAACCATCTTAAGTTTAGAAATGAGATCTTGAAAGTGGCATGGCGGAAGTGATTTTGTGAAGTTGGGTTTTTGCCCATGATGAAGATGGAGACACGATTAACAGTTGATGTGGCACTACTGCTGGCATCGTTGCTGACTGTGTCTGACATGGCAGGTGATGTGACACTACTGTCACTACAACAGTTATGGCTTTCACCAGTGCTCAAAAACGCTGGTGAAAGTCTAAAAAAAGCTAATAATTCAATTACCAGCGTTTTACCTGCGCTTTTGAAAAAACGCTGGTGATTCCAGTGTCCGTAGGCCTTTACCAGCGCTTGTTCAAAAGCTCTAGTACAAGGGTTAATACCAGTGTTCTTTTAAAGAGCGCCGGTGATTACCAGTTCTTCTTCTTCTTTTTTATTTTTTTATTTTTTTTTATACTAAAGAAACCCATTTATAAAACATGGTTATATATAAAAATAATTACCATTTAGGCAACTACAAGTTAACCTGCCAGTATGAAAATACCATCCAAATTGCATGTCTACTAATACTGAACAACAAGTTTTTACAAAAGAAGTATACACAATGAAAATAATTTTTCATAAAAGTAATGAACGCAACCACAAGTTTCCTCAAAAGAACCCATTAAAATGTATTAAAAGTTTTCACATCGGCTAAGGAAATTCAGAAAGCACAACCATGACCCCATCTTCAAACAACTTTCCTTGGTGCTCTTACTTGCTCCCTTGAGACTGTCCTCACCGACAAATGCAAAATGGTAGGTTAGCAGGTTGTAAAAAGCCGTAATTTACTGATCAACTCATAAGTCATGATTCTATCTTAGTGCATAAGCTTCTAACAAATTCATTGACAAACTTATGTAAAATTCTCCATGCAAACTACATTAATTTATTCTTTCCCAGTAGCAAGATCATGTCACTGAACACAGATAGATTTGAATTGTACCATACTTCCTTCCTCACAAATTCAAACACCTGAACCCTGGTTTTATTTTTGAAATGGCATTCATAAGCAAATAAAAAAAAAAAAATAAAAAAAAGAAAAAAAAAAAGGTGTTCACAAAGTTGAAATCTAAGAGAACCCCCATCATAAACTCATTTCACAAAGTTGAAATCTAAGAGAACCCATCACAAATTACCAATGCATAACCACAACTTAAACTTAAGACAACCACACAATCTAGGAATTCCATTTTTGGAGAAGCTCTTCGGTTTGAATGCCAATCAATCAATCAATACAAGTAGGAGCAACTAGATTGTCATTTAAGAATCAGCCTGTTACACCTAATAGTTTTAGCTTTTCTATTTTACAAAGTAAAATTCTACTTCTTGAAAAAGAAAAAGACAGTCAGTGAAAAAAAAAGAATTTAAAAAAAAACACATAAAAATTATATCACTATATCAGATAAAGCAGGGCTTTGATAATAGTCACACCCATACCATTGAAGCATCTAAGCAAGTGATAGATGAACTCAACAAAGATACAAAAGCTTTTAGTAGTATATAAAATTTCAGAACATCTACTAACCTTGTTGCCCAAGTATAGACTCTATAGGGGGGGTGAATAGAGTCTAAGCAAACTAAGGTCAATTTTGAATTTTAACTCACTAACTATAACAAGACTTAACTTCCTTGATAAATATTGAAGAAGGCAAACTGAATTTTAGACTTCAAAAAACACTATTTATCAAACAAGATATGAAGCAATAAATGTAAGATATAGAAATTGCAAACATATACTCAGCGATTTTTAGCGAGGTTCGGAAACTCCTACTCCTCGGCTTAAGATCCTTCTTGAGACTTCCCAATTCACTATGGCTTCTCCTTGTGGGTGGAGAGAAAACCTTTTACAAGAAGCTATTCCTTGCTTCTATGTGCTAAGAGAAACACCTTCTCTTAGTCTTTCTTGGGCCACACCAGCCCTTACAAGTTTTGAACAAGATTGAAGAAGTACAATATGATCTCTCTTAGATCTAAAGTACAAGATATAGCTCACTCTAGAGTGTGTATGAATAAATTGAAGCTCAACTCTCTTTTATGATATGAGATGTGTGTATATGATGATGAAAGGCTTTTTGATTGCTAGAAAATCTTTCTCAATTAATGCAACAAGCTTTTATGAGGGTTACCAGTCATTATATAGACTTTCAGAATTGTCTAATATGAATTCTAGCTGTTGGACACACATTTCGAGGAATAATGGCCTTTTGAAATTTGAATTCTCATAGGTTTGGTAAACTGAAATAAATTGCTCTTAAGGATCGGTCAACCGATTTAGTCAAAGGATGGCCATCAGCCTTAGTTCGATAGCCTGATGAAAGAGTCCTCTTTGGTTTGGTCGACCGATTTGGTTCGAGGTAGATTACTAACCATGTTTCGGTAGACCGATGAAAACTTCCATCTGTTTTGGTCGACCGAAACTCCTTCCTTAAAAGCTCTAAAACCTTATATGAGAATCAGCTCTGCTGATTCATTTCCCTTTCTAGATTCGGTCGCTTGAAACTTAAGTGAGACTTTCAATATGCTAGGTTCAGTCGACCGATTTAACAAGGTCATAAGGTTCGGTAGACCGAAATAGCTTAGGGGTTTTGATCCAAGGTCTCTATTTATATCAGTCGACTGATTTAATGTGCCCTTCCAATTCGGTTGACTGAAATGGTTTATGTTTCAGGAAACTTATTATGATGATGTGTTAAACTTGGTCCTTAGGGATTATGAATGAGTTGATTATGCATGATTTGAGAAATGTGAGCTTCAAAGTGTTCATACAAACTTTAACAAAGATTCCTAAGCAGCTCACCATCCTAGCTACCCCATTGATGACATCTAGATAACTTCTTTGAATCTTGAGTCCTCTGTGTCATGTCTTGACAATGTTTTCTCCTTTGAGCTTTAATGTGTACTGACTTGTGTTGATGAGTGCTTTTAATCTGTAATTTGCTTAAGGTAGATATTAGTACACAAAGAATATCATTAATGAATTATGATCATTAAAAGCCTTAGATTCAAGGTCAACAATCTCCCCCTTTTTGATGATGTCAATTCATTGATGTGTTTGTCAAATGAGAATAAATATATAAAGCAAAATGTGTGCATTTCTCCCCCTATCAATGTGCACAGTTTTTAAAAGCGAGGAAAAACATAAGAGATATACAAAGTTCCCCTTTCTATGTGCATTCATCTAAACATTGTTAGCAAGATATTTTTAAGGCAAATCTGTATAAAAAATTAAGACAGTGTAACCAAAAATATATTTCCATTTCAAGAGTTTCAAAGTACATTCAACTTCATATTTGAACTACATTTTGACCACAACTTTACCAGTTAACAACCTACACATTTTCATCAACCTATATCAACCAACAACCAACTTAGACCTACATCGACCTACATCAACATTAGTCAAACCAATCAGCCTACATCAACTACATTAACAATACATCAACATTTCTCCCCCTTTGTCATACATAAAAAAAAATAGGGGAGAGGTGTGAGAGTATCAGAAGTGAGGAAGTCCCGTGACTTGGAGGTCGGCAAGATCGCGCTTCACAAGATAGACTTCATTGGCGACTAGTCATTCGCGCATTTCAAGAATGTGGTCCCTATTTTCCTTGCCAAGGGCGATTTGCTCTTTAGAGAGAGCAATGCTTTCTAAGAGCAGCGCACGTAGAGATTACTCTTCTGAGGGATGGATAGTAGGGGCTTCATGTTGTTCTTCATCTTCTTCTCCTTCTGCCTTTACTTCTTCTTCAGCCTCTACTTCCTCTTCTCTATCTCCATTACCACCCTCTTCAGCAACTTCCACTTTTTGCTCATCCATGACTATGTCTTGGTCTTCATTTTGAGGAACCCCAAACTTATGGTCGTACCAGACGTTGGCTTCGAATTTTTTTAGGCCCATCTGAATTAGCAGGTCTCTGTCAAATCTATAGCGATTTGTAAGTTGCTTTTTGTCCTCTCCTTCTATGTGAACCTTGTATGCTCTGAAGATGATAGTAAGAGGCATGGCATAGAAGAGGTGTGTTTTCTCCTTTTTAATGCAATCTTGCATATGGTGAAAGATGATGAAGGAGAGATCAAACCGTTTTCCGTTTAGGAAACACCATATAAGAAAGGCTTCCATATACGACACATCCGAATGTCCGCCGGATTTTAGAAGAATGGTATGGATGATGACATGATAGATGAGACGGGCTTGGACGGTTAACTGACTTGCAAAAATCTTGTCAGTGTTTTTAGTAGGGAATTTACTCATTTGTTGGACTGCTTGGAGAGGATTAAACTCGTCTCCATTATACCAATTATAAGATGTAAAGTAGGTGATATCACCATGAGGAAGTTTGAGAATGCGTCGCAAACTGGACTTGGTAAAGTGAATGTGAGAGCCTACCATAAAGGAATTATAAGCGATGTTCCCTAGTTCTTTCTCGAGATGGGTGTAAAATAGTCTAATAAGTTTTGGATAGAAGGGGACTTTGAATGATACAAAATCACCTAAGCCTATAGCATCAAACAGTGAGAAGGTATGTTGAATCAATTCATCATTTTCATGATCATCGAAAAATTTTCCTTTTTCAACTACCTTATGGAGAAATCTTGTTTCATAGACTTCCTTGAACTCAGGTTCATGGAAGAGACGCATATTGGGAGCGGGATAGGGATCCGATTGCTCAGGGTTTGAGGGGTTAGACCCTCTGGCATCTAATTCATGGGAAATCTTGGTGCGTTTTTCTAGTTGCCTATCAATTCTAGAGGGATTCTTTCGAGAAGCCATGAGTTCATTTTTGAGATTGGAGATTTGGTGAGATAGATGGCAAGATGATAATGAGTGCAACAGATTAAACTTAGTATGATGCAACAAAGATTAAGGAACTCAAAGAACTTAAAAGAACTGACGTCAAAGAGATTTACTCGAGAAGGGAGATGTAAGACTTACCTTGAATACGAGGAGAAGATAAGTGATATTAGGGTTCGCGATCGCCTTTAGATGGTGAGAGAGAGAGAGAGATAAGTGTTTTGTGAGAAAAGAATGGTTCGCGGGTCATTTAAATCTGATTTGATCCTGTTCGTACCTGGGGCCCTGGATAATCGATTAACCGAATGTCTACATCGGTCGACCGAAATGTCTTTTTGAAGAGAAAATGATTTCCTTATTTCGGTCGACCGAAATAGATGAGGCTTTAGTTTCGGTTTACCGAAATTTGAATCGGTTGACCGAAACATAGATTCGGTCTGCCGAACTGGGAATAGAACCACATCTTTTATTTTTCTTGAGGGGTACATTGGTGGTTATGAATCTCTCTTTCTATAGCCATTCCGATTTCTCGACAAAGTGTACAAAACCTATCTTCTTGAAGTGGCTTCGTGAGAATGTCAGCCAATTGATTCTCGGTGTTGATAAACATTAATTCAATATCACCTTTAGAAACATGATCCCTTAAGAAGTGATATCTAATTTCAATATGCATTGTTTTGGAATGCTGAATAGGGTTCTTTGATATGCAAATGGCGCTAGTATTGTCACATTTAATAGGGATTTTGTCAAAGAATAAACCAAAGTCTTCAAGTTGTTGTTTGATGTACAAGATTTGTGCATAACAACTTTCAGCAGCAACATATTCAGCTTCAGTAGTGGACAGTGCTACTGAGTTTTGTTTCTTGCAAGACTAAGATACAAGATAAAGTGACATGCGCTGCTTGTACTTTTCTATCAACTTTACACCCGGTAAAATCAGCATTCGTGAATCCTACAAGTTCAAATGATGTGTGCCTAGGGTACCATAATCCTAAGTTGATAGTGCCATTTAAATACTTAAAAATTCGCTTGACAGCATTTAAGTGAGATTCTTTAGGACACGATTGAAACCAAGCACATAAACATACACTAAACATAATGTCCGGCCTACTAGCATTTAAATATAGAAGACTTCCAATCATCCCCCTATATTTCTTAATATCAACATCATTGCCCTTCTTATCCTTATCAAGCATTAAGGAAGGACTCATGGGAGTTTTAGCATGTTTGGCGTCATCCGAGCCAAATTTCTTTAGCAAATCTTTTGCATACTTTGACTGGGAAATAAAAATTCCATCAAGAGTTTGTTTGATTTGCAAGCCTAAGAAGAAGTTGAGTTTGCCCATCATGCTCATTTCAAACTCGTTCAGCATGGAGGTAGTAAACTCTTTACTTAGAGAGTCATTTGTTGATCCAAAAATAATGTCATCAACGTAAATTTGAATGATCAACAAATTACCATCAATGGTTTTGGTAAACAGTGTATTATCAATTTTTCCTCTACTAAAACCATTTGAAAGTAGAAACCCACTAAGTCTTTCGTACCAAGCTCTAGGAGCTTGTTTCAAACCATATAAAGCTTTGGTCAATTTAAAAACATGGTTTGGATTGTCATAACTTTCAAAGCCCGGTGGTTGTTCTATAAATACTTCTTTATCTATAAAACCATTTAAGAAGGCGCTTTTTACATCCATTTGAAATAATTTGAAATTTTTGTGAGATGCAAATGCAAGTAACATTCTTATAGCCTCAAGTCTAGCAACGGGAGCAAAAGTCTCTTCATAATCTATACCTTCTTCTTGGTTTTATCCTTTTCCAACAAGTCTAGCCTTGTTCCTAACAATAGTTCCCGACTCATCCTTTTTGTTTCTAAAAACCCATTTTGTGCCAATAATTGTTTTATTTTGAGGTCTAGGGACAAGATGTCAAACCTTATTCCTTTTGAATTGAATGAGTTCTTCTTGCATTGCCAAGAGCCAAGATTCATCATTTTCAGTCTCATGTATATTTTTAGGTTCGAATTGAGAAACAAATGCCATAAAATTGCATATATTTCTTAATTGTGACCGTGTACTAACACCTTTGGATGGATCACCAATAACTTGGTCAATGGGATGATTATGAACTAACTTCCATTCATTTGGAGTAGTTTTATTTTGAGAGGTATCATCACTTGAATTGGAACTTTGATAGATATCAAAAGGAGACTCATTTATGTTGAGATCATTGATACTCTTCTCAAGCTCTATAGGGGACCTATTTGTATTAAGTTCATTGATACCCTTTTCAAGTTCAACTTCTTCATCATTGTCCATCACACTTTTTGTGGGAGAGGTTGGGGATTCATTAAACACAACATATATGGATTCAACCACAACTAAGGTCCTCTTGTTATAAACTCTATATGCTTTACTTCTAGAGGAATATCCAAGAAAAATGCCTTCATCGGATTTAGCATCAAACTTTCCTAGATTATCCTTGTCATTAAGGACAAAGCATTTACACCTAAAAACTTTGAAATAGCCTATATTAGGTTTTCTTTTGTTCCATAATTCATAGGGTGTTTTATTGAGAATCTTTCTAATAATAACTCTATTTATAACATAGCATGAAGTATTTACGGCTTCGGCCCATAGAGATCTAGATGAATTGTGCTCATTTAGCATGGTTCTAGCCATTTCTTGAAGAGATCTATTTTTCCTTTCAAAAACACCGTTTTGTTGGGGGGTCCTAGGTGCCGAAAGATTGTGATTGTAGCCATTTTCGTCGCAAAATCTTTCAACGTCTTGATTGTTAAACTCTCTACCCCTATCACTTCTAATGGTTTTAATTTTACATTCTTTTTCGTTTTCGACTCTCTTGCAAAATTTTGAAAGAATTGAATGAGCCTCATTTGCGTGCAAGGAAGAATACCCAAGTGAATCTAGAGTAGTCATCTATGATTACAAAGGCATAGAGTTTACCACCAAGACTAGCAATTTTCTCCGGTCCAAAAAGATCCATGTGAATCAATTCAAGTGGTTTTGAAGTGGTTATATCCTTTTTCCTTTTAAAGGAGGACTTAATTTGTTTACCAATTTGGCAAGCACTACACGGTTTGTCTTTTGAAAAATTTATCTTGGGGTGACCTTTGACAAGTTCATTTTTAGACAATCTTGAGATTAAACCCATGCTAGCATGACCTAACCTCCTATGCCACAACCAACTATGTTCATTGGATGACATGAAACACTTAACATCTTGTTCTTGAAGTTCACCTAAGAGCAAGGTGTATACATTACTATGTCTAGGAGCACAAAATATTTGAGATTCATTTCTTTTAACAATGCATTTATCCGATTTAAAAATTACATCAAATCCATTATCACAAAGTTGACTAACACTAAATAGATTATGCTTTAAACCTTCTACAAGTAAGACATGTTCAATTGATATAAAAGGAGAAATATTTATGATCCCAATGCCAATTACCTTGCCTTTAGAGTTGTCTCCAAATGTTACGCTTCTTCCTTTGTATGCTTCTAGAGAGGAGAATTTTGTGCGGTCACCCGTCATTGTCTTGAACATCCGCTATCTAGAAACCATTTGTCCTTGGAAGATGTGGAGATTTTGAAACCATCCTACAAAAGAGATTTCAAGTATTTTCACTTGGTACCCAAATTTTGTTGGGTCCATGGGAGTTAGCTAAGAGCACATATATTCCTTTAAGAACCCACTTCTTTATGAACTTAGGCTTTCTCTTTGAGCATTCTTGAATAAGATGACCCATCCTTTTACAATAATTGCATCTAGAATTTTTGTTCTTACTTTTAACAAAGTAGTTAGCCAAAGGCTCTCTCTTTTTCAATAAACATGCTTTCTTGTCAAAAGGGTCATATCCTAATCCATTTTTATAAAAAAAAACACTTCTTTGAGCACCTAGCATAAGTTCTAGATTTTTGGTACCTTGAGTAAACTTTGCTAGACCATCAATTTGGTCTTCAACGATTAACTTCAAGGAAGCATTTTCAAAGATGAGTTCAGGTGATCCTGTTTCTTTAAGCAAAGTACATTCCTTTTTCAAGCCCTCATTTTCATTTAGAAAAGTTTGAAATTTGCTTTCAATGATAAGTTTTTCTCTTCTTTGAGAGGCACATTTTTTGACCATTTTTCCTAGTTCATTATGCAATTCTTTAAAACCATCAAGTAATCCATTATATGCATCAACTAAATCATCATAGAACATTTCACATTCAGAGGAAGAGTCATAATTAGAGTTTACCTCATCCCTATTTGCCATGAGACAGAGGATTGCCTTTTCATTATCGCTTTCGGAGCCATTTGAGTCGTCATCTTCCCAAGTGGTTTGCATTGCTCTTCTCTTTTTTTTTTCTTCTTTGTAAACATAACAATCAGCTTTGAAGTGTCCCGGCTTTCCACAATGAAAACAGGTAGAGGTGTCTCGTTTGCTTTGTTCATTAGATGATTCACCCTTTTTGAACCTTCCCTTGTTGAATTTATTCCTATGAAGAAATCTTTTGAAGGATTAAGTGATAAAAGCCAAGTCATCATCTTCACTTTCGTTGCTAGCAACTTCCTTTTCTATTTGAGAGACTTTGAGAGCAATTTCTTTCTTCCGATAATGATCTCCTTCTCTATCTTTTAGAGTGATCTCCCATGTGAGAAGAGAGCCAAGGAGTTCATTTAACTCAAGTGTGTTGAGATTGTGAGCTTCCTTAATTGCCGTTGCTTTTGCATCCCATTTTTTGGGTAAGCTTCTTAGAATTTTCCTTGTAAGATCAGAGTTAATCATAGTTCTACCAAGATGTTTCAAGCCATTTATAATGTCAGTAAATCTCACAAACATTGCACTAATGGACTCGTTATCATTCATGAGGGCTACCAGTTATATAGACTTTCAGAACTATCTGATATGAATTCTAGCTGTTGGACACACACTTCGAGGAATAATGGCCGTTTTAAATTTAAATTCTCGCAGGTTCGGTAGACCGAAATAAATTGCTCTTGAGGATCGGTCCACCGATTTAGTTAAAGGATGGCCATCGGCCTTGGTTCTGTAGATCGATGAAAGAGTCCTCTTTGGTTCGGTCGACCGATTTGGTTCGAGGTTGATTACTAACCATGTTTCGGTAGACCGATGAAAACTTTCATCTGTTTCGATCAACCGAAACTCCTTCCTCAAAAACTCTAAAACCTTCTATGAGAATCGGCTTTGCAGATTCATTTCCCTTTCTAGATTTGGTCGCCTGAAACTTAAGTGAGACTTTCAATATGCTAGGTTCGGTCGACCGATTTAACAAGGTCCTGAGGTTCGGTAGACCGAAATAGCTTAGGGGTTTTGATCTAAGGTCTCTATTTATATCAATCGACTAATTTAATGTGCCCTTCCAATTCGGTCGACCGAATTGGTTTATGTTTCAGGAAACTTGTTATGATGATGTGTTAAACTTAGTCCTTTGGTCCTTTGGTCCTTAGGGATTATGAATGAGTTGATTATGCATGATTTGAGAAATGTGAGCTTTAAAGTGTTCATACAAACTTTAATAAAGATTCCTAAGCAGCTCACCATCCTAGCTACCTCATTGATGACATCTAGATAACTTCTTTGAATCTTGAGTCCTCTTTGTCATGTCTTGACAATGCTTTCTCCTTTGAGCTTTAATGTGTACTGACTTGTGTTGATGAGTGCTTTTAACCTGTAATTTGCTCAAGGTAGATATTAGTACACAAAGAACATCATTAATAAATTATGATCATCAAAAGCCTTAGATTCAAGGTCAACAAACCTCTTATCTTAAAAGGAAGCTACGCTCTCAAGCCTTACCAAATCATTTTGCTAACTTCCATGGCAAATATTCTCTGCCAGTCACACTTTTGGATGTTAGTAGATTGAAGGAGAAAAAGACAACCAACTACACCTAGAATGTTCATCCAGCCTCGTAAGCTTAAAGCTTCTCTCTTTCATGCTGAATATCCATAATCAAATATCTTACCCAAGAATAAAGAGTCGATAAAACTGAATTTGCAAGCAAGGATGGCAAAATTCATATTCAACTCCCAAAGAAAAAGGAAAAACAATGAGAGTTATAACACTTTCATGCATACAGGTTAGTTATGTTACCTTACCTGATAGTATTATTTTTGGTTATATAGTATTAATCTGTAAAAACTCATTTATATATGTATATATATATTTTTTATTATTTTTAGCTGAGTGGACCTAGTTGGAATGTGTTGCTGGGCAGAAGGGACTCAACCACGGCAAGTGCGAGTGCTTCAAACACCAACATCCCTGCACCAAATTTGGATCTCAATGGTCTCACTTCTGCCTTCTCGAGAAAAGGTTTATCTGACAAGGAAATGGTGGCTCTATTAGGTAATTTAAGTTTTATTTCAAATATTAGTACTAATTAACTCCATTACATTTTAAATAAATGTGACACTATAAGATAAAATTAAAGACCAAATTGATTAATGTTGTTTCTTTTTCTTAAATCCTATTGTGCAGGAGGTCACGCAATAGGCCAGGCTAAGTGCTCAATCTTCAGAATCCGGGTCTACAATGAAACCAACATAAACACTTCATACGCTACATCAAAACTATGACATCATTTGAAATAAGAAAGGTAGGATTTAAAAAAAAAAAAAAAAACACAAATAGCTACACGAACAATTATAGTGAAAAGCAAGTGAAACGAAACCCCTTTAAATTGAAAACAGTTTACTCTATCATCAAGAAATTAAATAAAAAATAGAATTTGAAAAGTAAATCAAGCACAATCAAAATGGAACACACCCAAACCAAACCAAGAAATCACAAGCAATTAAGATAGAAATTGAATTACCCTGTAGATCTAATAGAGCATATAAAGATAGCCTACTCCCAACTTCATGGCTGAACTGCTAGAGCAAGGAATAACATACTAGAAATCCATTGGAAGATACAAGAAGTCAAAAGCTGACACAGTTTGTTCTTCAGTTTCTTCATGAGTGTTAAACTTGTTCATCTTTTCATTCTCTGACATACAATGTTGGTCTACGAATTTCAACAACAGTCGACGACTGCAATCAAAGCCCCAAAAATGAAGAAAAAAAATATATTAACAAATCCAAACTATCAGGACTAGGGTTGGAATAACATATGATCCAAGTTGTCCCAATGTTGGCATGACCTAATGGTGGGTTGTGATGGTAAATCTCCAAAGTCAATAATAATAATAAATATTAAATTAATACAATAAAAAGAAAGGTAATCTACAGCATGTATGCAACAGATATTTTCTGTAAGTGATTCTTTTTATCAATTTATTTCCAAAAAGCTAATAATTACATTCTCAAAAAAATGTAATGAGAAGTTAAAAGTAATTCAAGGGCAACATTGGTTTTTCAATAAATTGCACTCACTTAGCAACAATATACACTTAAAAGAAAAACTCAGAGTAAGAAAAGATTGTTCAAAAACATAATCAAGTTCTCACTCTACAATAATGAAGAATTTATAACTGAAGCACTAATATGCATTGCACTACTCAAACAACAATCTCAATCTTGTAATTTTTTGTTAATAAATAGCCACTCAGCCATTAAAACTCAAACAATTCCACACATATATATAACATAGAGAGAACTAAAAGAAAAAGGAAGAATGAAGAATTAAAGTACAAACCCCGAGACAAGTAGTGCTGAACATTTTAGGTGAAGCATCCACCAGGAACACCACCAGCTCTTTGCTAGACTCTCTCGCTTATATATATTCAACACTCATTTATTAATTCGGAATAGGATAAAAATAAAAATAAAAATAAAAATCAAATGGAATATTTGCACAACTCGGAGAAAGGGAATAAACATAAATTAACCAAATAAATAAATAAATGTGCAGAAAAAAGGATATGTACTAAGAAAAAGAGACCTGATGGAATTGATTTTCTAGGTCATCATCGTCGTCTTTGAATACGTCCTCTGGATCCAAGTCCATGACGACTGCAATCAATGTTGGTCTTCGACTCTCCTCCAAAATCCACTTCTTCGAAACCCTTTCCTAGTAGGCATCCTCTTCAAAAATTGAAATCCCTATCCTGTTAGTAGGCATCCTCTTCAAATATTGAACTCCTCTGCCTAACTTTAACAGCAAAATCATATAGATGAGTCATGTATTCAACAAATGAAAAAAAAAAAAAAAAAAAAAACAATTAAGAACAGCGGGCAATGGAGATATGGGTTTTGATTTTTTGAACAATCTGGCATATCAGATATGGGTCTTGATTACGTAACAGGTTTTGAACTTTTGATTCTTGTAGATAGATAGATAAACTGAAATATATGGGTTTTGAACATCTGATTCTTGTAGATTTTCTAGTTAGTAGTTGAAGAGAGAGAGGGGGGGCAAGTTCAGAGTTGGGAAAAGATAATAGAGATGGAGGCGATAGGGGAGTTGTAGAGAGAGAAAGAGAGGTGGTATGTGATGACCCTGGTTTTTCAAGCTAGTGCATCCTGTGATGACCCGTAAGATGACCCAAAACGGATCCGAAATGCAGAAGTAAAAACAGAAACAAGGTCTTTAAGGATATACAACATCCCTAAGAACACAACGTGACCTTCCATGAAGTCACGGAACCCAAAAGAATCAAATGCGGAAGTTAAGATTATAAAATGGGAAGGGTATTTGACCAGGGGTAAAATGGTCATTTTCAACAAAAATGGATGCAACTGAGCATACCATTAGATAGACAAGGAAAAATTAATAAATCTAGAATCAAGAATCACTTGATTCGGAGTTCGGATGAAGAAGATATGAAACTCCAAAGTTTCATAAAATTAGACTTTTGAGTTTTAAATCAATGCAGCAAGGGTACTTGACAAAGGATAAAATGATCTTTTTAGATAATACTAAATGCAACTGAGCATACCATTAGATAGACAAGAAAAAATTAATGAATCTAGACTCAAGAATCACTTGATTCGGAGTCCGGATGAAAAAGATATGAAACTCCAAAGTTTCATAAAATTAGACTTTTGGGTTTCAAATCAATGTGGCAAAGGTACTTGATAAGGGGTAAAATGGTCTTTTTAGTGAAAACTTGATGCAACTGAGCATGCCATTGATGCACAAGGAAAAAGAAATAAATCTAGACTCAAGAATCACTTTATTCGAAATCCGGATGAAGAAGATATGAAACTCCAAAACTTTATAAAATTAGACTTTTGGGTTTCAAATCAGTGCGGCAAGGGTACTTGACAAGGATAAAAATGGTCTTTTCATATAGAACTGGATGCAACCGTGCATACCATTGGATAGACAAGGAAAGATTAATCAACTTAGAATAAAAAATCACCTGATTTGGAGTCCGGACGAAGAAGATATGAAATTTCAAAGTTTCATAAAATTAAACTTTTCGGGCTTCAAATCTGGGCAGTGAATAGTGTTGTGACAGCAGTAAATAGTGCCGAGCAGAAAAATGCTGAAATGGTGTGCCATTTTGAGGCACTAACCGACGTTTTCGGAAAAACACAAAAAAGAAACCTCCTTTAAAATCACGTTTTCTACACAACCATGGTGAAAGAAAAATTTTAAACGCGCTGTGAAATGTCCAGAATGCCCTTAGATCAGTTTTGACAAAAAACTAATAAAGCAACTTTGCACCAAGTATGCATTTGACCCTAAATGCATTTCAAGGCTTAAATGAATATGCACGCAAGCGTAATAAGTGATTTTGAGCGCACGGGAATGGTCTGCGGCTCTCAAAAAGGACTAATGCAAAATACGACCCCCCGACGGCCTAAAATGGCTAAAAAAAATGGAAAATTTGAAAACCAAAATTAACAAATGATTTCAAATTACCGTTTCGCCCTTGGCTGTGACGGCCCAAGTTTTACAACCTGGTGCGTTAGTGATGACCCGAAAGTTGACCAGGTAACGGATTCGAAATGCAGAAGCAAAAGATAAACCAAGGTCTCTAGAGATATAAATTATCCCTAAAACACCAATGTGACCTTTCATGGAGTCACGGATCTTAAAGAGAAGGAAAGAGAAAATGAGAGTCAAAAGGGGACAAATTCGCCAATCAAGGGCAAAATGGTTAATTTACAAATAAGAAGGAAAATTTGACTCTAAACAAGTTAAATGAGGTCCATTCAACCTAATCTAACCATTTAACAACATTCCAGAGGTTCTAAGAATTTTGGCCAAGAATCCTACAAAATGCCCATTTCCGGTTTAAGCAAAAACTGACACTATCTCACTAAAATATAAATAACTCTCATTATGATTTGAATCTGAGAATGAAATTAGTACCATTGGAAAGCTGACTCAAAATCCTTGAGTTTAGGCTCAAGAATCACCTCATTTGGATTAGAAATGAAGAAGTTATGACCATTTGAAGTCGAAACAAGAGTGTTGTTACACAATTTGAAGGGCTGATGTGTGAGTTCTATTTAGGTCGACCAAAATGGGCAGAAACTCACCAAAAAACTGAACTTTGAAGAAAATTCAATTCAGTAGGCCGAAATAATGCATCAGTCGACCGAAATGGACCCCAAACATTGTTTTAAGCTACTGGAAGTGAGTTTTTACTGTTCAGGCACTGGAATGAAACACCTCAAATCCTTCTCAAAACTCCACTAAATATGAGAGATTTGCAAAGGAACCTACAAGATTCATTCTACCCCCATTCATTAGTCAAAAACTAATTTTTTAAAAGAAGATTGAGCATGTGAACATGTCAACAAGTATAAAACTCACATTAAATTGTGTTGCAATGGCTTAGAGCCTCATTATAATCCGTTTACAAATTTCAACATACCAAACCTCCATTTCTCACAAAATAGGCTACAATGGCAATACTTGAATTTTAAAAGCATACTTGTAAAATTTAAAGTTAATGGCCCTTGGCCTCATGTCATACATACAAAATAAGCATCAAAAAGTGTACTTAGGTACACATTACATATTTCAAAGCAAAAATAGCATTTTACACCAAAATGAAACTACATACTAACACTTGCATGTTCTCCAAAATATAACAAAATACTTCAAGGCATAAAAAAAACTTAGGAATGTGATGCATCCCAAAGCAAAGTTTCTTTATTTGTAAAATAACCAAACAACTAGGGTGAGTAATCAAGTTACTCGAAGGATGTAGTGCTTGCGTATACCTTATAATTTCAATTATAATGCAAACCAAACATAGATCGTCACAAGGGTGCATTCCACCTAACGTCTATGTTTTTAAGGTACTCTAAGGGATCATCTCAAGTTATACAATTATTTGAAATGTTCAATGCATGGCATCCAAGTGTGCATACACAAGTACACTAATTAGAACTTCAGCATAAATCCATAATCTCAAGAAATCCATGATTTACAATTTAGAATTTTATGCGAAATCAAATAATAGAAAGACTAGGATATGTGGCCATGAGACCATACAAGTTATTTTGGGTAATTACGACCCACAAGGTACTACTTAGTACGGACAATGACTTAGGAAAATTCTTATCCTCCGTACGAGAGCCAAACCCAAGCCATCAAATATTTCATATCCTTACAAGCTTCCAAAAATCAACAAGACCATGTCATTTATATAATCTCAATGCATGAAACTACTTACCAAGCACAAGTAAATACAAGTGTCATAAACAATATCTTTACACTAAATCTTCAATGAAATTTCTATTACTTAACAATATAAGTACCAACTCCAAGAAATCTATAATAGATCCTCAATAAAATCACAAGTATTAGGAAAGTCATTAAACAATAATCTACCTATTAAATTTAATAGTCATATATATGCTTTAATTCACAAATCATAAGTCAAGCATATCAATTCTCTATTTATATGCAAATACAAGAATTTAAAAAGGCATGTAATCAATATATATCAAGCTCCAATATATATAAAACCCAAAGAGGATAAACATACAACCACCCCTACCTCAATAGAGAATTGAATCTCTATAATCCAAAGCAACCAAGCTTAAAATGGAAAACCAAACTAGAGTTTTGTAGAGGAGAGTGAGAGGAAGATAAAGTGTTCCAAGCTTTAGGTTCTAAGGTGAGTGAAAGGGCACCAAAATGAAGCCTAAAGCTTTAAACCAAGCTTTTCCTTCAATGGTGGCTATGTTAGGGTATGAGAGTAAAGGGATAAGGAAAAAAAAAAAAATGAAAATGAGGTGAGTGGAGGATTTAGTATTCCTCCACTCACTATGTGCTCTTACACTACCTCTCACGCACACACTAATACAAGACTAAATATAGAGCCTACACTTGTCATTAATGCATGCATTCATCCAATGCTTGATCTTAAGCCTATACTTGTCAACCATCCAAGCCAACAAGTGCACGTATCCTAGATCAACAAATGGGTGAATCTCCACCCTCTATGTGTCATCATCCTAAGCCTCCAAGTGGTTCCACCACAATATCAACAAGTGGCTCCATGAGAGTGTGACACTTGTCATACTTTTCAAAAATTGCAAAAAGGTCCTTTTACAAAATATCTTCCAAATTAAATTACAAAATGGTCCCTAAGATGAAAAATAATTACTTTGCATAATTACACTAAAACCCCAAAAGTCAAGAATATTTTCAAAGAAACTATGCATCCATACCCTTTACAAGACAAGTGAACATTTAGCATACTTTTCTACAAAATTAAAAATATACATATCATGGAATTTAAATATCATGGATGCATGTAAAGCCGGAATCAAATCCGAGCACAAAAAATGATGTTATACAAGGAAAAATGATAAACGGGAAAAAGACGAAAAAAAAAGAAATTACCAAAAAATGAAAAGAAGGAAAATGACCGGGTTATTACAACCTACCATCTTTAAAAGGATTTCGTCTGATGCGACCCGAGTGTGTGCACAAAACAATACACGACACTTTAGTTTTGGAAATGGTATCAAACGAGCATCATACTTTAAATTTATATAAAAGCCGCTTAACACTTATACCGTCAAGTATGAAGTGAGAAGGGATTATTCCTAAGGGATTGAACACGTGTTGGGATTAAACTTAATTTTAGTGCTAATGAGATTGCACGAGAGAGAGAGAGAGAGAGAGAGAAAGAGAGAAAGATTTTTGGTGAAGTGATTAAACTAGAGTTCAATTAAAAGTATGAAAATAGAAATGACAATGCAAGTAAATTAAACTAAGAATTGAAGAGATAGGAAGAGAGTCTTAGGGTTAGGATTCACCACTAAGCTCATGTAATTAACCATTTGCTTTCAAGTAATGGGGAAACTATTAGTGTAATCATAGATGTGGTTACATTATCATCACAAATCACAATTGTAAGCATAAATTATCAACATCAAGAACGAATTGTCTACCTAATGACAACTAAACTAAAGTGTAGAACCCATTCAAGACTACGTCATAACCCACCATACACATTCACAAATGTATCCGATAAGAGCACACATTAATCAAGAAGATAATACTAATTGTAATTAGAAGTATGGACTAACATAATCAGGCACAAATTGCCTACTTTACTACAATTAACTAATGGCAAGTAAGCTAATTTGTAGAACAACCCATCAAGATTAAGCCTTTATCCATCAAATTAATTGACAATTGTATCAAATAAATATCATGTTATGGCCATCACTAAACACAACTACAAGGAGTATCTAGTGTAGAATATAATTCTAAAGTAATCATACATAGACATGCAATTTACATATAGAATGAATGAAAGAATTAAGTTTAAATTATCTAATGAAGAATAAAATCCCTAATTAATCCTACATAGACATATAATCAACTAGAGATTTCAATGAAAGAATTCATCAATACAATCCTTAATTTGTCAAATCAAGCATGTATATATAAAGAAATCACAAAGTTATAAAATTAATTACAACATATTAATTCCCCAAGAAAAGAAATACGAAAGTTTAGGTTATATAAAGTTAGGGCTCATCCAAGCCCTAAGTGAAGAACTAGCTCATGGAGGAAATGATCATGGTGTCAACAAGCTCCATCTCCATCTTTTAGCTCTTTCTTCTTCTTTTTTCCATTATAGACAGAGAGTCTATAAAACTTCTTGAAACCCTAACTTTTTCTTTCTTTTGCTTTTTCCAGAGAGAATGATAATAATAAGATACAGAAAAATAAAACCTAATATCCTCCACTAATTAATAAATTAAAAACTCCTTAAATAAAATAAAAACTAACCTTAAACTAATGGCTCACTAGCCTTAAGTAACAAACCCTACTAAAGCCCATAAGTTACAAAAATAAGCCTAAAATAAGAAAATCTCGTAATGCTACCAGGTACTGGGGGATTAATCCCACAGCCTTGGGGATCGATCCCCCAAGGGCATTTTTAGTTTTGTGAATAGTGGGGGATCGATCCCCCAGAGTTGGAAATTTCCTTTAAGCCTTATTTAGCTCCATTTTGGCCCCGGGCTAGTTGGTTTGCTTCTTCATCGTTGGGAACATCATCAAAGGCCCGAGATTGACCACTTTTGAAGAATAAACACAGTATACGAGCAATGGGCTGCGACCTCTTTTTGCCATTTTTTGAACTTTTTCTGAATGTCTTTGCTTGACTCCAAAAAGGCTTTAGTGAACCAAAATTAGTCTGTTTGAACCTTATTGACCTGAAATTGACAAAAACATAAATCAGAACTAAAACATGAAAATAAAATAGATGCAATAACTAAAATACCCTAGTTTAGGTGCTGAAATGTGCAAAATTTAAACATTTATCATCGTCCCTGAAATCAACTCGTACCTGAAAGAGAGAACAAATGGGGATATCGAGAGCGAACCTCTTATTCGAGCTCGCAGGTAGCCTCCTCGACGCCATCATATCTTCACAAGACCTTAACCAATGGAATAATCTTGGTCCACAAGACCTGCTCCCTTGAATCAAGAATCTGGATCGGACCTTCCTTGTAGGTCACGTCCTCATCAACAACCACATCAGTCCACCGCAAAACATGTGATGGATCTGGCTCGTACTTCCTCAGCATAGAGACATGAAAGATGTCGTGAACCCTATCCAAGTCTGGCGGCAACGCCAAACGATAAGCAACTTTACCGACGCGCTCTAAAATCTCAAATGGTCCAATGAACCTAGGAGACAACTTGCCCGTCTGTCGAAATCTCAGAAGCCCTTTGCACGGAGAAATCTTAAGAAAGATGTGGTCCCCTACCTCAAAAGATAAGGATCATCTCCTCCTGTCAGCGTAACTCTTCTATCTACTTTGTGCGGTAGCTAACCGCTGCCGAATCAACTTGATTTTCTCTGTAGTCTCAATGACAATGTCCAGACCCAAGGCAACAGTATCACCGACTTCGGTCCAACAAACTGGAGATCTGCAAGGTCTGCCATACGGCACCTCAAAAGGTGCCATGCCAATGCTGGTCTAGTAAATGTTATTGTAGGCAAACTCAACCAAAGGCAAGTAGTCATCCCAACTACCCCCAAAATCCAAGATACAAGCCCGTAACATATCCTCCAATATCTGAATGGTGCGCTCCGACTGACCATTAGTCTGAGGATGGAATGTCTTACTGAAATGAAGCCCCGTATCAAGAGCCTCCTGAAAAATCTGCCAAAAGTGAGACATGAACCGCAGATCCCTATCTGAAACAATGGATACATGAACTCCATAAAGCCTGATAATTTGCCTCACATACAGTCCACTCAGCCTTTCTGCATTGTCTGTCACTGCCATGGGCAAGAAGTGAGCCATCTTAGTCAACCTGTCAACTATGACCCAAACGGCATCATTCCCTGCCTGGGACCTCGGAAGTCCCGTTACGAAATCCATAGTGATATGCTCCCATTTCCACTCAACTATTGGTAATGGTTGCAACAATCCTGCCGACCACTGATGCTCTGCCTTCACTTGCTGACAAGTAAGGCATCGAGCCACAAATTGTGAAACATCCCATTTCATGCTCTACCACCAAAATTGTCGCAGCAGATTGTGATACATCTTCTTACCACCAGGATGAACTACGAGCCGAGATTGGTGAAAATCCCGAAGAACATCTTCACGACAAGATAAAGGAACAAAAATCATCCCCTTATATGTGAGACCACCGTCTAAATGTAATGTCCAACCCTCTACATCCTCACCGCCTGAAATCTGAACATGGATGGCCTTCATCTCCCCATCCTCCAATTGTGCCTCAATAACTCTACTAACAAGAGCCGGTTGAGCCATAAAACTAAACAAAATAGCTGGTGAAACATCGTCAAACATTTGTAAACCCAAATCTGAAAGCTCATCTAGCATCTTCCATCTATGAATGGAAATGCTATCTAGTCCCCTGTGACTTCTTACTCAATGCATCGGCCACCACATTGGCCTTACCCGGATGGTACTATAACTCAAAGTCGTAGTCTTCCATGAACTCAACCCATCTGCGCTGTCTCAAGTTCAAATCCTTCTGAGAGAAGAGATACTTAAGACTCTTATGATCGAAGAAAACTTCAAACTTTTCCCCATACAAATAGTGTCTCCACTCCTTCAGGGCAAAGATAACTGCTACCAGCTCCAAATCATGTGTCGGGTAAACTCATGAATCTTCAACTGTCGAGACCCATAAACAACCACTCACTATGTCTACATCAAGACGTAACCCAAACCTTCTCACGAAGCATCACAAAAGATCACATAACCTAAACCACGTTCAGGAATGATCAACATTAGAGCTGATGTCAACCTGACCTTCAACTCCTGAAAAGCAAACTCACATGCCTCGTTCCATACGAACTTAACCCCCTTGCGGGTAAGTCAAGTCATAGGTGCCGCTAGACGAGAGAAATCCTGAACAAATCTCCGGTAGTAGTCGGCTAGGCCAAGGAAACTCCGAATCTCAAACACTGTCTTCGGACACTCCCAATCCATCACTGACTCAATCTTTTGATGGATCCACTACAACAGCACCCCTTGACACAACATGTCCAAGGAACTTCACTTCTGGTAGCCAAAATTCGCATTTCTCGAATTTGGCGTACAACTGATTATTCCTAAGGATCTGCAATATTGTCCTCATATGATATTCATGTTCCTCCACCGAAGTTGAGTATACAAGAATGTCATCAACAAAAACCACAACAAATTGATCAAGATGGTCACTGAATATGCGGTTTATCAAGTCCATAAAAGCTGCTAGAGCAATGGTCAAACCAAATGGTATCACCAAAAACTCGTAATGGCCATACCGTGTATGGAAAGTGGTCTTAGATATATCCTCATCCTTAACCCTCAACTGATAGTAACCCGATCTCAAATCAATCTTCAAAAAACAAGTGGCTCCCTTCAACTGATCGAATAAGTCACCAATCCTACGCAAAGGATACCTGTTCTTGATTGTAACATGGTTCAGCTTGCGATAATCAATGCAAAATCTCAAGGCCATCATTATTCTTCACAAAAAGAACCGGTGCTCCCCAAGGTGAAGCACTAGGACGAATAAAGCCTTTAGCTTTTAAATCATCCAATTGAGCTTTCAGCTCATCAAGCTCAGCCGGTGCCATGCGGTACGGTGCTATAGAGATGGGTGCAGTACCGGGAATGACATCAATGGCAAAGATAATTTCCTAGAAAGGGGGAAGCTCCGTCAACTCCTCCGGAAAGACATCCAAAAACTCGTTTACAACTGCCGAAAAAATATGGCCTAAGCTGCTGTCCTCCTCAGCCAATAGGCTAGCTAAGTAAGACCAGTGGCGACTCTAGTTACCAATATTAAAAACAATCACTGGGTGGGAATCGCTCTGATCTCCCACGAAGTGAAAACAGTTTCCCTCAAGAATACAAACAGTCACTTTCCCACGGAAGCAATCGATCGTAGCACGAAAGAAGGAACTGATAGTTAAAATAATTACAGAGAGAGAAAGGTAAGGTCGGGGGCTTCGGTTTAATGTGGGACGGAAGGAAGGAACTTCCCGTATGCAAGAAAGGTGGCAATCGATGGTAAAAACCAGATTTGAGGGTTCATGGAGTGCCATGTGTCGGTTTAGTTAGGCGTGAATATGTGGGTGAGCTTTACTGTTCTCACCCAGTTGCTGCAGTTAGTATTTCTATTTCACCCCCAAACATAGGGCTTAAGTTTTTCAACCATGTAATTGAAGTTGAACCTAGTCTTTAATCATCTAGAAATTTAAATTAATTGTTAAGCACATAATAATTAATTTTTTTATTTTTGGCAACGGAAAATTGATTATTAAATCCCAAGCCAATGTCCAAACATAGCCAAATGATTATTAAGAATATTTAATGTATTGAAATATATATATATTGTGACAAAAATAGTTGTTTTCGAAAATGAATGTAATATGTTGAGATCTGTATAGCACCACTACACGAGGATTGTAGCTGAGAATCCAATCCCAACTTATGTTATCCTTATAAACACCCTTTGTAACACAGATTCTGAAACATTGGTTAATTTTACACCATATTATGCGTAGTTAATTTTACTTGTGCAGAAACATCTTATTGTACTTCTATAGAACTTTTGCTTTTAATTCCAAATTATAATGATGCTTAATCAGAACACTCTTCCCTGGAAAAGATAATTAATGCAGTTTGTGATGTTACTGTCCTTTATGTTTCACACTGCCTCACCTGGATGTTGGTTGCAGATCTAATATTGTCCTTCGTGTTTCACACTGCCTCATCATTTGGGAATATATATTTATATGTGTGTGTGTGTGTGTGTGTGTGTGTGTGTGTGTGTATGTGTAAGTGTGTGTAATGACCCGGTCATTTTCCTCCCTTTCCTTTTTCGGTGATTTTCTTTTTTCATCTTTTCCCTATTTCGTCTTTTTCCCGTTTATCATTTTTCCTCACATAACCTCACTTCTTGTGCTCGGATTTGATTCCGGTTTTGTATGCATTCATGATATTTGATTTCCATGATGTTTGTATTTTTACTTTTGTAGAAAAACATGCTAGTTACTTTCATTTTTGTAAAGGGCATGGATGCATACTTTATTGTAATTATTTTTTATTTTGGGATTTTAGCGTAATTATGTAAAATAATTATTTTTTGTCTTAGGGACCTTTTTGCAATTTAATTTGGAAGATATTTTGAAAAAGGACCATTTTGCAATTTTTGGAAAGTGTGACAAGTGTCACACTCTCATGGAGCCACTTGTTGGCATTTGTGTGAGGAGACTTGGAAACATAACCTCTTGACATTTGGAGGGTGGAGCTTCACCCACATGTTGGCCTAGGATAGGTGCACTTGTTAGCTTAAATGGTTGACAAGTGTAGCCTTAGGATTAAGCCTAGGAAGGAGCCTTGAATTTGTGACAAGTGTAGGATCATGATTTAGTCTTGCATTGTGTGTGTGAGAGAGGCAGTGTAAGAGCACATTGTGTGTGTGAGAGAGGCAGTGTAAAGCTTGGTGTAGAGCTTCTTGGTTCATTTTGGCTTCCTTCCATTCACCTTAGATCATAAACCTTGGGAGAGAAAAGTTTCCTCTCACTCTCCTCTTGATTAACCCTAAACTTGTTTTCCATTTTGAGCTTGGTAGCTTGAATTATAGAGATTCAATTCTCTATTAAGGTAGGGGTAGTAGTATGTTTATATTTTAAGTGTTTTATAATCCTTGGGGTTTAATATATATTGTATACATGCTTTTAATATGATAGTCTTGCATGTTATAGGAAACCCTCACATCTTGACTTAGGGTTTATTGATTTAAGCATGTATGATATGTATAAACTATGTGTAGAAGGATTATATATTTTAGTAGTATGCTAAATTCTACACATAGTTTATACATATCATATAAACTATGTGTAAAAGGATTATATATTTTAGTAGTATGCTAAATTCTTGTATTTTCACATGTAGTGATGATATAGAACTCTTGTAGAATTATTAATGTTATATGCAAATTCTATTGACTTGAATTGCTATATTGTTGTGATAATAATTCTATGTTCTTGTGGATTACTAATTGTAATTATCATAGAAGCTTATTGCTTTAAATGTTGATATTTAGTGTATAAAGCTTATTGTTGAGGCATGATTGAAATTAATAAGTTGGTGGTATTATATTGTGCATAATATCATGATGATGACTTGTCATTTAGCATGTCATTCTAGACTTGGAACCCTAAGACATGGTTTGTGTGGTTTCAAAGTACTTGTGCTTGTAAGGTGGTTGATATATTTTGGATTCTCTTGGGACATTGTTACAATGACATGGCTAAAGTTTGGCTTTAGTGCGGGAGGTATGAGTTATCCTCAATTGAGATAGTGCGCACTAGGGTGGTCTTTCCAGCGGGTTAATGCCAGGAATAACCATTTTGATCTTGGTTTAGTCTGAGACGTGATGTCCAAGTATTCCACTAATTAATTTCGTATTAAATTTCAAGTTGACAACCAATGCTTAATTGTAACTTGTAATTCTTGTTATTGGCGAATTGATATTGTTAAGTACATTGATATTGATATGTGTGGTTAAAGAATCATTTAAGTTAGCTTAAGATGATCCCTTAGAACACCTTGAACATAGACATTAAGTGGAATGATCCCTTGTAGTCGTCTATATTGATCTTGCAATGATATTGAAACTTTAGGGTATACACATATGCTTTTTCCTACGAGTAACTTGATTACTCACCCTAGTGGTTTGGGTTGTTTTTCAGGTAAGGAGACTATGTTCTTAGATGCTCATCATCCTTAGAGGCTAATGAGCAATTTGGAACATTTTTTTTTTTTTTTTTGTATATTGACATGCAAGTGTTTAACATGCTTAACTTTGATGTCATATTTTGTATACCATGGGTGTAAGGTATTTTAGAAGCTTATGTAGCTTTCTTGATGTGTAATGGTACTTAAGTTTTTACTTTTGACATTATAAGCAAGTATGTAAAAAGGCTAAGGGCCAAGTATGTTTACTTTTGCATCTATACTCTTTTGGTATCAAATTTTTCTTTAAAAATGTATTTTAACCATCTTGGAGGTTTGCCACATGAAATTCTTGTAATTGACATGTTCATATGTTCAATCTTCCTTAAAATGAATCAAATTTTGATCTATGCATGTGGGTAGAATGAATCCCATAGGTTCCATTGCAATTCCATATGTTTGGAGGAGCTCTCAGCAGCATTTTGAGGAGTTTCGGTCGACCGAAACACCATCTCGGTCGACCGATCCCTTTTTGATACCAAATGAACAGTAAAAACCAACCTTCAGAAAACATTCTATGAGTTTTAGTCGACCAAAACTCTAAGTCGATCGACCGAAATAGCCCCTGTGCACCAGCACTTCCAGATTTCAATTCAGCACTGATGGTCCAACTTCGAAAGGCCATAACTTCTTCGTTCCTTATCCAAATGGGGTGATTCTTGAGCCTAAACTCAAGGATTTTGAGTCAGATTTCCAATGGTACCTATTACATTCTCAGATTCCAAACAAAGTGGAAGTTATTCATATTTTGGTGAAGTAGTATCAGTTTTTACTTCAACCGGGAAAGGGCAATTTGTGGGATTCTTGGCCAATATTCTTAAAACCTCTTGGAATGTCTTGAAATGATTAGATTAGGTTATATTCACCTTTTTTGACTTATTTAGAGTCAAGTTTCTCTCTTTAATTGTGAATTGACCGTTTTGCCCCTTTGATAACGAATCTTGTCCTTTGACCTTTGTTTTCGCTTTTGCTCTCTTTAAGTCCCGTGATCTCATGAAAGGTCACATTAGTGTCTTAGGAGTTATTCCTATCTCTTAATACCTTGGTTTATCATTTGCCTCCGTATTTCGGATCCGTTATCGGATTAACTTTCGGTTCATCACTGACGCGCCGGGTTGAAAAACTTAGGTCGTCACAGTGTGTGTGTGTGTTTATATTTATATTTATATTCCTTATTGAGCTACATTGAGGGGCTGTGAGTAAGAGGCTCAAGAGCTAAAAAAATGAGTGACTTTCAGAGAGATTATTAAAGTTCCAAGCTGATTTTAATCTTTGAAATCACCATGAGAAGTGCACTGATTCATTGAAGAAGTAAAGAACCTGTGAAGCCTATTTTCTGGTGTATTAATGCTGCTGTCAAGGCTGGATTGAGGGGTCAAAACATGTTCTAGAAGTTCCAGGTGCTATGTGAAGGTTGAAGCAAGCTTAGTACACTTATTTACATCTGTAGAACTCAGGTATATGCCTAATCGTGCACAAAAAATCAATATAAGTTCTTATATCTTAGTTTTAGCCTATTTTCTGGTGCATAGTCTTTGATGGACTGTCTTATACTGATTTTTTGATATATGTATTGAGATTATACTTTGAAGAAGTATACTAAATCGTTATAAAGCTGTGTATATAGAAATCTGGACTAAAAACTATGAGCATTTGGTTTTGAGCTCACAAACCAAACCTTAAAGCCTTATTAAGACAAAATAGCCTGCAGGTTAAGATAATGTTTATTAGAATGTGTTGCATTAGAATTTGTTATATTAGAATATGTTGCAACACTTCGTCTAAGATAAGCAAACTTGGTTGAGATAATATATCAAACTCTTAGAGTGCATCATTTCTAACCTCAAATTTGAAAATCTTCTCCAATGGGTTCTGAAGATGCAAGAAATTCATTCTCCTTTCTCTCTCTAGAATTCCTACACTCCAATAGAAAATCCCCCCTTCTTATCCACCCGTAATGGTCTATTTATAGACCATTACAAATATTTTCACTAACTGATTACATTGGGCTTCTATTCAAGAGTTTTTTTCCTTTTGGGCCTAACTTTCCAATAGGCTTGATCTTCCTCAGTGGATCCTCCAAGCTCGGCCCATTCCGTGGTGCTTTTGCATGGGCCATACTTCAATTGTTTGACCTGATCCCATGCCAGCGAGCTATAACCGGCCTATGCCACTTACTGCATCCTCAACTGCCCCCATAATTACTCCCTATTGATTAGGGGGTAATTATTAGAGGTTGCTAATCATGACCTGACGGCTCAAGAAGATCGTGTGGAAGAATGGACGGTTAGATTTGGGGGTCAGCGTTTCGAGATTCAAAAAACTCCTCGCTTTCCTGACTCCTTGGCCCTCGGGCCCACCTTGTCTTTATAAGCCTCATAGATGTTCCATCGATTCTCTTTACCGTCTCCATCTCACTTTCTGTTGTTCGAATCTTCTTCGGCGATTTCTTGCAAAAGATCCTCCTTCCAGCGACCTTGCAGTACTCTTTGTTGTTCTCACTTTCTGAGGTTAGTTTCATTTGCATTTTTCTTTCGGAAGACCTCTTTCTCTTCCTTAAAATCTTCATTCATTCTCACCATGACTGTAGTTCTAGATGTTCTTCGCATAAAACTTCACCTCCCTGACGATATACAAATTAGAAATTGCCCTAGAGAGGTGAATACTAGAACCGGTGCTGGCCTTCTTCCCGGCGAGGTTCTTTTTTCACTCCTTCATCTTAACCTCCTTAGGTTCCCTTTGCATCCTTTCTTTTGCTATGTTTTCAACAAACTAAAACTTTCCCCTTTGCAAGTAAACCCAAATTTCCTTAGGATTTTGTCTGTTATGTTACTTCTGATCCGTAACAGAGGTCTAGATCTGGACCTCATAGATCTTCTCCTCTGTTACAAGGTTAGCAAGATCAGAACTGATGAACCGTTTTACCACTTTTTCCCCGTTGAGAAGAGGTCCATCTGCATAGATAAAATCAAATCCGAGAAGGGTTTAAGGAAAAATATAATTGGGGTTAGGGGAGCCTGGTTCCCTCCAGCTGCGGAGGATTTTCCTATCCCGAGCACTTTTGGAGAGTGCTCTGTCTCTTCTTACAAGAAATACAAAACCCATAAGAGTGACTGTCCTTGCGAGATTTGTATTCCCCGTTTTTGTACTTTCTTGTACCGTTTCTTAGGCATTCCTTGTGATGATTTGAGCTACAGTGTGTGCAGGGATATGGATAACTACCTGAAGCAGTACGTTCTGACCAACGTTCCCTCCTGCTCGGACCTCCTCACTTTAGACAACCTCCTTGCTCTCTCAGCCCTCGGCAAGACAATGAGTCAATTCCAGATCCCTTCATTTGGCAGGAGGAAAACTGCCTCCAGGCCTGTTATCACCCCTGCAGCAAATCCTTCACCAGCTTCAGCATCTTCCTCTGCTACCCTTTCTGATACCACTCCTTCCACCGATCCGACCGTGACGGCTACTGACCCGGTCGCCAACATAGCGACCTTCAGTATGAACGTGACCCCCTATATCAGCAATCTTCCCGGCTCTACTACTGCTTCCGCACGGGAAAAGGCAAGAGGAAAAAGGCACCAGCCTGGTAGTGCCCTCAGCATTGATGATGTTCCTTTGTCACAGAGGGTCAGGCCCTCTGGGCCAAATGTGATATCTCCGGCAAGGCCTCCTCAGACTAGGCCCCCTACCCCTTCTGGGTATGCCTCCGCCTCAAGAACGGCACCATGAAATCCTCGCTTCATTCGAACAGACGGATCGTCTGTAAAACCGAACGAGACCATGTTCAAGGATGGTCAGACCGCTATGGCATACTACAAGAGCATGTGGACTCCCAAGGACATTGAGGTAGCCAAGGGTCTGTCTCAGAAGGAAGTGTTCAGCCGATTTCCCTTATCTACCATGGAGGTAACTTCTGCCTCTTTAGTCAATAAATCTTTATACAGTCTTTACACTTAGTTTCTTCTAACCATCTGATCGGTTTAACCAGTTGTCCTGTATATCTCTACAGACCCTGTACGGGATGATGGCTATGCAGAAGCAGGTTGAGATTGTAAACGCCAAGGTTAGTGCGTTCTCTGATAGCCTTAATGCAGCGAACAAGAAGAACGATGCTTTGGCTGCTCAGAAGACCGGGTTGATGGTTCAGCTTGGTAAGGTTGAAAATGAGAGGGACTCCTTAAGGAAGGAGACCAACTCTCTTCAGGATGAGAGGAATACATTACAGCTCGAGAAGAGCATCTGGCATACCGATCGGGAATCCCTTAAGGCTGAAAAGGAAGAACTGCTATGCCTTCTGAGTGATGAGCAATCCGCTCAGATGGCCTTTGAGAAAAGGGCTTTGGACGAGCGCAATGCTTTACTCGACACCATTAGTAGGGTGAATGGTGGTATGCTAGCTCTGCATGCTCGGTTTTCTAGAGTTGGGGCCCTCAGATATACTCAGGGGTTCTGAGAAGGTTATGCCGATCGTATTCCGGGTGAGGGTCAGACCAGTTCTACCCCTGATGATGTTGACAGGGAGTTGAAGATTGACTTTCCGGGTATTTATGCCGATCCAGACTCCACCGCTGCTGAGGGCATATTTAATGAGTGCCAAGAGATTGCCTCTTCCTGGATCACTCCTACTCCTTCTGTTGCTCTGACTTTGGACATTCTTCCTCTGTCCACCGTGACTCCATCTGTTACTGCTGCTGAAGATAACCCTCAGCAGAATGATTCTTCCAACGCTACTGAGGGTGGGACTTAGTAGAACAATTCTGTCATTCAGCTCGACTCTCCTCCCCGTAAGGATGGTGACACCAACAATGATGAGGAGACCATCCAGCACCATCAAGAGGCAAACACTTCTTAGTTAAAAACCTTTTTCATGTATTGACTTTCTTTCTTTTGCATTTTTGCCATCTGTATACCTCATCATTTTTATAACTCTTTAAACTTTATTATTAATGAGATGGCCGACTTCTGATCAAACTCTTTCTGTAAATTCTTTGATTTAATGATCTGATCTGGTTCTTCCCTGTATGTCAGTGGTTGGCTTTCAGCTAGTGTGTCACTGCAAGAGTAGTTTTTTGTGCAAGTTTTTGGCGTTCGGCTCATAGTGCCAGCTGCCACTTACTTTGCTTAGTGGTTGGCGCTCAGCTAGAATGCCACTTGCCACTTGGCTTTGCTATTTTTACTTAATCAACCTCTTAAAGAGGAATATTATTTTTATAAATCTCATAAAATTGTACATTCGCCTGTATTCAATTGAAAATGAACAAAATTCAACATTGAAATTCAACTTTTTATTGATAATACCTCTTCAGAGAAGTAGCATTCCAAGGCTTGTTAACCAGCCTTCCGGCCATGGTCTCTAAGGTATATGCCCCCTTTCCTATGGCTTCTGCAATTCTGTATGGACCTTCCCATGGTGGCATCATCTTTTTAACTATCCCCACCTTCTTTTTCAGAACCAGATCACCCGGTGTAAAGTCTCTGTGCTTTACTTTTTTGTTATGGCTATTCGCAAGCGTCTGCTGGTAGGATGCGAGCCTTACTGCCGCTGCACCTCTTTTTTCCTCCAACAAATCGAGGTTAAATCTCAACATACTGTCATTATGCTCTCGATTCGATGCCAAGCTTCGAACAATCGGAACCAAGTGCTCGACCAGTATAACTGCCTCGGTACCATTAGCTATGGTGAATGGGCTTTCTCCGGTCGGTCGCCTTGGGGTCGTTCTGTAAGCCCATAGGACGTTCGGCAGTTCATCTAACCATTTTCTTTTTTTTTCTTCAAGCTTCTTCTTGATACAAGCAAAGATTGTTCTATTTGTGATTTCCGCCTGTCCATTGGCCTGGGGGTGACTTACTGCCGCCAGCTTTTGATTAATTCCATATTCCTCCAATAACCCTCTTACTTGCTTACTGTCAAGGTTGGTCCCATTATCCATGATGATTGACCTCGGAACACCAAACCGGCAAATAATATTACTCTAAATGAACCGTCTCACATGAGTTTGAGCAACGCTCGGGTACGGCTCTACTTCCACCCACTTAGTAAAGTAATCTATAGCCAGCAGCACATACTTATTCTGAGCTCTTACAGCTGGTAGAGGACCAGCCACATCCATCCCCCACTGTGCGAAAGGCCATGGTGTGGCCATTACGTGCAAGTCCTCAGGTGGTTGGTGAATCAGTGGTCCTAACCTTTGGCACTTATCGCATCTTCTGGACAATTCTTCCGCATTTCGTGACATGTTCGGCCAGAAGTACCCTTGCATCATTGCTTTGTGCGCATAAGACCTCCCCCCTGAGTGGTTTCCACATACACCTTCATGAATAGCTCGTAGTATGTGCCGAGCCTCTGTGGGGGTGACGCACTTTAAGTACGGTCCGGAAAAAGATCTTCTGTACAATTGGTTATGCACTATGGCATACTTTACAGCATTCGATTTGATTTTCCTAGCCTCATTTCTTTGCTCAGGCAGAGTACCATCCCGGATGTAAGTCATGATCGGATCAATCTAGCTTGGCTCATATGGAATAACATTCACTTGCCAAGGATCTGAGCCCGAAGGTTCTTTGAAAATGGATGGCTGGTTTAATATTCCTACTGGAATCACCCTTGCTAATGTTTCTCCAGAACCCGAGGCACTACATGCTAGCCGATCGGCATCCTCATTATGCTCCTTTGGAATTTGAATGAATTCAATTTTTTCAAAGTTTTTGGCCTCCCGCATAACAGCAGAATGATATACTTCCATCGTTTCATCCTTGGTTTTATACTTGTCATTCACCTGTCGAACAATTAACTGCGAGTCACTAAAAACAGTCAAACTCCTGACCTTCAGCTCATTGGCAAGCTTAATTCCTGCTAGCAGTGCTTCATACTCCGCCTCATTGTTCGTGGCTCCGAATTCAAGCCGAAGCGCTTGACTTAAGGATGTAGATTCCGGCGTCTGTAGTTTGATCCCAATGCCTGCACCCATCTGATTTGAGGATCCATTGACGAAGAGTTTCCATAAGCAACCACGAAGGTCTTCCTCCATGTCCTCTGAATCATATTTTAGTAAAAAATCTGCCACCGCTTGCCCTTTGACTGCTGTTCTTGGTTCATATGTGATATCAAATGAGCTTAACTCTATGCCCACTTCGTCATTCTTCTTGAGAGATCTGGTTTGTGCAAGATTATTCTGATAGGGAAAGTGGTTAGAACAATGATAGGATGGGATTTAAAATAATGCCTGAGCTTTCTTTTCGCATGCACTTGCGAGAGTATCGCCCACTCTGCCTTTGAATAACGCCTTTCGGCCTTTGTCATTGTCTTGCTAACGTAGAACACTGGATATTGCTTCCCTTCTGCATAGCGGATCAAAACACCAATTGTCGCGATGCTGGATACTCCGAGATATAAAAATAGCTTTTCCCCCGGTTCTGGAGCTGACAGGACCGGAAGGTTCTGCATATACTTTTTCAGAGCAATTAATGCTAGGTGCTGTTCATCCCCCCAAACTTGCCTGCCATGGCTTCGTATTGTGTCAAAAAATGGTTTGCAACGATCTGACAATTTGGAAATGAACCGGCTCACTGCAGCGATCCGTCCCGTAAGTGTTTGCACTTCTTTGACTGTCATCGGCTCGGCATTCTTAGTCAGAGCTTCTGCTTGGGCAGGGCTTGTTTCGATGCCTCTAAGATTAACCACGTGCCCCAAGAATTGGCCAAAACTTACACCGAATGAGCACTTGGTTGGATTGAGCTTCATTCCATACTGCCTCAACATATCAAATACGTCTCGTAGATGTTTCACATGGTTAACCTTCTTCTTACTTTTTACCACCATGTCATCAATGTAAGCTTCCACGGTCTTCCCTATTTGTCCCTTAAAAATTTTGCTAATAAGTCTTTGGTAAGTTGCTCCGGCGTTCTTCAGTCCGAATGGCATGACTTTGTAGCAATACGTCCCGCGTTCGGTAACGAAGGAAGTTTTTTCTTCATCAGCAGGGTCCATAGGGATCTGATTATAACCTGAATAAGCATCTAAAAAGGTCAAACATTCATATCCAGTAGTTGCATCCACCATTTGATCAATCTTTGGCAGCGGGAAGCTATCCTTCGGACAGACTTTGTTTAAATTGGTGAAATCAATGCACACTCGCCATTTCCCATTCTTCTTCTGCACAATGACAACATTTGATAACCAGTCAGGGTAGTACACTTCTCTTACAAACCCCGCATCAAGCAGCCTGTTAACCTCCTCGGCAATGATCCGGTTGCGCTCGGGAGCAAACCGTCGATGCTTCTGCTTTACAGGTTTTGCATTGGGATTAACATTCAAGGTGTGACAAGATATAGAAGGATCGATCCCTGGCATGTCTAGGTGACTCCATGCAAATACATCTACGTTTTGAGACAAGAAAGTAACTAACTCCTGCTTCTCCTCCTCAGCGAGTCGTTCCCCCACTCTGGTTGTTCATTCCGGTCGGAACTGATCGATCTACACATCGACCAGGGATTCTTCAGTCAAGTCCGCTAGCTCCTCCTCCCCATTCTGCTTGGAGGGAGGCTACTGTAATTGCTATCTTGGACTTATTAAACGAATGGGAGCTTTCCCTTTTCCGGCATGCTTCAGCGTTACTGAATAACATTCTTTAGCTGCAACCTGGTCCCGTCTGGCCCCAGGCATCTCATCACCTGATGCAGAGTGGAAGGAACACCTTGAACTCTGTGGATCCACCCTCTGCCCATCAGAAGATTGTAAGAATGATGAATTTCAACAACCACAAAGGTTTCCATCAGAACCCTCTCGGCAGCATGTACCGCTACCTCCACCGTACTGACGGGCTCCACTTATTTTCCATCGAACCCTAGTAGAGGATTCCCGGTGGATTTTAGCCGATCCTGCTTGATCTCGAGCCGATCAAATGTATCCCTTGGCATGATGTTCGCACTACTTCCAGGATCAATCAGAACTCTGCGCACCAAGCATTTGGCCATTGTCAAACTTACGACCAACGGGTTCTTATGAGGGATCTAAACACGCAATAGATCTGTTTCGTCAAACTTTATCTGCGTTGATGTGCTCTGTTGGTGCAGAGGTTGACACTGCCTATACTTCTTTTCATTTGTGCTTAGCGAAGGCGTGTTCGAAGCAGTTCATCTGACTCTTCAGCAGGCTCAGGCCGACCGTGAATTGCATTGATTATTCGGACTGGTTGCGTGTTGTGAGAATTCGACTTCTGATTCCTCTTCACGTGCTCCATTGGTCGGTTCTGTTCCACCACTGGGCCTTGAATATAACTTGCGAACTCCCCTCTGGCTATCAGCATCTCTACCTGTCTCCTTAGGTTCCTGTATTCGTTAGTCTAATGGCCAAAGTCAAAATGAAATGCATAGTGCTTAGACTGATCCCTCTATTCGAGGGGTTGTCTGATTGGTAAAGGAGGTCGGAACTTATCTTTATTTTCTTGGTACAGTCTTGCTAAGGTAACTTTCAATGGAGTAACCAGCTCTTCCTCTCTGGGCCTCTTCTAGATTTCCACGAGGAGCGCTGCGGCTGAACCTGCTTTTGTCTGATCTTTGCTTTAGTCTTTTCTTCCGTGGATATGACGGATGTCTTCCGAGCGTTTGCTGCCTCTTCTTTTTCCAAGCACACAAATCCATCTGCTCTTTCATTAAGTTCATCCATAGTTTTCAGCGTGTCACCACCAAGCTTGTGTGGAATGGGGTGCCACGAGTCATGGCCAGTATAAATGCTTGAACTTCCATTGAAGGGTGACATTCAATCACCATGCTCTTGGTAAGGTTAAACCTGGTTAGGAAAGTCTGGAAACGCTCATCAGCATGCTGCTTCATTGTGAATAGGCTCGAAATGTCCTTCGCTGGACGCTTATTTCCATAATATTGGCTTATAAACCGATCACACAAGCTTCGGAAACTATCCACTGAGCCCCTCGGCAGGTTCTTGAACCAATTTAGATCTGGTCCAGCTAGACTCGTAGGAAAACACTTGCACATCAAAGAGTCATTCTTAGTGGTCAGAGCCATTTTCAACTAGATGTGATACACATGATCAATCGAATCGGTCGTTCCGTCGAACAAAATGAAAACGGGCATGGAAAATTTCCTCGAACTCGGAGCATTCAGAATCTCATTGGTGAACGGTGAATCAACCGTTCGAGCTACTGAACGGAGTGCTTCATTTTCCATCTGGAACCCCGCGGTTGCTCTCTGGTCTACAGATCTCCTCTCTGAGCCGTGATAGTCGAACGTCGTCATGGAAGGACGATAAGTCGGATCGAATGATCTGTCCTCAATAAAATCTTTGCGCCATGGAGGCATAGCTTTGTGACGATCCAACTCAATTACTTCACCTTGGCTGAGCGTTTCTTGATGTGGATCAAAAGTCATTGCTTTGTTTCGCCTAATCTGCTCATGCCGTGGATCCATGTGAGTCGATCCTTCACGATCATCAATACGACGAAGATTTGGAGGCAAACCGTTTGGCCGGATTTCCTCGCGGTGAGGATCTATTAGATTATTTCTAACCTCCTCGCCGTGATGTGCCACATTGGTACGTGCATGTTCTTCTCCCACCAGGAGCGGTCGCGGAATTACTGGAGCTTCTTGACGCTACATTTCAATCCTTAAATCCGCATTTTCTCTCCGGAGAGCTTCGATCATGCTCATCAACTCATCAAGTTTCACCTGCTGGACATTCTCTACCGTATTGGAGTTCTCACCCCCTATCATGATTCCGGATCGAAGCAAAGGCATGAATTACGAACTCTGAAACAGATCTGAGTGTCACCGATGCAAATTCCGTTAGATCTGGGCTCAATTTCACCAAATCGTGGTCACCGTTTGCTAGATCTGAGCTTTTCTAGCTTTGAACTCACCGGATCTGACTGCAATTGAACAAATCACAGTTGTGTCATTCCGAGGCAAATGCCTTAGAATCGACAATAAGTAAGAATTCTCTCTGAACAAACTACAATCTCACTGATCTAGATTCAACTACCAGAAATCAAACTGTGTGCTCACAAACTTGATTGAACTAACATGATACTGATCAGGCTCGAATCGATCTTCTTCGTCGTTCCCACAGATGGCGCCAATTGAAGATGCAAGAAATTCATTCTCCTTTCTCTCTCTAGAATTCTTACACTCCAATAGAAAATCCCCCCTTCTTATTCACCCGTAATGGTCTATTTATAGACCATTACAAATATTCTCACTAACTGATTACATTGGGCTTCTATTCAAGGGTTTTCTTCCTTTTGGGCCTGACTTTTGCATGGGCCATACTTCAATTGTTCGACCCGATCCCATGCCAGCGAGCTATAACTGGCCCATGCCACTTACTGCATCCTCAGGTTCAAATAACAAATATGAACACAAATCCTCAATTATAAATGAAGAAGATCAAATACTTCAAAGCTAATGATAATCCAATCACCCAAATGTAATGAATCACCTAAAATCAATTAAAAACCTCAAATATTTCCCAAACCCCTTCAATCAATCATAATCTAGATTTCTAGCATCAAAATACAATAAAAGATCCAAACTTATGATTAATGAAACAAATCTAGCAATGTTACCTTAACAATGCATGAAATATAATTTGGAACAAGTGATAAAACATGGAGGTGTCTTGGATGTGCAATTATATGGACACAATGTTCAACACGAGACATATGACATGCACTAGTGACTTGATTTAAACCATACCAAATCTGAAAAGGGGAAAAACCACAAAACTTGATCTTTTTGCCCTTTAAACCACATGAAAGCACATAAGCACATAAATGACATAAAATAAACAAACAAACTTGTGAAACACAAATAAAATTCCTATTTAAAGATAAAACAAAATATTTTTAGACATTTTCATATTTTTCAATTTTTTTCCCTTTTTTTTTTAAAAAAAAAAAAAAAACAAAACAAACAAACAAAATGACCATGAGAATGCATCAATCAATCTTTCAAGGCCAAATATGAGGTCCAAGAAATTTATCAAGAATTCAAAACACTTTATGAACACGAAATTTTAAGACCCACCTATTCAACTTGTCTCCTCCTTTCTTTTTACTCAATTAGCTCCTCTTCAAAGTCTAGTAAGAGCTTTCAAAATAGTCTCAATAGGTAGCATTTTCCTTAGCAAAAATTTTCAGCATTCTTTTGATTTTTTTTTTTTTAAGCAATAACATTTATACCTTGTATAAGCAATATAACCTAGTCAACTTGATAATGATTTCAATTAAATTTTTTCGGAGTTGAACTAGTGCACATGAAAAATATGAACCCAAGAGACTCATCTCTAAAAATAAATAACTATAGTAAATTGATCTTCACAAGTACAGATTACACATCAAGAACTTCATTAATCAAATAATCATGTATCCTAATTTGCATTAATAAAAATATCTTGAATTTATGAGAATAAATATCACTCATATAAAACATAGAAAACTGATCTTTCCATTCTAAAAATAAAAAAAAAAATCCTAAACTACAAGATATGGTCCAATGGAAGCTAGATCGATATCAAAACACAATCTATGACTACAAAAACTTTTTAGGATTTACTCTAGGGGTTTTGCACCAAATGACCTATTGGAAACAAATTGCATAACATCAATAGACACATACTGTTAGAAATTATGAATGAAAATTATTTGATTAGTCATTAATTGATGTCTTTTACTGAACAAGTGTGATTACCGGTTGGTTGTGGGATGAAAAGATGCAACTTAAAATGAATAGACATAACCTATTGGAGTGGATGTGTCTAGTGGTAGACAAACACCATGTGAACTATTGTAACCTATTGGAGTGAATGTGTTTAGTAGTGAATAGACACCATGTGAACCATTGCAACCAATTGAAGTGGTTGTGTCCAGTGATGAAGAGACACATATAAATGGTTGTATCCAGTGATGAAGAGACACATATAAATGGTTGTGTCCAATGATGAAGAGACACCTAATTCGAAAAGGCACTTATATTTCTATAAATACCCCCCTTGGGTTGCCATTTGCAATTCGTTCAATTCAATTTTTTCTCTCTCCCTTTCTAGTCTTGAACCCAACCCAAGTGGGTTCAAATCATAGGTTAAGTAGTCTGAGTCACTTAGACCCTAATCCAATTTCATCGAACCATACTAAGATTGGTCCGAACCATTTGGTTCGGATTACATCCAATTTAGCATTTATATAGTATAGATGCATTTTTAAGTTAGAGAGAGTATTACACGGACAAGGTTCGTTGTATCCACGAGTTTGTAGTGCTGCTACTGGTGGATGTAAACCATTGTATCCTGGGAGATAGAATTCACAGAGTTCGTTAGCACCACAGTGGGGCAAATCTGTCTTAAGGACATAGTATCCAAGACTAGCCTCGGTCCAGGTTCTTTATTTAGTAATTATTATTTTATTACTTTAATTTGCATTTTAATTAAATATCTAGTTGAATATTTAATTATTTATTTTTTAACATATTATTAATTACCTCATGACATATTAATATAAGGCGAGTTATATATTAAATGTCACATGAAGCATATGTTTACCAAGAATCTTAAGACAGATTCATTCCTTGCGTAAATTTTATCATATACTTCTATTTAAGATATAAACAAGTAGATATTATACTAATAGTTGAGATATAATAAAATAATGTTATATACATTATTATATGGTAATATTCTAAATATTACTGTGTTTAATATTATGTGAAATTGAAGCATGTTATATAAATAGATTATTGATATAATTCAATATTGGTTGAGTTATTTTTGTAATATGATATTATGTAGTATATTATATTATCTTAAATTTATGCCAACTAGAGATAGAAAAATATACTTCGTTACTTCTATCAATAATTGCACAAGATACTGTTATGTATATTTGCTACGAAGCAAAGATGAAACCTTAGAAATGTTTACAAAAAAAAAAAAAAAATGTGTTTGAGAATCAAATTGGCAAAAAGGTTAAAGTGTTAAGAAATGATAGAGATGGTGAATACAAAACATCATGTGCTGACATTTGTTCAGAATATGGTATTATTCACTAAACTACCACTCCTTATTCACCTCAACGAAACGGTGTTGCTGAACGCAAAAATTATACTTTAAGAAATGATGAATGCTATGTTGATAAGTTTTGGTTTAACCCAGAATTTTAGGGGGGGGGGGGAGCTTTGCTGTACGCAAATTATGTTCTCAATAAAATATCTCAAAAGAAAACAAATGTGATACCATATGGATTATGGAAAGGTTAAAAACCTTCTTATAAATTCTTAAAAGTGTTGGGGTGTCTAACTAAGGTTGCAGCTCCTACTCCTATGAAAGTTAAAGTCGGACCTAAAATGTGGCGACCTTGTGGGTGGGTGTGCCATGGGCAGGTACAAGAGGCACTGACAGGCCTTCTGGGATAAAACCCAGAAGGCCTACAAGTGCACAGTGCCACATCACTTAGGTAAGGGAAATGTGAAGTGCTTTTATGTGGTGGCGTTATCTCCAATTGGTATGAAGGCCTTCTAGGATAAAACCCAAGAACAAAATCATACGGGCTCGGACCCAAAGTGGATAATATCATACCATGTGATGGAGTGGATCGTTACATAAAACATTTGATAGGTTATATTCATAATAGTAGTGCATATCGTTTTCTTGTGCATAAATCATACAATAAAAATAAGGACGAGCTTAGACGTAGCATGAGCGCTAGAACGTCTAAATCTTTTGATCCTGATTTTGTAGCATGTTTATTAGAGAATGATCCACAAAGATTTAAAGAAGCAAAGTCTTCTCTTGAATATTATTATTTCTCGGATTAATTATGTGATATAATTAATCATGTGATATAATGTTAAACTATATTATATATGTTAGTTCAATATTATTTATATAAGTGCTTACTTTTATTTGAGATTATAATATTGAGCTATGTAGTTAAATTACTTAGTGCATATAATAATTTAATTTTACAATATAGTTTATTTAACGTGTGATATTATTAATTTTGTGTGAGTTCATGACTAGTTTGTGTATTTAATGCAATAGACAAAAATTGACTAGTCTAGCTATGTCAATTCTCCCGATAGTCAAGGGAAAAAGATCTATACTAGTGTCTAAGACACGTATAGCTTTGAATGGGCCAAATAAGAAAAGATTTTCTGAAAACTCTAAAGAGTTTAATGGAAAATGTTACGGATACACTAAGCTAGTACACTGAGACAAGCTAAATCAAGCTAGTTAGCTCTATTGTACAATTTAGCTAAAACCTTAAATGTTACTGAGTTGCAAACTAGTTAGCTTAGCTATAAGCTAAAATGATTAATGAGGTGCACAGAACCTAAGAGGAAGACGAAAATCTGTTAGTTGGTTCCAGCTCTCAACTTGGTAAAAAAAAAAACACGAAGGTGATGAGTAGCTATTTTAGCCATAAGTTATTTAAGCTATACATCATATCTACTCATGTAGGAGGGAATAATACTACTTGTAAAGTAGTAGTTTTTGAAGAATATTCTTTAAAACAAATTACTCTAAGGTAGACTACTTAGATAAGTGTGGACTTGATAAGCGCCGAATATTGCATATTCAAGCGCCCTTATTTGCATTAGTTAAGTCCATTCGTTGATCATATTATACATATTAGCTTCATTTGCGTGTTTTTGATCATTTTCAGGTTGGTGCCCCAAAGATAGTTAAAAGCGCTGCTTTGTTGAGTTTTTGAAGAATCAAAGCATGCCGTTGCCGGGGACCTTCACTTTGGCCAAGCCAGTGACCCATTAATCTCATGTTTTCCCTTCAAAAAGCGCTAAGGAGGATGCCTCCCAAAACGGACCGAGCCAAAAGCAACCTGGCAGCAGTGAAGTTCAACTTTGTTCTTCATTTTTGACCTACCACACTTGAGAATTGGACTTCCATTAAAACATGACGTACTTAGATCTTTAAGTTAGCTTTCTAAATAATTAAATGGTTTGTCATTTGGAGTTTGGAGCAAAGAGTTATGTCATTTTTACCCCAGGTGTGCAATGCTGAAATTTACAGCCTGGCAGCAGTGAAGTTCAACTTTGTTCTTCATTTTTGACCCACCAAACTTGAGAATTGGACTTCAATTAAAACATTATGTACTTAGAGCTTTGAGTTATCTTTCTAAATCATTAAACAGTTCATCATTTGGAGTTCGGAGCAGGGAGTTATGGTTATTTTACCAAAGGTGCGCAAAGCTGACAAGCACCTGCGGGCGCCCGCCAAGAACCCGCGGGCGCCAGCCGATTTGGGAAGAAACTTCGTGCATCTGCGGGCGCCCGCCCTGCGCCCGCGGGCGCCCGCCTTTCTGCTGACCAGCAGGCATGCGCCTCCATTTTCTTCACCAAATGTTATCCCCTTTTTTAGGGGATTGCTCTAATCTTGTCTAGGGCTTTTAGGACCACAAATTTGGAGTAGATAGGAGGCTAAGGTTGATATAATAAAGGGTGTTACATTGTAAAAGGGATATCTCACATTTTTGTAAAGTTTCTAGAGATAGAGAGATTGTAAGCTTGGGTTTGGAGTCTTGGAGCCCTTAAGCAAGAAAATGGAAGGGGAGATCTCTCCTTCTCCTTCACCCATTGCTCCTATGGGTAACTAACTCCCTTTCTAGGGAGGTGATGAAGCCCTACATTGTAAGCATGCTCTAACTTTTGGTTTATTTTGGAGAAAATGATGTATATATGTGACTACTTCACAATCTAGAGGTTACATTTGATGAATGAATCTAATTTCTTATAAATGATTATGATGAATGTATTATCTTGTCTTAGATCTTATTTTCTCATGATTGTATGGCTTGCATTTTCATAGTGACAATGGAAATGAGATTATGAAATGGGTTTCTTGGCATGTTATATGAGAATCTTGATATTCCATAGCTTATGACCTCCTTTGATGGACTATTCTTGACTCTTAACTTCATGTGCTCTTACCATGTGATTAAAGGCTTGATAATCTCTAGCTTAGCAAGCATGTGCAAGACTACACCCTAGTTTAGGTAGTTCAAGCATATGTAACTTTGATAGGTTATTCTTGCCATTAATTTCATGAATTTCTTGAAGGAATGTAGCAATTTTGTGTTGTAGCATTTCATAGTCACATATTTGTGTTGTTTCCCCTAAGTTTATCTAAATTAGCATACTTATAGGGTAGGTAGTGGATTCACTTTTCTAATCTCCTCTACTTATATCTCTTTCCTCTAAGTTCTTACAAATTATTGCTTCAAGCACATTTTAATTTCAAGTGACAAACCCAACAAAACTCTATACTTCTTTCATCATTCTAAAAGTGATTTTAAAACCTTGGTTGCCATAAACTAGCAATCCCAGTGGGTCGACATACCCGACCAATAGCCTTATTTTACAATGATTTGTGCTATTGCAAAGGTTGATGTATAATTGACAACCGATCAATTTTTGGCGCCGTTGCCGGGGATTGCAAACGGTTTTGTGACCGAGGTTTTAAAGATTACCTTTTGTTTGATTGTGAATATTTTGTTTTTGTCTTTTTGTGTTTTGTGTGTTTCTGTGTGATCCTAGGAACTCAAAACTCGCTAAGGAGAAGTTGAAAATCTGAAATCTTAAGGACTCCGAGTAAGTGTTAGATGATTTAGTTTTACATTCATTTTTGTGTTGTATATATTTTGTGTGAAGTTATCTTAATGTATCTAAGCAAGTGGTTGAATTAGTCCTAGATGGAGGGTAATTATCTTCCAACTCAATTCTACACACCACATGAGTTTTGTGCATTTTGCTCGAGTCATACACATCATACAAGAGATTGTCCTCCACCGGGACAATTCTCAGATTTTTATCTAGAGCAACCAACTGAAATTTTTTTGAACCGGGTAATGATCCATACTTCAATGGTTATGACTCGGGTTGGGGAGATCATCAAAACTTCTTGTGGCATGACATGGGAAATTCAGCCCCACAATCTCATGGGCAACATTTTCAAGCTAATTTTCAGCCCCATGATCATTATTTCCAGCCTTTATCTCAAACACCCTCTCAATTTGAAGAAGTGAGATTCAATAACAACAAAGAAATGATAGAGTCCATGATGGACTCCAACAAGCAAATATTAGCTTCCCTTGCTAGCATGCAATCCACAATAGAGTCTATCAATCAAGTGGTACCATACCACAAGTCCCAAGTTAGTGCAATGATAGATGACCAAATATCTCAAATTCAACAAAGGATTAATGCTAAAAATCATGAAGAGGAAGAAGCATGTTTATTTGAATTTATGGCCAATCCAAAAGAGAATTCTATGAATGGTGAGTTTACTTCTAGTAACTTTCATCATGAGAATGATCAAGTGGTTATCACATGTGAAAATGATGAAATGGTGGTTGAAGATCAAATTGTTGCCACACAAAAAATTGAAGAATTTGTGGTTCAAAATGAGGAAAATAATGATGAAGAAATTGTCTCCTTTAAAAATCCAAAACAACCCCTAAAGAATCCTTCGCTTGATACACCTCCTTCAATGGAGGATCCTCTAAAAGCTTGCTTGGCCTATTTCAATTGTGAGGATTTTGATGTTGACAATTCTATTTGGGAGGTAAATTCTTTGCTTGATATTCCTCCACCCATTCACTCTCTTCCTTGGGCAACATCAAATGTATCTCTTTCTTGGGAGCTTGCATCTCCTCCCCTTCCCTCACTTGAGTTATCTCAAACTGTTGAGCCCGAACCACCAGATAAGTGTGAGGAGGATGTTGAAAGTGTGAAAGATATTTTTCCGAACATTCATGTGCCAAATATAATCCTTTATAAGCCTTTGCTAGATCTGCTCTCACTTGATCCTTTTGTCCATAATCCAAAACAACCCCTAAATAATCCAAAGTTCTTCATTGAGGAAGAAGAGTGGGTTGAGGTCTTTCCGTTACCTCTTTTCAAATTTGATCTTCAAGCTCTTTTTCCTCCACTTTTAAAAGAATTTTCTTATTTGGGGAAGCATAACTCTTTAGAGAGACTTGGTGTAGGGTAAACCCTACTTTGAGATTCGTCTAGCTATCGACGTTAAATTTAGCACTCCTGGGAAGCAATTCTTTCAATTCCAAAGCTTCCCTCTCCCAAAGTTGCCTTAGCCAAGAATTTTTCGGAAATTAGCTAAGTTTAGCCAAAATGTGACCTCTTCCGAAATTGTCTAAAATTGCGTTCCAAAAGTCACATTCGGTTTTCTTAGTCATTTTAAGGTCCTGGTACCATTTCCGGAATTTTTCAAGGCCATTCCGGCAAATTTCTCAACAAATCCAAAAATCAAGGGACATTCGGCTTCTAAACTATCACTTCTGCATTTGAGATCCGAATCCCGTTCCGCAGCTTCTACACGGTGACTAGGGCCCCTAATAGTTTTAAGATTCATGTTTGAGTCACCTTCGATCCCAACCCGGCCTTTGTAGGCCAAGATTTACTACAAAAGGCAGCTTTTACATAGGCCTGCGGGCGCCCGCCAAAATCTCGCGGGCGCCCACTAAAGAAGGCAGTGGGCTGGGCATTTTTGCGGGCGCCAGCCAAAATCCCTCAAGCGCCCGCCGTTTGGGGCGGTAGGGTCATCAGCTCCCGCGGGCGCCCGCCAGCGCTCGCCGCCCTTCGCAGATTCATCAAAAAAGGCCTTAAACAAGGCCCATTTCAAAATTTTAACTCTCCCTCTCTCTCAACCTGCGACCCCAAACCTTTCCCTTGCCCTCTCAACCCTCTTTCCACTCTTTCCATTCTTTCTCTCTCACATCTCATCCCTCATCCCTCTTTATCATTCTCTCAATCCTTCATCTCTGGTTCTCTTCCCCTCCAATTTGCACCAAGCAAGGAGGCATGGTTGGGAATCTCCATTTGGGTTAGTTCTCTTCCCCTCTACTCTCTCAAAATTTTTGATCAATGGAGGACGGGATTATATGTGTGGAAGATTTGTAATTGTTTGGAAATTGTAAATTGCATTTGCAGGGCCAAAATTTTTGGGTTTTCTCATCTCTAATCAACTTTTGGCCCTCTTCCTTTTTGTCTTGCACACCAGGTGTTCGACGAATTGCCCAAGCCAACTTCATCTTTCTAAATGGCACCACTTTTGGCATTAACTTGTGGCTGATTTTGTTATGTGCGGATTTGTGTTTTATGTAGATTTTTATCTTTCAATAAAATTCATCTTTGTGTTATTAATTCTATTTTAGATTTTCTTAAGAGACCTATGTTTTTACATATATATATTAGTTGTGTTTTGACAGGTCTTCATGTCCAAGTTTGGGGGAAGATCATTTTGGCATCTCTTCATGGGATTGCATGCGGCTCCAATGCCAGAGTTACCTCACTCACTTGGTATTATTGTTCCTTTTAACCCTTATACTCTTTATTTATACATCGTTGTCTTCACACATTGAGGACAATGTGCCATTCAAGTTTGGGGGTATTGTGTAATGTAGAGTGTTTGCATTTGCTATTTTGTTCAAATAGATTGGTATAAAACTGAAAAAAATTTTAAAAAAAATGGAAGCAATGATTTTGTAGTCTTGGAACTTGTTGGAGATTGAAGCATATGTTAAATACTTTTTGTATAGAGGTAAATGATAGTTATGAAATGAGGAAAAACTGAAATGAGTATGTGGATTCAAAATGGTTTGTATAAATGCTTCAATTAGATTATCTTCGAGTATCACTCTCTTCTATGCTTCACACTTCACATATGCACACCGGAAACTTAATTGTGAGGCATGCAACATAATTGACCTTGACCTTGACTCAGTTGATTTGAATTGATGACCCTAGTGAATGGAAACCTTTGGCATGTTGAACTAAAAAAAAAAAAATGAAATAAATAATGATAATGACCAGTTTAAGTTCGTAGCCTTGCTGACTCGAGTTATTAAGCCCTTGGAGTATCTTTACACTTAGCACCCTAAAGCCATCTAGTTTAGGAGTTGCTGGCCTAACACTTGTTACATGGGTTAGTTAGAAAGCTTAAGGGACTTAGGCATTGCACGGTCATTCACGAAATAAAAATAAATAAATATGGTTCATTGGAGTTCGTAGCCTTGCTGACTCGAGTTATTAATTCCTAGGAGTGTCTTTACACTTAGCACCCTAAAGCCATCCGGTTTGGGAGTTGTTGGCATAACACTTGCTGCATGGGTCGGTTAGAAAGCTTAAGGGACTTCAGCATTGCACGACCATAATATGTATTTTTTAAATAAATAAATAAATAAAGCAACAAAAGTTGTGTTTTGAATAAAATCATGCCTTAGAGACCTCATTTAAAAGGAAATTCAATGAATTGAAAACTTGTATTCTTGAAATTGGAACAAGAGGGTAAAAGCTGCATATTGGGAATCCAGTTCACTTTAAATAAAGCTAGAGATGATTTCTATTATAGATATGACAATTGAAGTATTTATATAGGCTATGATGTTAATATTTGAGAGTTGAGAGATGATTAGCCATTTTGTTCTATCAATGCTTCATATATACAATGTAGTCTTCATAATGATTTCATCTCCAATGTTCTCTATGTTCTAAGTTTGCAAATGAGCTTTGTGCATCTTCATGCACCATGTTGATGTTTGGGGGTAACATTCCTGTTAAACCCTCATGAGACTTCACTCGTCCTCTAGGGATGCCTAGGGGTTTAAAAGGCTTGTTGCATATGCTAAATGCAACCGTCACTCCCATGAAAGAGGAGAGTTGTTGTCATTTCATTAAGTATTCTCATTCTAGTTTTGCTATGGGACTAGCAAAATGTAAGTTTGGGGGTGTGATAAGCGCCGAATATTGCATATTCAAGCGCCCTTGTTTGCATTAGTTAAGTCCATTCATTGATCATATTATACATATTAGCTTCATTTGCGTGTTTTTGATCATTTTTAGGATGGTGCCCCAAAGATAGTTAAGAGCGCTGCTTTGTTGAGTTTTTGAAGAATCAAAGCATGCCGTTGCCGGGGACCTTCACTTTGGCCAAGCCAGTGACCCATTAATCTCATGTTTTCCCTGCAAAAAGCGCTAAGGAGGATACCTACCAAAGCGGACTGAGCCAAAAGCAACCTGGCAGCAGTGAAGTTCAACTTTGTTCTTCATTTTTAACCCACCACACTTGAGAATTGGACTCTCATTAAAAAATGACATACTTAGATCTTTAAGTTAGCTTCCTAAATCATCAAACGGTTTATCATTTGGAGTTTGGAGCAAAGAGTTATATCATTTTTACCCCAGGTGTGCAATGCTGAAATTTACAGCCTGGCAGCAGTGAAGTTTGACTTTGTTCTTCATTTTCGAACCACCAAACTTGAGAATTGGACTTCAATTAAAACATGATGTACTTACAGCTTTGAGTTAGCTTTCTAAATCATCAAACGGTTCATCATTTGGAGTTTGGATCAGAGAGTTATGGCCGTTTTATCAAAGGTACGCAAAGTTGACAAGCACCCGCGGCGCCAAGAACCCTCGGGCGCCCGCCGATTTGGGCAGAAACTTCATGCATGGGCCTCCATTTTCTTCACCAAATGTTGTCCCCTTTTTTAGGGGATTGCTCTAATCTTGTCTAGGGCTTCTAGGACCATAAATTTGGAGTAGATAGGAGGCTAAGGTTGATATAATAGAGGGTGGTTACATTGTAAAAGGGATATCTCACATTTTTGTAAAGTTTCTAGAGAGAGAGAGATTGTAAGCTTGGGTTTGGAGTCTTGGAGCCCTTAAGTACGAAAATGGAAGGGGAGATCTCTCATTCTCCTTCATCCATTGCTCCTATAGGTAACTAACTCCCTTTCTAGGGAGGTGATGAAGCCCTACATTATAAGCATGCTCTAGCTTTTGGTTTATTTTGGGGAAAATGATGCATATATGTGACTACTTCATAATCTAGAGGTTACATTTGATGTAATGAATCTAATTTCTTATAAATGATTATGATGAATGTATTATCTTGTCTTAGATCTTATTTTCTCATGATTGTATGGCTTGCATTTTCATAATGACAATGGAAATGAGATTGTAAAATGGGTTTCTTGGCATGTTGTATGAGAATTTTGATATTCCATAGCTTAGGACCTCCTTTGATGGACTATTCTCGACTCTTGACTTCATATGCTCTTACCATGTGATTAAAGGCTTGATAATCTCTAACTTAGCAAGCATGTGCAAGACTACACCCTAGTTTAGGTAGTTCAAGCATGTGTAACTTTGATAGGTTATTCTTGCCATTAATTTCATGAATTTCTTGAAGGAATGTAGCAATTTTGTGTTGTAGCATTTCATATTCACATATTTGTGTTGTTTCCCCTAAGTTTATCTCAATTAGCATACTTATAGGGTAGGTAGTGGATTCACTTCCCTAATCTCCTCTACTTATATCTCTTTCCTCTAAGTTCTTGCAAATTATTGCTTTAAGCACATTTTAATTTCAAGTGACAAACCCAATAAAACTCTATACTTCTTCATCATTCTAAAAGTGATTTTAAAACCTTAGTTGCCATAAACTAGCAATCCCAGTGATTCGACTTACCCGACCAATAGCCCTATTTTACAATGATTTGTGCTATTACAAAGGTTAATGTATAATTGACAACCGATCAGTACTAAAGCTATGAGTTACTAGAATTGATAGCTAAATAAACTTAACTTCAAGCTAGCGATAATAGCTGAGAAGTGGGTGCTCATCATAACTTAGTAGTGAGATATGAGAAGAGTGTTTTAATCTAAGCTAGTAATGATAGTTAAGAACTCACTTTTAACTAGTAATGATAGCTAAGAAGTGAGTGCTCACTCTGTGGTGATTGTATCCAAAGCTTAAATAATAAGATAATTTTTTGTTTAAATGATTGAGTTATGTGATGTGTGACACATGAAAGGTTATGACATGTTAATATGACGGACTTAGTATAAGCCTAAATATAAATAACTCAATTCATAAATACAAGAGATGTAGAAGTAAATATTAATTAGAGTCCATTGTAATTAATATCTCTAGCATTAATTCATAGTAACGTTTGTGACATATTATAAGAATAAGTTAGAGATAAAATGAATACATATGCACTAGAGACTGTTATACATGCTTGTTGAGAAATGAATATAGAACCTTGGAAAGGTAAATGAGGTGAAATATTTAATATATAGTATTTCAGGAGTTGGAAAACCATAAGAAATATATCATATATATATAATTTCAGGATTATCCCAAAGTTCTGGGGGGATATTGTCCATAAATGAAATTTGATATCAGTTACCTCATCAGATAAGAAACACTTATAAATGTTAGGGTTCTTAATCCTAAGAGATTTTAGATAAAACCAAAAATTATTTATTGTATTATAACAATAGTGCATATTATTTCCTACGAGGAAAATATTATGGAACAACTAGAAGAGTTCATTTTCCAGTTAAAGTGCTAAGTTATTTGTTCTAGTTAAAAAGTCAAGTGTGCAAACTTATAAGTCTTTGAATGGATTAAAGTTACTACTGAGACAATGACATAAATGTGATGCATAAGTCATTGTATGTCTTCAAAAATAAATGATATACTAATTGGTATATTTGATACGAAAGATTTAACATCTGATAACATAGTATATTCTTAATAGAGTAAGATTGAGATAATACTAGTTATGATAATAAAAGCCTAGCTAACTTTTGTAAATGAAAATCTTAGATATAAATACTAGTCAAAGTATATCATTAGTTGAGTATGTTTAATTGTTCATTTTCAATCCAGGATCAGATCACTAAAAAATAATAAATTGAGTAGTTAAGATTCACCCTAAATCCAATATTGCATAGATCGAGGTATCTAACTAAATTGGAGATGTAACAGTGATGCAATCTGGATGTGGGATATTAAAGACTTCAAATACAAGAGTGGATATGTCTTTTATATTAAAGGTGTAGTTGTATGTTCTTAATATAACTCAAAGTTAGAAACTTTGAATAAATCAAATAGGAAAGTCAAATAGACTTCACCTAAAGGATATTTCAAAGTAAGTCTACACCTATGCCACTAAAGAAAATGATATTGCTAACAATAAGCAATTTTAGGGCACAAAGTATGCAGTTGCTCTCACCTAGAGAAATCCCTGTAGAGTGTAATATTTCTAAACACAACCTTGTGGCCATATATAAAATTGAGGGTTGTACTAGAGAGCAATTGTACAGATCATTGAGGGGAATGGGATTAAAAGTCGAAAACTAACGAGTCATCTTAATGAAAACCCAACCTAGTTGACTAGAGATCCCAAGATCTAGGTCCAAAGGGACAACAGAAATTCTGAGTGACTCACCAGAAGCACTGAGAAGATATAAATCTTCTATCCATTTCTATGATGAGACAGTGCTACCTACAGTGAAGATTAGGATAAGCAATGCTTTTAATGAATCTTATACCTTGAAAATTCAAGTGGGGTATGGTAGGATACTCTTAATAGGAAGTCACCTATATGAGTGTGAAGTGGGGCCGCTTCTATGAGAACTATAAAAGCTAAGTTTTCTGAAGCACTTATTGAATACCAGGAGTTGTTCAGGGCCAAAATGAACACAACAATGAGAACTAACTCTATGAGGAAGGGAACTGTGTGTTTGTTATTGTCTTGGTTTACATCAACGACTGAACAGTTCAAGACATCATGTTCACTGGTTAGCAAGTAAATCCGATAATAATACACTAGGGAAGGTTCAAGGCCAAAAGCTATCTATCCCGATGCATTAACTTTCTGGCTATACTCTCTCTAGTGTCTGCATGATCATCTTTTGCATTTAAGCAGCCAATTTCCATTCATGTGCGGGATTGTTAGAAATTGTGAATGAAAATTGTTTGATTAGTCATCAATAGATGTCTTTTACTGAAAATGTGTGATTACTGGTTGGTTATGGAATGAAAATATGTAACTTAAAATGAACAAACATAACCTATTGGAGTGGATGTGTCTAGTGGTGAACAAACACCATGTGAACTATTGCAACCTATTGGAGTGGATGTGTCTAGTGGTGAATAGACACCATGTGAACCATTGCAACCAATTGGAGTGGTTGTGTCCGGTGATAAAGAAACACATATAAATGGTTATGTCCAGTGATGAAGAGACACATATAAATGGTTGTGTCCAGTGATGTGTCTACTGATGAAAAGACACACCTAATTCGAAAAGGCACTTCTATTTCTATAAATACCCCCTTGGGCTGCCATTTGCAATTCATTCAATTCAATTTTTTCTCTTTCACTTTCTAGACTTGAACCCAACCCAAGTGGGTTCAAATCATAAGTCAAGTGGTCCGAGCCACTTAGACCCTAATCCAATTTTATCAAACCATATTAAGATTGGTCCAAACCATTTGGTTCGGATTGCATCCAATTTAGCATTTATATAGTATAGATACATTTTTGAGTCAGGGAGAGTATTACACAAAGGAAGTTCACTGTATCCACGAGTTTATAGTGCTGCTACTGGTAGATGTAGACCGTTGTATCCTGAGAGATAGACATCACTGAGTCCGTTAGTACCATAATGGGCCGAATCTGTCTTGAGGACATAGTATCCAATACTAGCCTCGATCCAGGTTCTTTATTTAGTAATTATTATTTTATTACTTTAATTTGCATTTTAATTAAATATTTAGTTGAATATTTAATTATTTATTTTTTAGCATATTACTAATTACCTCATGACATATTAGTATAAGGCTAGTTATATATTAAGTGTCACATGAAGCATATATTTACCAACACATACAACCTCAAATTCTCTTTCTTCACCTAAACAGCTTTCACCTTCAACTTTTGAAGAGATTTTTTGAAGAACATCAAAAACATTCTTTTTCTTATGTGAATTCCTTTTAGCATAAATTTTTTTAGCTCTATTCCAATTATTTTGATTTCTACCATAAAACCTATTATGTGCTAAGGAATTATAAGTATGAAATTCAGAAAAATAATTATCCCTTCTTTTCTTATAGTAATAGTGTTGATTATGTCCAGTTCTACCACAATAAGAACAATAAAGCACCTTAAACATATTCTTAGCATGCATAGGCTCAACAAAAAGCTTAGGCTTAACAATGGGCACATTCAAATGTATGGGTTTAACAAAAACAGTTTGACCCTTTTTACTAGATGAAGGCTCATTAAAACTTAATCCAGTTTTATCACCTGCATGCTTACCAACACTAATCATCTTATAAAAGGTTAATCTTCCCAGAAGTAAAATCAATCAATTTTTCTTGTGACTTTTTCAATTCAAGTTCAAGAAAATTAAATTTGGCAACAAGAGATTCTCTAGCAGAATTATCTTGACTTACTTCACTCTCGAGAATTTTTACTTTACCTTGAAGATTTTGAATTTTAACTTTGTTCTCCTCAAGCAATTTCTATTTTTGTTTACTCCTTCTTCATGGTATCATTCTCCTTTTTCATCAGCTCTAGTTCCTCAGACTTCTTTTGACCAGCCTTTAACATTGCCTCAAAAATTTTAAACATATTGTTTTCACTTGGTTCTTCATCAATTTTCTTATCATTCGAATTATAAGAACTAACCTTGCTCAATGTCCTAAATTTGGTAGAATCTCCTACACAAAAAGAAGAATCATTAGGATTATCATTATCAACATGAGCAATAGAAGCATCTTTCTTATTTGTCTAACCTTTCAATTTAGAAGGATCTCCTTTAATACAATTTTTATTCTTTCTATTTTTAAGGAGTCTTTCATACCTTTTAGATAAACAAGAAAGTTCCTCATCAGAACTTAAACCATCAAAAACAAGATTCAATTTACCCTTATTCATAGGATTTTCCATCATGAATTTTTAAAAACAAAAATAATTTTATTTTTCAAAAAAAACTTTCCACACGGATCAACTCAATATGTAGAGGATTGCTCTGATACCAATTATGAGTTGTGCAGCGGAATAGAATGTGGAAATTTATATTTAAAATAACCTAGAAGGGTGGTGAATAGGTTTTACTTTCTCCTTTAATCAATTTTTACTTATGTTTAATTTTATTGAAATAAAACTAAAATCAAACCCACAAAGCAAAAAATAAATTGCAAGTAAAGTAAATAAAGTTTGAGAGATGTCACCAGGATTTTTAGTGAGGAAACCCCAATTAGCAGAGAAAAGTCCAATGGTTGTGGGAAAAACCTCATGGACGATACGGTCCATAGCAAAACGATCCATTATGTTTAAAGCAAAATACATTAAACTTTGACGTAGGCTTACACCCTGTCGTTCTACCAAAAATCAATCGCTGGCAATCCCTAACTTTGCGACTCCCCCGTCTAATAGCTCTCGACCTCAAGTATACTCTTGATCTCTGTAGAAGGATTCCTGGTAGATCAGACAACACTCCATGAATGCTTTAACCCCTTCAAAGTATGATCGCTTCACCCTTTTTTTTCAAATTTAAATTTGGTAAAGAATGAATGAATTCTGCTTTTCAGAATTTCTGAATCTTCAATTATGTTCCAATTCCGATAAGATCTACAACACTCCTAAATCACTCTTGTGTTTATGTGTTTGTGCTCTCAAAAATAAAATCAGATTGATTTTCTGAATAAAAATCTCTCCCAAACAATTCTCTCAATTAGAAAAATATATATTTTCAAGCCCTAAAAGTTTAAGTGAGGAAATATATATTTATAGACTTTTGATAACCTAATTGTACTTGAAAAACAAGTCAAATATGGTAAATTCTATGCACAATAGTAACCCAAAACAGATCAGGGAACTAAGTTACCAAAACTGTTTGCAGATCTGAACCGGTTCAAGTTGGCCAGTAGCAAATTCTTGCAAACCAACTTTGACACTTGAATTTGTTTCAAAAAACTTGAACCAGTTCAAACAGATTCAAGTTGGGCAGAATGTAAACTTCCCAAAAACTTAATATTGAACCTCCTAAGTGTCCTCACACACTCTCTTACCATTTTAAAGTGTTGCTCTCATTATCCTGGAGTGTATCGAATTATGAACATGATCACTTCTTCAATTCCTCTTTCGATCTTGATTCTTGACAAATCGAACTAAAAATTTACAACTCGATCGAACTTATTTTAACAACAAAATTTGCCAATTACAAATTTATATCTCACATAATATAACTAGACTTATGTTAAGCTGATATAGTAGTCTATATAACACAATACTTTTCTTTTAAAAAATTTGTGGCCAAATCCACAATTTGTGCATCTAATGCATTTTATAAATAACACATTTTACATGCCATAACTCGTCACTGTATATAACACGTTCTTAACAGAGTGCCAACACTATATATATAATGACACCACTCTCTGTTTGAAAGCCACTATTGTTCTATTGTTTTTAAGAAAATTCATTACTAAAGTAATTTTCCACACAATCTAAAATTTTGAAAAAAAAAAAACTCTAAAATTTGTGCATCTAATGCATTTTAGCTTCCATTTCCATAACTAATTAATATAAGGTTAATTTCACTGACACCCCCTCAAGTTTGCCCAAATATCACTCTGAAACAACTTTCGAAAATTACTATCATTTAGGTCCAATTTTACTTTTCCATCACTAACACCATTAAAAACGTGCAAAAAGACAAATCTACCCTTATTTTTAAAATTCATTTTAAGCTAAAAATATCAACAAATTTAAAAAGACATCATTGGCCCCAACAGTTTCTCTCTCTAAAATATATGTGTGTGTGTGTGTGTGTGTGTGTGTGTGTGTGTGTGTGTGTGTAGGTTCAATGGCCTTCCAGCAACAACGACGACGATGACGGTGGTGGTAGCGACGGTGACGGCGACGGAAGTAAACGTACATATATTTGATAGATCTGGCTTCAGTGATCCAAGCTTGCTTTTCCAAAACTGTCATTGTTCCGAAACCAACGCCATAATGGAAAAAGCGCGTCTTTATTCTCTCCATTCAATTCATCATGAAAATACAACAAACAGCAGTGTGGCACCAATAATGCTAATTCTTTCTGTCAACTATAAAAGACAAACTACATAAAAATCACCAGAGAAATTTGGAAAAAAGAATTTTCTTCTCCCAATGGACTGAGAGATTCAATAGATCAAGGAGGAGGTCAGGCCCAAATTTGGGACACCGCCGGCCAAGCGAATCTCTTGTCACGTTATGCTCACACTCCAAGGCCACGATCGGAGTGGAATTTTAGATGGCCGAGATTTGGGACAACGCCGGCCAAGCGATAGGCTCTGTTTGCTATGGTTTCAAATTTGTTAATGAATGGTCTCAATTTTTTCTTTTATTGAATTAGTTTGTGATTTAGTGGTTTGTGTACGAGAGAATTATTCAATTAGGTTTTTTTAAATTCACAATTTGGTTATTTGATCTCCACAATCTCCACCGTCGGCGTGGGTCAGGGTTTGCTGACAATATGAAGGGAAAAGAGAAATGTGCGTGAGAGATGAATGGTTTGATTTTTAAAATTACACATTTTTATGAGGTGGCAGATTTTAGTGGGGATAGTTTTGTACAATAGCTTTTCCATATATATATATATATATATATATATATATATATATATATAATTGTAAATTGAAAAGCATTTAGGGATAATTTAGTCTTTTAATCTAGTTTTGTAGGTCAAAGAATTATTTTGACAAAGTCAAAAGGTATTTTAGTTAATTTACATGGTGTCAGAGCTCTGCATGTGATGGTTGGGGTGTGAGTGAAAAACGGAACAAACATTTACAATATGGGTGATAGTAATTTTCGAAAGTTGTTTCAGATTAATATTTGGCCAAACCTGAAGGGGTGTCAATGAAATTAACCCATTAATATATTAAAGTACTAATTAATATAATAATTCAAACAATAAAGTTTAAGAATGTTATATTTTTTTTTTCTTTCTAAATGATGTTTTATTTAATTGCTTCATAAATATTTTGCAATTAGAATATAATTAAATAAATTCAAATGTGCTTATACACACATATAGACATATATTAGTAGCCATGTATCGATTAAAGAATATTTGAAAATCATAATGCAGCACATACACCAGCTTGCAAAGAAAAATTTCTGGATCCGCTGCTAACCCAAGGGTCTCTCTTACCTTCGATAAATTCATTACACCAACAACAACCATCATAATAATAACAACAATAATATTGCATTTGAGAACACAAACATTTTAATTCCAAGACATCTTATTCGATACTTTCAAACATAACTTAATAATAATTTGGCTCCAATTACATTATTCCATTTGGTGGCATATAATGGTTAAATGATGAATAGTGGCATTAATGGAAATTATCATCTTAATAATAATTTGGCTCCAATTACATTATTCCATTTGGTGGCATATAATGGTTAAATGATGTAATAGTGGCATTAATGGAAATTATCATCTGTCCTTGGGGAGATCTTGGCCAGACAAAAAAGAATGGATGATAGAGAGAGCCTCACTGGGCTTGTTGAAAGGTACCAAGTGACCAGCCCCTCTCACTGTCACATACCTCAGTCCTTCATACTCCACTGTCCTCCCTCCCACCTGCATTTCATTGAACATTATCAAGATGGTCCAGCCCATTGGAAAGTGAATATAGCCCAGTATACAATAGGCTTGGCCCGACTAATATAAATTTTGGCCGAAATGGATTGCCCTAATTCTACGGGTTAGGCCCACTACTGGGTGTCATGAAATATACTATTAGAGCGGTGATAGGAAATCCAGAGTCAGATAGATATGAGACACACAGGCGCGGTGCATCCCGTTCACAGTGATCTTCTTGATTCTGTCCGACCATTGGACTCTAAATTATTATTATTATACCAAATAATTAGTGAATTTTTTTAACAAAAAAGATTAGAAAAAAATTAGGCCGGGGAGGAAAAGGAAAAAAAAAAAAAAAAAAAAGGTAATGGAGGGAAATAAAATAGTGTGTTTGGTATAGTTTTTTTTAAAGGAAAATAAAGGAAATGGAGGGGTTCGGGATGATACAAATTAAACATGAAGTGTTGGTTTTGTAATCCTTCAAAAAAAATGGAAGGAAATAAAAGACTAACATTTTTAATGAAATTTTATTAATACTAAATTTACCCTTACTTTTATTAAAAACAAAATTTATAAAAGAGGGTATAATAATAAATTTATTTAAATAGTTTCTTTTAATTTCCTTTTCCAAATATGATTACTACAGCATTATTTTGTTTCTTTTATTTTACTAATGAACCAAACAAAATACAAGGTTAACAATGTCCTCTCATTTTTTTTTTTTTTCTTTTCTTTTCTTTTCTCTTTTAATTAATGTTTTTTTTTTTTTTTTTTTTTTTTAGTATACCAAACATAGCCAGAAAAGAAATGACTCGTATACCTGATGGTTGTGGTACCACGAATGCCATGGAGTTTTGAGAGGCAGTCCAAGAGCTTCAATGCAGTATCGTGACCCTATCACGGGCACTCTGCCATCAGTGTCCCCACTGTTCACAAGCATTACACAGAGTCATGAGACTATCAAACAAACAAATGCCATCACTGAACATGTTAGGTGTGTATGTGAAGACTCTGAATCAAAAGTTGAGAGACACGTGACATGTCCACTAATAAGGTCAACCTCTTTGCTTTCCTTTATTTGGCTTTTTGTTCACAGGCTGTCCAATTTGTCTCAAACTGGCTCAAATCATCGTCTTATTGCTCCCATACAAAGTTTTTGGTTTCTACTTTCAATAAAAAAAAATTATACATAATTTGAATTCGGAGAACTTGAATATTGAGTGAGTATGGATTCCATGACATGACATCACGTAATGGAAATCACACTTCAATATCCTCCGAATTCGGAGGATATATCATTGCTCGGTTTCAATATATTCAAAATAATTTAAAAATAAATTATGAAGTACCTGTATATCCAAATTCTGAGGCCACCTTTGATAAGTTTGGTGTAGATTGGTAGGACAGAAAATACAGTAAATTTGTAGAGTAGGGAATCACTGAAAACACAAAGCAATTAACTAATTAAACAGATTTAATGAAAACAAAATTAAATGCAAAACATAAATATAAATCTAAAAATGCATGGAAATTAAAGTACTACTTACTTGCAGACCTTCCATTCTACAGAAGAATTTGCTCCTCTAGTATTTGCATGGAGAGACGTTTGAACATCTACCTTATTGAAGTACTTTTCTGCATATGCAGAGAAACATGGCTCATAACCCCCAGGGATTCTCACCCTCTTCAAAACACTACTTCCTACCTGAAATTAAGTGTTTCCAGAGACATAATTAATTAGGGTTTATTTTGAACTTTTCTATAATAACAAAAATATATATATATATTCCAAGAAATTTTCAGAAAATTATAAATAAATAAAAGTTTTTGAACTATTTCCACTTAAGTTTATTCGATTTTGACCTTAAATTTTACAAAATGAGTGCTCTCAAACTCAAACACGCCTCGTCTTAATGTATGAATGCATATATACACGTGCATATTTTAATTTAGAAATAAAGAAAGAAAATCTGAGGAATTAAGTTGTTTTAGCAGAGATCATAAGACTCACCTTAGTGGAAGATACAAAACTCCCACTGCTTTGAGCTGATGAAGAAGTGGTGTTGAGTATACATTTGGGAGCATATATATTGTATATGTCAATCTCCTCGTATTTTTTAAAGACTCCATTCATGGAAACTATACATTCATTAGACCAATCTTCCACCTTGAAATTGCATACTTTTTTGGCTCTATCATAGTCCTCATTTGGAATTACTGAATGACTCCATGCATACTCTAGTATACCTTTATAATCATAGTAATCATCTGTCTCTGGATTTCCTACCTGCAATTCATTATGTTGTATAATTTAGTTAATTGGGTTGTTCAATTATGCATATAATTTACTTAATTTCCAATATGCAATATTAATATATATAGACAAAGTTAATGTAAGTAGCAAGAGTTCAATACACACACATATAGATATATGGAGCTTACTTACTATGAAGCCTTTGAGGTTAATGTATGGATATTTAGCTCTGTCCTTGTTTCTATCATACACAAGCTCTGCTAGTTGAGGCACATAGTGGCCTACAAAATACAAAAAAAAAAATCATTATTAAATATTAATTCACCCTTACCATATATAATTATATATTATATGTATAGAAAGATTGAGGCTATGCTATATTTATTAATTACCAGCATAACTCTCTCCTGATATGAAGAAATCATGGGTTTTGAACTGTGGGAATCTTTTCAGCCAATTCACCAGAAAATTGTAGGCATCCTCAGCTATATATATATAAATAACAAATAAGAAAAATAAAATGATTGCAATTTGTAATTTAAATATTAAATATAATTAATTGTTGAATTACCCACAAACCCATCATCCAATTCTGTGAGATCAGAGGATGTGTTGGTGTAGGAGAACCCAACTCCAACAGGAGATTCCACAAATAGCAAATTGGCTTCTGCAATTTAAGGAGAGATTCTAAAACTTTAATTACTGTGATTAGATATATAAGTAGATATATATATATATATATAATTAAGTAATTGACCTTTATTCCAAGAGTTTTTATTGAAGTCAAGCCCAACTCCATTTTTGTTGACTCTAAGAGGACCCAACTCCACAGCTGCACCATACCCAATTGATGAACATCCAGGCCCTTCAAGAAAACAAGCACAAAATTAAATCAGACCATACAATTAATGTGTACATATATATATATATATATATATATATATATATATATATATATATATACCTCCATTGAGCCAGAGGAGTAGGGGCATGTTGGACGGTTGAGATTGAGCTTCAAAGAACCAATAGAAAAGGGCCCTCCCATGAGCTTGATTGACTGTGATGTAGCCTGAGAAATGTGAGATCGGTGGACTTAATGGTTGGCCTGGTAGATTTATTATCCTATCTGATTCCAAGGCATTAAAGGTTGTAACAAAGGAACCAAGAAAAATAAATATACATAAGAAGAGAGAGAAAAATGAAGCTTTAGATTCATGACTTTGGAATGTTGAAGAGGCCATGTCTAGTTGATTCCCAAGTCTTGCATTCTTTTAAGTACTACAGTATAATTTATATGATGAGAATGATGGTGTCTTGGCCTCTTGGAGAGAGAGAATGAGAGAGGGAGAGTGGGGGCAGACGACTCTGACAATTAGTCGACTGGCGTGCAACGTACTCTCCTCTGTATGAAAGGACTAGAAGTCTACAAGTGGGATCCATTTCATTATCTTATCCCTTTTTTTTTTTCCCTAATTGACGGGTTTTTTAAATAATCATATTTTAATATCATTGTGAGTGAAAGCGTAATGTCACGATCCGATTCCTAACGACGCCATGAGCATAGAAGATACGCATGCTGGTTGGCTAAGAATATTTATTGACTGGGAATGGTTCCAGGGAAGGGGCGTGCAGGACCACAGGATGGTACCTCTTCAGAGTTCAGGCAGGTCGACTCGGTTCAGTTCGAGGTGCTTGTCGCTAGTCTTGGACTTGACTATGAAGAAGGGAGTTGGCCATCCCTGCACAAACTGGTCGGGAGCTGGAGCCGTTCCCCTGACGAGGCCATGGCAGGCCGAAACCAGTCAGCATGTATCCTTGGGAGGGCAGGTCGTGGTGGCTGAACAGGGCGCTTGCGCGAGCTGAAGCAACGCCTTGGTGCCGCACGGGCCGTACCGCTGCGCCAAATCTCTAGGCCCGTGACAAATGGTATCAGAGCAGGACTTGGGGAAAAGCACAGAGGTGTGCCCTCTTGTCGATCCGGGGGTCTTGAGAATGAAGACGGTGCACTGAAAAAGCGTCGGTGGGTAATCAATGCTGTTGGAGGAGAGCCTCCATCTCCCCATGAAGATGCGTCCTTTAAGCCGGAGGGCCGCGCGCATCGGATGGCCGGAGGGCCGCGCGCACCAAAGTTCTTGCAAGTTCAGGAGGCGTGCAAACCGTTGTGAAGGGCGGGTATCAAGTCAGCCGGAGGGCGCTTGTTTGCTCGGGGTGTCGCGGAGGCGGCATAACGTGGGGTTGCGTCCCGAAAAAGTGGGCGTCCCTTTAGCCCGAAACCCTATCATTGGGCGAGTGCAGCCAGGGGTTGTACAAGGAAGCGATGGTGGGCAGGCGAGCATACCACTTGGAGGAGACAGGCTTTGGAATGTTGGACGCAGCGGAGTCAGCGCCGCACTGCGACGAGGGCGTCGCAGGATTTGGGTGGGGGAGAATGTCACGATCCGATTCCTAACGACGCCATGAGCATAGAAGATACGCATGCTGGTTGGCTAAGAACATTTATTGACTGGGAATGGTTCCAGGGAAGGGGCGTGCAGGACCACAGGATGGTACCTCTTCAGAGTTCAGGCAGGTCGACTCGGTTCAGTTCGAGGTGCTTGTTGCTAATCTTGGACTTGACTATGAAGAAGGGAGTTGGCCATCCCTGCACAAACTGGTCGGGAGCTGGAGCCGTTCCCCTGACGAGGCCATGGCAGGCCGAAACCAGTCAGCATGTATCCTTGGGAGGGCAGGTCGTGGTGGCTGACCAGGGCGCTTGCGCGAGCTGAAGCAACGCCTTGGTGCCGCACGGGCCGTGCCGCTGCGCCAAATCTCTAGGCCCGTGACAGTAAGCTCCGTCACTAACGTCACGACATCTCCCAATCACAATGATTTTTTTGGGATGCATTTGACGTTCAAATTTCCTATCATTACTCTTTATTGGTTCCTAACAAACTCAGAACATATATGACTAAACATTTTAAAGTTTTATCAATGTACCAAGTAATAGCCTGGTATATAAAGCACATATAGTCATGTTCAACATCTTAAGTTATTGGTTGTATTTTCATACATCTTTGTGGTCACAAGCTAGATATATATATATATATATATATATATATATATATATATATATATATATATATTAGAAAAAGACACGTGCAATACACGTGGTGAATATACTGTAACTTATAAAATTTGTCTTTATATTGATTAATAAAAAATTATTTTATATTAATAAATAAATACTGAAATATTTTAAAATTGGTGATAGAATTTAAGTTTCGTAAATTAGTAAATTCTTTTATGTTTTTATATTAATACTAAAATATGTATATTTTATTTTTTCTTAAATAATAATTTTTTATTTTAATAGTGAAATATTTGAGTTTTCCAAAGTAACAAATTTTATTAGGTAATTTGTAATTTGAATTTTATTAGATAATTTGAAATTCAGTATAATTTTTAATTTACAATAGAAATTCAATTATATTAATGTGATAGAGTTATAGAAATTGTTTTATTTTCTTTAAATATATCCTTATTTAATTAGATTTTATTTTATTAGAAAACTCATAATAAATAGACAAATACAGGTTATATGTAATAGAGTTTTAAAGAAAATAAAATACTTAATTTGCGGTAAAGTTTTGCTAATTTGTGTTACAGTTTTATAAAAATTATTTAAATATATCCATATCTAATGTGATAGAGTTTCATTGCAAATAAAATAGGTAATTTGTGGTAGAATTTTATATAAATTATTTATTTTCTTTAAATATATATATTCTTGTCTAATTAGATTTTTTTTTATTAAAAAACTCATAATAAAAGATAATTTGTGATAGAGTTTTAGAAAAATAATTTTATTTTTTATAAAAATTATTAAATATTTTTTATATTAATAATTCTTGTCTAGTTATATTATATTTTATTAAAAAATTCATAATAAATACATAAAGAGGTAATTTTTATTAGAATTTTATAAAAACTCTTTTTAAAATATATTTTATTTTCTTTGAATATATCGTTGTCTAATTAGATTTCCTTCATAAAAAAACTCACAATAAATAGATAAAAACAAGTTATATGTGATAGAGTTTTAAAGAAAATAAAATAGATAATTTGTGGTAGAGTTTTATAGAAATTATTATATTTTCTGAAAATATATTTATAATAAATAAATAGGTAATTTGTACTACAGTTTAATAGAAATTCTTTAAAAAACACTTTTTATATCAATTAATAAATATTTTTTTATATTAATAATTCTTGTCTAATTATATTTTCTTTTATTAAAAAACTCATAATAAATAGATAAATAGGTAATTTGTGTTAGAGTTTTATAGAAACTCTTTTCAGACCTCTTTTTATATTAATTAATAAATATTTTTTTATCTTAATAATGCTTGTCTAATTAGATTTTCTTTTATTAAAAAAACTCATAATAAATAGATAAATAGGTAATTTGTGATATAGTTTTATAGAAACTCTTTTAAAAACTCTTTTTAGATCAATTAATAAATAATTATTTATATTAATAATACTTGTCTAATTAGATCTCCTTTTATCAAAAAACACTTAATAAATATATAAATAGAAAATTTGAGTTAAAATTTTATAGAAACTCTTTAAATATTATATCTTTGTCTATTGTGATAGAGTTTTATTGAAAATAAAATTTGTGATTTGTGATAAAGTTTTATAAAAATTATTTTATTTTCTTTAAATATATACTTGTTTAATTAGATTTAATTTTATTAAGAAACTCATAATAAAAGTTAATTATTTGTGGTAGAGTTTTAGAAAAATTATTTTATTTTATATATCAATTAATAAATATTTTTTATATTAATAATTCTAGTCTAATTAGATTTTCTTTTATTAAAAAATTCATAATAATAAAAAGATAAATAGATTAACTTAAATTTTATAAAATAGATTTCAGAATTTGATTGACATTTTTTTTTTTATATAACTCTTTGCATATCAATTAATAAATATATTTTTTTATATAAAAATAGATAGTTAAATACTGAAACTCTTTGCAAATGTAATAATACATAGATAAAAACTTTTTTTTATATCAGTTAATAAATATTTTTTTATATAAATAAATAAATACTTAAACACCTTGGCACTACTTCTGTATTTTACTCAAAAAATTAAGTTTTCTTTTATTAAAAAATTCATAATAATAAATAGGTTAATTTGAATTTTATTAGGTAGATTTTAGAGTTTTATAGAAGTTTTTTTTTCTATAAATACTCTTTTCATATCAATTAATAAATATTTTTTTATATAAATAAATAAATACTGAAATACTGAAACTCTTTCCACATTTAATAAATATTTTTTAAATAAATAAATAAATACTGAAACTTTAGATTTACTTTTATTAAAAAATTCATAATATATATATTTTTTTACCTAGTTAGGACTCACACACATTGTCTCAACTGATATTCGAACTTCTGAACTCCTTTTGGGAAGTAGGAGTCTTGTACCGCTAGGCCACAAGTCTATTGGTTAAAATAAAAAATTAAAAAAAAATTAAAAAAATAGGTAAAGAGGTTAATTTGAATTTTATTGGTAGATTTTAGAGTTTTATAGAGTTTTTTTTTTCTTTTATTTATTTATTTTTTTTTATAAAAACTCTTTTCATATCAATTAATAAATATTTTTTATATAAATAAATAAATACTTGAATACTGAAACTCTTTGCACATTTAATATTTTATTTTCTTTAAATATATCCTTGTCTAATTAAATTTAATTTTATTAACAAAACTCATAATAAAATTTAATTTGTAGTAGAGTTTTAGAAAAAAAAAAATTATTTTATATATCAATTAATAAGTATTTTATATATTAATAATTCTTGTCTAATTCAATTTTCTTTTATTAAAAAATTCATAATAATAAATAGATAAATAGGTTAATTTAAATTTTATTAGATAGATTTTGGAGTTTGATAGAGTTTTCTTTTTTTATTTTTATTTTTTTTAAATAATACTTTTCATATCAATTAATAATCATATTTTTTTTGTAAATAGATATTTAAATACTGAAACACTTTGCACATTTAATAGTAGTATAGATAAAATCTTTTTTTATATTAATTAATAAATATTTTTTTATATATAATTAAATAAATACTGAAACACTTTGGTAGAACTTCTGTATGTTACTCTGAAAATTAGATTTTCTTTTATTAAAAAATTGTAATTTGTAATACGTGTTAGAGTATTATAGAAAATATTTTTAAACTCTTTTTACATGAATTAATAAATATTTTTGTATTTTAATAATTCCTATCTAATTAGATTAGCTTTTATTATAAAAAAAAAAAAAAAAAAAAAACTCATAATAAAAGGTAATTTGTGATAGAGTTTTAGAAAAATTATTTTATTTTTTATATCAATTAAAAATATATTTTATATTAATAATTCTTGTCTACTTAGATTTTCTTTTATTAAAAAACTTAGAATAAATAAATAGGTAATTTGTGTTAGAGTTTAATATAAACTCTTTTAAAAAATCTTTTTATATCAATTAATAAATATTTTTATTTTAATAATTATTGTCTAATTACATTTAGTTTCATTAAAAAACTAATAATAAATAGATAAATAGGTCATTTGTGTTAGAGTTTTTAAAAACTCTTTTAAAACTTCTTTTGTATCAGTTAATAAATAATTTTTTTATATTAATAATACTTGTTTAATTAGGTTTCTTTTTATTAAAAAAAACTCATAATAAATAGATAAACAGTTAATTTAGTTTTATGTAAACTCTGTTGATTGAGTTTTATGAAAAATAAAATAGGTAATTTGTAATAGAGTTTTATAGAAATTATTTTATTTTCTTTAAATATACACTTGTCTAATTAGATTTAATTTTATTAAGAAACTCATAGTAGAGTTATATAAAAATTATTTTCTTCTATATATCAATTAATAAATATTTTTTATGTTAATAATTCTTGTCTAATTAGATTTGTTTTATTAAAAAATTGATAATAATAAATAGATAAATAGGTTAATTTAAATTTTATTATGTAAATTTTAGTGTTTTATCATATTATTTTTTTACATAAATAATTAAATACTGAAACTCTTTACATATCTAATAATAGTATAGATAAAAACTCTATTTATATCAAGTAATAAATATTTTTTTATATAAATAAATATTAAAATACTCAAACTCTTTGACAGAACTTCTGTATTTTACTCTGAAATTCAACTCTTTTTATATCAATTAATAAATATTTTTTTATATAATTAAATAAATACTGAAACTCTTTGGCAGAACTTTAGTATTTTACTCTGGAATTCTAGATTTCTAAAATTCTCAATTTCTATACCCCTTCCTCCTTCCTCCATGTCTCTATTTATAGGCTTTTTGGATGAATAGGATAATGACATGTGTCCTTTTCTGATAATGACATAATCATAACTGGGCCGGGCCGGTTATATTGTGATAATTATCCATAAAAAATAACTAAAAATAAGAGTTTTATATAAAATATGATTGATTTTATTAGGTAATTTTTAGATTTTTATAAAAACTATAATTATTCATAAAAAAAAAACTAAAAATAAGAGTTTTATATAGAATGTGATTGGTTTTATTAGGTAAATTAGATTTTCTTTTATTAAAAAACTTGTAATAAATAAATAAATAGGTAATTTGTGTTAGAGTTTAATATAAACTCTTTTAAAAATTATTTTTATATCAATTAATAAATATTTTTTATTTTAATAATTCTTGTCTAATTAGATTTACTTTTAGTAAAAAAAACTCAAAATAAATAGATAATTAGGTAATTTGTGTTTTTAAAACTCTTTAAAAATCTCCTTTTGTATCTGTTAATAAATAATTTTTTATATTAATAATACTTGTCTAATTAGGTTTCCTTTTATTAAAAAAACTCATGATAAATTGATAAATTGGTAATTTGTGTCAAAATTTTATACAAACTCTTTAAATATATCTTTGTTGATAGAGTTTTATTGATAATAAAATAGGTAATTTGTAATAAAGTTTTATTGAAATTATTTGAAAACTCTTGACAGAGCTTTTGTATTTTACTCTGAAATTCAACTCAATTAATAAATATTTTTTTATATAAATAAACAAATACTGAAATACTGAAACTCTTTGGCAAAGCTTCTGTATTTTACTCTGAAATTCTGGATTTCTAGAATTCTCAATTTCTGTACCCCTTCCTCCTTCCTCCATGTCTCTATTTATAGGCTTCTTGGATGAATAGGAAGATGATATGTGTCCTTTTCTGATAATGACATAATCATAATTGGGTCGGACCGGTTATATTGTGATAATTATCTATAAAAAACAACTAAAAATAAGAGTTTTATATAGAATGTAATTGATTTTATTATGTAATTTTTAGAATTTTATAAAAACTATAATTATCCATAAAAAATAACTAAAAAATAAGAGTTTTATATAGAATGTGATTGATTTTATTAGGTAATTTTTAAAGTTTTATAGAAACTATTTTTACAAAAACTATTTTTATATCAATTAATAAATATTTTTTTATATAAATAAATAAATACTGAAATACTAAAACACTGAAACACTTTGCACATTTAATAATAGTATAGATATATTATCATAAGAGTTACCTCAGTGGAAGATTCAAAACTCTCACTGCCACTACTAGCAGCTGATGAAGAAGTGATGTTGAGTATTGAGGATACGGCAAGTGGCATGGGCCGGATATGGATCGCGGAAACGAGATCGGGTCGAATGATTGAAGAAGGATCTATGTCAAAGCACCCTGGAGTGGGCCGAACGTGGGGGGTCCACCGAGGGAGGTCAAGCCCATTACAAGACCCAGCCCAGAAGGAAGAGAACTTTGGGCTATAAGCCCAATGTAATTGGTTAACTGCAAAAGAGGGTCATGGCCTATAAATAGACCATGACGGGTGGAGAGTAGAGGAGAGAGCTCGGGAGAAGAGAGAGAAAGAGAGAAAGAGAGAAAGTAAGAGTGAGAGAGATGAAACTGAATATTGTAGAGTGAGAAAGATGAAACTAAATATTGTATCTTCAATTGGCGCCGTCTGTGGGAAGCGAGGACGAAGATCAATTCGAGCCCGATCAGTACCATATTAGTTCAATCGAGTTTGTGAATATGCAGTGTAACTTCTGGAAGTTGAATCCAGATCAGTGAGATTGTAGTTTGCTCCGAGAGAATTCTTGATTATTGTGGATTCTGAGGCATTTGCTTTGGAAGGACGCAATTGCGATTTGCTCAGTTACAGTCAGATCTGACGAGTTTGAAGCTAGAAAAGTTCAGATTTAGCAAACAGCGATCACGATTCGGTAAAGTTAAGCCTAGATCTAGCGGAGTTTGCATCGGTAACGCTTAGATCTGTTTCGAAGTTTGTAATTCATGCCTTTGCTTTGATCCGGAATCATGATAGGGGGTGACAACTCTAATACGGTTGAGAACATCCAGCAAGTGAAACTCGATGAGTTGATGAACATGATCGAAGCTCTCCGAAGAGAAAATGCAGATCTAAGGAATGAGATACAGCGTCAAGAAGCTACAGTAATTCCACGACCACTTCCGGTAGGCGAAGAAGGTGCACGTACCGATGCAGCACATCATGGTGAAGAGGTTGAAAACAATCTAGTTGATCCTCACCGCGAGGAAATCCGGTGAGACGGTCTGCCGCCAAATCTTCGTCGTATGGATGATCGTGAAGGATCGATTCACATGGATCCACGGCGTGAGCAGATCAGGCAAAACGAAGCGATGACTTTTAATCCACATCAAGAAACGCTCAGCCGAGGTGAAGCAACAGAGTTGATTCGTCAGAAAGCTATGCCTCCATGGCGCAAGGACTTTGTTGAGGATAGATCACTCGATCCGACCTACCGGCCTTCCATGACGACGTTCGACTATCACAGTTCAGAGAGGAGATCAGTAGACTAAAGAGCAGCTGCGGGATTCCAGAGGGAGAATGAAATACTCCGTTCAGCAGCTCGAACGGTGGATTCACCGTTCACCGACGAGATTCTGAATGCTCCGAGTCCGAGGAAATTTTCCATGCCCGTTTTCATTCTATTCGACGGAACGACTGATCCGATCGATCATGTGTATCACATCCAGCTGAAAATGGCTCTAAACACTGAGAATGATTCTTTGATGTGCAAGTGCTTTCCTACGAGTCTAGCCGGACCAGCTCTGAATTGGTTCAAGAACCTGCCGAAGGGTTCAGTGGATAGTTTCCGAAGCCTGTGCGATCGGTTCATAAGCCAATACTATGGAAACAAGCGTCCAGCGAAAGATATTTCGAGCTTATTCACAATGAAGCAACACGCTGAAGAGCGTCTCCAGGCTTTCCTAACCAGGTTTAACCTTACCAAGAGCGTGGTTATTGAATGCCATCCTTCAACGGCAGTTCAAGCATTCATTCTGGCTATGAATCGTGGCACCCCGTTCTACACAATTTTGGTGGTCAACACGCCGAGGACTATGGATGAACTCAACGAAAGAGCCGATGGATTTGTACGCTTGGAAGAAGAAGAGGCGGCAAACGCTCGAAAGACATCCGTTATATCCACTGAAGAAAAGACCAAAGCAAAGATCAGGCAAAAACAGGTCTAACCGCAACGCTCTTCGTGGAAATCTGAGAAGAGGCCCAGAGAGGAAGAGCTGGTTACTCCATTGAAAGTTACCTTAGCAAGACTGTACCAAGAAAATAAAGATAAGTTCCGACCTCCTATACCAATCAGGTAACCTCTCGAACAGAGGGATCAGTCTAAACACTCTGCATTTCATTCTGATTTTGGCCACCAGACTAACGAATGCAGGAACCTAAGGAGACAGGTAGAGATGCTGATAGCCATAGGGGAGTTCGCAAGTTATATTCAAGGACCAGTGGTGGAGCAGAATCGGCCAATGGAGCATGTGAAGAAGAATCAGAAGTCGAATTCTCACAACACGCAACCAGTTCGAGTAATTAATGCAATTCACGGTCGGCCAGAACCTGCTGAGGAATCAGATGAATTGCTTCGAACACGCCTTCGTCAGGCACGGATGAAGAGAAGGATAGGCAGTGTAAACACTCTGCACCAGCAGAGCGCATCAACGCAGATAAAGTTTGACGCGACAGACTTGTTGCATGTTCAGATCCCTCATGAGGACCCGCTGGTCGTAAGTTTGACAGTGGCCAAATGCTTGGTACGCAGAGTTCTAATTGACCCTGGAAGTAGTGCGAACATCATGCCAAGAGATACATTCGATCGGCTCGAGATCAAACAGGATTAGCTAAAATCCACCGGGAATCCACTAGTAGGGTTTGATGGAAAGCGAATGGAGCTCGTCGGCACGGTGGAGGTAGCGGTACATGCTGCCGAGAGGGTTTTGATGGAAACCTTTGTAGTTGTTGAAATTCATCCCTCCTACAATCTTCTGATGGGCAGAGGATGGATCCACAGGGTTCGAGGTGTTCCTTCCACTCTGTATCAGGTAATGAGATGCCTGGCACCAGACGGAACCAAAGTGATTGACATTCATGGGGACCAAGTTGCAGCTAAAGAATGTTACTCTGTAACGCTGAAACATGCCAGAAAGGGGAAAACTCCCATTCGTTCAGTAAGCCCGAGATAACAATTACAGGAGCCTCCCTCCAGGCAGAACGGAGAGGAGGAACCAGAGGGCTTGACTGAAGAACCCTTGCTTGATGTGCAGATCGATCAGTTATGACTGGAACGAACAACCAGAGTAGGGGAACGACTCATTGAGGAGGAAAAGCAGGAATTAGTTGATTTTTTGTCTCAAAATGCAGATGTGTTCACATAGAGTCACCTGGACATGCCCGGGATCGATCCTTCGGTATCTTGTCATTCCTTAAATGTTAATCCCAATGCAAAACCTGTAAAACAGAAGCAGCGACGGTTTGCCCCCGAACGCAATCGAATTATTGCCGAGGAAGTTGATAGGCTGCTTGATACGGGGTTTGTAAGAGAAGTGCACTACCCCGACTGGTTATCGAATGTGGTCGTTGTACAAAAGAAAAATGGGAAATGGCGCGTATGCATTGATTTTACCAATTTAAACAAGGCTTGTCCGAAGGACAGCTTCCCACTGCTAAAGATTGATCAGATGGTGGATGCAACAACTGGATATGAACGCTTGACCTTTTTAGATGCTTATTCGGGTTATAATCAGATCCCCATGGACCCCGCTGATGAAGAAAAAACTTCTTTCGTTACTGAACACGGGACGTATTGCTACAAAGTTATGCCGTTCGGACTAAAGAACGTCGGGGTAACTTACCAAAGACTTATTAGCAAGATTTTCAAGGAACAAATAGGGAAGACAGTGGAGGCTTACATTGATGATATGGTGGTCAAAAGCAAGAAGAAAGCCGATCATGTGCAGCATTTTCAAGGCGTGTTTGATGTTTTGCGGCGGTATGGGATGAAGCTCAATCCGACCAAGTGCTCGTTCGGTATAAGTTCAGGCCAATTCCTAGGGCACGTGGTTAATCTCAGAGGGATCGAGGCAAGCCCTGCCCAAGCAGATGCTCTGACTAAGAATGCCGAGCCGACGACAATCAAAGAGGTGCAAACACTTACGAGACGGATTGCTGCACTGAGCCGTTTCATTTCCAAATTGTCAGATCGATGCAAACCATTTTTTGACACAATCCGAAGCCACGGCAGGCAGGTTTGGGGAGATGAACAACGCCTAGCGTTAACTGCTCTGAAAAAATATATGCAGAACCTTCCGGTACTGTCAGCTCCAGAGTCGGGCGAGAAGCTGTTTCTGTATCTCGGAGTATCCAGCATTGCAACAAGTGGCGTTCTGATCCGCTACGCAGAAGGGAAGCAATACCCAGTGTTCTATGTTAGCAAAATAATGACTGAGGCCGAAAGGCGTTATTCAAAGGCAGAGCGGGTGATACTCTCGCTAGTGCATGCGAAAAGAAAGCTCAGGCATTATTTTGAATCCCATCCTATTATCGTTCTAACCACTTTCCCTATCAGAATAATCCTACACAAACCAGATCTCTCCGAAAGAATGACGAAGTGGGCCATAGAGTTAAGCTCATTTGATATCACATACGAACCTAGAATAGCAGTCAAAGGGCAGGCGGTGGCAGATTTTCTACTAGAATGTGATTCAGAAGACGTGGAGGAGGATCTTTGTAAATGCTTATGGAAACTCTTCGTTGATGGATCCTCAAATCAGATGGGTGCAGGCGTTGGGATCAAATTGCAGACACCAGAAGGTACAACCTTAAGCCAAGCGCTTCGGCTTGAATTCACAGCCACGAACAATGAGGCCGAATATGAAGCGTTGCTGGCAGGAACAAAGCTTGCCAAAGAACTTAAGGTCAGGAATTTGAATGTTTTCAGCGACTCACAGTTAGTCAATCGGCAGGTGAGGGGTGAATATGAAACCAAGGATGAAACGATGGAAGCATATCGTTCTGCTGTTATGCGGGAGGCACAGAACTTTGAAAAAATTGAATTCATTCAAATTCCGAGGGAGTGTAACGGAGATGCCGACAGGCTAGCATGTAACGCCTCGGGTTCTGGAGAAATATTGGCAAGGGTGGTTCCAGTGGGAATTTTAAACCAGCCATCCATTTTCGAAGAGCCTTCAGGCTCAGATCCTTGGCAAGTGAATGTTATTCCATACGAGCCAAGTTGGATTGATCCGATCATAACTTACATCCGAGATGGTACTCTGCCTGAACAAAGAAATGAGGCTAGGAAAATCAAAGCGAATGCTGCAAAGTACGCCATAGTGCATAACCAGTTATACAGAAGATCCTTTTCCAGACCGTACTTAAAGTGCGTTACCCCCACAGAGGCTCGGCAAATATTACGAGCTATTCATGAAGGTGTGTGTGGAAACCACTCAGAGGGGAGATCATTAGCACACAAAGCAATGGCTCAAGGGTACTTCTGGCCAAACATGTCGCGAGATTCGAAAGAATTGTCCAGAAGGTGTGATAAGTGCCAAAGGTTCGGACCACTGATTCACCAACCGCCTGAAGACTTGCATGTAATAGCCACACCATGGCCTTTCGCGCAATGGGGGATGGATGTAGTTGGTCCTCTACCAACTGCCAGAGCTCAGAACAAGTATGTGTTGCTGGCTACAGACTACTTTACTAAGTAGGTGGAAGCAGAGTCGTACCCGAGCGTTACTCAAACTCATGTTAGACGATTCATTTGGAGTAATATTATTTGCCGGTTCGGTGTTCCGAGGTCAATCGTCATGGATAATGGTACCAACCTTGACAGTAAGCAGGTAAGAGAGCTGTTGGAGGAGTATGGAATTAATCAGAAGCTGGCAGCAGTAAGTCACCCACAGGCCAATGGACAAGCGGAAATTACAAATAGAACAATCTTTACTTGTATTAAGAAGAAACTAGAAGAAAGGAAAGGAAGGTGGTTAGATGAATTTCCGAACGTCCTTAGGGCCTACAGAACGACCCCAAGAAGACCGACTGGAAAAAGTCCATTCACCATGGTGTATGGAACCGAGGCAGTTATACCGGTCGAGCACTTAGTTCCAACCGTTCGAAGCTTGGCCTGGAGCCGTGAGCATAATGACAATATGCTAAGGTTTAACCTCGATTTGCTGGAAGAAAAAAGAGACGCAGCAGCGGTGAGGCTCGCCTCTTACCAGCAGACACTTGCGAACAGCCATAACAGGAGAGTAAAGCACAGAGACTTTAGGCCAGGTGACCTGGTTCTGAAAAAAAAGGTGGAGATAGTCAAAAAGATGATGCCACCATGGGAAGGCCCATACAGAATTGCAGAGGCCATAGGAAAAGGCGCATATACCTTGGAAAACATGGCCGGAAGGCTGGTTAACAAGCCTTGGAATGCTACTTCTCTAAAGAGGTATTATCAATAAAAAGTTGAGATTCAGTACTAAATTCTGTTTATTTTAAATTGAAAACAGTTAAATGTATGAGTTTTTAAGATTTATAAAGATTGCACTCCTCTTTAAAATCCTAAGCAAAGTAAGTGGCAGCCGGCATTATGAGCCGAACGCCAAACACTTGCTAAGAAAAATAAACGGCCAAGTGGCAAGAGGCATTCCAGCCGAGCGCCAGGCACTTAAGCAAAGTAAGTGGCAGCTGGCACTATGAGCCGAACGCCAAACGCTTGCTAAGAAAAATAAAAGGCTAAGTGGCAAGAGGCATTCCAGCCGAGCGCCAGGCACTTAAGCAAAGTAAGTGGCAGCTGGCACTATGAGCCGAACGCCAAACACTTGCTAAGAAAAATAAAAGGCCAAGTGGCAAGAGGCATTCCAGCCGAGCGCCAAGCACTTAAGCAAAGTAAGTGGCAGCTGGCACTATGAGCCGAACGCCAAACACTTGCTAAGAAAAATAAAAGGCCAAATGGCAAGAGGCATTCCAGCCGAGCGCCAGACACTTAAGCAAAGTAAGTGGCAGCTGACACTATGAGCCGAACGCCAAACACTTGCAAAGTAAAAAAAAAAAAAAAAAAAAAAAGAGTTGATACAAAAAATTTGATCCGGAGTCGGCCCTCTCATTAAATAAGCTTCAGAAGGTTACAAAAAGTAAGGTGTAAAGATGGCACATATTCCAAAGTCAGTATATTTAAACAAAAAAAAAAAGTCCTAACTAAGAGGCGTTTGCCTCGTTGGCCTCTTGATGATGTTGGGCCACCTCTGGTGTCGCCATCCTCACGAGGTGGAGAGTCAAGATGAATGACAGAATCGTTCTGTTGAATCCTACCCTCTACAGCGTTGGAAGAATCATTCTGCTGAGGGTTTTCTTCAGCAGTAACGGTAGATGGAGTCAAAGCGGACATAGGAAGAATGTCCAAAGGCAGAGCGGCCGGAGGAGTAGAAGTGATCCGAGAAGACGCAATCTCCTGACATTCATCAAATATCCCCTTGGCAGCGGTTGAGTCCAGATCGATATAAACACCAGGAGGGTCAATATCTAGATCCTTATCAACATCATCAGGGGTAGAGCCAGTCTGACCCTCATCCGGGATGCGGTCGGCGTAACCCTCTCGGAACCCCTGGGCATATCTGAGGGCCCCGACTCTAGAGAACCACCATTTACCCTGCTGATGGTATCAAGTAAAGCGTTGCGCTCATCCAGGGCCCTCTTCTCAAAGGCCATCCGAGCGGACTGCTCGTCGTTCAAAAGGCAAAGCAGTTCTTCCTTCTCGGCCCGAAGGGAGTCCCGTTCGGTCTGCCAGATACTCTTTTCAAGCTGGAGAGCATTCCTCTCATCCTGAAGAGAGTCGGTTTCCCTCCTCAGCAAATCCCTTTCTTTTTCAGTTTTACCGAGTTGAACCATCAACCTGGTCTTCTGAGCGGCTAAGTTATCGTTCTCCTTGTTCTCTGCGCTAAGGCTGTCAGAGAGCACGCGGACCTTGGTATTCACCTGTTCAACTTGTTTTTGCATAGCCATCATCCCGTACAAGGTCTGTAGAGATATACAGGACAACTGGTTAAGCCGAGCAGATGGTTAGAAGAAAATAAGTGGCAAGAGTATGTAAAGATTTATTGACTAAGGGGTAGAAGTTACCTCCATGGCGGACAAGGGGAATCGGCTGAACACCTCCCTCTGAGATAGACCTTTGGCTGCCTCGATGTCCTTGGGAGTCCACATACTCCTGTAGTAGGCCATCGCGGTTTGACCATCTTTGAACATGGTCTCGGTCGGCTTCACAGACGATCCGTCTGTTCAGATGAAGCGAGGGCTCCATGGCGCCGTTCCTGAAGCGGAGGCTTGCCCAGAAGGGGTGAGGGGCCTAGCTTGAGGAGGTCTCGCCAGGGAAATCACATTCGGCCCAGAGGGCCTAACCCTCTAAGATAAGGGAACGTCATCCGCGCTCAGAGCACTGTCAGGTTGGTGCCTTTTTCCTCTGGCCTTTTCCCGTGCGGAAGCAGCAGTAGATCCAGGAGGATTGTTGGCAGAGGGGGCAACATTCGGGCTGGCAGTCGCCGTGTTAGCGACCGAGTCAGCAGCCGTCGCGGATGGATCGGTGGAAGGAGTGGTGTCAGAAAGAGTAGCGGAGGAAGATGCTGAAGCCGGTGAGGAGATTGACGCAGGAGTGATAGCAGGCCTGGGGGCAGATTTCTTCCTACTGAAGGAATGGATCTGGAGTTGGCTCATTGTCTTGCCGAGGACTGAGATGTCGAGGAGATTATCTGAGGTGAGAAGGTCCGAGTAAGAGGGAACGTTGGTCAGAACGTACCGCTTCAAGTAGTTATCCCTATCCCTGCACACACTGTAGCTCAAGTCATCATAAGGAATGCCTAAGGAATGGCACAAGAAAGAACAAAAACGAGGAATGCAGATCTCGCAAGGACAGTCACTCTTATGGTTTTTATATTTTTTGTAAAAAGAAACAGAACACTCTCCACTCGGGATAGGGAAACCCTTCGCAGCTGGAGAGAACCAGGCTCCCCTATCACTCTTGCGTCAATCTCCTCACCGGCTTCAGCATCTTCCTCCGCTACTCTTTCTGACACCACTCCTTCCACCGATCCATCCGCGACGGCTGCTGACTCGGTCGCTAACACGGCGACTGCCAGCCCGAATGTTGCCCCCTCTGCCAACAATCCTCCTGGATCTACTGCTGCTTCCACACGGGAAAAGGCCAGAGGAAAAAGGCACCAACCTGACAGTGCTCTGAGCGCGGATGACGTTCCCTTGTCTCAGAGGGTTAGGCCTTCTGGGCCGAATGTGATTTCCCTGGCAAAACCTCCTCAAGCTAGGCCCCCCACCCCTTCTGGGCAAGCCTCCGCTTCAGGAACGGCGCCATGGAGCCCTCGCTTCATCCGAACAGACGGATTGTCTGTGAAGCCGACCGAGACCATGTTCAAAGATGGTCAGACCGCGATGGCCTACTACAGGAGTATGTGGACTCCCAAGGACATCGAGGCAGCCAAAGGTCTATCTCAGAGGGAGGTGTTCAGCCGATTCCCCTTGTCCGCCATGGAGGTAACTTCTACCCCTTAGTCAATAAATCTTTACATACTCTTGCCACTTATTTTCTTCTAACCATTTGCTCGGCTTAACCAGTTGTCCTGTATATCTCTACAGACCTTGTACGGGATGATGGCTATGCAAAAACAAGTTGAACAGGTGAATGCCAAGGTCCGCGGGCTCTCTGACAGCCTTAGCGCAGCGAACACCTTCATTTCCTTTCTTCTAGTTTCTTCTTAATACAAGTAAAGATTGTTCTGTTTGTAATTTCCGCTTGTCCATTGGCCTGTGGGTGACTTACTGCTGCCAGCTTTTGATTAATTCCATACTCCTCCAACAGCTCTCTTACCTGCTTACTGTCAAGGTTGGTACCATTATCCATGACGATTGACCTCGGAACACCGAACCGGCAAATAATATTACTCCAAATGAATCGTCTAACATGAGTTTGAGTAACGCTCGGGTACGGCTCTGCTTCCACCCACTTAGTAAAGTAGTCTGTAGCCAGCAACACATACTTGTTCTGAGCTCTGGCAGTTGGTAGAGGACCAACTACATCCATCCCCCATTGCGCGAAAGGCCATGGTGTGGCCATTACATGCAAGTCTTTAGGCAGTTGGTGAATCAGTGGTCCGAACCTTTGGCACTTATCGCACCTTCTGGACAATTCTTCCGAATCTCGCGACATGTTTGGCCAGAAGTACCCTTGAGCCATTGCTTTATGTGCTAATTATCTCCCCCCTGAGTGGTTTCCACACACACCTTCATGAATAGCTCGTAATATTTGCCGAGCCTCTGTGGGGGTAACGCACTTTAAGTACGGTCCGGAAAATGATCTTCTGTATAACTGGTTATGCACTATGGCGTACTTTGCAGCATTCGCTTTGATTTTCCTAGCCTCATTTCTTTGCAGCATTCGCTTTGATTTATTATCCTATCTGATTCCAACGCAATAAATGTTGTAACAAAGGAACCAAGAAAAATAAATATACACAAGAAGAGAGAGAAAAATGAAGCTCTAGTTTCATGACTTTGGAATATTGAAGAGGCCATGTCTAGTTGATTCCCGAGTGTTGACACTCATTCTGGTAATTGGGTTTGAACTCTAATTAGGCTCGATGAATAATGTTGCAGTTAGAAGAAGGTTGGGCTTTACATGGATTATAATTGGGCTTGATGGACAGTGATGTGGCAAAGGTTTGGGCCGTTGAGACGTTGGGTTGAAGATATGCAGTTAGGTCACGACTTGAACTCAAATGGGCTACAAGTAAAGGAACAGTGACGTGGTAGGTTCCACACAGAGTGAAGCTACAGGCAAAGGCACTACAAATCGGATAGAGTTTTGTTGAAATACTTTTTGGACTTTATGTTAGTTAAGAATTAATGCTTATCTAGGAACTTTAGTTTGAATTTAAAATTCAGTGATGAGATAAAGTTTTATTGTAATTGGAATACTTATTGGTAGGAGTTAGTTTCTAATAATTTCTATAAATAAACAAAAGGGCATGCTGAGATAGGGGTCCAGCACACTCAGAATCTTATTATTATTTTGTTTGCTTTCTCAAGCTTTTCAAAGGATAGCGTCCTTGCTATTTCTTTTCTCCCTATCTTTATCTATCTCAAAATCTCGTTCTATCTTTCTCCCTCTCTATTTCTTTCTCTCTTTCTTCTTGCTATATCTACTTTCTTCCCCTTTCTATTCTCTCAATCTTTTACAATAATTTTCACTGATAAAGTCCTTTTAACTAAGGCAATTCTGAACTCAAAGAGGAGTTTTATTGTTCCCTTTTTCCTCGCAATCACCTAAAAGTCAACTTTTTCAAAGGGACTATAGTTGACAATTTACATTTGAAACATATATTTGGTTCTGACACGCCCGATTTACATCAATTTGAGATCAGCTCTAATTAGCTGATTTTAGGGTCAATATTTTTGGCACACCCGATTTACATCAATTTGAGATTGGCTCCAATTAGCCGATTTTAGGTCAACATCGAGTCTTGCATTTATTCTTCTTATAAGCATACCATGAGAAAGTGAGTGTGTTAGAGAGTGAGAAAGGGGTAGTAGACCCAGACAAATTAGTCAACAGGCCTGCAACGTACTTTCCATTATAGGAGTAATAAAAAGGGCTCGAAATGGGACCACTTTAGGATTTAATTTTTATATAATTGTTTTTTTTTATTTTTCTTCATGTCATTTCTGATGCCATCAAAGGATTTCATTATCTTATCTTTTTCCTGTAATTGTTTAAATAATCGTAATTTTATTTTATTTTATTTTTTATTAGGGAACCAATGAGGAAACGATTGACTTTTACATATGGATGTTGGGGGGGGGGGGGGGGGGGGTTATTAAGATAAGGTATTTAAGAGAAGAGAAAATCTATTTTTATCCTATACTGATCATAATTTCATTATTTTATCTTTCTTTTTTTTTATAATTAATAGAGTTTTTTAATAATCATATTTTAATATGGCTATTTTTCTAATTGGAGAACCAATGACGAAAACTGATGGTCTTATACGTATGTATATATAAGTGTTAATTCAACTTATGGTCTTATATGTATATTTATATAAGTAATAATTCATTTATGTGATTAGGGGATTACTAAATATAATCATGTCACTACAACAAAATACTTATTTGGTGATAAAATTCTAACACTAATTATAATAAAAAAATACTACTATTGATATGTTTTCAACAACATTTTTAATAAATGTCGCACCTGATTATTGTAGCAGTAACATGGGCTCATTTTTTATTTTTAATTTTCATTATTCATTATTCATTTCTCATTTGTCTAAATGTGAACTTTCTCTCATTATTCATTATTCACCTTCTTGTTGTAGGTCCATTTTTTAGTTATATTATTCATTATTCATTTCAAATCACTCCTCACTCCTCTCTCTCGTCCACCACTCCTTTCTCTCTCTCTAACTCAACTTTGGCTCTTCTCTCATTGCTCTTCAATGGAAAGCTTGATTTACATTTGACCTCCCAAAATCATACTGCGAACACTACGCTTAGGAGTTTTTCTCACTTTATCTGAGCATATATTCGGTTGTACTATTTGATTTGGGAGCAAAATCGACATTTGATTCGCTAAAAGAGGCCAACGATCATCGTTGTTATCTCCATTTTTGTCCACTCGCACTTTAATTTCACAAGCATTGCTCCTTTTTTTTTTTTGTTTGAATTCATTATTTAATTGGGGATTGATGTGATTTGAACAAAACCTTAACTTTCTAAAAGTTTGAAGCTTGTACGTGTGATAAGTGCTGAAAAATACACATTTCAGCATCTAACCTTGGGTATAATAGAACCTTAATCTATCTTTATTTTCCCGTTTTAGTTTTAATTTATTTTATTTCTGATTTCAGGTTCATAAGGCTTAAACGAGTTAAATCTAATATCTTAAAACTCTTGGGAAGGTCAAACGGAGTCTTGGCGCGGAGTGAGAGCAAAAGAAGGCTAAAGTGCAAAATTTACTATTCATCCTGATCGATTGAGCCTTAAGCTTAAATGATTGAACCTCAAGCCTGATCGATTGAGTTCGCCACAAAAGCTATAAAAAACAGATCTGAAGCTCTTTTCGAACTCCGGCTGTGCTTAAAATGGAAGATCCTTGGGCCGAGGCAGATTAGAGTTGATGAGAGGCCGAGCTTTGAAGACTTTCTCTCTAGAAACCCTCTCTCAACCATTGAAGATCTTGGGTTGTGCTTGGAGATGGAGACTGGAGCGTCAATGTTCATCTCCGTCATCTCTATGGCTAGCTTCTCTTAGGGCTTGGATGAAGTCCTAAGTCAAGTATTATATTATGTCTTTAAATTTGGGGATTATTTGTGCAGATTGTTTAGCCTTGCGAATTATACTTGGTTGTACAAAGATTAGTTATGTGTTTAATTTTTCTATTAGTTTTCTTATGATCTTTACATTATCTTATGCATTGATTATGGTTGATTGATTTCAACATCTTCACTTCTTATAGTTGTGTGGGTGATGGTTAAACAATGGTGCTTAATTGATATAATCGCAATTGGTTTGATAGTTCATGCTTAGATTTGATGGGTTGTGCTACAACACTAGTGTAGAAGTAGGTAGGTAGACAATTCATGCTTAGATTTGATGAGTTATGCTTATTGATGCATTTTACATATTCTCTTGACCATGATTGTGTGTTTGTAGCCACAATTCTATTATTGCACTAGTATTTTCCCCAATTTGATTGCAATAGTACAATTACAAGACCAAAGGTGGATTCCATGACCTAAGTTCCACAATATCTCCATTCCATTATCCATTTATCTTTTCTTTTATTTGTATTTGTTATATTGTTTATTTTAATTAGGATTGTAAACAAATTATCTTTTCTATTAAATCAACTGTTCACTAATTATAAATTGAATCAAGCCGTTGGTCCATGTGGACGATCCCTACTTACTATACTATATAGTATTAGTGGTTTTATAAATGTAAAATTAACTTTCAAAAATTCCAAAACTACATTCATATTAACCTTGTGAAGCGACCTCTTGCAAAGACCCAGTCAGTTTTTGGCGCCATTGCCGGGGAATACGGTTTAATTAATTCAATTTAACCTTAGTGATCATTTGATGGTAGGATTTGTGTATATATTTTGCTTATTATTTGTTTTTGTGCAATTCTATGTACTTAATCAAGAGAGGGGCGGGCAAGCTTGGGAATCGTTGCTTTTCTTGGGACCTTTGTGAGCTTATCTTGAAATCTTGAACTCAATAATGTGCACCTTTTAGTTTAGTTTTATTGTTCTTGTTCAATAATTGATCCTTGTTGTGGCCATTTACTTTTGTATTTATTTTTCTTGTGTTGATTTGAGGAGGACGGGATCAATATATATTCGTCTTGCTAGAGACATTAAACTTAGCACCCGTGAGACACATTGTGTCTCCTTTGCAACTCAAATTTTGAAGATTTTCATTCACATTCTTTTTATTTAGTAGCTTTTAGCTTATTTTCATTCATTCTTTCTTATTTTTATGCATTTACTTACCCGTTTACTGACGCTTTCACTTTCTTACTTTTGCTTTCTTCAAAAGTAAAACCATAATTTTCATTCCCAAAACTGAAATATAAAGTAAAATTACGTTTATTAATTTGTTATGCTTTCAAAATTTTCAAAGCAAAAAATTAAAAAGCATGTTTAATAATTATAATTTTGATTTTGTTTTATATTTGACAATCAATGTTATATATATATATATATATATATATATATATATATATATATATATCATCACTCTGCAATTGACGCCGGGCACCAGCCTCTTCGTTTCTCTCTCTCACCTCACCCCACAAAATTTCAAATCTGCCTCACCACAAACCCACCTCACCCCAACCCCATCTCACTTTCCCATCACCCTCTTCTTCGTCTCTCTCTCTCACCTCACCCCACACAATTTCAGATCTGCCTCACCCCAACCCCATCTCACCCCAACCCCATCTCAGTCTCTCTCATCACCCTCCTCTTCGTCTCTCTCTCACCTCACCCCACAAGACCCCGAAACCTGGTTCCTCACTCTCCCCACCACTCTCCTCCACCACTACTCCACCGGTCGAACCATCAAGGTCCAGACCACCCCCAAATCACCCCCAATTAAAGTCTTCGTCATTCAAGATGGACCCATCAAATCCAATACAATAACATACTCATTGTACATAGTCGAGTATCTGGGCCTCAAAGGGCTCCACGCCGTCGCTATCGATCTACCAGTTCTGGATTTTCCGATCAGTCGACGGTTATGGTGGAAGAGAGCTCCGGGATATATATATATATATATATATATATTTTTTTTTTTTTCTGTAACTGGTTGAAGTTGATTTGGGTATACTGTTGATAGGTTTTGATGTGTATGAGAGAGGAGAGAGATGGTCGTGGTAGGGGTTATGGTGGGAGGAGGTGGCAGAGGTGATGACCATGGTGGGGAGGAGGTGGGTGGAGGAGACAGTGGTGAGAGATAGTCCGAATTTTTTATTTTTTATTATAAACAGTGCTACAGTGGAGGAAGTAATTTTCATAAACAGTGTAGAAAATAGAGAAAGTAAGGATTTCTCACTTTCTCTTCTCTTCACAAAATTAGAAAATACTTTCTTAAAGGAAAAAAGTGAAAGTATTTTATTAAACATGATTTTTACTTTTGATTCTCAATTTTAGGAATTGAAAGTAAAAATCAGGAATAATTCCTGTTACTAAACAGGCCCTTAGGTTTTCTTTTCTTTTCTTCAATTTATTTATTTATTTTTTTCATAAATCACCAAAATACTACATTTGCATGTTGAGAGTAGCATTGTGAGCATTAAGGATAATTTTGTAGAAACTCAATCGATCGAGGATCCCAACACTTCATAGGCTTTTGCCACTTTGGTATATTCACTCCATCTTTTTTTTATCCTCATTCTACATTGAGGACAATGTGCGATTTAAGTTTGGGGGTATATAAGGTAGCTTTATGCGTTCTATTTAAGTTTTGAGCTTCAATTGCATGATTGAGAATTGAGAACCATTTTGGCCATGATTTTAATCTTTTGAAGCATAGATGTTGCCTTGAAATGATCAAGCGATGTTGTATGTATAGTAATATCTCCATGTAACTTTCTTTCGAAATTATTGGAATATTGATCGGGTGTGGTAAGTTCTCTGGAATTCACCATAATCTTGATTTAATGGACTCTATGTGGCGGAACACAAGTGGCTTAATGGTATTTGCCTTGATTTATTAAGGTGAAGTCATATAATAATGATTTAATGTGACTTTCCTTTCCAAGTTCGTTGGAATTGTGATCCGGTGTGGCAAGTCCTATGGAACTCGGCGCACGTCGTCTTTCCAGCTGCTAATATTAAGAGTATAAACATGTATAATTATTGCTACAAAGGTAAAGGTGTAGATGCAGAAAGTAAGACCAATTCCTAAGTTTTATTTTAGTGAATTGATGGTTTAATTTCTTTGGGTTATTCATTTCTCTAAGAAACCAACTGAGCATCGTTTAAAATTTTGAGCAATATACCACTGGGTTGTATATATATTTCTCAAAATTTTACAAGTTAAAGGAAAATCATGCAAAATCTTCAAAACAAAATGAGGAAGACCACCGATGCAAAAACTAAAAGGTATGACATTAAATATGGATAATTTTATTAAGTTGGATAAGTCCTTGACAATTAAGTAGAAGATGGGAGATTTTATTTATTTATTTATTTATTCTTCTTAGAGCAAGTATATCAGTCTCACAACACACGCGATGAGAAATTAAAATATTAGAAACACTCCAAACATATATATTGTGAGGCACTCTTGTGAAATGAGTTTTATTAAAAAGTCTTTGGATTTTGACTTGCTTATTCTGGGCAAATTTTGATTGTTGTGCATTTTTTTTTTTTTTTTAACGTTTGAAGATCTGAAATGTTCTTTTTATAAATACAAGGTTAAAAGAAATTTAATTATGAAAGCTTAATTCCAAGGTCAAAAATAAAATTATTCCTCCTAGTGTGAAAAGCAAGTCTTGCAAGTTTTTAGAAGATGGTTGTGACACTATGAATTTGGACCACACTCTTGGTCTAGTGGTCCTATAAAGACGTTTACTTTTGAATAATAATAACTATTTTGTGTTTTTTAGGATGATTGTACAAAAAAATGGCATGGGTTTACGTTTTCAATGAAAAGTCCTATTGTTTTTCTACTTTTAAAAAGTACTAACAAAGGTTAAAAAACAAACACACCCTGGTAGTCTCGCGGAAATGGCGACATGCTTGATACCAAAGGGCTTCTTAATATTTTTTTTGGCATAGGCTATGTTTATAACTTAGGCCCTGCTTCGCTTTTTGTTTTTTCGGTTTTGTTTTAACCCGTGTTGTATAATAATCGAAAGTATATTTCGTAACGTTCATTTGATACAAGATTTTTTGAAACAAAAATATAAAAACATATTTGGTTAAAAATTTTTGTATGTTTGAAAAAAATAATAGTTAGTTTAAAAAATATAATTTGAATTTGAATTTTTTTTTTTTTTTTTTTTGTATTGATCGCTACAATACTTACTACTAAAAGTGTTGAAATATGTAAAAATAACAAATTAGAGTTTTGATTTTTTATCACTATTCACGAAACTTTTCAACATTGTGCAAAACAAAACATTCTTTTACCAAATAATTTTTTTTCACTATTCAAACAAAATGCATATCAAATAGATCCTTATTTACTCAATCCCAATCTATATCAGCACATACACATGATCAATTATAAAGTGTTATTTGCGTGTGAATTTTTCATGACATGATACATTATGAAGCGTTATTTATGTGTGAATTTTTCACTGAAAATGGTTGGATTGAATTGAATTTACAAAACATTAGACAACTCGATGGCATTCCGAATTCAACATTTGAAATGTGAATCATTGTTGTTCCAACCACTAGTCGGTCAAAGAAGACAAGTTTAATACATATAGAGAGAGAGAGTGTTATGATATATATTGCTCAGAATTTTAGCATCCGTGGTCCCCCACATTTTGTTTCGAAGGTTTTGCATGATTTTCCTTCGACTTGCAAAATTTTTTAACATGGTCATATCTATTTCAATATTAACATTTGCGATAATTTTGAATTTCACTTTTATTATTCTTATTATGAAATTATTGTAGGACACAACATCATCGTATTTTATCAGCAAACTATCCTACATTCTAATTCAGTTAACAATTTCCAAAATAGTGACAAAAAAAATTCCAAAAATTTCACCGTCTTTTTCACAATTAAATTCTCAAATTTGAAGTTTTGTCAATTTAAATAATATTTAATTAATCAATTAATTGACGTCAAATAAATTCTCAAATTTGAAGTTTTGTCAATTTAACTAATATTTAATTAATCAATTAATTGAGGTTAGCATCTTTATTTTCGATGTTGTAGGGAGAGAGAGAGAGAGAGAGAGAGAGAGAGAGAGGACTTGCCATGACTGACCGAATTCTGATTTGGATCTGGACCAATCCATATAAGGCCAGGACTGGACCAGACCCATTTCTGATTTGGATCTGGACCAATCCATATAAGGCCAGAACTGGGCCATTCCTAATTCTGATTTCGATCTGGACCAATCCATGTAAAAGGCCAGGACTCTTGTATTTATCAAAGACTAGTGGGGGGAGGGTGAGCTAGTGTGAGAAGAAGCGTGAAAAAAATTTAAATCACAGTGGAATAGACATGGTAGGGCGGTAAATTTTATTTTTTATTTATGTAAAAAAAAAATAAACTCTTTATTAGATGACATAGATGTTGGTATAACTTGTCATTTTATTATTGTGCTTTAAAATTAGTTTGATACTTTTCATAAAGAATTAAAAAAAAAGGGGCATTTAATGAGAAATATAGAAATTTTAAACTATAAAATTGATGTCATGCAAAAAGAAAAATAAAATAAAATCATTAACCTATTAATTTTAGACTAGAGACCAGTGTAATTCTTCCAACGGTCGCGTAATTTTAACAAGATGTCAAAATTATTTAACCTTTAATTATTTCATCACATGTCATTTTAGCGAGTCTACATCTACCACTACCCAACCTATAATAATATATAGAAAAATTAATAATTTTGAAATACCCAAATAACTAATATAATTATAAGGTATTAAATAATCTCTCTTTTTAATTAAATAATTTCTCACAATTATATGATTTTAAGCAAAACAACGAGACGTGTGTGTGCGCATATGCTATTATGCACATATATAACATAATTAAATACCACTTGTAGTTTTAATAATATATATATATATATATATATATATATATATATATTGTTTAACCACTTCTCAAAAACCATTACAATTAAGTTGTAGAATTATCAACCATTCACCATAAAAGAGATTTATTTTATTCCTCTAAAATTTCATTTACAGTTATTATTCCTCTAAAATTTCATTTTTTACAAAAAAGTTTTAACCTAAAATTGACGAGAAACACATCCATTCAATCAAATTTGAGTGTCTCCAAATGTGGACAACCTAGTTTCCTTTCTGCACTAGTGATGGAGCTTATCATCGGTACCCTACAAGAGAAGGGCGTGGGCTGTTTGGGTAGTGAAAATGGGGTTGGCCCTAACTACAATGTCAAGTCATGGTCAATCCATGTGTCTTGTGTTGATGTGGGGGCATTTTGAGTTTCAGAATCAGGTGATTGTTCATTTGTTCACTTGTGGTTAAGTCCCGGCAGGGTAAAAGTAAAACCTAGTCGTGGCAGAAATCTGTGTGTGGAACACTCACACCTTTCAAACTCATTCTAGTATGACATGTGTCATGCACGAATTTTTTTGACATTTTACTTTGTTTTATTTTATTTTTTAAAAATGTTCCAATAAAATTATTTAAAGGTCATGAGTTTAAAATAAAAAATAATATCTCTAAATCTCTCCATACAAAGGTAAAATTGTGTACATAGCAATAATAAGAGTTTTGTACACTTGTAGTAAAAGTAAAACCTAGTCATAACAAAAATCTAACAGAACACGTGTTGTATATGGAAAATTTTGACATGTTATTTTATTTTATTTTTTTATAATGTCCTAGTAAAATTGTTCCATTTTAACCAAGGTCATGAGTTTAAAATAAAAAATAGTCTCTTAAAATCTCTCCATACAGAGGTAAAATTGTGTACATAGCAATAACAAGAGTCTCGTACACTTATGGTAAAAGTAAAACCTAGTCATAACAGAAATCTAACAGGACACGTGTCGTACATGGAAAATTTTGACATGTTTTTTTATTTTTTTATAATGTCCTAGTAAAATTGTTCCATTTTAACCAAGGTCATGAGTTTAAAATAAAAATAGTCTCTCAAAATCTCTCCATAAAGAGGTAAAATTGCCTACTTCGCAATAACAAGAGACTCATACACTAATGGTAAAAGTAAAACCTAGTCATGACAGAAATCTGTGTATAAACTTACCCCTTTTCAAACTCCTGCTAGTAGGACAAGTGTCATGCATGGAAAATTTTGACATATTATTTTATTTTTTAATTTTTTTTCAAAGTGATTTACGATGTAATAATAAAATTGTTTCATTTTAACACGGGAGCCTAGTACACTAGACTAAGTATGTGTACTTTTTTTTTCTCCTTCCCTTTTTTTTCTCCTCCTCTCTCTCTCTCTCTCTCTCTCTCTCTATGCTAATGGTGTTGACAAATTCTTCAAACTACATGGCTGTTGATTTTTGACAAAATATTAGCGTGCATGACTAATGGTGGAGGTTTGTCCACTTCTCCACACATGTATGTATTTAAATTGGTGCAAGAATTCAGCACATGTAAAAGGTTTTAAATACAATTTTAAAAAATGAATGGAATTATTGATGAATAACTTGAGTTGTGCTCGCTAAAAATTCACTCTTATTATTTACTTATTTAAGTTTCATGTAAAGAATTCAAACCTGAATAATTTTTAGAAAATTAGCTAACTAAAAGGATCCGAACTTCAGCTCGGGTAATGATAACTTCGATTCATTTGGAATCTTAAAAAGTTTCATACCCACTTAATTATTGACAACAAAGTAGTAAAATACATAATAAAATTGTAAAAAATAATAAGTCAATATATAGAGAAAAAATTTATTAAAATATAATGAAAATATAAAATACTATATTCCATACATAGCCTATATAACTAGAAAACACTTCTATAAACCATTTTCTTGATCTGTCCCTAGATACGAGACGATTCAGGTTCTTTCTATAAATAAATATAAATCAAATGCAGGAAAAAAAAGAAAAAAAAAGAAAAAAAAAAAAGAAAGTAAAACGTTGATACCATATCAGCAAATTAAACTAAGGAAATAACTGATTTGAGTGATAGTGATCTAATAAAAATGTAACACATTCTAATACACTTCTTTTTCTTCTTTTAATTTTAATTTTTTTTTATTTATTTTTGTATATATGTAACGGACTCACTAACAGAACAAGTCAATTGCGCATCATGGAAAATCATGCCATGACTTAAAAAAATTGGGGGTTTCAAGTTCTAAAGGCTTAAAGAATAAGATTGGCCTACTTAGTGGACCACCTAACATGATCACACTAATTTCAAATGCTATTGACATATCATTCTCAACATACTGTTTTGTCAAAAGTTTTATTAGTAAATCATTAGAAAAAAGTTAGGTCTACCCATAATTAACTAGCTCCTAATTATACTTATCCGCCAGCTGGCTTAAATCTTGAACAAAAGTACGAGTCTCTTTCAATCTCTCTCTGAGTGTGTGTGTGTGTGTGTGTGTGAAGATGAAAGAATGTGAGTATATGATTAATATAAGTGTAAAATCCCGCTGGTTTGACCGCATCTTAGAAGACTGTAGTTAATGTCTCCATAGTCCACAACCGCGTGCAGAAACAGTGGCATTTCCCATGCCTTTTGTTGCCATTGATATTTTATTGTACCAAAATGGTACTCTAACCATAGACTAGGATCACCTCCGGTCTAACAGTGATTCATTTATTTTATTTTAGGTCAATAAACCGTATTTACCTTGTTTGGTAAAAAAAGATAAAAATTTCCTAATACAAATTTTCGTGTATATATATGTATATATATGTATACACTGTTCAAATATACAGCCTTTTTATTCCCTCCCTTATTTCTTCTTCCTCTTCCCTCCCTCAATTCAACAATCCATTTGAAATAGAAATCAAATCCCGCCACTATGGCCTTCTTCTCTCCCAAAATATGAATAAAGCCATTTTAGAAATTTATTTCTTTCCAAATAGAAGCCGGAAGCAGCGATTGTTGTGTGAATCAACCCAAAATTTGGATGCTACAAATTGTTTCCAAATAGAAGCAGCGCTTCTGTCAGTCCTAATAAAATTACAGATTCTGATTTCCTTCCAAAAAGAAGCAGCAAATCGAAGCAGGAGATAGCCGGAGATTAAATCGAAGCAGGAGATCGCCTTATTTCCAACTCTAAGTAGGTACGATTCATAATTTTCAGATTTCATATTGAAGGAAATCGTCTTATTTTCATAACAACTGAATTGCATAAACAAATATAATTAGTAAGAATATATAGACACATTTTTGGTAAGAAACCCAGAAATAGAAAATTAATTGTGAATTTGAATTGAAGGGGTTTGAATGTTTATTTATGAGGAGAAAAAATGAGAGGATTTGTAAAGTACATGAGTGGCCGAAAAAGAGTGTTTCAGAGTGTTAGAATGTTAAGAAAATGTTTGGTTTGTACTAAATATCCCACAAGAATTATGCCAAGGCGTACGTACATAACATACGAACACGTACGTACATTATACCGCAAGAAATTCGTACTTTAAATCCCAATACATACGTGTAGAAAATCCCAATACTTATAGTACATAAAATCACAACACATACGTACATAAAATCAATATAATATGTAAATATAATCCCAACAGAATAATAAAATCAATGTATTGGGGTAGTTGAATATTAATTCAAGTAAGGATTAGAATCACTAATTGCTTCAACAACCACTCCCACCCACAATGCCACCCTTTCTGCTATAAATATATGTCATGAGTAGTGTGAGAAGCACCCACAACATCATGTCTTCCTTTAGGCTAAGCAGTAATGGTGCACTACCAAACCATAGAAGACGCACAGCCAGCCCCAATTACCCCACCTCCAATCCCTTCTCTATTCGTTAAGCACCCTCTGTTCCAGATCCTCCCCCTACTCTACAATACCTTATTATGCACATAGATAATTTTGGGAGTGACTTGACTCACCTGTGGAGGATGGTGAGGAGGGTGGAAGGGCGCATGAAGAGGCTTGAAGAAACCACCTGGCCTGACGAGTCTGATGACGAGGTCTTCGAAGTTCTCAATAGCTCTGACGCCACAAGCGACGACGGAACCTGAGGAAGGAAGGCTGTTTTGGAGGCGGCTGGTTGTGAAGGACCTCTTATCAATGTGCAGAAGTTTGGTGTGAAGGAGTATTTGGAAGGTTCTCTATTTTGCTGTCTTGGGTTTGGACCTTCTATGTATGTTTATACGATGGTGTTTCTTTGTATGTTTTTTGTGTAAGAATTATGTGTGTGATGCATGTATGATATTAAATGATATATGAAGCCATATATATTTAGAAATTCATGTTACAAGTTATGCAGTGTGAACATTACTATATGAAGCCATATATATGTATAAATTCACGTTACTATATATATGCATGGGGGTAGTGTGAACAAAAATGATGAATAAGAATAATATTAGACAAGTGATGAGGGAAAATGGAAGAAAAATTACATATGTATGATGGCTTAAATTGTGACTAAACATCCATAAATGGGGAGTTAAATGGTGACAATTTGGTACTGAAATTGATAGGAAATGGTTGTCAATTCGCAGTCACTCCAAAAACTCTACCATTAAACCTGGCATAATTGTAGTCTCTCTCATTAAGCCATAAAAATGAAGCCATATATATGCATTGGGGTGCAGGGTTAACATTAGAGAGCAGTGAAGCCATAAAGGATAAAAAAATATACCAATCAAACACTGAGAGCAACAATGGACTCTTGGCTTAAGTGTTGGCAAATGTTGACCCTTTGTCCTGGGTTCGACTCTCAGTATCATCGAGTGGTAAGTAGGGAAAGAGGTATTTTTTTTTTTTTGGTAGAAAACATGACAAGGTAGGACAAAAATAAACTAATGTGTAGAAAACATTCCTATATTGTTTTACCTACATGGATCAAAGACAAAAATCATTGAACCTTTGCCCTTGGTTCTAGTCTCAGTATCCTTGGCTGGCAACCTCTAAAAAAAGGTATTCTAAAATACCTCATTTTTGTTGAATTTTTTTTGGTAAATGAAAGGCAAGGATATAAGTTCATAAACCTATACAACTTATATCAATTGAAAAAAATATGTCCGAAACTATTTTCTTCAAATTTAGATATAAAATTTTATGAAATATAAAATTAAGACTATATATTTAGAATATGAGACTAACAAGGCAACTACTTCATTCTGCCTGAAAATATACATATGTATTGTACACAATATTCCAATAAGTACATAACAAAATAGAAGAAGTACATACAAAAAATCTCAATTACTACAAACATAAAATCAATTTAATTGTATTATTAATCCCAAGAACTGGGGTAGTTGAATATTTATTCATGGATTGGCTTTAAACATAAATTGGTTCAACCACTAGTCTCACCTACAGTGCCACGACTTGTGCTATAAATGTATGTACTGAGTAGTGCTCCAAGCACCCACGAACATCATGTCTTCCTCTAGGCCAAGCAACAATGGTGTACTACCAAACCACAGACCACGAAAACCCAACCCCAATGACCCCACTTTCAGTCCTTTATCTGTTCGTCAAGCACCCTCTGGTCCAGATCCTCCCTCTACGCTGCAATACTTGATCATGCGAATTGACAATTATGGGAGTGACCTCACTTGCCCCTGGAGGTTGGTGATGAGGGTGGAACGGCACCTGAGGAGGCTTAAAGAGTCGTGGAACTCCGACACTGATGACGACATGGTCGTCGAAGTTCTCAACTCTTCTGACGCCATAGGTGACGATGGAACTTGAGGAAGGACGAAGGATTTGGGCGGACCTTTTCTGCCTGGTTGTGAAGGAATGTTTTGGAGGGGGGTGGGTGTCCTTTTGTATGTGCGGAAGTTAGGTGTGAAACAATTTTTGAAAGGTTCGCAACTTGTGTTGGTGGGTTGGGTTTGGACCTTGTATGTCAGTTTATATTATGGTGTTTTCTTTTCTCTGTAAGAAATATGTGTGTATGATGTCTGATGTTGAATGAAATATGAAGCCATATATATTTCAAAGTTGACGTAAAAATATATATATGCATGGGGGCAGTAAATTTCATTCTAGAAAATATGTAATCTCAGGCCAAATCCCATGAAGGTAACCAACATAAATTTGCAACATATATAGATCCGTTTGAAATGAAAATTGTAGACATATAGTAGTATACTTAATACATCATAATTCCCAACAACATTTCACTTTCTTTTGGAAATACTACTCCTTGGAGGTGGAATTTCAAAGTCATCATCTTCGGAGTAAGAAAAATCTGACAAATCAGAATCCGATTTTAGGTCCAGCTCAATCATAATTTTTTCAACCTCTTCATCCGGATCCTCGTATGTCTTCATCGCTTTTGCCAGTTGCTTCATCTTACGCCATCTTACATTTAATTCACAGATCTCACGTTTAAGTTGGACAATGATAGATTCCATATCTGTGGCATTCTACTCTTGCATTTCAAGATGCCGTGCTTTAGGAATGGTCACCCCGAGTCGTCTGCACTCTGCCACAATCACACTCCTTGCACCCACCAACTCGTTATACCTGATATATTGTTAAGGTTGAACTGGTTGATTGACGTGTATTGCTTTGCCTTGAGAGTTTGACGTGGACCTAAGCTCGTGCATGTGCCATCGATGAACTGCTTCAATGGCCTCTGCATGGGTATGGTAAGGATAATACTTGCCATTAGGAAACCCTCGCGTCTGTGCTATAGCCTTTTCCTGGTTCGTGTATATCCCTACTTTCTGACCAACAGAAACAGTGTAATATCGACGTCCGGCAATTGATCTGGACAAACTTGGTGTATGGGTTTTATTGGATTGGCCCTAGGATACAAATATATATAGCACCCATTTACAATATATATATAGGAGTTGAGAAACCATTTACGTCTTTACTGCCTTCATTGATTAGGTCCGGGTCATATTGGGTTTATGGCAGTGAATTTTGGATATGCCGAGTTTAGTAGGTTTGGAACTTTATGATTAAGTGTGTGTCATTCAGCACTAATTGAACTCTTAATTCCTTTGAACTACTTTGACTTCTTTAATACATATAGCAATATATTCGAAGCAGTAATGAATTTTGGATATGCAGACTTTTGTAGGCTTGGATTGATTGATTGCCTCTGGGTCATTCAGAATTTATTAAACTCTTAATCTCTTTCAACTACTTTCACTTCTTTCGTACACTTACCACAATATATAGCAGTTAATATTGTATATGCAGTTTTCATTATTATGAGGTACTTTCACTTCTTAATTATAATAATAAACCCTATATATAGCCGTGAATATATCAAAAACAATATATATAAAACGTTGTTTAAAAACCTATTTAAATAGGTGTCTTAATAAGAAACCACCCAGTAATTTGACTTCTTAAGAAGCCATCCAGTAGCAGTTAATTTTGAATATGCCGATTCATGAAGGTATGAAACGTTGTTTAGAAATATTTAAATAGTTATCGTACTAATAACAACCCACCCACAATTCCAAAAAATAATTGGAAACTATTGCGTTTACAGAGCAGTGATCCAATATATACAAAAACGCAATATTGGATTGATGATGTCATTCGTAGAGTTGATGCTTTATGTTTTAACCATTTGAAAGACAAACATGAGTGGTTAGTCCTTATTTTTCACTACCCATGTGACGACCCTACATGCAAATGTAACTTACATATTAGGATGTGCTACAATGGTCCACGACTTAAAAATACCACCGATGCAAAATCCGACCCTTAACGAGCAAAAAGGCAAAAATGGAACTTGGAATGAAAATTCAGAATCCAAAAATACAAAACGGGGTCAAATGACCGTTTGGCCCTTGGCCACACTTCAAACATGATTTATAAGACCTTATGAAAGAATGAAAATGGAATTCCCACACCCGATGCAACCATGGTGAGACAATGACTTGGCGTTTTTCAATATTTTCCTAATATTTCGAGAAGTCAGAAGTTACAAAAAATTCACTATACATGTCAATGGCCTCCGGCCTCATCTCATACATGTTGAATACATTGAAAGGAGTGCACTTAAGTACACATTACATATATGGAATCAAAGAATACAAGTTTTACATATAAGTCTACAAAATGACATTTCATGCTAACATTTGCATGAAATGGAAACTTGGAAGCTACATAACATCCAAAGAATGCTAAGCATCACGAACCAAGTCTTCTTACCTGAAATATGCCCCAATAATTGATCGGTTGGTCAATTAACATCAACCTTCGCAATAGCACGAATCATTGTAAAATAGGGCTATTGGTCGGGTAAGTCGAACCACAGGGACTACGCTAGTCTAATACAACCTAAATGTCTAGAATCATTCTTAGAATGATGAAGGGTGTATAGAGGTTTTGTTGGATGTCACTTAAGCTAGGAAATTAAAAGTGCATAAAATAATAAATTGCAAGAATTCAAGGGAGTGAAGTACAAGTAAAGAAGGCTAGGGAAATGAATCCACCTCCATCCCTATACACATGCTAGGTTAAGATTAATTTAAGGGGAAAAACAACATATATGATAGTCATGATACATAACAATACTAGGTTGCTATAATATCCTTAAGAAGTTCATTTAATTAGAAAGGCAAGAATAAACCATCAAAGGTTCACATGATCAACTACCTAACTAAAATGTAGCTTAGAACATGCTTACTAAGCCAAGGATTATCAAGCCCTAATTTAAATGGTGAATGCACATAAAGCTAAGAATCAAGTATAGCCCATCAAAGGGAAACCCTAAGCCATGAACTATCTAGGTTCTCCAACTCCATGCCATTAAAACCATTCCATGATCTAACTTCCATTGTCACCATGGAAGTGCAAGCAATATGATTAAGAAAAGCAACCATCCAAGACAAGATGAATAACTCACAATAATCATTTAAAACATTCAACATTCATTACAACAAAAATGAGGCTCTTGACCATGGAAAGACTATCAAAAATACAATGTAATCCCCAAAAATAAACTATACTAACACATGCTTACAAGGGAGGGGTTTCATCACCTCCCTAGATGAGGTTTAGTTACCCATTGGTGAGCTAGAAGAAGGAAGAAGCATCATCCTCATCTCCATTTTCGAGCTCCTACTGTAGCACTCAAGAACACCCTTCTCCTTGCTCTCTTCTCTCTCCTTTCTCTTGCTCAAGATAAAGCTTGATCATATATGTGGCCTTTGGGTAGCCTTTTATGCTCCAACAATACCCTCTCTCCTCCAAGGAACACCTCCAACCACTTCATAAAGAAGGAAGATGGCATTGAGGAAACCAATGTGCAAGTGGGCTGAAATGAGCCATTTCCGAAGGGCATTCTGCCTGATTTTCGAGCACACGCTTGGTGACTTCGAGCACTCTAACTTAGTGCAATGTGCAACATGCTCCTCTTGCTCAGTGCTGACCTATTTTGGGAAAACTGCTATAACTTTGTGCCCCGAACTCCGAATGACGATCTGTTTGAAGCTTTGGAGAGATGATTCAGTGCTTTAAAAACTTCATGTTTTGATGAAGACCCAATTCTCAAGTCTGGTTGGTCGAAAATGGGGAGAAAGGCAGTAAATCAGTGCTGCTAGGCAGTTCTGCGCACCTCTGTTGTGAAGATCATAACTCTCTGCTCCGAACTCCGAATGATGAACCACTTGAAGATTTGGAAAGCTGATTCAGAGCTCTAAATCTTTCATGTTATGAGGGAAGTCCAGTTCTCGAGTTTGGAAGGTCAAAATGGCAAGCAAAGTCCAGGCTCTACTGCTGCCAGAATTCAGCATTGGCACCTTTTGTTGCTCAAGATTCCACAAGGCCTTATTCTTGTTCCATTTTGGCCAATGAACCTGAAAATGCATAAAAACATAGAATTGGAGTTAATCTACATAAAATAATTAATAACTGGACTTTGTTAATGTAATTTAGGGCGCTTGAATATACATTATTCGGCGCTTATCACACCCCCAAACTTACATTTTGCTAGTCCCTTAGCAAAACTACAATGAAAAACATAAAGAAAAGACAACCATGGGCATGCTACTACAAAAATATCTTCCATGGTAAAATGAGATAGAAACATAGCTCAAATACAACTTGAAACAGACAAAAACTGGAGATGGGGTCATTGGGAAAACTACCTTGCATATATGAAGCATTGATATAAAAATTGGCTAAATACATTTCTACATACATGCATCAACATCAAAGTCTATATAAATAACTCAATTATCATCTCTTGAATAGAAATCAACTCTAGCTTCAGTGAAAGTGAATTGGATTCTCAACATGCGGCTTTTACTTTCTTTTCCAATTCCAAGGCACAAGTTTTCAAGTCAATGAATTCCCTTTTACATGAAGTCCCTAAGGCATGATTTTATTTTCAAGACAACTTTTGTTGCTTGTTAACAATTTATTTCAACACATAAGCGAAACATAGAATGGTTGTGCAATGCTGAAGTCCCTTAAGCTTTCTAACCAACCCTTGTAGCAAGCGTTAGGCCAACAACTCCCAAACCAGATGGCTTTAGGGTGCTAAGTGTAGAGACACTCCATAGGGCTTAATAGCTCAAGTTGGAAAGGCTACGAACTCCAACGAACCATGTTTATTACTAGTTTAATTTTTTTTGAATGACCGTGCAATGTTTAAGTCCCTTAAGCTTTCTAACCAACCCTTGTAGCAAGCGTTAGGCCAACAACTCCCAAACCAGATGGCTTTAGGGTGCTAAGTGTAGAGACACTCCTAGGGCTTAATAGCTCGAGTTGGAAAGGCTACGAGGTATCCATCTATCAGGTTCATCAAATCAGATTAACTAGGCCAAGGTCAAGGTCAATCAAGTTGCATGCCTCACAGTTAAGTTTCCAATGTGCATCTGTGCATTGTGAAACTTAAGAGTGTAAATCCAGCAAGAATCTAATTGAGGCATTTATACAGACTACATTGTATTTACATGATCATTTCAACTCAAATTTTTCTTTATTTTCAAAATTTTCAATTGCTTCTATACACAAGGTATTAAACATATGTTTCATCTCCGACAAGTGTCAAGTTATACTATCATTGCTTAGCAAAAATTATGGAACCAAAAATATGCCAAGAATGCTTGATGCACCCCCAAACTTAAACAACACAGTGTCCTCAATGTGGACATGGATGCAAGTGAGAGACAAAAATGACAACGAGTATAAAAGGAACAACAATACCCAGGGGGAGGGAACGGTATTTTGAGACAAAAACCCCCAAACTTGAACTGGACTGCGCAACCTGGAAAGCAACAGGAAGAACCAAAAGAAACAACCACAAACAGCATTAATAGCACAAGCATAAAGACAGAAAACGAATGTATCGAAAGTTAACAGAACATAAAGAATTTGCATTGCAAAAAGAGTTTACATGATGACAAAAAGAGTTGTACAGGGATCATGTCGACCAGAGCAACCTATACATAGCAAATTCTTACAGTGTAAAAGGAAAACAAAATATACAAGAGAAATAGTTACAGAGGAAACAAAAGAGAAGGTCCACACGCGCAACAAGCTACTGGCCAGAAGGTAAACGGGCGAGGATGGAATGGAGGAGAGATTGAGTCTTACGCCGTTCAGCGGAAGCCAAACGACGGTCCTCAGCAGCAACACGGCGATCTTCAGCAGCAAGACGACGATCTTCTTCAGCACGTGAAGAAGACTCACACAGAGCCTGAGTGCACGCGGACAAAGAATGCTCAAAACGATCTAGTCGCGCATGAATACCGGCAATGGAAGCCCGGATGAAAGCCTGGTCCTGGTGAGAGTCGACCGAAGGCTCTACCCTTGCAGTGGCTGCGGCGGTGGAAACTGCCTCAGAAGGAGGAGGAGGTGGAGCGTGGATGAATAGGGGGGCAGGAGGCGGAGGGGTACTAGAATGGCTCAGAACATTGATCCACTGGCGCTGGGTAAAAATTTTAATTTTGTCGCCTTTTGGTTCGTGGGGAGGAACAACGAAACCCTTGTGCTGAAGGAGTCGAGTGATGAAAAACGGCAAAGGCAATTTCCGATTTTCAACTCGCGGAGCCCGTGCATTATGAGCATCATGCCAAAACTTCATAAAGGTGGACCAAATGAGCTCTGGGATGGAGAACCATTGGCCTTGGTCCATGGCATATAAGGCTTGCAGAAAGAGGCCCCGACGCTCGGTGCTGTGCACCAAAGGGCAAACATTGTGCTTGAAGACAGTGTCAATGAACCATAGGCATTCCGGAAGATTGGTCTTGCGGATAAAAGACCGGGGCCGAGTAGGATCGTCAATAGGGCAAATGGCAGCGACAATCTGCGCCACAGTTAATGTATCCGGCTCCTCATATAAAGGGAGATTCTCACGATTGACAATGTCATCGGGGCACTCAATGGGGCAACCAGAAACCTGAATGATGTCGGTCATAGTGAAAGCATAGGCGGTGCCATCAATGGATGTAGTGAGAGAAATGGGTGGCTCTTCAGGGCACTGGAGATTCTGGTAGAAGAGGCGCACTACACGGGGGTAGGCAACCCTGGCAAGGGGTGCGCAAATGTGTTGCAGACGCCGGTTAGTCAATTCGGCTACAGCCCACGAAGTTGTGGGTAGAATGTCAAAGGCATCCGTGAGCGGAAATGAGAGTTCGTAGTTGAGTTGTTTGCGATTCCAAGGATCACGTGGTCGCTCACGAGTGACAGCACGGGCACCTGAAGAGGGTCGAGGAGGGCGAGAAGGACCGGCACGAGACATTTAGAGAGGTGGACTTGGTTGAGGAATTTCAGCGAACACCTGGCGTGCACCACAAAAAGGAGAAGATGGAAGTGAGTGGGATGGAGGAGCAAACCCAAAAAAATTTGGCAAGATAACAAGCTCTAGCATAGAGCAACATCAACAACAAGCAACCCAAGCATCAACAAAATCACCGACATGCAATCCCATCCTCCTTATGATGAAATAAAGACAAGGAAAGGAGAAAAATAGGAAGCTCACATACCTTGGGACAGAATAGGAAATGGGAACTGCAGAGATGTAGGGGTGGTGGCAATGTGGGTGGGCTGGTGGTGGATGAGAGATGGATTGGGTGGTTTGGGTAGAGAGAGGAAGTGGTTGCATGCATTTGGTGCATGGAGGGGTTGGTGGGTGGGTTGCCGAGAGCTGGGTGGTGTGAGGGGGTGAGGGTGTGGGAGTTTGGTGGGTTGAGAGGGAGATGGAGTGGGGAGGTTGGTTGGTTGGTTTGGGGAAGGGAAGGAGCCGAGAGAGAGAGAGGTGGTTGTGAGGTGGAAGAGGGGTTGGTGGTGGTTTTGTGGGTTGAGAGGGAGGGAGCTGCGAGGGAGAGAAGGGGTTTTAAAAGAGAGAAAAGAGAGCTTGGTTCGAGCACTCGAAGGCCCACTTCGAGTGCTCGAAATGGTGGCAGAGAGTTGGGTTTGGCATAGGGTGTGGGCATGAGGAGTTCGAGCACTCGAAGCTTGGTCTTCGAGTGCTCGAAATGTGAGCAGTGGGTTGCAGGGAAGGGTGAGGGGTGCCGAGAGCTGGGTGGTGCGAGGGGGTTAAGGTGGAGGGGTGGTGAGGGTGTTGCATGGAAGGTGGTTATGGTTGGTGTATGTAAGAGAGAGGAACCGAGAAGTGGGGTTGCATGGTTTGGGTTGGGTGGTTTGTTGTTGAGGTTGCCGAGAGATAGGAAAGTTGGATGGAGAGGGTTGGTGGGTGGGTGGTGAGCTGGGTGGTGAGGGTGTGAGGGGTGGCATGCATGCATGGGCGTGCATGCATGCATGGCCGAGAGGGTGGATGGGTGGCTTGAGAGGGTTGGTAGGAGGGTGGTGAGCTGGGTGGTGAGGGTGTGAGGTTCTGCATGCATGCATGGGCGTGCATGCATGTGGATGCAGGAAGGTTGATGGTGTTGGAGGGGTGATGAGGTGAGAGGGGTGGTGAGGGTGTGAGGGGTGGCATGCATGCATGGGCGTGCATGCATGCATGGCCGAGAGGGTGGATGGGTGGCTTGAGAGTGAGGGTTGGATGGTGCATGGAATTCGAGCACTCATTCTTAGAATTGAGAGTGCTCGAAATGAGAGCAGCAGGGTCGGCAGTATGGGTTGAAGAATTTGGAGCACTCAAATTGGAAGTTAGAGTGCTCTAACTGAAGGCAGGAGGCACATGGAAGCTTGGTGAAAGCCTTGGAACATTATGCTTCATTCTTATGCATTGTGAATGTGAATATGATCAACTGAGAGCTGAAGAATTGATACAACTTTGAAATATGCTTCCAAATCAATGCATGGATAGAATAGCTGCACCTTGCATGCATGGATAGAAAGGGAAACTTGGCATGGAAAATTATGAAACTTGGCACACTATTTTATTTTTTTATTATTATTATTATTATTATTATTATTATTATTATTATTTTTTTTTTTTTTTCAATGAGTGTATGGATGATTGCAAGAAGAGTTCCCAACTTTTGCAACCTCACATAATGTATGGATGATTTTGAGAAAATTTTCAAGCTTTGGAACATCTCGTCAATGCATGGATGAGATTAAGAACATTTAAGAAATGCATTAAAAATGAGAGATTGCACATGAGTTGCATGCCAAAGATCCTATGAAATTGCTCGAAAGCGATGGAAATTTCCGGGAATGAAAATTAGAGCTGAGAAGGTCTAAGAGGCCAGTCTAAAATTGCGAAACACAACTGAAGACCATTTCAGAAAAAATCAAATTTTTGGCTTATCTAAACCGTTTCCCAGAAAATTTTTTTTTGTAAGGCACGAGCAATTTCAAAGAGAAGGAAGCTTGGAACATCGAAAGAATTTATTCCCTTGCTTTGCTAAATTTAATGTCGATAGCTAGACCAAGCTAGAGCAGGCACTATTCCTCATAAATGGGATCCGTCAAGGGGACTTCCTCAACTTTTCGGGTTAGAATTGTGCTGTCAATGCAAGGCTTAAGCCTTTGGCCATTTACCTTGAAGAGTGATCCACTTGCAGGATCATGAAGTTCGATTGCTCCATGAGGAAAGACGGTAGTGACAATGTATGGACCATCCCATCTTGACCGGAGTTTACCGGGAAAGAGCTTCAAGCGGGAATTGAAAAGCCAGACCTTTTGTCCCGGGGCAAAAGACTTTTTGACGATGTGTTTGTCATGAAAAGCTTTAGTCTTTGCCTTGTAAATTTTTGCATTTTCATACGCGTCATTACGCAATTCCTCAAGTTCATTTAATTGCAACGCACGATTAGAGCCGGCTTGTTTGAGATCAAAATTGAACCTTTTTACGGCCCAATAAGCACGGTGCTCTAATTCTACCGGGAGATGACATGCTTTGCCAAAGACAAGTCGATATGGTGACATGCCAATGGGTGTCTTATAAGCTGTCCGGTAAGCCCAAAGTGCATCGTTTAGCCATAATGACCAATCTTTGCGGTTCGGTCTAACCGTTTTTTCTAAAATGTGCTTAATCTCCCGGTTAGAAATCTCTACTTGACCACTCGTTTGAGGGTGGTAAGGTGTAGCAACCTTATGAATGACTGAATACTTAGCAAGGACGGATTTGAGATAACGATTTCGGAAATGAGATCCGCCATCACTAATGATTGCTCGGGGTGTACCAAAACGACTAAAGATGTGAGATTGAATGAAATGGATCACGACTTTATGATCATCGGTTTTGGTAGCCGCGGCTTCAACCCATTTAGACACATAATCCACCGCTACAAGGATGTACTCATAGCCATAAGAAGATGGAAATGGTCCCATGAAGTCAATCCCCCACACATCAAAAATTTCAACAATTAAAATGTTGGTGAGGGGCATCATGTCTCTTCGGGACATGGATCCAAGTTTTTGACATCGTTCACACGATTTGCAAAAATTGTATGCATCCCGGAACAAGGTAGGCCAAAAGAATCCGCTTTGAAGGATTTTGTTAGCGGTCTTTTTGGCACTAAAATGGCCTCCACAAGCAAGAGTATGGCAAAAATTTAAAATGCTTGTGGCTTCGGTTTCAGGAATACATCGCCGGATGATTTGGTCCGGGCAATACTTGAATAATTCCGGATCTTCCCAAAAGAAATGCTTGACTTGGGAGAAAAACCGGTCCCTCTCTTGTTTGGACCAATGAGCTGGAATTTTGCCAACCGCAAGATAATTGACAATATCCGCAAACCACGGAAGAGTAGAATGTGAAACTTGAAGAAGTTGCTCATCCGGAAAAGAATCACGGATGGCTGCAAGTTCTGAAGATTTCTCAATAAGTAAGCGAGAGAGATGATAGGCGACAACATTGTCGGTCCCTTTTTTGTCCCGGATGTCAATGTCAAACTCTTGAAGTAAGAGGATCCATCGAATTAAGCGGGGTTTTGTCTCTTTTTTCGCTAACAAATGCCTAAGAGCGGCATGATCTGAAAAGACGATGACCTTGGAGCCAAGAAGATAGGAGCGAAATTTATCCAAGGCGTACACCACAGCTAGCAATTCTTTTTTAGTGGTGGTGTAGTTCAATTGGGCATCGCAGAGAGTTTTGCTAGCATAATAAATGACATGCGGAAGTTTATCCACACGTTGGCCCAAAACCGCCCCTAATGCATAATCGGATGCATCACACATGATCTCAAAGGGAAGAGACCAATTAGGGGGTTTCATGATCGGGGCAGAGGAGAGGAGAATGCGAAGTTTGATGAAAGCTTCCATGCAAGCGTCATCAAAATTGAACGAAACATCCTTGGCTAAGAGATTACACAAAGGCCGTGAGATTTTGCTAAAATCTTTGATGAAGCGACGATAGAATCCGGCATGGCCAAGAAAAGAACGGATTTGACGGACGGAATTCGGAGGAGGAAGATTAGAGATTAACTCAACTTTTGCCTTGTCTACCTCGATTCCCCGCTTAGAAATGACATGTCCTAAAACAATGCCTTCTTGGACCATAAAGTGGCTTTTCTCCCAACTTAGAATGAGATTCGTCTCTTTGCATCTTTGGAGCACAAGAGATAAATTTTTGAGACACGAGTCAAAGGAGGAGCCAAATACGGAAAAGTCATCCATGAAAACTTCCAAGAACCTTTCAACCATATCGGAGAATATGGACATCATGCACCTTTGGAACGTTGCCGGTGCATTGCATAGACCAAAAGGCATGCGTCGATAGGCAAAAGTACCAAAGGGACATGTGAATGTTGTTTTCTCTTGATCTTGGGGGGCGATGGCCACTTGGTTATAGCCGGAATAACCATCAAGAAAACAATAGAAGCTTTGGCCGGCTAACCTTTCTAGGATTTGATCAATAAATGGGAGTGGGAAATGATCCTTCCTAGTTGATGAGTTGAGTTTACGATAGTCAATGCACACACGCCACCCGGTGGTGGTTCGTTGTGGCACGAGCTCGCCCGCTGAATTTTCAACAACGGTGAGCCCGGATTTCTTGGGGACAACTTGTGTGGGGCTCACCCACCTGCTATCAGAGATAGGATAGATGATTCCCGCATCTAGCAATTTGATCACCTCTTTCATGACCACTTCCTTCATGTTTGGATTTAACCGGCGCTGGACCTCTCTAGTAGGCTTTGCGTCATCCTCCATATGAATGTGGTGCATACAAATGGAGGGGTCAATTCCTTTCAAATCTGCCACTGTCCAACCAATAGCTTCTTTATGCTCTTGGAGCACCGCTAAAAGGTTGGTCTCTTGGTCTTTTTGAAGGTCCGAGGCAATAATGACCGGAAGGGTTTGCTTTGGACCAAGGAACACATACTTGAGATGGGCCGGGAGCGGCTTAAGCTCAAGTTGTGGCGGAGATAACAATGATGGGACCGGAGGAGTGGTGGAAAGTTGGGGAAGTGGTTCTTTTGGAATTTTCCAAGGAGGTACATCCATGATAGCATTAATATCAAGCAAGGAATTGACTTCTTGAATGGCTTGATCAACATCAAAGTTTGAGAAGTCAAAATGAGACATGCAAGTTTCAAGGGGATCTTTGCTTAGGATGAAGGGGAGAGATTCTTCGACCACTTCATCAATGACATCCACAAGAAAACAATCATCCTCATTGGAGGGATGTTGAGTTGCATGAAAGATGTGGAGTTTGACTTGCATGTTTCCAAAAGCAATGTCCATCACCCCGGTTCGGCAATTAATCGATGCATTAGCCGTAGCTAAAAATGGTCTACCAAGGATCACGGGAATGTGCTTTTTTGGGTCATGGACTGGTTCCGTATCAAGAACCACAAAATCTACCGGGAAGTAGAATTTGTCCACCTTGATGATGACGTCCTCAAGAATACCTCGTGGATGCTTGACCGATCTATCGGCAAGTTGCAAAACCACGGAAGTTGGCTTAAGATCGCCCAAACCGAGTTGTAGGTAGACCGAGTATGGAATTAAATTCACACTAGCTCCTAAGTCAAGGAGGGCCCTCTCGATTTTGCTGTCACCAATGACGCACGAGATTGTGGGGGCACCCGGATCCTTATACTTCGGGGGAGTGCTGTGCTGAATAATAGCACTAACATTTTCAGTCAACCTCACTTTTTTTGGCAAATGATTTTTAGAAGTGCGCTTTTGAGTGCACAAATCTTTGAGAAATTTTGCATAGGGGGGGATTTGCTTGATAGCATCCAACAGGGGCAAGTTAATCTTCACTTGCTTGAAGATTTCCCACATGTCTTGAATTTTACAATTCTTGTTCCCAAAGTGTGTCGACTCTTGAAGACGTTGAGGAAACGGAGCTTTTGGCTCATAAGTAGTTTCCACATTTGGGGAGACATGTGTGGGATATCCGTGAATGGTATTGGGACAAGAATTTGGATTAGAAGAGCTTGAATTTGGATTTTTCAACGGCGAAACTTCTTCACTTTTGTCTCCATCGACCTTGTTGTCCACCACTCTACCACTCCGAAGGGTGGTGATAGCTTGAACTTGTTCATGAGTCGGCCCACTCGGAGGAGGGGTTTCGTCAATCATATGCATTCCTCTAGGATTTTCAAAAGGTTGAGAGGGAAGCTTGCCCTTGTCCTTTTGAAGCAATTGATTCACCGAGTTAGCTATTTGGCCCACTTGATTTTCGAGATTAGCTATGGATTGAGTATGAGAGTGAACCATTTGGAGAGTAGGCTGCAAGGATGTCAAGAGTTGCTTGTTGGCATCCATTATTTGCTTATTTAATGATTCCATCATTTGCTTATTTGCAGCTACTATCTCGTCAGTTGGACACACAGGAGGTTGATTGGAGACATTTGGATTGTAAGGAGGACGGTAGCTTGAAGAGGCTTGGAAAGGTCTACCTTGATATTGAGAAGAGGGCTGATTTTGCCGCCCTTGGTTTTGGAATTGGGAATTCTGTGGGGCTTGTTGCCGCCATGAGAAATTCGGATGATCACGCCAACCCGGATTGTAGGTGTTGGAATATGGATTGTTCCCGGGCCGCGAGAACATGGCATTAGCTTGCTCTTGGTTGGGACTAGGAAATTGCTCCGATGTGGGGCAATCTTCCGAGAGATGGAATGGACTAGTACATGAAGCACAAACTGAACTTGCCGAATTTTGAGACAATGAAGGAGGAAGATGTGGTGCCATCAATTGATAGAATTTATGAGCGATGGCATCCACTTGAGATGATTCCTCCCTTATTGACTTTGGTTGACAAGGGTTGGTGTTGTTTGGAGTGGTTGCGGTCGGAGCCCTACGAGAATTGTGTTGAAGTGAATTTTCACTCAAATTCTCAAGTAAGGTCCAAGCCTCATCCGCATTCTTGGACATGAACATCCCACCACAAGAAGAATCAACCATGAATCTATGGGTTTCGGTCAAGCCGGCATAGAAAGCTTGCACTAATTGCCATTTTGGGATCAAATGATGAGGACACTTCCGAAGAAGATCTTGTAACCTTTCCCAAGTCTCGTGGAGTTGTTCTCCATCAACTTGAGAAAAGCTTAGAATGGAATGCCTCATTTGGTTGGTTTTACTCACCGGATAATATTTCTTAAGAAATTCTTGTTGCAATTGAGCCCAAGAAGTAATAGAGTTGGGAGCGAGGGAGTTCAACCAATATTTTGCCCTATCCTTTAGGGAGAATGGGAAGAGATGGAGATGGAGTGCATTGTCCGGAAAACCTCTCAACCGGATGGTTGAACAGATTTCAAGGAACTCATCAAGATGCTTGTATGGATCTTCATTATCAAAGCCATGAAATGATGGAAGCATTTGAATGGTACTAGACTTGATCTCATATTGAGCTGCATCGATGTTTGGCATCACTATGCAAGATGGAGAAGCATAGGTGGTAGGGATGAAATGATCTCTAAGAGTCATTGGTTCTACATTAGGAATTTCAGCCCTTTCTTTCCCCGGATTTCCTACGTTATCCCCCATTATATTGAATTCAGTTTCAAGGTCCCTTGTAAGAGTGGGTTCCCTAAGGTTCCGTCTAAGAGTTCTTTCAAGAGAGTTAATATCAATGGGAGAATCGATTGTGGGTAAGGAAAGTGACCTACGACCGAACATCAACAACAAAGCATATACTCAACAAAGCAATTCATCAACCACAACTTCACATACGATGTTCCTTTTCTCCTCAATTATCAAGACAGAAAATGTAAATGGCCACGACAAGGACCGATGCTTGAACACAAAATATAAACAAGATAAGAGCCTCGACAAGGGCTTCACAACTAAATTAAACACATACACAATATTCACAATGCGAAACTAGAAGTCAAGAGACTTACCTGGGGTCCTCTAGACTTACAATTTGCTAGCAATCCCACGGCGAGCTCCGAGTCCCTAGAATCTTACAACACGAAGATGATCAAAACACACAAGGAATATTCACAAGACACAATATTCACAATCAAACTAAAATTAACCCTAAACTTTGGTTGCTAAACCGTTTGCAGTCCCCGGCAACGGCGCCAAAAATTGATCGGTTGGTCAATTAACATCAACCTTCGCAATAGCACGAATCATTGTAAAATAGGGCTATTGGTCGGGTAAGTCGAACCACAGGGACTACGCTAGTCTAATACAACCTAAATGTCTAGAATCATTCTTAGAATGATGAAGGGTGTATAGAGGTTTTGTTGGATGTCACTTAAGCTAGGAAATTAAAAGTGCATAAAACAATAAATTGCAAGAATTCAAGGGAGTGAAGTACAAGTAAAGAAGGCTAGGGAAATGAATCCACCTCCATCCCTATACACATGCTAGGTTAAGATTAATTTAAGGGGAAAAACAACATATATGATAGTCATGATACATAACAATACTAGGTTGCTATAATATCCTTAAGAAGTTCATTTAATTAGAAAGGCAAGAATAAACCATCAAAGGTTCACATGATCAACTACCTAACTAAAATGTAGCTTAGAACATGCTTACTAAGCCAAGGATTATCAAGCCCTAATTTAAATGGTGAATGCACATAAAGCTAAGAATCAAGTATAGCCCATCAAAGGGAAACCCTAAGCCATGAACTATCTAGGTTCTCCAACTCCATGCCATTAAAACCATTCCATGATCTAACTTCCATTGTCACCATGGAAGTGCAAGCAATATGATTAAGAAAAGCAACCATCCAAGACAAGATGAATAACTCACAATAATCATTTAAAACATTCAACATTCATTACAACAAAAATGAGGCTCTTGACCATGGAAAGACTATCAAAAATACAATGTAATCCCCAAAAATAAACTATACTAACACATGCTTACAAGGGAGGGGTTTCATCACCTCCCTAGATGAGGTTTAGTTACCCATTGGTGAGCTAGAAGAAGGAAGAAGCATCATCCTCATCTCCATTTTCGAGCTCCTACTGTAGCACTCAAGAACACCCTTCTCCTTGCTCTCTTCTCTCTCCTTTCTCTTGCTCAAGATAAAGCTTGATCATATATGTGGCCTTTGGGTAGCCTTTTATGCTCCAACAATACCCTCTCTCCTCCAAGGAACACCTCCAACCACTTCATAAAGAAGGAAGATGGCATTGAGGAAACCAATGTGCAAGTGGGCTGAAATGAGCCATTTCCGAAGGGCATTCTGCCTGATTTTCGAGCACACGCTTGGTGACTTCGAGCACTCTAACTTAGTGCAATGTGCAACATGCTCCTCTTGCTCAGTGCTGACCTATTTTGGGAAAACTGCTATAACTTTGTGCCCCGAACTCCGAATGACGATCTGTTTGAAGCTTTGGAGAGATGATTCAGTGCTTTAAAAACTTCATGTTTTGATGAAGACCCAATTCTCAAGTCTGGTTGGTCGAAAATGGGGAGAAAGGCAGTAAATCAGTGCTGCTAGGCAGTTCTGCGCACCTCTGTTGTGAAGATCATAACTCTCTGCTCCGAACTCCGAATGATGAACCACTTGAAGATTTGGAAAGCTGATTCAGAGCTCTAAATCTTTCATGTTATGAGGGAAGTCCAGTTCTCGAGTTTGGAAGGTCAAAATGGCAAGCAAAGTCCAGGCTCTACTGCTGCCAGAATTCAGCATTGGCACCTTTTGTTGCTCAAGATTCCACAAGGCCTTATTCTTGTTCCATTTTGGCCAATGAACCTGAAAATGCATAAAAACATAGAATTGGAGTTAATCTACATAAAATAATTAATAACTGGACTTTGTTAATGTAATTTAGGGCGCTTGAATATACATTATTCGGCGCTTATCACACCCCCAAACTTACATTTTGCTAGTCCCTTAGCAAAACTACAATGAAAAACATAAAGAAAAGACAACCATGGGCATGCTACTACAAAAATATCTTCCATGGTAAAATGAGATAGAAACATAGCTCAAATACAACTTGAAACAGACAAAAACTGGAGATGGGGTCATTGGGAAAACTACCTTGCATATATGAAGCATTGATATAAAAATTGGCTAAATACATATGCAACAAGAATCATAATATATATACATATATGAAATAAGTCAAGATTTGGGATAATCCAAGGAACACGATATGATGGATGTTTGAAAATTTATTAACATGAATTGTACTTTCAATACAATTAAGCAAGGTTTGGGATGATCCATACTACACGGCAAGAAGCATACTTGGAAGCAAGAACAAGACATAATATCTATGCTAGTAAACAAGGATGGAATACGCGACATGAAGTATACTTGAAATCACGAATAAGGTATAATATCTATGCTAATGACAAGATTAGCGCATTCTAATTTACACGATAGGAGTCATACAAGAAATCAAGAACAGGGCATATTATATATGCAAGTAAACAAGATTGGAACATTCCGGTTAACACGACATGAAGTATACTTGAAATTAAACAAGATTGGAGCATTTCACATAACACGACAAGTTTAAATCTTCAAGGAATAGCAACTTGAAATTTAAAGGGTGAAATCAACCAATGTGGACACTTGGATATCGCCCGGATTAAAACCATATTTTGAGATCACTTTAGGGCTACTAACCCATGGGTACCTTTCCCCTAGTGCGCATTATAGTTGTAGGAGGACATTCCCCCATACTAGAACCAAGTCCTAGCCATGACAATTCTTGATTGATATCCCAAGTCCCAAAATCAACAAGTTGTGCAAGTCAAAATTGTATCAAATACAAGAAATGCATTAACCACGTTTCATGCACAACCAAGATTTTGGAACATACAAGTCATGCCCAAAGTACTAAACTATGATGGCATGCGAAATGTCAGGAAATCATAGTATGCATCTATATACATTATAACCAAGGTACATAGCATAAGGATTCCATTGAAGTAGATATACCACAAGTATAAGATACATGATTCAAGTACTCACTAAGCAACACATGTGTAAGTAAACCATTCCAAGACAAATGAGCAAGTTCATTAAATACATTAATGAAACTAAGATACAAGGGATCACGATGCTTGATAAAAGGTACAAGTTCTTGAAATGCAAGTCAAATTCATAAGTTTAATAAGAATTCAATAACAAGGCATGATTAACTCGATGGAAGCATACAAGGGAATTTAATCTACTTAAGGGATTAAATTATCAAAGTTACAAGGCAAGTCAAGGATTATGTCATGGACGAATTTAATGTCAAATTACAAGTTCATTGCATACAAGACACCACCATGTGAGTTAAGTCCATGGAACCATTGAATGGATTTTAATTAATTCCATTAATTAAAATCTTTAGTTTTTGAAAGTCTTCTAAATGATCTTAATTTAATGTATATTATACAACATGTTAAAACTTGATTTAAAAGCACAATACAAGTGGATTCTAAGCAAGATACAGCCATGAGTATTAAACTTTAATACTAGAAAAATAATAAATAATAGATTTCAAAACCTAATCAAATATTCTAGATTTAATATATATGAAACTAGATGACATGTACATCATGAATATTAAGTCGAAAATCAAATGGAGTGAATAGTACACTCGGGGAAAATTAATTAATCAATTAATTAAATATTCTCTAAATTTTTAAACAACTCCGATTACTCTCAATTTAATCTATGTTAAAGAGTATGCTAGGGCCTAATATGATATGCTAACACATATTGATTTCAAGCTAGTTAAGGCCATGTGAATTAATCTTTCACCTAAGATAAATATTAAATAAAATCTTTAATACTTATTTAAATGCTCTAATTTTAATACATGACAATGAGAATATCATGGGGCAATATAGTATCATGCTACATGTTTAAACCAAGTCATGAGTAACCGGAAAAATCAGATCCCGTACAAGAAAAATAAATAATAAAATCTCTAGATTTTATATTTAATCATGCCAACAAGTTGTATAAATATCACAAGCATGCTATATAACAAGAATTTAAATCTAGAACATCCCCTACCTCAATTTGAGATGAAAATCTCAAATCCCCACTGAAACGAAAGTGCTCCGAATCCGACGATACCAAGAGGTTTTGTCGGGGACAACACTGTGAACAAGAATCTGGAAGAAGCCCCATGAAAATCCCAACTTGACTCCAAACCCAAACTCAAAAAATCATCGGAAATGGATTCTAATAAGGGCATAAGATGCGCGGTGTCAAGACAAGCATTAAACGTTAAGGCCGAAGACTTTTCATCAAAGAAAAGTGAACCAAAAGAGGAGAGAGAAGATGACAGCCATGGAAGGCTATGGGATCTGGTCCAGAATGTGTGGGGAAGAAGAGGAAAATTATGTTTTAATTTTTCAAATCCCCTATTTATAGAAAATCACAAAAAGTGCCCCGAATGGGCCTCGCCGGGTCTGGAAAAGTGGATTTTGAGCAGACGCACTCAAACGGCAAAACTCCATGAAGGAAAAAGATTCAAAATGAGAAAATATGAATAACGGAAGAAACGACATCAAAAACCGAGTCCCGACTAGAAAGTTATGCCCCGAACAAGTTCGGCGGCGGCGGTGGGGTCTAGAAATCCTGAAACTGGAGAAAAATGACCAGAATGGAATTCTATGAGTACACGACTCAATGAAATGTGAAAATGAATCCCATACAAGGATCCAGGCTCCAGACAAGATATTTTGCAATAACTTTCGTTAATTGCACAATGGCCCCTACAAAAAGGGTTAATTGCAAAACTGTCCTAGAATGAAAATATCTTCCAAAAGATATTTTCTTAGATACCCCTGAAATAAAATATCTTCAAACGATATTTACGAAAAATACCCCAAGAAATGAAAATCATTCTGAAGAATTGTGCATCCATGCACCTATAGACACCGGGAGCAACCAGAGTACTTTCTTGAAAAAGTACAGATACGTATTTCGAGGAAACCACTGAAGATGAAGACATGTGAAGTCAAAAACTAACTCTGAGCACGAAAAGTGAGGTTGTGCCAAAAACTGACAAACGGAGATAAGACAGAATAGGGAAAAGACGAAATAGCGCATAGTGTCCGAAAAGTAAAAATGCGGAAATGACTCGGTCCTCAAAGGAAGTTGTCAATCCACATGAAAAAGTCTCAGAAACCATTTCCGAGCACTCGAGAAGACACTAAGCGACAAGAAACAGAGCTCAGAAAAGAAAATTAAACGGAAAAAATTTATCCATAAAATTTCAGGAAAAAAGAAAGGAAGGCAAATGACCGGGTCGTTACAACCTACCCTCCTTAAAGGAATTTCATCCCCGAAATTCAGAACACACCTGAAAAGAACAGAGCAGGGACTAAACAAAAGGTCAAACGAAAGACAGCTCATAAAGCACTGAAGAACAAGTACAGAAGTCTCAAGATCCACTGAAGGAACGCGAAACACGAACTGAGATGTCACCTCTTACAAATCGGCACGTTAACTCAACGTCAACCACCAAGAGAATCCCAAGACAACAAAACGCTGAATCACGATAAAAGAAGAGAGTGACAAGGCATTACGAATAGCGACCAGAACCTGCCTACACTTACTCGTCAGTAAGATAGCATGACAGTATAAGGCAATAGTCCATAACATGCCCTAGAAGGGAACTTTTCAGTACAAATGACATCAATGTTAGAAACGATCATTACCAAAAGCTCTGCAGGAACCAGGCATCTGCGAGAGTTGGGGTAGCTAATCCCAAAACTCTGACAATAATGACACTGGCACCATACGCTTAAGGCCTTAGATTTAGAAGCCACAAGGGAAAAGGAAATGAAACGGTGCCTCCCTAGCCCACGTCTCACTCCACCAGACAAGGAAAAGGAAATGACTCGCAATCCTCTACGCTCACATGAGCCTTACTTGCATCAATCGACAGAACAGACAAGAAAGTTCCCTACATGGGTCCTTATGGAATGAATTTCTCCTATCCAAGGAAGAAACTCATGAAACAAGAATGCATCCAAGGGATACGACAGATCCTAAGAGACAATGTCAAAACTAGACATAAAAGTATACAGCTAGCATGCATCATAGTAATGGACTATCTACTCAAGGTGCCACATAAGCAAACAGACATGTTATCAAATCAAAACATGTTATCAAGAGCATATATACACATAAAGTATGCTTAACAAATAATAGATGTCTCAAAACACCTAAGCATGTGAACATGTTATCATACAAGACATGTTATCAAATAAGGCATGTTATCAAGATATAAATGACACATCAAAGCAAAACAACGTGAGCATGATATGCACCCAAAACCCGTCGTCCAAGGTATTCGAACCCGGAGGCTCTGATACCACCTGTGATGACCCTGCACGCAAATGTAACTTACCTATTAGGACGTGCTACAATGGTCCACGACTTAAAAATACCACCGATGCAAAATCCGACCCCCCAACGGGCAAAAAGGCAAAAATGGAACTTGGAATGAAAACTCGGAATCCAAAAATACAAAATGGGGTCAAATGACCGTTTGGCCCTTGGCCACACTTTAAACGTGATTTATAAGACCCTATGAAAGAATGAAAATGGAATTCCCACACCCGATGCAACCATGGTGAGACAATGACTTGGCGTTTTTCAATATTTTTCTAATATTTCAAGAAGTTAGAAGTTATAAAAAACTCACTATACATGTCAATGGCCTCCGACCTCAACTCGTACATGTTGAATACATTGAAAGGAGTGTACTTAAGTACACATTACATATATGGAATCAAAGAATACAAGTTTTACATATAAGTCTACAAAATGACATTTCATGCTAACGTTTGCATGAAATGGAAACTTGAAAGCTACACGACATCCAAGGAATGCTAAGCATCACGAACCAAGTCTTCTTACCTGAAATATGCCCTAGTAACGTAGGGGTAAGCAACATAAAGCTACTCGTAGGAGATGAGCATGCATCGACCTAAGATTTTACAATTTTATCACTTTAAGGTGAAATATGTCAAAGGGGCTCATACCACCTAACGTCTATGTCAAAGTGAGACTCAGGGCGCATCCTAAGCTATCATGGAGCATATGCAACAAGAATCATGATATATATACATACATGAAATAAGTCAAGATTTGGGATAATCCAAGGAACACGATATGATGGATGTTTGAAAATTTATCAACATGAATTATACTTTCAATACAATTAAGCAAGGTTTGGGAAGATCCATACTACATGGCAAGAAGCTTAGTCGGAAGTAAGAACAAGGCATAATATCTATGCTAGTAAACAAGGATGGAATACGCGACATGAAGTATACTTGAAATCACGAATAAGGTATAATATCTATGCTAATGACAAGATTAGCGCATTCTAATTTACACGATAGGAGTCATACAAGAAATCAAGAATAGGGCATATTATATATGCAAGTAAACAAGATTGGAACATTTCGGTTAACACAACATGAAGTATACTTGAAATTAAACAAGATTGGAGCATTTCACACAACACGACAAGTTTAAATCTTTAAGGAATAGCAACTTGAAATTTAAAGGGTGAAATCAACCAATGTGGAAACTCGGATATCGCCCGGATTAAAACCGTACTCTTGAGATCACTTTAGGGCTACTAACCCATGGGTACCTTTCCCCTAGTGCGCACTATAGTTGTAGGAGGACATTCCCTCGAACTAGAACTAAGTCCTAGCCATGACAATTCTTGATTGATATCCCAAGTCCCAAAATCAACAAGTTGTGCAAGTCAAGATTGTATCAAATACAAGAAATGCATTAACCACGTTTCATGCACAACCAAGATTTTGGAACATACAAGTCATGCCCTAAGTACTCAACTATGATGGCATGCGAAATGTCAAGAAATCATAGTATGCATCTATATACATTATAACCAAGGTACATAGCATAAGGATTCCATTGAAGTAGATATACCACAAGTATAAGATACATGATTCAAGTACTCACTAAGCAACTCATGTGTAAGTAAACCATTTCAAGACAAATGAGCAAGTTTATTAAATACATTAATGAAACCAAGATACAAGGAATCACGATGCTTGATAAAAGGTACAAGTTCTTGAAATGCAAGTCAAATTCACAAGCTTAATAAGAATTCAATAACAAGGCATGATTAACTCAATGGAGCATACAAGGGAATTTAATCTACTTAAGGGATTAAATTATCAAGGTTACAAGGCAAGTCAAGGATCATGTCATGGACGAATTTAATGTCAAATTACAAGTTCATTGCGTACAAGACACCACCATGTGAGTTAAGTCCATGGAACCATTGAATGGATTTTAATTAATTCCATTAATTAAAATCTTTAGTTTTTGAAAGTCTTCCAAATGATCTCAATTTAATGTATATTATACAACATGTTAAAACTTGATTTAAAAGCACAATACAAGTGGATTCTAAGCAAGATACAGCCATGAGTATTAAACTTTAATACTAGAAAAATAATAAATGATAGATTTCAAAACCTAATAAAATATTCTAGATTTAATATATATGAAACTAGATGACATGTACATCATGAATATCAAGTCGAAAATCAAATAGAGTGAATAGTACACTCGGGGCAAATTAATTAATCAATTAATTAAATATTCTCTAGATTTTTAAACAACTCCGATTACTCTCAATTTAATCTTTGTTGAAGAGCATGCTAGGGCCTAATATGATATGCTAACACATATTGATTTCAAGCTAGTTAAGGCCATGTGAATTAATCTTTCACCTAAGATAAATATTAAATAAGATCTTTAATACTTATTTAAATGCTCTAATTTTAATACACAATAATGAGCATATCATGGAGTAATACAATATCACGCTACATGTTTAAACCAAGTCATGAGCAACCGAGAAAATCAGATCCCGTACAAGAGAAATAAATAATAAAATCTCTAGATTTTATATTTAATCATGCTAACAAGTTGTATAAACATCACAAGCATGCTATATAACAAGAATTTAAACCTAGAACATCCCCTACCTCAATTTGAGATGAAAATCTCAAATCCCCACCGAAACGAAAGTGCTCCGAATCTGACGATACTGAGAGGTTTTGTCGGGGACAACACTGTGAAAAAGAATCTGCAAGAAGCCCCATGAAAATCCCAACTTGACTCCAAATCCAAACTCAAAAAATCATTGGAAATGGATTCTAATAAGGGCATAAGATGCGCAGCGTCAAGACAAGCATTAAACGTTAAGGCCGAAGACTTTTCATCAAAGAAAAGTGAACCAAAAGAGGATAGAGAAGATGGCACCCATGGAAGGCAGTGGGATCTAGTCCAGAATGTGTGGGGAAGAAGAGGAAAATTATGTTTTAATTTTTCAAACCCCCTATTTATAGAAAATCACAAAAAGTGCCTCGAAAGGGCCCCGCCGGGTCTGGAAAAGTGGATTTTGAGTAGACGCGCCCAAACGGCAAAACTCCATGAATAAAAAAGATTCAAAATGAGTAAATATGAATAACAGAAGAAACGGCATCAAAAACTGAGTCTCGACCAGAAAGTTATGCCCCGAACAAGTTCGGCGGCGACCGGGTCCAAAAACCCTGAAACTGAAGAAGAATGACCAGAACGGAATTCTATGAGTACACGACTCAACAAAATGTGAAAATGAATCCCGTACAAGGATCCAGGCTCCAGACAAGATATTTTGCAATAACTTTCGTTAATTACATAATGGCCCCTACAAAAAGGGTTAACTGCAACACTGTCCCAGAATGAAAATATCTTCCAAAAGATATTTTCTTAGGTACCCCTAAAATAAAATATCTTCAAAAGATATTTATGAAAAGTACCCCAAGAAATGAAAAAGATTCTGAAGAATTGTGCATCCATGCCCCTATGGACACTGGGAGCAACTAGAGTACTTTCTTGAAAAATTAAAGATACGTATTTCTAGAAAATCTCTGAAGATGAAGACATGTGAAGTCAAAAACTAACTCCGAGCATGAAAAGTGAGGTTGTGCCAAAAACTGACAAACAAAGATAAGATAGAATAGGGAAAATACGAAATAGCGCATAGTGTCCGAAAAGTAAAAAAGCAAAAATGACTCGGTCCTCAAAGGAAGTTGTCAATCCACATGAAAGAGTCTTAGAAACCATTTCTAAGCACTCGAGAAGACAGTAAGTGACAAGAAACAGAGCTTAGAAAAGAAAATTAAATGGAAAAAATTTATTCGTAAAATTTCAGGAAAAAAGAAAGGAAGGCAAATGACCGGGTCGTTACAACCCATGCATGAAAGAGTATATATTTCAATAAAGGTTTGGACTGAAATTTACATATCATGTTGTAGGGAAATTGAAGAGCTTGGAAATGCACCGTGGACGCTGACATGGGAAGGGTACGGTGTAGTAGAGCATGTACTTGGAAGTGAGGGGCCAGAATATGTAATCGGAGATAGGTGTACGTACATACAATATAGCTTTCAGTCCAAGAATTATGATGCAAGGTTTATAAGAGGAGTGATATGTGTCATAAGATTCTATTATTTATATATTTAAAATTCAAAGTTTTGTATAATAATATCATTCTAACTTTTATTTGCATTATCACAGGTGGATTGGATTGTCTTCAACAAACGTAGAGGCTTAAAATTCCTGCCTCGAAATAGGTTTCAGTCGTTATATGCCATGTGTATTGCATTACTGTTTTCTATTGATGATGACAAGGAGGCCGGAATTCATTTATTAAATTTATTATAGAGAAATGAGCATCTGCGGACAACATTAAAGACTACCCGGAAAAAAATGCTAACATTAATTAACAAACAAGATTGTGGGAATGCTAGATTCTTTAAATATGTTCCTCAATGTTGTTCGCAAGGGAACCACATTAACTGGCGATTTTGGATTTTGAACGAGGATGTCATAACTTGCCATCATTGTTGGTGTGATTTAAATGTCATGTTGTTGTAAGGAAAACTTTCAACAAATTACATTGATGGCTTATTTTAAATGTGATGTTATTTACGTAAGTGTTGGGATTTTGTTTACCTAAAGATTGGACTTTTATGTACTTAATTCTTGGTGTTTAATGTACGAATATATTAGGATTTAATGTAGGTAAATGTTGGTATGTTATGTATGAATTATGTTGACAATTTCTCCTTTGTATTTGTTTCTTAAATATTTTTTTGGACAATATTAGAGTCAAATTTTTAAAATTCAAAATTTGAAAAACTTACCGTTTCTGTACTTTGATTGGCACTACTATTTATGGAGTCCTATAAATCATGACTTCCTAAATTTACTTCATATGAATTACGGTTATATTCTTCTCCTACTTGCACATGGACTCCTATGTTTCATAAACTAGCAGGTGTTCTTGCAAATCCAATAACTAAAGATCATCAATGGCCACTGATGAGTGCTGAATATATGCATATTTGAGCCCCTAATTACGTACAAGTGAAGGCCTAAAGTGATACTTTTATTCACAGTTAAACTAATTTATGTTTAATATATGTTTTTAGGTACTTTCCCAGAAAGATGGTTAAAACTGGGACTTTATAATGATATCGAAGCTTATAGAGTCGTTGCCTGTCATTCAGAGCAAGCCGAGAACTAAATTGGTGAAGTTTGAAGCAATTGAAGCCTTAGAGCTAGAGCCCAAGTGTTGAGGTTCGAGCATTACAACAAAGAAAAGAAGAAAAGTCAACAAGGGCAAATGCTCGAGCATCAGTACCTTGATGCTCGAGCCTTACTGCAAAGATACTCGAGCCTTACTACAAGGGTGCTCGAGCCTTAACTAAAGGTGTTCGAGCCTTTACCCTGAAGCTCGAGAATGAGGCGTCGGAAATTAATGAGTTGATTTTAAATGAAAAGGCTATGCTCCAGGTCTCGTACATTACCCCCATGATCGAGCACTAACCATTGATGCTCGAGTAATGAGCCCCTGATGCTCGAGCTTGGTACCTATTGCTTGAGCCCATGAAGCTTGGATCGAGCAATGTTAAAGGAGTTCAACCCTAAAAATATTCTAAGTGTTGAAGAAAAATACGCTTCGGAAAATAGTTGAAGAAAATTGGCTACGTGTCAATGTGATAATCGAGCACCATTCACTGATGCTCGAGCATCTATCCAGAGAAGCTCGAGCATTTGTTCCTGAAGCTCGAGTATGAGCCCTAAAGCTTGAGCATCCGTTCCTGAAGCTCGAGCATTGCATGACATGTCAGACTAAAAGCTGCGGGATCACTCTCTTTACCAGCCGTATCTCATCCTAATTGGGCTGGAAGACCTAAAAGCCCACCAAATACATATTTTATTCTATAAAACAAGGCGTAAGTCTTGATAGAAGGGGTCTAAAATTTCAATCTCTTTTACGGTGATAATTCAGAAGGCTAAAAGAGTGGTGGCTTTTATGGTTTCTACAACCTTAGAAGTGAAGATCTTGAGAAGAGAGGTGCCGTCTGTGATGATGAAGATTAACTTAACACAGATGATATCCAACCTTGTCATGAGTAGCTAAATCCTTTCTTAGGGCACTAATGTAACCCAACTTTGTATTATGGTTTGATTGTTTCAACTTTGGGTTTTACTTTAATTTATGATGTTTTCTTGATTATATGACTAAGAGAACTTGAGACAACTCAAGTGGATTTTTCATGCTTTAATAGATTATAAACTATTACTACCTTGTCTTAGATGTAATAGTCTATTTTATATTCTTAACCTAACTTGTTATACGATATCTGGCAGAGCCCTACTGGACACAAGAATAGAGGTCATATAATGGTATTCCAACGTATTTTACAAAAAAATATTTTCATAATCTATGCTTAGGAAATGTGGTTCATTCACAAAGTAGTTAAAATAGGTAAAGTAGGTAGGTGAATAGTTCACGCTAACCGTAGATAGGTTATAGTTAGCTAATCTTGTAAAACATCTTTCTTTAACTCCGAATTGAATGAATGTTATTGAGTTCAATTCTTTTAGAAAATATCATAGTTAAATTCCCAGAGTTAGTATAATTAACCATAATATGATGGTTGTGGTGAAATCAAAGCCCTAAGACCCACTTTCTTTGATTATTAATTTAGTTTAATAATTTAATATTTTGTTTTAATTCTAGTTTGTTAAACCGTGACAACCAACAAACTTTCCAACTAAGTTACTTGTAAACCCTAAACGAAGTTAAAAACTGGAATACAAATCTCTTCTCCCTGTGGGTTCGACATCCTCTTTGCACAGAGCTATATCCTACATGATATCGTATGATTGCGAGAGAAAAATAGACACATCAATTTTTGGCGCTGTTGCTGGGGAGATTAGTTTTTGCTTTAGTTTTTAATTAGTTATTTTGGTTTACCAGTCTTTGGACTTTCTGATAACTCATCTTACTTCTTTTTCTTTTCAGGTACAAATTAACGGTGAGGACAAAGACGCTTAAGGAAGAAAAGTTTTGGTTTATTAAAACTTTTGTGAGTTCTTATTGTTTTTTTGTTACTTGGAATATTTTCTTTTTGCTACTGTTAGGATTAGTGGAACTAGTGCATGTTAACTCACCAAACTAGGTCAAAACCTTTAGTGCATTATCCTGAAGTAGAGAGAACTTTGAGTCAGTTGAGAAAGCTTAAAAAACATTTGAATAGTATAGATAGTTCATCTGAAACTATGGCTGAACTACATATAGCACCGGGTAATAATGGTAATGGTAATAGAGAACATGTTCCACCTATTCCTCCACAACAACAATTGAGGGACCATTTCATTCCTACCACATATACTTCTCCTTCATACTTTGTTTTTCTGGATGCTGAAACAACCTATTTTGAGATCAAGCCTGCTATGATCCAAATGCTTCCTACCTTCCATGGGTATGCAACAAAGGATCCCTATAAGCACTTGGATGTGTTTTTGGAATTGTGTTTGACTACCAAGTTGAATACTTTGTCTAACGATTCATTTAGAATGCATCTTTTCCAATTATCTCTTAAAGATAAAGCAAGAACATGGTTGCAATCCCTTCTAACAAATTCCATATCTACATGGGATATGTTGCAACATGAGTTCTTGAAGAAATATTACACTGTGGGTAAAACCACACAAATGAGGAGAGAAATCATGGCATTCTCCTAAATCCTGGGAGAACAGCTTCATGATGCATGGGAGAGATATAATGATCTTCTAAGAAAGTGTCAACACCATGATATTGCTCAATGGCACTTAATACAGATTTTCTATGATAGTCTTACTGATTCGTATTAAAACATGGTAAATGCTTCCAGTAATGGAGCTTTTTTGCGTAAGAGTTCGGCTGACGCTTGGGAACTGTTTGAGGCCCTAAGTGAAAACTCAGTGCAACATGCTTCTTCCTTTAGGTCTAGGTCTTCACCTGGAATGCATAAGGTTGAAAAAATTTATGAGGTAGATAAATCTAATGAGTTAGCCGCTCAAGTAGAAGCTTTAAACCGTAGGTTTGATCAAATCCTATCATTTGGCTTTGTTCCTGTTGCTAATTCACAAACTGCCTTGCCAAAGGAAGTTTGTTCCATCTGTGTTAATTCAAATCATTTTGCTGATGCTTGCCCTATTCTGGGACAATCATCTAAGATCCTACAGGTTCAAGTGAATGCTGTATTCTCTAGGCCAGCTTATAATCCATATTCATCTACATATAATCCTAGCTAGAGAGATCATCCCAATCTATTATGGCGTAATCCAAATCAAGGAAACACTGTTTCCCAATTTCAGGGGCACTATCAAAATTCATCCAATCCTATGCCATAAAATAATTCTTTTAATCAATCTGGTAATTACCGTCCACCTCAGTTTAGGAATCAATCCACTCAGGCTCCTAATTTTTCACCTCCTCCTAGAAATTTTGCTTTTGAGGAACAAGTACTCAATGCCCTTGGTGAAATTAAAGCCAATACCCAACTTCTAAATTCTCAGTCTCAAGCCATAGCAAATCTAGAGGCACAAGTTAGGCAAATAGCAAGTACTCTATCTTGAGAGAGGATGGAAAGCTGCCTTGTCAGCCAATAGCCAACCCAAAAGGGCAGACTTACATGATTGATGGAACCAATTCCTCAGGCATTCATCATGAGCAAGTTGAGGCTATCACTATATTGAGAAGTGGTAGAGTGGTTGATAAACAAGTTGAGAAGGAACAAGATGAAAAAGAAAGGCTTAGAATTCCCATTGTTCCTATCATTCATAATCCACATCCCAAGGATGCTCCCTCAAGTTCTATTCCACAATCTACCAAAGGAGTTGAAGGTGGAGTCACTTCTTCATCTACTCCTACCCCTGAGAAGCTTATGAGCCAAAAGCACCTTATCCTGAACGTCTCAGTGAACCCTCTCACTTTGGTAAACAAGGGGAGAAATTTCAAGATATGATGGAGGTCTTTAAACAGGTCAAAATCAATCTTCCTCTGCTCGATACTATAAAGCAAATTCCAGCCTATTCTAAATTTCTAAAAGACTTGTGCACTCTTAAAAGAAAATCCAAAAGCCAAGTTCCTAAGAAAGTTTGTCTTACTGAGCATATCAGTGCTATTCTTAAGTATAACACTCCTCTAAAGGTTAAAGATCCTAGTGCCCTTACAATTTCTTGCACCATTGGAAACAATGTGATAGAGCGAGCACTTCTTGACCTTGGAGCAAGTGTTAACCTTATTCCTTACTCGGTGTATGAGAAGTTAGGTTTGGGAGAGTTAAAACCTACATCGGTTGTCCTACAGCTTGCTGACTGTTCTGTCAGACAACCACGAGGTATTGTTGAAGATGTACTCATAAAAGTGGACAAGTTATATTTTTTAGTTGATTTCTTAGTTCTTGATACAGAACCAGTCCACGAGTCAAAAAAGTATATTCCAATCATTCTTGGGCGACCTTTTCTAGCTACAGTAAGTGCTTGCATTAACTGTAGGACTGGAGCCATGGATTTATCTTTTGGAAGTATGAAAGTAAAATTAAATATCTTCAATGCTATTCATCATCCCCACGATGATAGTGAATGCTTCTTCCTTGATGTTATTGATGAGTTGGTTGAGGAATCACTCCCAACTATTTTATCCAAGGATCCTTTAGAAGCTTGTTTGAATCACTTTAATTTTGAAGACTTTGATATTGAATTTTCAATAGCTGAAATGAATTCTTTACTTGACTCCACTCCTATCACATATTTTCCTCCATGGAAATCTAGGTTTAAGCCTCTTCCACCACTTTTTAGTACTCCACCTACTCCTTCTTTAGAGTCTCCACATAAGCTTAAGCTTAAGCCACTATCGGAAAAGCTTAAGTACGCTTTCTTGGATTTAAATGACACCCTCCCGATGATCATTGCTTCCAATCTTACAAGTTCCCAAGAAAGTAGTCTCTTAAAAGTTCTCGATCAAAATAAAGAGGCTATTGGGTGGAGTGTGGCTGATCTGAAAGGAATTAGCCGTACAATTTGCATGCATTAGATTCATTTGGAGGAGGATGCCTAAACATCTTGGGAACTCCAACGAAGATTGAATCCTAATATGAAGGAGATAGTGTTAAAAGAAGTTGTGAAGTTGCTAGATGTGGGAATAATCTACCCCATCTCAGATAGCAAGTAGGTGAGTCCTACTCAAGTTGTACCTAAAAACACAGGTATTATAGTAGTTGAGAATTCCAAAGGAGAATTAGTTCCACAGCGCACCACCATTAGATGGCGTGTGTGTATTGATTACTGAAAACTCAACTCCACTACTAGAAAAGATCATTTTTCACTTCCATTCATTGATCAGATTCTAGAGCGATTGGTTAGCCAGAGCTATTATTGCTTTTTAAACGGATATTCCGGCTATAATCAGGTGGCCATTGATCCTAAGGATCAAGAGAAAACTACTTTCACTTGTCCATTCAGTACCTTTGCATATAGACGGATGCCTTTCATATTATGTAATGTGCCAGCAACATTCCAGAGGTGTATAATATCTATCTTTTCGGACATGGTGGAAAAGTTTCTCGAAGTCTTTATGGATGACTTCTCTGTTTTCGAATCCACATTCGAAAAGTGTCTTCAAAATCTCTCCCTAGTGCTTTAGTGTTGTAGGGAAACTAATCTTATTCTTAGTTGGGAGAAGAGCCATTTTATAGTTCAAGAGGGTATTGTTTTGGGACATATCATTTCAAAGAGAGGAATTGAAGTTGATAGAGCTAAAGTAGACTTGATTTCTAAATTGCCTCCTCCTACCTCCGTAAAGGGAGTGCGATCATTCCTTGGGCACGCTGGGTTCAATCGATGCTTTATTAAAGTTTTCAGTAAGATTTCCCATCCTTTGTGTAATCTTCTTGTAAAGGACATTCCTTTTATCTTTGATGAATCATGTTTAGAAGCTTTTCAAAAGCTCTACTCTCTTCTGTCTTTAGCTCCTATCATAAATCCTCCTAATTGGGCTGTTCCATTTGAAATTATGTGTGACGCATTTGATTATGCTATGGGTGCTGTCTTGGGACAACGAGTGGATAAGCTTCCTCATGTTATCTACTATGCAAGTAAAACCCTTTCAGATACACAATTGAACTACACTACTACTAAAAAAGAGTTGCTTACAGTTGTCTTTGCTTTGGATAAATTTAGATCATATCTATTGGGGTTCCAAAGTCATAGTTTATTCTAATCACTCTGCTTTGAAACATCTCCTTTCCAAAAAGGAAACCAAGCCCCATTTGATTCGATGGATTCTCTTGCTTCAAGAGTTTGATTATGAAATCCAGGATAAGAAAGGTTCAGAAAATGTAGTAGCTGACAATCTTTCTAGAATTCTGATTGAGGATACTTCAACTTTACTTCTAGTTTGTGATTCTTTTCTGGATGAGCAACTATTTGAGGTTTCTCAAAAGGACTTGCCTTGGTTTACTGATATTGTGAATTACCTCGCAATAGGCAAAATTCCTTTATCTTGGTCAAAGTATGAGAAAGATAGATTCTTTTTCCGAATAAGGATATACTATTGGGAAGATCCTCAGCTTTTCAAATACTATGCTGATCAAATCATTCGTAGATGTGATCCTGAGAGTGACTTTCATAGTATTCTAACCTTCTGTCATAGTTTGGCATGTGGAGGTCATTTCAGTGCAAAGAAAACTGCAGCTAAAATTCTTCAGTGCGCTTTCTTTTGGCCTTTACTCTTTCGGGATGCATATTTATTTTGTAGATCATGCCTTAGATGTCAGCAGCTAGGATTGATTTCTAGAATAAATATGATGCCCTTCACTCCAATCTTAGTCATAGAAGTGTTTGATGTTTAGGGTATTGATTTCATGGGTCCTTTTGTTCTGTCTAATAAAAATGAATACATTCTTGTGGCTGTTGACTATGTATCTAAATGGGTTGAAGCAGTAGCTACTAAAATCGCCAATCACACAGTCGTGGTTGAGTTCATTTAAACGAATATTTTTAGTCGGTTTGGTATGCCACGAGCTATCATTAGTGATGGTGGTGCACATTTTTGTAATAGGTATTTCCATACCTTAGTCAAAAGATACTCCATCACCCATAAAATCGTTTCTGCCTATCATTCCCAAACAAGTGGCCAAGTAAAGGTATCCAATTATGAAATTAAGAGAATTCTTGAGAACACGGTTAAGCCAGATCGCAAAGATTGGTCTTATAAGCTAAATGATGCTTTGTGGGCTTACCATACTGCTTTTAAGACTCTGATTGGTATGTCACCTTATCATTTAGTCTATGGTAAATGGTGCCATCTTCCTGTTGAGTTAGAACACAGAGCTTTCTGGGCAATAAAAAAGCTTAATTTTGATATTACATATGCTGGTTCTAAGAGGAAGCTACAATTAACTGAGCTTAAGGAATTACGTAATGATGCTTATGAGAGTGCTAAAGTTTATAAATCAAGGACCAAGGCATTTCATGACAAGCATATCTTACGTAAGACCTTTGAGTCTGGGCAGAACGTTTGGTTGTTTAATACATGACTAAAACTTTTCCCTAGAAAGTTAAAGTCACGTTGGGAAGGTCCATACATGGTTATTTCTGTTACACCTTACGGTGCAATAGAAATACAAGATTGTAAGACTGGACAGTTGTCCCAAGTCAATGGACAGAGACTTAAACCCTATAAAGAGGGTAGTGTGCAGAGAGGCACAGTTGAGGCAGTAGAACTCCATGATCCTATTTACTTGGACTAGAGAAGTCAAGATTCTGTCGAGCTATCGACGTTAAACTTAGCATGCTGTCGAGCTATCGACATTAAACTTAACATTTGTATGTTGTACCGTAGTTTATTTTAATTTTAATTTTGTTATTTAAAATTTTTGATTTAGTTATTTTCTTTTCTAGGTTTTAGGTTTATTTTAATCTTTATTTTGGTATTAGGATAGTTTCGGTTTGAATAAAATGGAAAAAGAAAATAAAAATTGAAAAATCCCAAAATCTAAAAATTTATCACAATGCTCGGGCATGCAAGTTACTGCTTGAGCATCAGCCGCTCCAGGCTCGAGCATCAATACCTAAAGCTTGAGCCTTCCATCATCGTGATGTGTAAGGATACATGTCGGTATGCTCGAGCTCATACCCTTGAAGCTCAAGCATCAAGATCAAAAAGGTTAAAATCAGGAAACTAAGGACTCCGATTCCTAACAGAAGAGGGACGGACATCCCTTATAAAGTCCTTCCACATTCTCTCCATATTTGTGTTTGGTGAAATTTCATACTCTCATCATGGATCTGGAGGAGACATACATTGAGGTAACAGTTCTTGTTCTTCTTCCTTCCATTATTTTTTCTAAGGATTCATTAATTTCTAAATCTAGAAAGGGAAGAATGAGTTGCTACTTGGATGCATAATTCTTTGCACATTTATCTTCGATTCATTATTCTTGATCAACTTGTGCTTGATTTATGAATTGAATTCTGAAACTCTATTTGATGAAGTCCAGGTGAAGCTTGAGCATCCGCAGCTTAAGGCTCGAGCATCGGTATCACATGCTCGAGCATCACTCTTTGAAGATAGGGATGGTTTGTCCTACTCCTTCTAAGCATGCTAGGATGAGTAAGGATGATTTGCCAAGTGCTTAGAAAGAGATTCCAATTTCTTATGAAACAACATTTGATTATCAGGCGTTCATCAAGGATCCTCGCACTAGATGGGCTATGAAATCTTTCAGCTACAGGCACCTTCTTTATCTTATAGTCCCTATTACTCAGGTAGCTTATCCTCGTCTTGTCCGTTTGTTTAATCTTAATATGATTTATAGTGAGGATGACCCTTGGGAGCTTAGGACTACGGTTGATGGCCATGAATTGATTATTAATCTTAATGCTATTGTTTCAACTCTAGAATGTTATAATATGCTTCCTGAGGTTATAGATGAAAGACGTAGTTGTCTTGTTTTCACACCTTTCCCTAGAGTACTAATTGCTACAAGTCTGATTAAAAAATTATGTGATGGTCAATTCAGTAGGAGAAAGCGTAGTCGTATTACCAATTCCTAAGAGGTTGTGGATTCTAGATTCTATCATCTCTGCTAATGTCCATCCTCTTGGACATAAGACTATTAGGAATACTGATTTTCTCCAAGCACTTTATACTATTCAGTTTGAGTAGTGGTATTCATTCCCTAGGATGATTTTCTGTCAGCTACTGGCGTTTTGGTCTGAGATTGGACCACATAAGGATATTCCTACACATGCGTTGCCTTTTCCATATATGATTACCAGGATGTTAGAGCTACAGGGTTATGTGATATGTCATCGAGAAGAGTCGTGCAATGAATCGCCACAGTTTGGAATGAAGGAATGGGATAAGGTGTGGAGACATATACCGGCACATCACCATGATGCTGTGGAGTTTGGTGACGAGGGTTACATTGCAATTATTATTAGGAAAGATGATGATGATGATGAGGCTACATTGGAGGAGTTGGAACTCTCTAATAGCCATACTTCACTGATGAGGAGACCCGCTCCTACAGTCCAGCCTGAGAGTTGTTCTCAGGTTAAGATTAGAGATTTATAGGCTAGGGTGGCCGAGGTGCAAGATGGTCAGATGTTGCTGCGGCAGATACTGGCTGCGCAGCAGAGCATATTAGAGGAGCTACTTCGCCGTGCTCCGTCCACTCCAGCTACTTCTTCAGATCCACCACCACCACCTACGGATTAGTTCTTAGGACTTTTCTGTATTTTTGTTGACTAAGGTAGTTCTTTTTGGCTGTATTTATTTTCTATATGATGTATAGCTGCCCTAAGTCTTTCTATTTAAAAGCACTGTACTGATTTCAGATATATACATGCTTTTTTATTATAGTATCCTTGTGTTGATATTTTCATGCATTATGATATTGCTCTATGCTTACTCCATATGCTTGATACTCTGATGTGTGTTGGAGTTTATTGATTTTGCTAGATAATACAGATTAAGTTTGGGGTTGATTTGACTAACAACAACCTTGGCTGGTTTTGAGGAACCACTAATTTAATGGAGGAGATGCTGGAAATTCATTTTTACTCACCTATGCATTATTTTATCCTATCTTTGCGGGTCTGCTTATTTGGTAATATCTTTCTAACTCTCTTTTGTTCTCACACATTGAGGACAATGTGCATTCTAAGTTTGGGGATAAGGTTAATTGAATTTTTGAAATTTTTGAAATTCTGGAAATTTTTGTTGACACAAGGATATGATTTGCTGATATAAACATGTGTGTGAGTCTGTCGATGGTTATATACTCTGTTTGCAGTCTGAAGTTGGTTGAAATGGTTTGTATGCTAAATTACTGTGAAAAGGAGTCCTTGAAATTTTTTGAAATCAGTTGTTGGCCTGTGGTTCACTCTGTTAGGATAGTTGTTGTTTAATGATGCTGATCTCTGAGATACTACACTTTGCACAATATTTATACTTGCATGAAGTCTGTGGGGATATAAATTGGAAGTCTTGTTTTGTTTTGAGTTAGACTGAGATGATCAAGTAAATTTGATAGTTTTGATGATCGAGGCATAAAAGAAAAAAAAAAGAAATATGGAAAAATTGGTATATATGCATTAAAGAAAAAATCCTTCACCAATGTGAATGAAAAATAAAAAGAAAAAAGAAAAGTAGAAATGGATCAAGTTCAGGTTTGTACTTAGATTGCTTGAGTGATTAAGTCCTTAGGGGTGTGTTCTGACACCTAATGCCCTAAGATCATCTGGTCTGGGAGTTATTGGTTGAAAGCTTGTTACATAAGGGGTTTAGGTTGCCTAGATTACTTGAACAATTTAATCCTTAGGAGTGTTTTAATGCTTAATGCCCTAAGACCATCTGGTTTGGGAGTCATTAGCTGAAAGTTCGCTACAAGGGTAATTTAGAAAGCTTAATAAACCAGGACATTACACAAGTATCCTCTTTGAAAAAAGGCATACCTGAAAAAAATAATAAAAATGCCTTGGGAATTAGAATTTGAAGAGTCTGCTTGTGAATTAAAGAATGATAAGGAATAAATGTAAGTATGGACAGTAAGCCACATGAGGAATTGCAGGATCACTTTCAAAAAGCATCTTTAGAGATTAAAATTGTTGAATAAATGATTGAACTGATATGTGGGGACTATGGTTGCTTAATTGAGATTGGAAGTTGAAAGTTTTTCTGATTACATGATTGGTATACTTGCTGTATTTGACTGATGAATGAACTGCAGGGGATAATATGACTTGAAATAGGCTTGAATGAGCTTGTTGTGCAATTAAGGCACTAATTTGAAGTTTGTGGGTATCTTCACTGGAAACCCTCACGAGACTATAACTCGTCCACTAGGGGTAACCTAGGGGTTTAAAGGCTTGTTGCATAAGCTAAATGCAACCATGATTCCTACGAAAGCGGCTTTTTAGTTCTGTATTGCTAAGGGACTAGCAATATGTAAGTTTGGGGGTGTGATGAGCGCTGAATATATGCATATTTGAGCCCTTAATTACGTACAAGTTAAAGCCTAAAGTGATACTTCTATCCATAGTTAGACTAATTTATGTTTAATATACGTTTGTAGGTACTTTCCCAGAAAAATGGTTAAAACCAGGACTTTATGATGATATCGAAGCTTACAGAGTCGTTGCCGGTCATTCAGAGCAAGCCGAGAGCTAAATTGGTGAAGTTTGAAGTAATTGAAGCCTTAGAGCTGAAGCCCAAGTGTTGAGCTTCGAGCATTACAACCAAGAAAAGAAGAAAAGTCAACAAGGCCAAATGCTCGAGCATCAGTACCTTGATGCTCAAGCTTTACTGCAAAGACGCTCGAGCCTTACTGCAAGGGTGCTCGATCCTTAACTAAAGGTGCTCGAGCCTTGACCTTGAAGCTCGAGCATGAGGCATCAGAAATTAATGAGTTGATTTTAAATGAAAAGGCTATGCTCCAGGTCTCGTGTATTACCCTCATGATCGAGCACTATCCATTAATGCTCAAGCAATGAGCCCCTGATGCTCGAGTATGGTAGCTAGTGCTCGAGCCCATGAAGCTTGGATCGAGCAATGTTAAAGGAGTTCAACCCCAAAAATATTCTAAATGTTGAAGAAAACGACACTTCGGAAAATAGTTGAAGAAAATTAGCTAAGTGTCAATGTGATGATCGAACACCATTCACTGATGCTCGAGCATCTATCCAGAGAAGCTCGAGCATTTGTTCCTGAAGCTCAAACATGAGCCCTAAAGCTCGAGCATCCGTTCCTGAAGCTCGAGTATTGCATGACATGTCAGACTAAAAGCTACGGGATTACTCTCTTTACCAGCTGTATCTCATCCCAATTGGGCCAGAAGACCTAAAAACCCACCAAATACAAATTTTCTTTTATAAAAGAAGGCAAAAGTCTTGATAGAAGGGGTCCAAAATTTTAATCTCTTTTACGGTGATTATTCGGAAGGTTGAATGCGTGATGGCTTTTACGGTTTCTACAACCTTAGAAGTGAAGATCCTGAGAAGAGAGGTGCCGTCCGTGACGATGGAGATAAACTCAACACAAATGATATCCAACCTTGTCATGAGTAGCTAAATCCTTTCTTAGGGCACTGATGTAACCCAACTTTGTATTATGGTTTGATTGTTTTAACTCTGGGTTTTACTTTAATTTATGATATTTTCTTGATTATATGACTATGAGCACTTGAGACAACTCAAGTGGATTTTTCATGCTTTAATAGATTATAAACTGTTATTACCTTGTCTCAGATGTAATAGTCTGTTTTCTCTTCTCAACTTACCTTGCTGTACGATATTTGGCGGAGCCTTGCCGGACACAAGAATAGAGGTCATATAATGGTATTCCAATGTATTTTACAAAAGAACGTTTTCATAATCTATGCTTAGGAAAGGTGGTTCATTCGTAAAGTCATTAAAGTAGGTAAAGTAGGTAGGCGAATAATCCACGCTAACCGCAGATAGGTTATAGTTAGCTAATCTTGTAAAACATCTTTCTTTAACTTCGAATTGAACGAATGTTATTGAGTTCAATTCTTTTGGAAAATATCATTGTTAAATTCAAAGAGTTAGTATAATTAACCATAATATGATGGTTGTGGTGAAATCAAAGCCCTAAGACTCTCTCTCTCTCTGATTATTTAATTTAGTTTAATAATTTAATATTTTGTTTTAATTCTAGTTTGTTAAACCGTGACAACCAACAAAATTTCCAACCAAGTTACCTGTAAACCATAAACGAAGTTAAAAACTGGAATACAAATCTCTTCTCCCTGTGGGTTCGACATCCTCTTTGCATAAAGCTATGTCCTACACGATATCGTACGATTGCGAGAGAACAATAGACACATCAGCCACCTACACCAACAGTCGTGGAAATCGCAGATCACTTTGGCCATCTAATGTTCAGAACATTGTAAGGGATTCCCTCTCTTAATTTATTAAATCTATTTACTTATTTCAAATAATTTTTACTTCTTCTATGATGAAATTGGATTTTTGTCAATTTTTGGTAAGAAGGTTTAGTGAAGCCTTATTTAATGTGTTGATTTCCTTTTATTTAGGCTGCATCTACATCAGGCACAAGGCATATCGACTTACTTGACATAAGGTATATGAATACACTTTGACGGTGTGAAAAGACGGCAGATGTCAAAATTACAGAAAAACAAAATGCTAATAAAAAAAGGTTATATTATGTATGTTCAAAACCACAACATGAACGTTGCGGATTATGGAACTGGTGCCATCCTATTTCTTCTACCAGATTTGGTCAATCTTCAACTTTCTTTGCAAGTCAACCATAAAACTTACCAACCGACTAGTCCATGGGAGATCGCATTAATTTGGTGGATGAAGTTGAGGAACTTAAATCTGAAACCGGAGACCTTGCTTTAACTGTGAGACTCATTCAAGCAAGTAATGCATTGGTTAAGTTGTTGGCAATGTCAACCTTACCTATGACTATACTCTCTGTTAACTGTATCTGTTTTACTTCGTATGTAAGGTTTTAGTTGTAAGGTCTGATCCCTCTTTGTGGTTACATTCCAACTTTTGTCTTTTGTTTCTTTAAACACTACAAATTTCATATCCGCATTGTAATGGTAAGGTGTTTTTGTACTGATGATAATGTGGGGATTTACAGTACCAAATGTTTGGATTCATCTTACGAAATAATTGAGATGCGAATTAGGAAAATATTGGGATTTAAAGTAGGAAAATTTACGATTCCTTTTACGAAAATGTTGGGATTAATTTTACGAAAATGTTGGGATTTAAAGTATGAAAATGTTGTGATTCATTTTAGGAAAATGTTGGGATTGTCCTATGAACATTTTGGGCTACAAAGTAGAAAAATATTGGATATTTAAATAAGAAAATGTTGGGATTTAAAGTAGGAAGATGTTGGGATTTAAAATAGGAAAATGTTGGGATTTAAAGTACGAAACTGTTAGGATTTAAAGTAGGAAAATGTTGGGATTTAAATTACAAAAATGTTGGGATTTAGAACATCTCTAACGGTATGTTCAATAACCCTTTTGTGTAAAATATAATTTGTAAATTTTTTTCATCTCCAGCACTCTGTTAAGATACACTACCACATTTAACCAATGTGTAAAGGGTTGTTTATTTTACAGAGCCCTTTTACATAGCCATGTAAGCATATTTTCTCTCTCACTAGATTGACTGATATTAAAAGCATGTTTAGAGGCATACATTCACGCGTGTATTGGTCGGCGAAGTAAGAATGATATAAAGTCATGACATGAAGTTTGTTTGAAATTTTTACACCATCTGAACTTTGTTTTTAAAAATGTTACTATTACAAGTATTATACAACGTTATTACTTTATATATTCCAATAAAATTTTAACACATAAATGTGATCGACCCAAACTGTATGTCACTGTTAAACTAACAAATATGAAGATGAGACAAATAAGTGACTTATTACTGAAACTTCAAATAACTCACATATGTCAATATAACTGTACAAACATATAGTGCATCTGTCCCATATTGGATATGTCCACTATCTCATTTTTAGCTGTTCCTAATTAGTTGTCCACTTTGAAAAGTGAAACCAAATAATCCAATCGTTTACCATAATTGCCAAATGCATATTTCCACAAATACATACTATAACACTTTACAACAATTGGCAAATAATAGAAATATAAATTCCTCCTCCATTAGATTCATTACCTATATGCTAACCTACCAAACTAGGAAGCATATACAAAGTTGATCCATACAACCCAAAATCGTATCCTTCTTTTGGAAATTATCTTTTGGAAACAGTAGCACAGAATTAAAGGAACTAGACATGGATAAAGTTAAATACATCAACATTGCTTACTGAACATTTGAACAATTGTTGCTTTTACTAATACATCATTGTATCCCGAATGTCTAAAACCCTCAATAATCTACTTCCTTCGTTGTTTTAGGTACCCATTGCCTTCCTAATTCCCTCTCTTTGCTGCACCTTTTTTCTTCGCCATTCTCTTTTCCCAACATGTATAAAACCCTCACCACAGCCATTGATCCTCCATCGACACTACCTGCAAAAATATTTTCTCCATTTTATTGTTAACCTTAACTTCTATAAATCAGGAACTGCTATCATAATTACACTAACCTAATTTGGATTGGGAAAAGAAAAAAAGGGGTAAGGTACTTGATACTTCACCACCATTCCACAGGGGGATCATTATAATCATACAAAATATATGGAAGTGAACGAGTTTGAATCCCCTATTACAAAACCTGAGACAATAATTAGGATGTGATTTGGATAAAAATTTGCCAGACAGGGACATAATTATAATCATGCATCAATCATGTAACTAACATGCATAAGCCCACCACCAAGTTATGTTAAACAGATCATCTATTTCTATGCTTATTTTGCATACTGATTTTCCGCACCCCTTTCATATGTCAAACACTAATAATATGGAATATACTTGTTACATTTTTTTTTTTTTTCACCATTTATCTATTCAGTTCTTTGCTTGCTTATGTCTCATATGTAGTGCAATTTAATTCTCGTTGAATAAAAAACTATTGCTGCATTTTATGACAAATATTAAATTAGCAAATCGTAACATAATTACACCAACCTAATTTGGATTGACAAAACAAATAAAGGGTAAAGTCAAATACTCTACTCTACCATCTACATATGAGGACTTCCATGATGGATCAATGACCAAAAATTACATTACTAACAGTTTAACTAATTTGACTGCTGATGGATTATGACTTAAGTCAATAACATGCACAATTAAGATTGAAGATTTGATAGAGATAGACAAAGTACCTGCAAGCCATACGTACTTCATTAGGGTCAAGATGATCAGGCAAATGTTAAAGGTGTCCCTCCAATTGGGAAACTTGAATGATGTAAATTATGATTGCAATAACCTTTTGATAAGCACCGAATATTGCATATTCAAGCGCCCTTATTGGCATTAGTTAAGTCCATTAGTTAATTATAATGTATAGTTTAGCTTTATTTGTTTATTTCCATCTTCTTTCATGTTGGTTCCCCTGAAATTGGTTAAAAGAATGGTTTTGACAAACTCTTGAAGAAGCAAAGCAAGCCATTACTGGGGACTGTCATTTGGGCCAAGCTTCTTGAGTCATCATGCGTGTGAGTTTTGCGGCATAGTGCTCAGGATGAAGACCGCGTCAACAGACCAATTTAATGTGGTTCAAGGAGGGGCTGAATGTATTAAAGGCAGCCACCCACGGGCACCCGCCGCAGATCCGCGGGCGCTCGCCATTTACTCTAGTAACCCCTGTCCCCGCAGACTCTCGCCACAGACCCGCGGGCTCCCGCCGTAGCACCACGGGCGCCCACCGCAGATCTGCGGGCACCTGCCAAAACCTCCAGTGAGCTCCTTTGACATCAAAGCACCCGCAGGCGCCCACCGATCTGCAGATAGCAGATCACCTACTCCTGTTTTTGTGCTGAATCTTGTCCCCTTGACCCTTTTGTGTGGTCCTACTTTCTCCTAGGGTAGTTGGGGCTCAAAAATGGAGGAAAAAGAGAGGATTTTAGCTAGATAAGAGGGGGAAGCATGTATTTTGGGGGATATCTCACATTTTTAGCTAAGTTTTAGAGAAAGAAATATTGAAGGTAAGGAACTTTGTGAGTCTTGAAGCTTGAGGTGCGAAAAATAGAGGGTGAGGCCTCTTCTTCTCCTTCATTCCTTGTATCCATGGGCAACTAACTCCCTCTCTAGGGAGGTGATGAAGCCCTCTCTAGTAAGCATGTTCTAGTTTTGATTTTGTTTTAGGGAAAACAATGTATATTTATGACTTTTTCACAATCTAGAGCATTCATTTTGATGTAATGAATTCTAATCTATATAAATGATGATGTTGAATGATAAGCGCCGAATATTACATATTCAAGCGCCCTTATTTGCATTAGTTAAGTCCATTAGTTGTTTATTTTATTTAGATTGCCTTCATTTGCATGTTCATATTTATTTTCAGGTTCATTGGCCAAAAAGGAGCAAGAATGAGTTTTTGTTGAAGCCTTAAATGTCATGGTGCTCATTAAGGAAGTTCTGGCAGCAGTGGGAAGTGAGTTTGATCACCATTTTTGACCTAGTAAACTCGAGAACTGGACTTTCATCAAAACATATAACATGAAGAGCTATGAATCAGCTTTCCAAAGACATAAAGTTTGCTTCATTTGGAGTTCAGAGCAAAGAGTTATGCTATTTTCACCAAAGGTGCGCAGAACAGCCTGGCAGCAATGGATTTCGACCTTGCTCCTCATTTTTGACCCTCCAACCTTCAGAACTGGACTTTCATTATAACATGGTTTATGTAGAGCTTTGAATTAGCTTTCCAAATCTTCAAACGGTTCGTCATTTGGAGTTCGGAGCGGGAAGTTATGGTCATTTTGCCAAAGTGGCTCAAGCTGGAAAGTAGCTTCGAGCGCTCGAAGAGCCACCTTCGAGCGCTCGAAAATTGGGCAGAATGCCCTCCGGAAGTCCTCATTTTCAGCCCACTTGTGCCTTGTCACCCTCATCTCTTATTTCCTCTTTTTGGAGTTGGTAGAAGATGTGTGGAGGGCCTTGTTTTGAGGGGTTTTGGTTGGTTTTCTTGCCTACAAAAGCTAAAGGAGCATTTCATTATCAAGGATCTTGGAAGGGCAGAATTTCTAGAGAGAGGGAGGAGAGCAAGAGAAGGTCTTCTTGAAGCCACAAGAAGGGAGCTCGAAAATGGAGGGAAAAGGCATGGTTTTTCCTTCATCTAAAGCTTCTATGGGTAACTAACTCACCCTCTAGGGAGGTGATGAAGTCCCTCCCTTGTAAGCATGATCTAGTTTAGCTTTATTTTGGGGATTACAATGTATATGCTATGGTCTTTTCATAACCAAGAGCACTTCATTTGTTGTAATGAATGTTAATATTGCTATGAATGATTTATTTGAGTTGTTTATCTTGTTTTAGATGACCTCTTACATTAATCATGTTGCTTGAGTTTTCATGGTGAGAATGGAAACTAGGTTATGGAATGGTTTAATGACATGTTGATAGGTGACTTTGATAGATCATTGCTTAGGGAAGCCCTTTGATGGTGTATGCTTAATCCCTACCTTCATGTGCTTCATCATTGTGTCAAGGGCTTGATAGTCTTTCATTTAAGTATATGTGTTTAAGCTACACTCTAGTTTAGGTAGTCTAAACATATTCACCTTTGATGGATTATTCTTGTTTGTGATTCAATGTACTTCTTGTTAATTATATGGCAACCATGAGTTGCTATATAATTCTTGGCCATTATATATTGTTTTTCCCCAATTTAGCTCTAATCTAGCATGTGTATAGGGATGGAGACGGATTCACTCCCCTAGTTGTCTTTAATCGAATTTCATCTCATTTAAATTCTTGCAAGTTTTTAGTTCATGCATCTTAATTTCATAACTTAAGTGACAACCAACAAATCCTCTATGAACACTCTATATCACTCTAAAATGATTCTAGATACTTAGGTTGCCGTAGATTAGCGCAGTCCCAGTGGTTCGACTTACCCGACCAATAGCCCTATTTTACAATGATTCGTGCTATTGCGAAGGTTGATGTTAATTGACCAACCGATCAATTTTTGGCGCCGTTGCCGGGGACTGCAAACGGTTTAGCGACCAAGGTTCTAGGGTTAAATTTAGTTTGATTGTGAATACTGTGTTTTGTGAATATTTCTTGTGTGGTTTAACCTTTTTTGTGTTGTAAGTGAGATTCTAGGAACTCGAAGCTCGCCGTGGGAATGCTAGCAAATTGTAAGTCTAGAGGACCCCATGTAAGTCTCGTGACTTCTAGTTTCGAATTGTGGATATCGTGCATGTGTTAAGCTTAGAAGTAGATAAATTGCAAGCCCTTGTCGAGGCTATTTCAATTGTGTATTTTCAATTCCAAGCATCGGTCCTTGTCGTGGCCATTTTAATTTTCTGTCTTGATAATTGAGGAGAAAGGGAACATCGTATGTGGAGTTGTGGATAATGAATTGCTTTGTTGATTATATGCTGTGCTGTTGATGTTCGGTCGTAGGTCACTCTCTCTACCCACAATCGATTCGCCCATTGATATCAATTCTCTTGAAAGAACTCTTAGAAGAAACCTTAGGGAATTCACTCTTACAAGGGATCTTGAAACTGAATTTAATACAATGGGAGATAATATAGGAAATCCGGGGAATGAAAGGGCTGAAATTCCTAATATCGAGCCAATGACTCTTAGAGATCATTTCATCCTTACCACCTATGCTTCTCCTTCTTGCATAGTAATGCCAAACATCGATGCAGCTCAATATGAGATCAAATCTAGTACCATCCAAATGCTTCCATCTTTTCATGGTTTTGATAATGAAGATCCATAGAAGCATCTCGATGAGTTCCTTGAAATCTGTTCGACCATCCGGTTGAGAGGATTTTCTGAAAATGCACTCCACTTACATCTTTTCCCATTCTCCCTAAAGGATAGGGCAAAATATTGGTTGAACTCCCTCGCTCCCAACTCTATTACTTCTTGGGCTCAATTGCAACAAGAATTTCTTAAGAAGTATTATCCGGTGAGTAAAACCAACCAAATGAGGCGTTCCATTCTAAGCTTTTCTCAAGTTGATGGAGAACAACTCCACGAGACTTGGGAAAGGCTACAAGATCTTCTTCGAAAATGTCCTCATCATTTGATCCCAAAATGGCAATTAGTGCAAGCTTTCTATGCCGGTTTGACCGACACCCATAGATTTATGGTTGACTCTTCTTGTGGTGGGATGTTCATGTCCAAGAATGCGGATGAGGCTTGGACCTTACTTGAGAATTTGAGTGAAAATTCACTTCAACACAATTCTCGTAGGGCTCCGACCTCAACCACTCCAAAGAACACCAATCCTTGTCAACAAAAATCAATAAGGGAGGAATCATCTCAAGTGGATGCCATAGCTCATAAATTCTACCAATTGATGGCACCACATCTTCCTCCTTCATTGTCTCAAAATTCGGCAAGTTCGGTTTGTGCCTCATGTAATAGTCCATTTCATCTCTCGGAAGATTGCCCCACACCGGAGCAATTTCCCAATCCCAACCAAGAGCAAGCTAATGCCATGTTCTCACGGCCCGGGAACAATCCATATTCCAACACCTACAATCCGGGTTGGCGAGACCATCCGAATTTTTCGTGGAGGCAACAAGCCCCACAAAATTCCCAACTTCAAAATCAAGGGCCTCAAAATCAGTCCTCTTCTCAATATCAAGGTAGGCCTTTCCAAGCCTCTTCAAGCTACCAACCTCCATACAATCCAAATGTCTCCACTCAACCTCCTGTGAATCCAATTGATGAGATAGTGGCTGCAAACAAGCAAATGATGGAATCATTAAATGTGCAAATGATGGAATCATTAAATAAGCAAATCATAGATTCCAACAAGCATCTCTTGACATCCTTGCAACCTACTCTCCAAATGGTTCACTCCCATACTCAATCCATAGCTAGGCTTGAAAATCAAATGGGACAAATAGCTAACCAAGTGAACCAACTTCTTCAAAAAGACAAGGGTAAGCTTCCCGCTCAACCATTTGAAAATCCTAGAGGAATGCATGTGATTGATGAAACCCCTCCTCCGAGTGGGCCGACTCATGAACAAGTTCAAGCTATCACCACCCTTCGGAGTGGTAGAGTGGTTGACAATAAGGTTGATGGAGACGCAAGTGAGAAAAACCCTCCGTTGAAAAATCCAAATTCAAGCTCTTCAAGTCCAAATCCAAGTTCTTCTTGTCCAAATACCATTCACGGAAGTCCCACGCATGTCACCCCAAATGTGGAAACTACTTATGAGCCAAAAGCTCCGTTCCCTCAACGTCTTCAAGAGTCGACACATTTTGGGAATAAGAATTGCAAAATTCAAGACATGTGGGAGGTCTTTAGGCAAGTAAAGATCAATCTTCCTCTCTTGGATGCTATCAAGCAAATTCCTCCCTATGCAAAATTCCTTAAGGATTTGTGCACTCAAAAGCGCACTTCCAGAAGTCATTTACCAAAGAAAGTGAGGTTAACCGAAAATGTTAGTGCGATCATTCAGCATAGCACTCCTCCGAAGTATAAGGATCCGGGTGCCCCCAAAATCTCTTGTGTCATTGGTGACAACAAAATCGAGAGGGCCCTCCTTGACTTAGGAGCTAGTGTGAATTTGATTAGATATTCGGTTTACCTACAACTTGGTTTGGGAGATCTAAAGCCAACTCCGATAGTGTTGCAATTTGCTGATCGATCTATTAAGCAACCACGGGGAATTATTGAAGATGTGATCATAAAAGTGGACAAATTCTACTTCCCGGTAGACTTCGTGGTTCTTGATACGGAACCAGTCCATGATCCAAGAAAACACATTCCCATAATTCTCGGACGTCCTTTTCTAGCTACAGCTAATGCTTCCATTAACTGTAGATCCGGATTGATGGATATCTCTTTTGGGAATATGAATGTTAAGCTCAATATCTTCAATGCTGTGCAACTTCCTTCAGATGACAATGAGTGTTTTGAAATCACTATTGCTGATGAACACATTCAAAATCCAATCCCACCTCCTTCAACGGAGGATCCCCTACATGCTTGCTTGGTCCCTTTTGATTTTGAGGATTTTAGTGTGGACAAATCCATTCGGGAAGTCAACTCCTTGCTTGATATTCCATCACCATTTTCCTCTCCTTTATGGGAAGCACCAAATCCATCTCTATCATGGGATTGTCCATCTCCTTCCATTTCTTCACCGGAGTTACCTCAACATTTTGAGGGTGAACCACCGGACAAAGGTAAGGAGAATGTTGACAAGTTGCTGAAAATTCTTCCAATCATTCCAGCCCAATCTAGAATCATTATCCATGATACTCAACCTGTGAACAAACCATTTGAGTACAATGAGGTTTATGACTTGGAGATTGCAAATATGGAAGGTCATGATCCTACCATTGTTAGTCAAAACAATGACATTCAACGAGCCTCCATAATCTCGAACAAGCAACACCTTTGCTTAAATCTGAAAATAAAAGAAGTGAGATTAAAAGCGATGCTCAAATCCTCTAAGGCCAAACTTGTTTCTCTTCGGAAGGATCAATATCCCTCACCATTCATTGATCCAAGTTTGAGACCATATGAAGGAGGCAAGTTGCATACGGATCGTTAAGGATCCATCTCTCCAATGGATCCTGATCCTGGTTCGTCTAGCTATCGACATTAAATTTAGCAAAGCAAGGGAAGAAATTCTTTCGATGTTCCAAGCTTCCCTACCTTCTCAAATTGCTCGTGCCTTGCAATTTTCTGGAAAACGGTTGAGAAAGCTAAAAATTTAATTTTTCTTTGGGGACTAACTTGAATTGTGCTCCTACAATTCCAAGTGGTTGTCTTAGTCATTTTAAGCCTTTGCTTTCATTCTCGGAGATTTTCAGCTCTATCCGGCAAATTCATCGGTCCTTCAACATGGTACTCTTGCGCATAACCTCCTTCTTTCAATACACCAAATGTTCAAGGTTTTCCAAGTCCATCCGAGTGTTTTAATCCCTACATTGACTCACCTGGGGACTTTGTTGTCACTACCATGTAGCAAAAAGTTCATTCCAAGCTTTTAGGGGACCTAGGAACATCAATGCCCTGAAGTTCAAGCCTTAAGGAGCCTACTGCCAGAAGTTCGAGCGCTCGAAAAAGGGCCTTCGAGCGCTCGAAGCTTTCAAGGAGCACACTGCCCAGATTTCGAGCGCTCGAGGAGCCTCCTTCGAGCGCTCGAATCTTCCCCTCGCAGCCAAGCACCCCACTGCCCAAATCTCGAGCGCTCGGCGCCACCCTCGAGCGCTCGAGGCAACCTGCACCCCTCACTGCCCGAATCTCGAGCGCTCGAAGCGCCTCCTTCGAGCGCTCGACGCCTCCTGATGCCCCACTGCCCAATTCTCGAGCGCTCGAAGCGCCACCTTCGAGCGCTCGAAGCGCCCTCTCTCGACCACATTGCCAGAAGCTCGAGCGCTCGACGCCACCTTCGAGCGCTCGAGCAGCTTCAGTTTTTTTTTAAAACCCACCCTTTCCCTCTCCCAACTGCCTAACCTCTCCACTACCCCACCACCTCTCCCACTCCCTCCATGAACTTCCTCCATAACTACCCCACCACCTCTCCACTTCCCCCATTCCAGCACCCCCATTCATGTCTTCCACCCCTTTAAATACCCCTCTTCACCACCCTCCTCCCTCAATCCATCCATCATCTTGCTCCCAAGCTTCCTCTCACTGTAAGTATCCTCTTCTTTTTCTTTTTCAGTTCATTTCTATTGTGTCATTTTGAGGAGTGTGGGGATGATAATTTTGGAGGAGTGTTGGGTTTGTTGATGTTGCTCTAGGATAGAGAGCATAGGTTGTTAAAATTTTTTTGGGTTTTTCATCCATTGCCATCTCTTACACCTTCTTCTTCTTGTAGTGCACGCCAGGTGTTCGCTGAAATTCCCCATCCACGTCCGCCTCTCCAAATGTCTCGTGCCGGCCCTTCTCGTCGTTCTAGACCATCTGTGGATGCCCCAATTGCTGCTCGTGAGCAGCCCCAGCCCCCTTGGCTCGACAGAAAGCTCAATTATGAGCTTCTCTTTCCGCTCACGGATGTCTTTGCCGCTCTTCCCACCACCTCTTGGGCAGTGTCCGAACTAGCCAACCGGCGCCTTCAGCACATTTGCCGGCCCTTTGCTAGGACCACCTATCCTCGAGTGGTGCAACTCTTCTACCAGAATCTCACTTGTCCTGAAGAGTCGCCCATCATCTCTCTCGCCACATCTATTGATGGTGTTCCTTTTTCGTTCACTTTGGCCGACATTGTTGACATTTCCGGTTGTCCTCTGGAATGTCCCGATGACCTCTTAGACCCCACAGGCCAGCCATTGTATGAGCAAGTCGATGATTTAACTGTCGAGCAAGTGGTGGCTGCCATTTGCAATATTGATGACCCTCATCGACCCCGGAGCTTTACACTCAAATCCACTCTTCCGGAGCGCGTGTGGTTCCTTGACTCGGTTCTCAAGCACAATGTTTGCCCCTTGGTGCACAACACCGAGCGTCGAGGCTTAATGTTGCAAGCTTTGTATGCCATGGACCAAGGCCAATGGTTCTCTATCCCGGAGCTCATTTGGGACACATTTATGCGGTTTTGGGACGAATGTATCAATGCGCGGCATCAGCGCGTTCAAAATCGGCCATTGCCATTGCCTTTCTTCATCATCCGGCTCTTGAAGCGTAAAGGTTTCATTGTTCCCCCTCATGAACCTAAAGGCAAAAAGATTCAGACTTTTTCTCTCCGCCGGTGGACCAATGTTCTTAGCCATTCTCGGCCACTTCAGCCTGCTGCCCCTCCAGTCCCCCGCTCTCCATCTCCTCCTCTTTCCGGGGATGATCCCATGGCTGAGGCTGCTGGCATGGAGGTGCCCCCTGTTGACCCTCCACCTGACTATGCTTTTCTACAAGCCAGCATTGCCGGCATCCACACCCGCCTGGACCATTTTGAGGCCACCCTTGCTGACTACAATCGGACCATGCGTGAGGACTACCACCGTGCAGAAGAAGGCCGCCGTATTGCTACTGAAGAGCGTCGCATAGCTCAAGAAGAAAGGCGTGAAACCAACTCTCTCCTCAATGCTATCCTTGCCCGTCTTCCCCCTAGCTCGTAGTTTATTTTATTTATTTATTTATTTTTTTTCAATTGTGTATGTTCGTTTTTATTTTGAACTTGGCAAGTTGTTTTTGTCTTTCTAGATCTGGTTTGGCTTGCCCCTTTTTAGTTCTTTTTGTTCTTTTGTCCACCTGCTTTTCAATACATATTTTCTTTTACTGTCTCATTATTTTTGTCATGTTTATTCCCATCTATCTTTCTAACTGTTTCTTGCAGCTTGCACAATTCAAGTTTGGGGGCTTGTTTTTGTGAGACGTCGCATGGGAGTTTTTTTTGTCACCCCGTCATGCTCTCTCCTCATTCTCATGGTATTGTTGTTCCTGTTTTTGTTTTTCACTTTTTGTTGACGTCACTTGTCTTCACACATTGAGGACAATGTGTCATTCAAGTTTGGGGGTGCAATTGCATTTTTGGGTATTTCATTTTTGCCTGCATAATGTATTTTGATCCATGTAAAGCAATAAAGTCAACTTTTGTAAAACAATGATATGACAATTTGAAACTTGTCGGAGATGATGCTCATGTTTAATACCTTGTGTATAAAAGCAATTGTTAAGTCTGGAAAATAAAGAAAAAATTTTGAATTTGAAATGATCATGCGGATGCAATTCAATCTGTATAAATGCTTCAATTAGATTCTCGTTGGATCTTATACTCTTGTATGCTTCACAATGCACAGATGCACACCGGAAACTTGACTGTGAGGCATGTAACTGGATTGACCTTGTTCTTGACCTAGTTAATCTGAATTGATGAACCTAATGGATGGATACCTTTGGCATGTTAAAAAAAAAAAAAAAAAAAAAAAAAAAAAAAATAAGAAGAAGAAAATAATGACCAGTTGACGTTCGTAGCCTTTCCAACTCGAGCTATTAAGCCCTAGGAGTGTCTCTACACTTAACACCCTAAAGCCATCTGGTTTGGGAGTTGTTGGCCTAACGCTTGCTACAAGGGTTGGTTAGAAAGCTTAAGGGACTTAAACATTGCACGGTCATTCAAAAAAATAAACTGGTAATAAACATGGTTCGTTGGAGTTCGTAGCCTTTCCAACTTGAGCTATTAAGCCCTATGGAGTGTCTCTACACTTAACACCCTAAAGCCATCTGGTTTGGGAGTTGTTGGCCTAACGCTTGCTACATAGGTTGGTTAGAAAGCTTAAGGGACTTCAACATTGCACAACCATATTATGTATCGTTTTTTTTTGTTTTAATAAATTGTCAACAAGCAACAAAAGTTGTTTTGTGAATAAATTCGTGCCTTAGGGACTTCAAAAGTAAGGGAATTCAATGATTTGAAGACTTGTGTCTTGGAATTGGAAAAGAAAAGGTTAAAACCACATGTTAGGAAATCCGGTTCACTTTCACTGAAGTTAGAGTTGATTTCCATTCAAGAGATGACAATTGAATTATTTATATTGACCACGATGTTGATGCATGTATTTGAAAATGTGTTTAACAAATTTTTGTATCAATGCTTCGTATATGCAAGGTAGTCTACCTAATGATAGCATCTCTGACCTTTTGTCTGTTTCAAGTTGTAATTGAGCTATGCATGTTTCCTTTTCACCATGGTTGATGTCTATGGGAAGCATTTCATTGGTTGTCATTTCATTAAGTTTTTTTTTTCATTCTAGTTTTGCTAAGGGACTAGCAAAATGTAAGTTTGGGGGTGTGATAAGCGCCGAATATTACATATTCAAGCGCCCTTATTTGCATTAGTTAAGTCCATTAGTTGTTTATTTTATTTAGATTGCCTTCATTTGCATGTTCATATTTATTTTCAGGTTCATTGGCCAAAAAGGAGCAAGAATGAGTTTTTGTTGAAGCCTTAAATGTCATGGTGCTCATTAAGGAAGTTCTGGCAGCAGTGGGAAGTGAGTTTGATCGCCATTTTTGACCTAGCAAACTCGAGAACTGGACTTTCATCAAAACATATAACATGAAGAGCTATGAATCAGCTTTCCAAAGACATAAAGTTTGCTTCATTTGGAGTTCAGAGCAAAGAGTTATGCTATTTTCACCAAAGGTGCGCAGAACAGCCTGGCAGCAATGGATTTCGACCTTGCTCCTCATTTTTGACCCTCCAACCTTCAGAACTGGACTTTCATTATAACATGGTTTATGTAGAGCTTTGAATTAGCTTTCCAAATCTTCAAACGGTTCGTCATTTGGAGTTCGGAGCGGGAAGTTATGGTCATTTTGCCAAAGTGGCTCAAGTTGGAAAGTAGCTTCGAGCGCTCGAAGAGCCACCTTCGAGCGCTCGAAAATTGGGCAGAATGCCCTCCGGAAGTCCTCATTTTCAGCCCACTTGTGCCTTGTCACCCTCATCTCTTATTTCCTCTTTTTGGAGTTGGTAGAAGATGTGTGGAGGGCCTTGTTTTGAGGGGTTTTGGTTGGTTTTCTTGCCTACAAAAGCTAAAGGAGCATTTCATTATCAAGGATCTTGGAAGGGCAGAATTTCTAGAGAGAGGGAGGAGAGCAAGAGAAGGTCTTCTTGAAGCCACAAGAAGGGAGCTCGAAAATGGAGGGAAAAGGCATGGTTTTTCCTTCATCTAAAGCTTCTATGGGTAACTAACTCACCCTCTAGGGAGGTGATGAAGTCCCTCCCTTGTAAGCATGATCTAGTTTAGCTTTATTTTGGGGATTACAATGTATATGCTATGGTCTTTTCATAACCAAGAGCACTTCATTTGTTGTAATGAATGTTAATATTGCTATGAATGATTTATTTGAGTTGTTTATCTTGTTTTAGATGACCTCTTACATTAATCATGTTGCTTGAGTTTTCATGGTGAGAATGGAAACTAGGTTATGGAATGGTTTAATGACATGTTGATAGGTGACTTTGATAGATCATTGCTTAGGGAAGCCCTTTGATGGTGTATGCTTAATCCCTACCTTCATGTGCTTCATCATTGTGTCAAGGGCTTGATAGTCTTTCATTTAAGTATATGTGTTTAAGCTACACTCTAGTTTAGGTAGTCTAAACATATTCACCTTTGATGGATTATTCTTGTTTGTGATTCAATGTACTTCTTGTTAATTATATGGCAACCATGAGTTGCTATATAATTCTTGGCCATTATATATTGTTTTTCCCCAATTTAGCTCTAATCTAGCATGTGTATAGGGATGGAGACGGATTCACTCCCCTAGTTGTCTTTAATCGAATTTCATCTCATTTAAATTCTTGCAAGTTTTTAGTTCATGCATCTTAATTTCATAACTTAAGTGACAACCAACAAATCCTCTATGAACACTCTATATCACTCTAAAATGATTCTAGATACTTAGGTTGCCGTAGATTAGCGCAGTCCCAGTGGTTCGACTTACCCGACCAATAGCCCTATTTTACAATGATTCGTGCTATTGCGAAGGTTGATGTTAATTGACCAACCGATCATTGAAGTTCTTGTCTTATCTTAGATTCTAATTTCTTATGATCATATAGCTTATTTTCCATAGTGACAATGGAATTGAGGTTGTGGAATGGTTTTAATGGCATGATGTTTAGAAAGTTTGATAATCTATGGCTTAGGGCCTTCCTTTGATAGATTATTCTTGATTTCTAACTTCATGTGCTTCTATTATGTGTTTAAGGGCCTGATAATCTTTTGCTTAGTGAGCATGTCTAAGGTTGCATCCTAGTTTAGGTAGCCAAAACATGTAATGCTTTGATAGGTTATTCTTGCCTAGTGATTTCATAAATATCTTGAAGGTAATGTAGCAATTTTGTATTGTTGCATTCCATGGTCATATGCATATGTTGTTCTCCCAAGTAAATCATTCTCTAGCATGTTTATAGGATATGTAGTGGATTCACTTCCCTAGTCCCTTCTACATTATCTTTATCTCTTTAATTCCTTGCCAATTATCATTTTTATGCAATTTAAATTCCTAATTCTAGTGACAGCCCAAACAAAACTCTTTACCCCTTTTATCAAACCAAAAGTGAATTTAAAGACCTTGGTTGCCATAAACTAGCAGTCCCAGTGGTTTGACTTACCCGTTCAATAGCCCTATTTGATTTTTGCTATTGCAAAGGGTTGATTATTATTGTGATAGTTGATGACCAATCAATTTTTGGCACTGTTGCCGGGGATTGCAAACGGTTTTGTAACCGAGGTTTAGGATTAACTTTGGTTTGGTTGTGAATATTGTGTTTTGTGAATATTTCCTTGTATGGTTTTGACTATTGTTGTGTTTTAAGTTCTTGTGAGATTCTAGGGACTCAAGGCTCGCTGAGGGAGCGCTAGCAAATTTCTAAGTCTAGAGGACTCCCAATAAGTCTTTCGAGCTTTTAGTTTCAAAAATTGTTAATATCTTGCATATAGTTAAATTACTGATAGTTAAATTGTGAAGCCCTTGTCGAGGCTATTTGTTGGTTCTTTTTATTACAAAGCATCGGTCCTTGTCATGGCCATTTATTTTCTGTCTTTGATAATTGAGGAGAATGGGAACTTTGTAAGTGGATGTGATGATGAAGGGATATTATGTTTGTTGTGAATTGCGTAGTTGATGTTGGGTCATAGGTTACTATCTTTGCCTACTCTTGAAGTGCCAATTGATATAAATTCATTTGAAAGAACTCTTAGAAGAAACCTTAGGGAATCAGAAAATTTAAGAGGACTTGATCTTGAGATTAATACATTGGCCAACAATGAGGGAAATGTCAGGAATGAGGGGATCCATAATAATAGGGCTGACATTCCAAATGCTCCTATGACTCTTAGGGACCATTTCATCCCTACAACTTATGCCTCTCCCTCTTGCATAGTGATGCCAAACATCGAGGCAGCCCAACATGAGATCAAATCTAGCACCATCCAAATGCTTCCATCTTTTCATGGCTTTGAAAATGAGGACCCCTATAAGCACCTTGATGAATTCCTTAAAATATGTTCTACCATCAAGCTGAGGGGCTTCCCTGACAATGCTCTCCATTTGCATCTTTTCCCATTCTTCTTAAAAGAAAGGGCAAAATATTAGTTGAACTCCCTTGCTACAAATTCCTTCACTACATGGGCTCAATTGCAACAAGAATTCTTAAAAAAACACTATCCAGTGAGTAAAACCAACCTAATGAGGCGTTCCATTCTTAGCTTTTCACAAAGCGAGGGGGAACAACTCCATGAGACTTGGGAAAGACTTCAAGACCTCCTTAGGAAATGCCCGCACCACCTAATTCCAAAATGGCAATTGGTGCAAGCTTTCTATGCTGGTTTAACTGATACCCATAGATTCATGGTTGACTCATCATGTGGAGGGATGTTCATGTCCAAAAGTGCGGATGAGGCATGGACCCTACTTGAGAACTTGAGTGAAAACTCACTGCAACATAATTCTCGTAGTGCTCTGACCTCAACCAATATAAAGAACACAAATTCTTGTCAACCAAAAACAATGCGAGAAGAATCCTCTCAAGTGGATGCCATAGCTCACAAATTCTATCAATTGATGGTACCACACTTCTCTCCTTCATTGTCTCAAAATTCAGCAAGTGCGGTATGTGCATCATGCATGAGTCCTTTTCATCTCTCGGAAGATTGCCCCACACCGGAGCAATTTCCTAATCCCAATTAAGAGCAAGCAAATGCGATGTTTTCCAGGCTCGGAAACAACCCCTATTCAAATACCTATAATCCGGGATGGAGAGATCATCCGAATTTCTGGTGGAGGCAACAAGCCCCACAAAAATCGCAATTTCAAAATCAAGGGCAATAAAACCAGCCCCCTTCTCAATTTCAAAATAGGTAATTTCAGGCATCTTCAAGCTACTGTCCCTCTTATAATCCCAATATCTCCAATCAACCTCCTGCATTTCCAACTGATGAAATTCTAGTTGCAAACAAGCAAATGATGGAATCTCTAAACAAGCAAATGATGGAATCTAACAAGCAACTGTTGACATCATTGCAGCCCACTCTTCAAATGGTTCTTTCTCATACTCAGTCCATTGCAAAACTTGAAAATCAAGTAGGACAACTAGCTACTTCAATGAACCAACTTCTTCAAAGAGATAAGGGGAAGCTTCCCGCTCAACCATTTGAGAATCCTAAAGGGATGCATGTGATTGACAAAACCCCTCTTCCGAGTTGGCCTACTCATGAACAAGTCCAAGCAATCACCACCCTCCGGAGTGGCCAAGTTGTGGACAACAAGGTTGATAGAGGGAAAGAAACAATCCTTCCTTCCAAAAATCCAAATCTCCGCTCTTTTAATCCAAATCTCACTCCTGAAAATCCAAAGTCTAATACTGAGAATTCCAAGCTTGTCAACCCAAATGTGGAGACGTCTTATGAGCCTAAGGCTCCATTTCCTCAACGTCTCCAAGAGTCAACACATTTTGGGAACAAAAATTGTAAAATTCAAGACATGTGGGAAGTCTTCAAGCAAGTAAAAATCAACTTGCCTCTCTTGGATGCTATAAAACAAATCCCTCCCTATGCAAAATTTCTTAAGAATTTGTGCACTTAAAAGCGCACTTCCAAAAATCATTTGCCAAAGAAGGTAAGATTAACTAAAAATGTGAGTGCAATCATTCAACACAGTGTTCCTCCAAAGTATAAGGATATGGGCGCCCCAACTATCTCGTGTGTCATTGGCGATAACAAGATAGAGAAGGCCCTCTTTGACTTGGGAGCTAGTGTAAATTTGATTCCATATTCAACTTATTTACAACTTGGGTTGGGAGATCTAAAGCCAACCTCTATGGTCTTGCAGCTTGCCGACAGATCGGTCAAGCATCCACAGGGCATTCTTGAAGATGTCATCATCAAAGTGGACAAATTCTACTTCCCGGTAGACTTTGTGGTTCTTGACACTGAACCGATCTATGACCCAAAGAAGCATATTGCAGTGATCCTCGGTAGGCCATTCTTAGCTATGGCTAACGCTTCAATTAATTGCCGAATCGGGGTAACGGACATCGCCTTTGGAAATATGCAAGTCAAACTCCACATTTTTCATGTAACTCAACATCCTTCCGAAGAGGATGATTGTTTCCTCATCGATGTGGTAGATGAAGTGGTCGAAGAATCTCTCCCCTTTATTCTAAGTAAAGACCCTTTAGAGACTTGCATGTCACACTTTGACTTTTCAAACTTTGATATTGACCAATCCATCTAAGAAGTAAACTCTTTGCTTAACTTTAATGCTATCATGGACTTTCTTCCTTGGAAGGTACCAAGAGAACCATTTCCTCAACTTTCCACAACTCCTCTGGTCCCTTCCTTGAGATCTCCACCACAACTTGAGTTAAAGCCGTTCCCGGCCCACCTCAAGTATGTGTTTCTTGGTGCAAGTCAAACTCTTCTAGTCATCATTGCTTCGGACTTTTTAACAGATCAAGAAAATAGCCTTTTAGTGGTGCTACAAGAGCACAAAGAAGCTATTGGCTGGGCAGTGGCTGATTTTAAAAGAATCGACCCTTCTATTTATATACACTGCATTCATTTGGAGGTCAACGCTAAACCTTCTAGAGAGGTGCAGCACCGGTTGAATCCCAACATGAAGGAAGTGGTCATGAAAGAAGTGATCAAGCTACTAGATGCGGTAATCATCTACCCCATCTCTGATAGCAAGTGGGTGAGCCCCACTCAAGTTGTACCCAAGAAATCTAGTCTCATCGTTGTTGAAAATTTAGCGGGCGAGCTTATGCCACAACACACCACCATCAGGTGGCATGTGTGCATTGATTACCGAAAGCTAAATTCTACCACTAAGAAGGATCATTTCTTTCTCCCATTCATTGATCAAATCCTAAAGAGGCTAGCCGGCCAAAGCTACTACTGTTTTCTTGATGGTTATTCCAGCTATAACCAAGTGGCAATTGATCCTCAAGATTAAGAGAAGACTACATTCACATGTTCCTTTGGAACATTTGCCTATAGACGCATGCCCTTTGGGCTATGCAATACACCGGCAACTTTCCAAAGGTGCATAATGTCCATTTTCTTCGATATGGTTGAAAAATTCTTGGAAGTGTTCATGGATGATTTTTTCATCTTTGGATCTTCCTTTGACTCTTGTCTCTAAAATCTATCCCTTGTGCTTCAAAGATGCAAGGAGACAAATTTGATTCTAAGTTGGGAGAAGAGTCACTTTATGGTCCAAGAAGGCATTGTTTTAGGACATGTCATTTCAAAAAGGGGAATTGAGGTTGATAAAGCTACAGTTGAGTTAATCTCTAACCTTCCTCCTCTGAATTCTGTCCGTCAAATCCATTCTTTCCTTGGCCATGCCGGTTTCTATTGTCGCTTCATCAAATATTTTATCAAAATCTCTCGGCCTTATGCAATCTCCTTGCCAAGGATGTTCTGTTCAATTTTGATGAAACCTATTTGGAAGCTCTCAAGAAGCTCCGTTATCTTCTCTCATCTACCCCAATCATGAAACCGCCCAATTGGTCTCTTCCATTTGAGATCATGTGTGATGCACCCGATTATGTATTGGGTGTGGTTTTGGGCCAGTGTGTGGACAAGCTTCCGCATGCTATCTATTACGCTAGCAAGACTTTCTCTGATATTTAGTTGAATTACACCACCACTGAGAAAAAATTGCTAGCTGTGGTGTATGCCTTGGATAAATTCCGTTCTTACCTTCTTGGATCCAAGGTCATTATCTTTTCGGATCGCTCTTATGCATTTGCTCACCAAAAAAAAGACCAAACCCCACCTAATTTGATGGATACTCTTACTCTAAAAGTTTAACATTGAGATCCAGGACAAAAAAGGGACAAACAATGTTGTCGTAGACCATCTCTCTCGTTTACTCATTGAGAAATCGTCTGAATTTGCCGCGGTTCGTGATTCCTTCCCGGATGAGCAACTGTTTTAAATTTCTCATTCAAATCTTCTATGGTTCGCGGATATTGTCAACTATCTTGTGGTAGGAAAAATTCCCTCCAATTGGTCCAAACAAGAGAAAGACCGGTTCTTTTCCCAAGTCAAGCATTTCTTTTGGGAAGATCCGGAGTTGTTCAAGTATTGCCTGGACCAAATCATCCGGCGATGCATCCCTGAAACCAAAACCACAAGTATCCTAAATTTCTGCCACACTCTTGCTTGTGGAGGACACTTTAGTGCCAAAAAGATCGCTGACAAAGTCCTTTAAAGCGGATTTTATTGGCCATCCTTGTTTCGGGATGCTTATAACTTCTGCAAGTCATGTGAGCGATGTCAAAGGCTCGGATCCATGTCCAGGAGAGACATGATGCCCCTTACTCCCATCATAATTGTTGAAATATTCGATGTGTGGGGGATCAACTTCATGGGGCCGTTTCCATCTTCTTATGGCTATGAGTATATCCTTGTAGCGGTGGATTATGTTTCCAAATAAGTTAAGGCCAAGGCTACCAAAACCAATGATCATAAAGTCGTGACCAAATTCATTCAATCCAACATTTTTAATCATTTCGATACGCCCCGAGCACTCATCAGTGACGGCGGATCGCATTTTAGAAATCGTTATCTCAAATCCGTCCTTGCTAAATTCTCTGTTATTTATAAGGTTGCCACACCTTACCACCCTCAAATGAGTGGTCAAGTGGAAGTTTCTAATCGGGAAATCAAGCATATTTTGGAAAAAAACGGTTCGACCGGACCGCAAGGATTGGTCATTAAGATTGAATGATGCGCTGTGGGCCTACCAGACAGCATATAAGATGCCCATTGGCATGTCACCATATCGACTTGTCTTTGGCAAAGCTTGTCATCTCCTAGTTGAACTAGAGCACCGTGCTTATTAGGCCATAAACAGGCTTAACTTTAATCTTAAACAAGCCGGCTCTACTCGTAAATTGCAGCTCAATGAGCTTGAGGAAATTCGGAATGATGCGTATGAAAGCGCCAAAATCTATAAGGCAAGGACTAAAACTTTTCATGACAAGCACATTGTCAACAAGTCTTTTGCCCCTGGACAAAAAGTTTGGCTTTTCAATTCTCGCTTGAGACTCTTTCCCGGTAAACTCCATTCACGGTGGGATGGTCCATATATCATCACTTCTGTCTTTCCTCATGGTGAAGTAGAACTTCAAGATCCTACCGATGGATCTCTCTCTAAGGTTAATGGTCAACGGCTTAAGCCTTATGTTGACGGCATAGTCCCTATCCGCAAAGTAGAGAAAGTCCTATTAACGAACCCAACTAATGTGCGATCTTGGTTTGTCTAGCTATCGACGTTTAATTTAGCACTCATGGGAAGCAATTCTTCCATCTTCTGAGCTTCCCTCTTCCAAGTGTCAATTGCCAAGAATTTTTTGGGAATTCGTTAAGTTTAACCAAAATGTGCACTCTTTCGAAATTGTCTCATCTAGCATTCCTGCGGTCAATTTTGGTTTTCTTCATCGTTTTCAGGTCTCTGTACCACTTTTGGAATTATTCACGGTTATTTAGGCATTTGTCTCGTCTAATCCAAAAAGTTAAATGACATTTGGATCTCTTGACTCTCGCCTGTGCAATTGAGCACCGAATCTAGTCCCGATAATTCTACAGGGTGACTAGGATCCTCAACGGTTCTAAATTCATGTTTGAGGTTCCTTTGATTCCAGCCCGGTAGTTGTAGGCTAAAAAGCCCCACAAAAGCACCCGCCAAAGAAAATAGTAGGTTCATAGAAGCTGCGGGCGCCCACCGCAATTCCACGAGCGCCTGCCAAAATGGACAGTAAGCCCATGTCGTTCCGCGGGCGCCCGCCTCCCTTCGCTGCTCATTTTAAATGGGCTTGCAAGCCCATTTCATCTTTCATAAAACTCTTCCTCTCTTAACCCTCACCCCAAACCCCTTCAACCCTCAAGACTATAACTCTTCTCCTATTCATTCCCCATTTCTATCCTTCTTTTGACCATCCTTTCCTCTTCCATCTCACTCTCACCCTTAAGTTCATCCATAATCAAGCACAAAGGGCTTTTGTTTCTACCAAATTGGGTAAGCTTCCTCTACACTCTTTTTCTCTGAATTCTTGATCAATGGAGGATAGGATTGATATTATGGAGGATTTATACTTGTTTAGGGTTGTGTATTGTTGAGTACAGGATTAAAATTTCAGGATTTTCTTATTCTAACATCCTTTTATCTCCCTTCCCAATTTCTGTGCACGCCAGGTGTTTGTAAAAATTCTTGAGCCAACTATTTTAACTCCAATGGCACCCAAACCATCTTCAAAGCGTGCTTGCTCATCCGAGGGGCCTTCCAATGTGCCTCCCACGCCAAATTGGGTTGATTGGCCAATCGAAACCGAAGCCCGATTCGACATCGAAAATGGTTTCAAAAATAATCCAGGGACGGCATGGGCAGTCTGTGAATTAAGGGAGTGTGGCCTCGACTCTCTTTTTAAGCCACGTGCTAGTGCATACTATCCGCGTGTGGTCCGCCTATTTTACTCAAAGTTGTTCCATTCCTGTGCGGAGTCAAAAATCATCAAGACCACCATTGATGGCGAGGCTTTCGAATTTACCCTCGATGATCTTGCTGCGGCTTTAGCTTGCCTATTGGCATCGCCGGTGGATGATGCGGGCTTGCCCCTATATGTTGAAGCTCTGGCTCAGTTGTCTTTGTCGGACATTGTGGGGGAGATTTTCCATAATCAATACACCGGCAATCGAACCACAAACACCAATAAATCACTCTTGCTGTGCCGACTGTGGTTTCTGGACTCGGTCTTGGCCAAAAACATCCTTCTTGTGCCGGGCCATTCCGAGCGTATGGGGATTTTTCTACAAGCCCTCTATGCTGATGAAAAGGAGCATTGATTTTGTGTCCCGCAGCTTGTTTGGGACCAAATCCTCAAGATTTACAATGAATTAATTTTGGTCAGGTCGAGCAGCGCCATCACTTGGGCATTTCCATTTCCATATCTTGTCACTTGGCTGCTGCTAAAAAATGTAGGGTTCAGGCCCCCTCGTCATGAGGAGAAAAAGAAGGATGTGTTTGATTTCAACCTTGGGGTCTGGAAGTCGAGCACAGTTCAGCTTAAGACGTCCCGTCAGGCCCGCATTAGGGATGAGTTGGATTGGGGTGCTCCAGCTCCCCCTGTGGCTCCTGCTCCACCTATTGATGCTGCCCCTGCTGCTCCAGCTACCCTTGTTGTGCTGCCACCACCGGTCATGACCCATGCTCATTGTTATAATCTCAGTGCTAATCTTGATGCGCTTTCTATGCGAGTTGGGAGCATTAAGGACACCCTTAAGGAGACTAATGAGGGCCAGAAAGTTTTGCAGACCATGCTCCAAATTCTGATTGACCGCACCATAGGCAGTGCCGATGGTTCATCCTCTACTCCGATGGAGTGATTTTATGCTTTCCATATCTATTTTGCCTATAGTAGTACTTTTTGGACTTATTTTGAGCCATGTTTGGCATTTATTTTCTGGTTCCTATTTTAAACTTATAACTGCAAATCTTTTGCTACTTTCCATGGATTTTAGTTTCTAGATAAATAAATTGTAGTTATTTCTACTCATTTTTGTGTGGATTCATATGATGTTTGCTGTGTATAGATATCTTTTGACAGGTTTTTGAAACCAAGTTTGGGGGCATGCTCATGGAATTCACGAGGTGGTTTATATTTGTACCGCCACTGAATTTCCTCTTTCACTTCGTATTATTGTTCTATGTACCCTCTTTTTCATTCCTTTTCATTCTTTGTCTTCTCACATTGAGGATAATGTGACATTTAAGTTTAGGGGTGCATTGTTGCATTTTTGAGATAAAATTTTTGCTTGCATGACCGTATTTTGATTCATGTAAGTTAATAAATCATTTTTTTTTAGGAAGCAATGATCTTGTAATCTTGGAATCTATTGGAGATGGAAGCATGTGTTTAATACTTTGTGTATAGAGGTAAATGATAATTTTGAAAATAAAGAAAAATCTGAAAAAAAAAATCTTGTTGATTCGTATTGGTTTGTATAAATGCTTCATTTAGATTTTCATCGGATCTCATACTTTTTTATGCTTCACATTGCACAGATACACACCAAAAACTCGATTGTGAGGCATGCAACTTGATTGACATTGACCTTGACTTAGTTGATTTGAATTGAAGACCCTAATGAATGGATATCTATGGCATCTAAAAAAATAAAAAATAATATATATATATATATATATATATATATATATATTTATATATTGAATAAGGATAATGACTAGCTTAAGTTTGTAGCCTTGCTGACTCGAGTTATTAAGCCCTAGGAGTGTCTTTACACTTAGCACCCTAAAGCCATCCAGTTTGGGAGTTGTTGGCCTAATGCTTGTTACATGGGTTGGTTAGAAAGCTTAAGGAACTTAGGCATTGCACGGTCATTCACAAAAATAAAAATAAATAAATATGGATCGTTGGAGTTCGTAGGCTTGCCAATTCAAGTTATTAAGCCCTAGGAGTGTCTCTACACTTAGCACCCTAAAGCCATTTGGTTTGGGAGTTGCTGGCCTAATGCTTATTACATGGGTTGGTTAGAAAGCGTAAGGGACTTCGGCATTGCACGACCATATATATATAAAAAAATAAAATAAAATAAAAATAAAATAAAATTTTGTGCATTTTAGAATAAAGTCATGCCTTAGAGACCTCATTTAGAAGGAAATTCAATGAATTGAAGGCTTGTGTTCCTGAGATTGGAAAAAGAGGATAAAAGCCACATGTTAGGAATCCGGTTCACTTTCACTGAAGTTAGAGTTCATTTCTATTCAAGAAATGACAATTGAAGTATTTATATTGACTATGATGTTGATGCATGAGAGTTGAAACGTGTTCAGCCATCTTGTTATATCAAGGCTTCATATATGCAAGGTAGTCTGCTTAATGAGTCTGTCTCCAATTTTCAGTTGTTCCAAGTTACATTTGAGCTTTGTAGGTATTTTCTTGCTTCATGATTAATGCATGTTGATAACATTTCAAATGTTGTCATTTGTGTTAGGTTCTGTATTTTGGTTTTGCTATGGGACTAGCAAAATGTAAGTTTGGGGGTGTGATAAGCGCCGAATATTGCATATTCAAGTGCCCTTATTTGCATTAGTTAAGTCCATTAGTTAATTATAATGTATAGTTTAGCTTTATTTATTTATTTCCATCTTCTTTCAGGTTGGTTCCCCCGAAATTGGTTAAAAGAACGATTTTGACAAACTCTTGAAGAAACAAAGTAAGCCGTTGCTGGGGACCGTCATTTGGGCCAAGCTTTTTGAGTCATTATGCGTGTGAGTTTTGCGGCATAATACTCAGGATGAAGACCGCGTCAACAGACCAATCCAATGTGGTTCAAGGAAGGGCTAAATGTGTTGAAGGCAGCCACCCGCGGGCACCTGCCGCAGATCCTTGGGCGCCCGCCGCAGATCCTTGGGCGCCCGCCATTTACTCCAGTAGCCCCTTGTCCCCTCGGGCCCCTGACACAGACCCGCAGGCTCCCGTCGCAGCACCACGGGCTCCCGTCGTAGATCCACGGGCACCCGCCAAAACCTCTAGTTAGCTCATTCGACATCAAAGTACCCATGGGCGCCCGCCGATCTGCAAATTGCAGATCACCTGCTCCTGTTTTTGTGCTGAATCTTGTCCCCTTGACCCTTTTGTGTGGTCCTGCTTTCTCCTAGGGTAGTTGGGGCTCAAAAATAGAGGAAAAAGAGAGGATTTTAGCTAGATAAGAGGGGGAAACATGTATTTTGGGGGATATCTCACATTTTTAGCTAAGTTTTAGAGAGGGAAGTATTGGAGGTAAGGGACTTTGTGAGTCTTGAAGCTTGAGGTGCGAAAAATGGAGGGTGAGGCCTCTTCTTCTCCTTCATTCCTTGTATCCATGGGCAACTAACTCCCTATCTAGGGAGGTGATGAAGCCCTCTTTAGTAAGCATGTTCTAGTTTTGATTTTGTTTTTGGGGAAACAATGTATATTTATGACTTTTTCACAATCTAGAGCATTCATTTTGATGTAATGAATTCTAATCTATATAAATGATGATGTTGAAGTTCTTGTCTTGTCTTAGATTCTAATTTCTCATGATCGTATAGCTTATTTTCCATAGTGATAATGGAATTGAGGTTGTGGAATGGTTTTAATGGCATGATGTTTAGGAAGTTTGATAATCTATAGCTTAGGGCCTTCCTTTGATAGGTTATTCTTGATTTCTAACTTCATATGCTTCTATTATGTGTTTAAGGGCTTGACAATCTTTTGCTTAGTGAGCATGTCTAAGGTTGCATCCTAGTTTAGGTAGCCAAAACATGTAATGCTTTGATAGGTTATTCTTGCCTATTGATTTCATAAATTTCTTGAAGGTAATGTAGCAATTTTGTGTTATTGCATTCCATGGTCATATGCATATGTGGTTCTCCCAAGTAAATCATTGTCTAGTGTGTTTATAGGATAGGTAGTGGATTCACTTCCCTAGTCCTTTCTACATTATCTTTATCTCTTTAATTCCTTGCAAATTATCATTTTTATGCAATTTAAATTCCTAATTCTAGTGACAGCCCAAGCAAAACTCTTTACCCTTTTTATCAAACCAAAAGTGAATTTAAAGACCTTGGTTGCTATAAACTAGCAGTCCCAGTGGTTCGACTTACCCGTTCAATAGCCATATTTTACAATGATTTGTGCTATTGCAAAGGGTTGATTATTATTGTGATAGTCGATGACCGATCACCTTTTCCCCATTTGGATTGAGAACGTTAACGTCTATCAAAATCTGGCCAAAAACATACATTATTAAATTTGTTTAATGTTCGCGAGCTTGTACAATTCATCTCGTTTTGCGTTCCTGGGATCGTCTAGTAGATCCAAAATGAACTGCAAATATAGGGGCTTAGGCTCTTCCTGTATCATATAAAAAGTATACAACACTATGTTATATATTTTACACATTACGATGCATAGAATAAACTTTCAATAAGTAACCTAACTTACATAAAAGGTACTTGATAATTCACTCCCATTCCACAACTCTATGTATGATGAGTGCTTAAATGTGACGCATTTTAGCACCTAAGTAAGGGTATTTTAGTCCATTTATCTATCTTACTTTCATGTCTTAGATACTTATTTGTCTTTTTATCTATTTTAGGTTAATAAAGTTCAAAGAGGCTAACAAGAGCCATTTAGCTCAATTTTGGAGCTAAGGAGCAAATTTGGAAAGAAGCCAGGAAAAATGCACCAAGGGAACTTCGATCAATCGAAGAGGAATCCTGATCGATATTAATGAGGCGGTGCCAGCTCAGCCAATCGGATAAGGCCAAAGAAGATTCCAACCTTGCATAAATTCATGATATTTAAATTCCATGATATCTATATTTCTACTTTTGTAGAAAAGCATGTTAAATGTTTACTTTCTTGTAAAGGGCATGAATGCATAACTTTTGGTAATTATTCATAACTTGAGTGGTTTTCATGTAGTTAAATAAAGTAATTATTTTTTTTCTTAGGGACCATTTTGCAATTTAATTTGGAAGATATTTTCAAAAATGACCTTTTTACAATTTCCAGAAAATGTGACAAGTGTCACACTCTCATGGTGCCAATTGTTGATCTTGTGGTGGAACCACTTGGAAGCCTTGTTTGATGATACATGGAAGGTGGAGATTCACCCATTTGTTGGCATAGGATAGGAGCACTTGTAGGCATGAATGGTTGACAAGTGTAGGCCAGATTTTAAATCTTGGAAGTTTACTTAGATTCATGACAAGTGTAGGACTCACCTTTAGTCTTGCAAGTGTGTGTGTGAGAGGTAGTGCAAGAGCACCTAGTGAGTGGAGAATTCCACCACATTTAACTTAGGGTTTCATCTCATTTTATTCATTTCATCTATTTCCTCTCAAACCCTAACATGGCCACCATTGGAGCAAAGCTTGATCCAAGGTTTTAAGCTTCATTTTGGTGCCCATCCACTCACCTTAGACCTATAAGCTTAGAATACTTTATATTCCTTTCATTCTCCTCTATAAAACCCTAGCTTGGTTTCGCATTTAGAGCTTGGTTGCTTTGGTTTATAGAGATACAATTTTCTATTGAGGTAGGGGCTGTTCTAAACTATGTTTTTGATGTTTTATAAGTTTTATAACTTGGTATAAATGAACTATATGCCTTTAATCTAAATCTTTAAATTGATAGTCAATGATACCTTGCATAAAATTAAGCTAAGACATGATTTTTGGAAAGGCCATGACTTGATTCTTGTTTTGTATTAATTTTGTATAATTTAAATGAGTTTTTAAATCTAGAGAATTAATTAATTTAAGATGATTTAAATTCTAATTACTTGTACCATGCTTGTATTTCATTTTTGACTTGATATATAGCATGGCCAAGAATTACTCCTTGTCATATATTAAATTGGAATCACTTGGACAACTCTTGAAATCTAGAAAAATTACTTAGTTGGTGTACTTAAATTTAATCATATTGATCTAATGATTTAGTTATGTAATTAATGGAACTTATTGTGTTTTATCACATATCATGACTAGTTGCTCTACGTGTTGATTTTGGAAACTTGAGATATCATCAAGAACTTGAGATGGCTAGGACTTGGTTCTAGTAAAGGAGATAGAGAGCTCCCTATATTATAGTGCGCACTAGGGAAAGGTACCCTTGGGTTAATAGCCCTAAAGAGATCTCAAGAGTACGGTTTTAGTCCGGGCGATATCCAAGTATCCATTTTAGTTTGATTTTACTCTTTAATTATCAAACCTTATAACCTTGTGATATTGCATCTCATTGTGCTATGGTAAAAGTTCAATGTCATTTTAATAGCATGGACCAAATTTTAATGAATTGTAAACTTTGTAATAAATTGAACTTATGCATGCTCATTCCTTACGAGTAAACTTGTTTACTTACCCCGAAGTTACCAGGTGTTTTTTAGGTAAAGAAGCTTTATTATGGGATACACAACACTCTTAGGCTTGCTATAATTCTTGGCATATTTTTGGTGACATTGAATATGCACTTGTTAGCATATTATGATCTTTTTTGGTGTATTGTATAAAAACTTGTATTTATTGTCTAAGCTATGTAATGTGCACTTAAGTGCACCTTTTGCCACTCTTTGGATGTATATGTAATGAGGCCAAGGGCCAAAGACACTTATATGATATGTATGCTAGTTTAACTTTATAACTTGTTTAGGGACTATAAGGGATTTCATAGGTTGAAGGGTCATATTTTGCATAAGGTATACCAAGGGGCCGTAGGCCATTGTAGCGTGTCTACTTTATCATTTTACGTATGCGTGCATGTGTACATTTGACAAAACTCTTAAGTTCCAACTTTTGAACTATTTTTTGACGATTTATGATAATTTAAGCAAAATTCATGCATTGGAGTATCATTTAAAGCTTTACTTCGATTTAGCGTGTGATGGTTGTTCATTTAAGGTTTAAAGATGTTTTGAAACTTGTCTGAATCAAATGGGAAGCATGTATAGCCTTAGGATTGAGCCAAGCACCTTCCCCAAGGATTACAACTGCTTTTTCTGCTGCAGTAGGGTGCATTGATCGGCTGATAGCAAAAATCAGCCGGCTGACACATATCGAGTCTTCATTCCAGTAGCCTTTTGGGGATTTTTGGTTTTTTAGTCTACTAATGATTGGGGTTTAGCCAGCTAATCATTGGGGTTTGGTCGGCTAATGATGGAGGTTCAGCTGGTTAATCCTCCCCGGAACCTTCCCCTTTTGATATTTTTTTGGACAACATTGTTGCAGCAACTTGAGAGAGCCATAACTTCTTCATTTCTAATCCAAATCAGGTCATTCTTGAGTCAAAACTCAAGAGCTTGGAGTTAGATTTTCAATGGTACCAACCATACATTAAAACTCCAATCGTAGTGAGAGTTATTACAATTTTAGTGAGATAGGGTCTTGGTAACTCCAAAACGGAGAAGGCCATTTGGTTCTAAATTCATATCTTTTCCGTCTGGACTCCAAATCAGGTGATTTTTGAGTCTAAATTTATTAATTTTTTTGTTTTGTTTCCAATGTTGTGCTTGGCAGCACCCACTTTTACTTTAGAAAAGACCGTTTTTCCCCTAGGCTCATTCTTGTCTATTTTTGAAACGTCGCTTCCGTAATTGTTTTCTTTGAGTTCCATGACCTCGTTGAGGGTCACCTTGGTGTCTTATAGACATGTAGTATCTCTAGAGATCATTATTTTACCTTTTGCAACCGCATTTTGTTTCATTGTTCGATTTACATTTGGGTCACCGCTGACGCACCGGGTTGAATAAAATTCGGGTCGTTACAAGTGGTATCAGAGCTCCTAGGTTCGAAAACCTTAGGATGACGGGTTTTGAGTGCATATCATGCTTTTGTTGATCTACTTTGATGTATTCACATACTTTTTGATAACATGTTTACGTGCCTTTTGATAACATGCTCGGTATGATGACATGTATTTTGTACTTATATCCTTATGTGTTTAAAAAGCATCCTTGTCCGACATGTATGCTTATTCACTTAGGTACTTATCCCTTTAAACAACTTTCTTTGACTGCTTCAGCATGACAGTATGTTGAATGCCTTGTCTTGCTTCGTGTTTCATGCTTTCATGGTATGAGTCGTATTCGGTCATGATAGCTTGTGTTATTGTTGACCTCTTTCTTTGCGTACGTTTAACATCATGGTAGTCATGCGTGGGGAGTTGTCACATCAGGGCGTTAAGGAGAAGGTTGACGACACTGAGTTTATGAGGGGTTCGGGAAGGCCTAGGATTCTAGTTCGTGGCATGGGTCCAAATCCACCACGAGCTCCGTCTTATGAGGAGCAGATTGCACAGGGAGTGGCTCTGGGAATGTCAAAGTCTATTTAGTAGATGTTTCGTCAGCATATTGCAGGGATGCAGATCCCGGTACCGGTACCATCACCGGCACCAGTTACTAATGAGGCATTGAATTACTTCATGAAGTTACAGAGGGTTAAAATCGACCAATTTACAGGGAGTATGGATCCGCTTGCTTCAGAGGCATAGTTTGATCACATGGTATGCAAGCTCGTTAGCATGGCAGTACCTACAGACCGATTAAGGATCTCTTTAATAGCCTCTATATTCATAGGAGATGCTGATATCTGGTGGAGGTCCATGACCAATATCCACGATGTGGAAGTGATGACTTGGAACGAGTTCAGAGATTTGTTCTTTGAGTGCTTCTTTCTTAGGGCTATGAGGAGGGAGATGAGGATACAGTTCACAGGTCTTTATCAGGGCATTATAAGTGTCATTGAGTATGAGACATGATTTACTTCTCTCTCTCGTTATGCCCAGGACATGGTAGCGATAGATAAGGCCAGGGCAATGAAATTTTAGGATGGACTACATCTTAACATCAGGCCACGGGTCTCAATTCTTGATTTGAGGACTTACAGAGAGGTGGTCCAGAGGGCTATGCTAGCTAAGGCAGAGGAACGGGATCAATTACGGATCAGGGGTTCACACAAGCAGCCTCGTGGCAACACTCCGTCATCTTCTGGGAGTCAGTGGAAGAAGGCTAAGGTCGGGGACAGTTCACGTACTCAGGGACAGTCACAGTAGGCTTGGTCTGCATCTGCAGTTTCAGTATCTTCAAGGTCAGCCTGGGGAGTGATTTGTCACCATTATCAGCAGCCGGGGCATATCAAGCCTCGCTGCCTACAGCTGCAGCCACAGATCAGTCAATCATAGGCTAGTTAGCCTACAGCTTCGATGAAGGGGTTTCAGGGGACTTACAACTATTGCAAGCAGCCCGGTCATATGAGGAAGGATTGCCCTCATCCACGGAGCAGGGCACAAGGTGGTGTAGGTTCAAAGGCCACACTGGCACAGTCAGCAGTTGTCCAGTCAGGTTTAAGGGTGCCTCAAGCACCACAGCTAGTTGCACCAATCAGTTCATATCCGGGTAGAGGTTCTACGCCTACTACTTTTGGAAATCAGTAGGGCCACCAGGGCAGTTCTCAGCAGTCAGGTGCTCAGGGACGAGCTTATGCATTACCACAGGCTGATACCTCCGCTGGGACTTCTACAGTTCAAGGTATCTTTCCAATTTTTAGTTCTTGGGCTAGAGTTTTTGTTGACACGGGTGCATCATATTCATTCATATCTGCTTCATTTGCACATTCTTTGGGTCTGGAGGTCACGCAGCGGGATAGTTTCCTTTGTGTTGACACACCAATTAGGGTCGAGTGTTCTTGGACCGTGTTTGTCAGGGTTGTGCTATGAAGATAGCTGGGTGGACTTTAGAGTTTGATTTTGTCATTTTTAACATGACAAGCTTTGACGTCATTCTCGGGATGGACTGGTTGTCTTTCTTTCGTGCCACGATCGATTGTTTCTGCAGGCGAGTGTCTATTTGCACTCCGACGAGAGATTGTTTTCACTTCATGGGAGATCAGAGCGATTCCCACTCGATGATGATTTTCAGCATCGGTGACTGGAGTCACCATAGGTCCTTCTTAGCTAGCCTGTTAGCTGACGAGGGTAGCAGTTCAGGTTATGTTTATCCAGCAATTGTTGTGGAGTTTCTGGATGTCTTTCCGGAGGAGTTGACGGAGCTTCCTCCTCTTCGAGAAGTTATCTTTGCCATTAACGTCATTCCTGGTACTGTGCCGATCTTTATGGCACCGTACCGTATGGCACTGGCAAAGTTGGATGAGCTAAATCTCAATTGGATGATTTGAAAGGTAAGGGCTTTATTCATTGCTTCACCCTGGGGAGCACCAGTTCTTTTTGCGAAAAAGAAGGATGGGTCTTTGAGACTTTGCATCGATTATCGCAAGATGAATCACGTTACGATCAAGAATAGGTATCTTTTACCAAGGATTGATGACTTGTTTGATCAGTTGAAAGGAGCCATTTGTTTTTTAAAGATTGATTTGAGATCGGGTTACTATCTATTTAGGGTTAGGGATAAGGATGTATCCAAGACCGCTTTCCGTACACGGTATGGCCATTATGAGTTTCTGGTGATGCCATTTGGTTTGACCAATGCTCCAACAGTATTTATGGACTTGATGAACTGTGTACTCATTGACCATCTTGATTAGTTCATTATGGTTTTTGTCAACGACATTCTCTTATACTCAGCTTCGGTAGAGGAACATGAACATGAACATCATTTGAGGATAGTATTGCAGATTCTTAGGGATAATCAATTGTACGCCAAGTTTGAGAAATGTGAATTTTGGTTAACGAAAGTGAAGTTCCTTGGACATGTTGTGTTAGGGGGCGGAGTTGCAGTGGATGCATCAAAGATTGAATCGGTGATGGATTGGGAACGTCCGAAGATAGTGTTTGAGATTCGGAGTTTTCTAGGCCTAACCAGCTACTATCGGAGATTTGTTCGAGATTTCTCTCATCTAGCGGCACCTATGACTCGACTTACCTATAAGGGGGTCAAGGTCGTATGGAATGAGGCATGTGGTTTGCTTTTCAGGAGTTGAAGATTAGGTTGACATCGGCTCGAGTTTTGATCATTCTTGAACGTGGTTTGGGGTATGTGATCTTCTATGATGGTTCATGAAAAGGTTTGGATTGTGTCTTAATGCAGACAGAGTGGGTGGTTGCTTACGGGTCTTGAAAGTTGAAGACTTACGAGTTAAACAATCCGACACATGATTTAGAGTTGGCAGTAGTTATCTTTGCCCTGAAAGGGTGGAGACACTATTTGTACGGGGAAAAGTTTGAAGTTTTCTCGGACCACAAGAGTCTCAAGTATCTCTTCTCTCAGACGGATTTGAACTTGAGATAGTGCAAATGGTTGAGTTTATGGAGGATTACGACTTTGAAATACAGTACCATCTGGGTAAGGCCAATGTGGTGGCCGATGCATTGAGTAGAAAGTCACAGGGGACTCTTGCTAGCATTTCTAGTCATAGATGGAAGATGCTAGAAGAGGTTGTAGATCTTGGTTTATAGTCTTATGAAGACACTTCATCGACTATTTTGTTTAGCCTCATGGCTCAACTGGCTCTTGTTAGCAGAGTTCATGGAGATGAAGGCCATCCATATTCGAATTTCAAGTGGCGAGAATGTAGAATGTTGACCTTATATTCAGACGGTGGTCTCAGGTACAAGGGGATGATGTTTGTTCCTTTGTCTTGTCATGAAGATGTTCTTCAAGATTTTCACCACTCTCAGCTCACAGTTCATCCTTGTGGTACAAAGATGTATCATAATCAGCGGTGACAGTTTTGGTGGCAAGGCATGAAACGGGATGTTTCATAGTTTGTGACTCGATGCCTTACTTATCAGCAAGTGAAGGTAGAGCATTAGCGACCGGCAGGATTGTTGCAACCATTACCAGTAGCTGAATGGAAATGGGAACATATCACTATAGATTTCGTAACGAGACTTCCGAGGTCTCAGGCAGGGAATGATGCCGTTTGGGTCATAGTTGACAGGTTGACTATAACGGCTCACTTCTTGCCTATGGAAGTGACAGATAATGCAGACAGACTAAGTGGACTGTATGTCAGATAGATTGTTAAGCTTCACGGGGTTCTTGTATCCATTGTTTCAGATAGGGATCCGCTGTTCACGTCTTATTTTTGACAGAGTTTTCAGGAGGCTCTTGATACGGGGCTTTATTTTAGTACGACATTCCATCCTCAGACTGATGGTCAGTTAGAACGCACCATTCAGATATTGGAGGAAATGCTACGGGCTTGTATCTTAGATTTCAGAGGTAGTTGGGAGGACTACTTACCTTTGGTTGAGTTTCCCTATAACAACAGTTACCAGACTATTATTGGCATGGCACCTTTTGAGGCGTTGTATGGCAGACCTTGCAGATCTCCAGTTTGTTAGACCGAGGTCAATGATACCATTGCCTTGGGTCCCGACCTTATCATCGAGACTATAGAGAAAATTAAGTTGATTCGATAGCGGTTGGTTACTGCACAGAGCAGACAGAAGAGTTACGCAGGCAGGAGGAGATGATCCATGTCTTTTGAGGTAGGAGACCATATCTTTCTCAAGATTTTTCCACGGAAGGGACTTCTGAGATTTTGATAGACTGGAAAGTTGTCTCTTAGGTTCATTGGACCATTTGAGATATTAGAGTCCATCGGTGAAATTGCTTATCATTTGGCATTGCCGCTAGACTTGGATAGGGTTCATGAAGTCTTTCGTGTCTCTATGCTAAGGAAGTACGAGTCGGACCCATTGCATATTTTATGGTGGACTGATGTGGTTATTGATGAGGATGTGACTTATGAGGAAGGTCCAGTCTAGATTCTTGATTCACGGGAATAGGTCTTACGGACCAAGACCATTCCATTGGTTAAGGTCTTGTGGAGACACCACGGCGTTGAGGAGGCTACCTGGGAGCTCGAGCAGGAGGTTCGCTCTCGATATCCCCATTTGTTCTTTCTTTCAGGTACGATTCGATTTCGGGGACAAAATCCCTTTTAAGGAGGGTAGGTTGTAATGACCTGGTCATTTTCCTTCCTTTCTTTTTTCGGTAATTTCTTTTTTGTCTTTTTTTATATTTTGTCCTTTTCTCATTTTTCATTTTTTCTTGCATAACCTCATTTTTTGTGCTCGGATTCGATTCCAACCTTGCATAAATCCATGATATTTAAATTTCATGATATCTATATTTTTACTTTTGTAGAACAGCATGTTAAATGTTTACTTTCATGTAAAGGGCATGAATGCATAAGTTTTGGTAATTATTCATAACTTGAGGGGTTTTTGTGTAGTTAAATAAAGTAATCATTTTTTGTGTTAGGGACCATTTTGCAATTTAATTTGGAAGATATTTTCAAAAAGGACCTTTTTGTAATTTCTAAAAAATGTGACAAGTGTCACACTCTCATGGTGCCACTTGTTGATCTTGTGGTGGAACCATTTCAAAGTCTTGCTTGATGACACATGGAGCGTGTAGATTCACCTATTTGTTGGCCTAGGATAGGAGCACTTGCTGGCATGGATGGTTGACAAGTGTAGGCTTGATTTTAAATCTTGGTAGTTTACCTAGATTCATGACAAGTGTAGGACTCACCTGTAGTCTTGCAAGTGTGTGTGTGAGAGCTAGTGCAAGAGCACCTAGTGAGTGGAGAATCCTACCACATTTAACTTAGCGTTTCATCTCATTTTACTCATTTCATCTCGTTCCTCTCAAACCCTTACTTGGCCACCATTGGAGCAAAGTTTGATCCAAGGTTTTAAGCTTCATTTTGGTGCCCTTCCACTCATCTTAGACTTATAAGCTTGGAATACTTTATATTCCTCTTACTCTCCTTTATAAAACCCTAGCTTTGTTTCCCATTTAGAGCTTGGTTGCTTTGGTTTATAGAGATACAATTCTCTATTAAGGTAGTGGGTATTCTAAACTATGTTTTTGATGTTTTATATGTTTTATGACTTGGTACAAATGAACTACATGTCTTTAATCTCAATCTTTAAATTGATAGTCAATGATACCTTGCATGAAATTAAGCTAAGACATAATTTTTGGAAAGGCCATGACTTGATTCTTGTTTTGTATTAATTTGGTATAATTTAAATGAGTTTTTAAATCTGGAGAATTAATTAATTTAAGTTGATTTAAATTCTAATTACTTGCACCATGCTTGTATTTCATTTTTGACTTGATATATGGCATGGCCATGAATTACTCCTTGTCATATATTAAATTGGAATTAGTTGAAAAACTCTTGAAATCTAGAAAAATTACTTAGTTGGTCTACTTAAATTCTATAATATTAATCTAATGATTTAGTTATGTAATTCATGGAACTTATTGTGTTTTATCACATATAATGACTTGTTGCTCTACGTGTTGATTTTGGAAACTTAGGATATCATCAAGAACTTGACATAGCTAGGACTTAGTTCTAGTACGGGAGATAGAGAGCTCCCTATACTATAGTGCGCACTAGAGGAAGGTACCCATGGGTTAATAGCCCAAAAGTGATCTCAATAGTACGGTTTTAGTTCGGGAGATATCCAAGTATCCACTTTCGTTTGATTTCACTCTTTAATTATCAAACTTGATAACCTTGTGATATTGCATCTCATTATGCTATGTTAAAAATTCCAATGTCATTTTAATAGCATGGACCAAATTTTAATGAATTGTAAACTTTGTAATAAATTGAACTTATGCATACTCATTTCCTACGAGTAAACTTGTTTACTCACCCCGAAGTTTCCGGGTGTTTTTTTGGTAAAGAAGCTTTATTATGGGATGCACAACACTCTTAGGCTTGCTAGAATTCTTGGAGTATTTTTGGTGACATTGAATATACACTTGTTAGCATATCATGATCTTTTTTGGTGTATTGTATAAAAACTTGTATTTATTGTCTAAGCTATGTAATGTGCACTTAAGTGCACCTTTTGCCACTCTTTGGATGTCTATGTAATGAGGCCAAGGGCCAAAGACACTTATAGGACATGTATGCTAGTTTAACTTCATAGCTTATTTAGGGACTATAAGGGATTTCATAGGTTGAAAGGTCATATTTTGCATAAGGTATACCATGAGGCGGTAGGCCATTGTAGCGCGTCTACTTTATCATTTTACGTATGTGTGCATGTTTACATTTGACAAAACTCTTAAGTTCCAACTTTTGAACTATTTTTGGATGATTTATGAGAATTTAAGTAAAAAGAATGCATTAGAGTATCATTTAAAGCTTCACTTCGATTTAGTGTGTGATGGTTGTTCATTTAAGGTTTAAAGATGTTTTGAAACTTGTCTGAATCAAATGGGAAGCATGTATAGCCTTAGGATTGAGCCAAGCACCTTCCCCATGGATTACAACAGCTTTTTTTTTTTTTTTTTTTGCAGCAGGGTGCATCAGTCGGCTGACACATATTGAGTCTCATTCCAGTAGCCTTTTGGGGATTTTTTGTGTTTCGGTCAGCAGATGATTGGGGTTCGGCTAGCTGATCATTGGGGTTTGGTCAGATGACAATGGAGATTCAGCCGACTGATCCTCCCTGGAACCTTTCTCTTTTGATTTTTCTTGGACAACATTGTTATAGGAACTTCAGAGAGCCATAACTCCTTTATTTATAATCCAAATCAGGTTGTTCTTGAGTCTAAACTCAAGATCTTAGAGTTAGCTTTCCAATGGTACCAACCATACATTAAAACACCAAATGTAGTGAGAGTTATTATAATTTTAGTCAGATAGGGGCCGTGGTGACTCCAAAACGAAGAAGGCCGTTTGGTTCTAAATTCATATCTTTGCCGTCCGGACTCCGAATCAGGTGATTCTTGAGTCTAAATTCATTAATTTTTTATTGTTTTTCCAATGGTGTGCTTGGCAGCATCCATTTCCACTTTAGAAAACACCAATTTTCCCCTAGACTCATTCTTGTCCGTTTTTGAAATGTCTCTTCCGTAATTGTTTTCTTTGAGTTCTGTGACCTCGTTGAGGGTCACATTGTGTCTTATAAACATGTAGTATCTCTAGAGACCATTATTTTACCTTTTGCATCCGCATTCTGTATCATTGTTGGATTTATATTCGGGTCACCTCTGACGCACCAGGTTGAATAAAACTTGGGTTATTACACCACGTCAGCTTTGATCGATCAAAGTTAAGTGTTTGATCAATCAAACATCTTCGATCGATCGAAATGCCTACTGGCAGTGAGCTGTTTAATCCCCGAGCGCGCCGATTTCTACCTAACTTGTGTAGTTGCGAATTTCCTCCAATCAGAGGCTGTAATTCTGACTTGGTCCTTACTTAAAGGAGTATGTAATTGATTTATTGAACAATTATTGTATAATAGAAGATAGATAGAGATATTACCAATTATAGAAATTTTTCCTCTCTCTAGCCTTTGAGGGTTCCATGTCCACTACAATGGGTGGCTAAATCCTTCTCTTGGGGCTAAAGATAGCCCCTAGGCTTGCTTCTCAAACTTAAATTTTGTGTATTTTTGGGGATTTTAATTGTACTAGATGTTTTAACTATGAATAAATATAAATCTTTTGATTTCTACTTGATTTGTATGGATTAATACTTTCAATTGATCATTTATCTCTAGTCATATATCTATGTATGCTAGAATTGATGTTCATGTTTTTATCTCTAGATTTAATGAAGCTGATGCATGTCTATGTGTGTTGATGACGTTGATTTAGTGATGGTCAAGGCATGGTGCTTAATAGAACACTTTTGTGATTTATTTGATGGTTCACACTTGTTTCTTGATGGATTGTATCACATCTCTAGTTTAATTAGTTTAATTTCATGTCTCTAGCCTAGTTGTAGTGTAATTGCTTTAATTTCTTAAGTAGGTGAATAATCCATTCTTATTTCTTGATGTTCCATACTTATGAATGCAAAGAGTGCATGTCTCTAGATATTTGTGTATGCATTAATTGTGGTTTAACTGAATGGATATTGGTCTCATTTGATAGGTTGTACTATTCATTAAAATTGGCCAGACAATCTATACTTATTTACCATCCATGCTTAGTTTCAATTGGTGTCACACACACACAAGTTACAATTTAAATTTCCCCATTAATGTACAATTGCTAGTGTTTGATGAAGTGAAGCTTAGTTGTGACTCTTAGCCCCAAGACCTCTATCCTATATCTTTTCCCTACTTTCTAGATTGCTTTTTTCATTTGCATTAATCTTTAATTGTATTGTAGCTTAATTAATCAATCTCCAATCAATCTTTGATCAATCGGCCTACTAATCTGACATTAGTTTCCATCAGAAATACACCTCCCTTCCCTTGGGACAATCCTTATTCACTCTAGCTATATTTTTAGTTGGAAGTGGTAGCAGCATTTTCTAAATTTAAACTTGGTCATACTACACACTTTTTCATGCTTCGGTTTGAGACACACCAAGTGTTGGCGCCGTTGCCGGAGATTGGCACCGTCGTATTTGGAAATTAATTAGGAATTAGTACTCTTTTGATCTTGATTTTATTTTGGTTACTTATTGTGTTTGTTCTTCATTGACTATGTGAGTTAAGTAAAAAGGTGTGAAGCAAAAGGACTCTAAAGCAAAGAAGCAAAAGAAGCCAAGCCAAGCTAAGCAAGAGCATAAAAAGCTCAAAAATAATATAAAATTGCAAAGCAAAGCAAGGCAAAGAAAAATTGAAAAATCATTTGAACTTGCTTAAGGACCTTTTGTGAGCTTCTCTAAACTGTATCTCTAGTTAAATCGTGAGCCCGCGTAGAGGCAAGTCTTTACTTTCATAGATAAATTGTGAGCCCGCGTGGAGGCAATTTAATTTTTCTTGCATATTGTTCAAAGCATGGGAGCATGGGATTATCATATGTAGAGGATTGTTGATTATTGATTTGTTGCGGAAGAGAAATGATTGTTACTTACTTGTTGCCTGTTTGTGTTTTCTTTGTGCATGCATAGTCGTAGGTCGTTAAATCTTACTCTTGTCCCACTTAATTTGAATCTTGAATCCATTGTTCGTAATTCTAAGGGAAGGGGTAATTCTAGTCATTCCTTTTCATCAGTGGAAGACATCAATGAAGACCGTGTAGGGGACCTTGGTCACATAGACCAACAAGGCATCCTTCACTCTAATATGCATCATGACAACATTCAAGTACCATTAGGCATGCCAAGACCTTTCATTCCACCATAACAATAAGGCCAAGTTCCATTGGGACTGCCTCGGCTAATTTTTGCTCCATAACCTCCCATTATTCAAGGCAATCAAGGTGCTTATGTAGCACCTCCAATTGTGAATCCTCCTCTTGCTTTGCGTGATTATTATGTGCCAAATAAATATAATGCACCTATATGCATTCAATTACCCCATTTAGAGCACATCATTATGAAATTAAACCACAAACTATTCAAATGCTTCCTAACTATCATGGACTTCCAAGTGAAGAACCCTACAAGCATTTGGATGAGTTTCTTGAAGTATGTTCCACCGTGAAATACATGGACATGCCGGAAGATGTTTTGAGATTAAAACTTTTTCTTTTCACCCTTAAAGATAAGGCAAAATATTGGTTCAACAATCTTAGGCCTTTTTTGATAACTTTTTGGGTGGAAATGCAACAAGAGTTCTTGAAAAAGTACTATCCGGTTTCAAAGACCAATGCAATGAGAACTTCAATTAGAAAATTTTCTCAAGGGGATGGGGAATTATTTCATGAGGCATGGGAAATATTTAATGATTTGCTTAGGAAGTGTCCACATCATGACATGCCTAAGTGGCAATTAGTTCAATACTTCTTTGAAAGTTTGCCGGATAATCACAAGGGTATGGTTAATGCATCTATGGGTGGTTCTTATCTTGATAAGTATGAAAATGATGTTTGGCATCTTTTTGAAAGCATGGGTGAGAATTCAATGTATCGATCTTTGTCATTTAAAAATGGTAGAAATTTAGGTGAAAGGAAGAATGTTGGCTTATATTAAGTTGACAATTCTAATGACATAGCTGCCGAAGTCAAGTCTTTATCTCAAACGTTTGATCAATTTTTGATCAACCAAAATTCGGTGAATCAAGTGTCTTCCTCCCCTAATCATGTTCATCATCATAATTCTAATGAATCATGCATAACTTGTTCTAGTGTCATACATTCTTCTTCCAATTATCCCTATGGACATGTGCAAAGTGAACATCATGAATAAGTCAATGGCACATTTGTTAACCAAGGGGATAATCCCTATGGTATACATTACAATCCCGGGTGGAGGAACCATCTAAACTTCTCTTGGAAAAGCCAAGGGGAAGGCTCAAACCCTCCCCAAGGTGGTTTTCAAGGCAAGTATGTTCTGCCCCCAATGCAAAGCCAAGGTTATAGATCATCTTTTCAATCATCACATGAAAATCAATTTTCTAACTCTCATTTTCCTAATCAATCATCTTATTCTCAAGGAAACTCTAGGAGTCTCGTTTTTGAGGAAAAAGTGTTGACTGCTTTGGGTACTTTGGAGGCAAATACCCAATTGTTCATTCTCATTCCCAATCTATTGCAAAGCTAGAAACCCAAGTTGGGCAAATAGCAAGCACATTGAATGCTAGGGAAAAAAGGGAAAATGCCTTTGAATCTACTAAAGCAATAATTTGTTGTGGAGACCAATTCCTCATCGGAAAGTCCCATAATTGAGCATGTCAATGCGGTGACGACTTTGAGAAGTGGAAAAGTTGTTGACAATTAAGTCGGAGTTCACAATGAAAAGAGTGAACCGGTACAAACAAAAGTTGACACCTGTCCCGTTTCACATTTTATTCCTCCTTCATTGCATGTGCATGAGCCATTTGTTGAAAAGGTTTTGAAAGATGATTTGAAAAATTCTAGTGTTAAAAGTTGTAATGACTCGGTCAATTTCTTTCCTTTCATTTTCTCAGATTTTTACGGATATTTTTTTTCCGTTGATCTTTTCCTTTCTGAGTTCGGATTCTCATCACTTAGTGTCATCTTTAGTGCCCGGGGATGGTATTCGAGACTCTTTTCTTTGGATTGACAACTTCCCATGAGGACCGAGTCATTTCTACATTTTCACTTTTTGGACACTATTCATTTTTCGTCCTTTTTCCTATTTTGTCTTTTTCCCCATTTGTCACTTTGTTGGCATAACCTCACTTTTTTGTGTTTGGAGTTGGTTTTTAACTTCACGTATCTTCATTCTAAGTGGTTTCCATGAAATACGTATCTTTATTTTTGCAGAAAAGTACTCTGGTTACTCCCGGTATCCATAGGGGCATGGATGCATAGTTCTTCAAAAATATTTTCCTTTCTTGGGGTGTTTTTCATAAATATCTTTTGAAGATATTTTATTACAGGGGTTTTTAAGAAAATATTTTTGGAAGATATTTTCATTCTGGGTCATTAGTGCAGTTATCACTTTTTGGAGGAGCCATTGTGCAATCAATGAAATTTATTGCAAAAATGCCTGTTTTGAGCCTAGATCCTTGTACGGGATTCATTTTCACTTTTCGTCGAGTCGCGTACTCTTGGAATTTCCTTCTGGTCGTTTTTGTTCAGTTTTAGGATTTTTGGCCCCGATTGCCGCCAAACTTGTTCAAGGCATATCTTTTTGCACGGGATTTGGTTTTCTACGTCATTTTTTCCGTTGTTCATATTTTCTCATTTTGGTTCTTTTTTGTTCACAGAGTTTTGCCACTTTTCCGTACCCGACGGGGCCTGATCGGGGCACTTTTTGAGTTTTTCTATAAATAGGGGGTCTTAGAAAGAAAAATCAGATTTCTCTCTCTCTCTCCCATTTCTTGGCCGGATTCCATGGTAGCCATGGGCTGCCACCTTCTCTTTCCTCTTTTGAGCCTCTTCCCTTTAGTGAAATGCCGTAGTACCTTAATGTTTTGTGTTCGCCTTGGCGAGGCCTTTGATTCGACCAATTGGAATCTTATTTTGGCCATTTCTTGAGTTTGGGTTTGAAGTTAAGTTGTGATTTTGATCGAGCTTCCTTGGGGTTCTTGTTCACCGTGTTGTCCCCGACGAAACCTCGAAGTATCGTCAAATTCAGAGCGGTTTCATTTTTGTGGCTTTTGAGCTTTTCATCTCAAATTGAGGTAGGGGTTGTCTTAGGTTTATCTTCATGTTGTATTGATGATTTTAGAAGCTTTTATAACTTGTATGCATGTTTTGGTTTAAGTCCTAGAGTTTAATTTAATTAATTTCTATGGTTAAGATTTAATTCTCATGATGATGTATAGCTTAAAATTAAATTGTGGCATGCTAGAAAGCTTGGCTTTGATATGTTTGTTAACATATATTAAATTGGGATTATTTGAATGAGAATTGCACTTTTTATTTAATAATTATCTTTGGTGAAAGTTTAAATCTCATGGACGTACCTTGCATGAAATTAACTTATGATATGCTTTTAAATTAAGTCTTGGCATGCTCTTTAACATACTTTAATTTGAGAGCATTTGGATGAGTATGAAAATCTAGAGATTTTAATTAGAAGGATTAATTAAAATCTGTTTTAAAGGTTCCATTCGCTTAATCAAGTTTTTAATTTGATATTTGTGATGACTAAGGCTTGTATACTAGCATATATTAATTTGGGACCATTTAGAGTTGTTTTAGAATCTTGGGATTTAATTATTATGATTTAATTAAATTCCATTTTATTGTTTCAATGGCCTAATTAAGTTTTTGAATTGAGATATGTAATGATCAAGTTATGTTGTATAACATGTATTAATTAGGGATCATTTGGTTGGGATTTGAAACCTAAGGAAATTAATTATTTTATTTAATAAATTTCCGTTTCTATTGTGTTAATGATTTAGTCATGTGTTTGACATTGGTTGTATGTTTAAATCATGATTTTAGACCAGTAATGGATTTATGAGTTTATATTTTCAATATTGAAATATATTGTTATAACGTGTAACGAATCGCACTCTGAAGATTTGGCATTTGTCATCCTATAGTAGTTGTGGATTTAGAGCATATATTGTGTGGTTACAATCTACTTGTGCATGGAAAGTGGTTTCATGCATTACTTAAGTTTATATAAGTTTTGAACTTATTTATGATTTTGGAGTCACTTGGGACAACGTTACGTTGAGATGGTGGCTAGGGTTTGGCTCTAGTATGGGGACAAGAGTCCTCAATGTCATTTGTGCGCACGAGGTGGTATTCCCAGCGGATTAATGCCCGGAATAATCGTTTAGGTCTTGGCTTTATCCGAGATTTGATGTCCAAGTATTCCACTATTTGTTTTTAAATTCAATTCCAAGTTGACAACGAATGTTTAATTATGACTTGTAGTTTTCGTTATTGGCGATTTAATGTTGTTAAGTACATTTATGCATTATGATTTGTAAGAATCATCGTATGTCTTTAATGTTGTTAAGTACATTTTTACATTTATGCATTATGATTTGTAAGAAATCATCGCATGTTTTTAAATATTGTTAAGTACATTTATGCTTTAAATATTCAAATGTAGCTTAGGAATGATCCTATTAATTCATTTGGAACATAGATGTATGGTGGAATGACTTACTTTTATCATTTTTGTATTTTAGATTTCAAGTTAATAACTTTGAGAATCTATATCTTGTTGCTTATATAACATGCTCCTATGTTGTTGAAATAGCATGAATGATGTGTTTCCAAGGTTGGCTGAAATGCCATTTGTAGCCTCATATGTCAAAATGTGTATATTGGATTTAAATATGTAATGTGTACCTAAGCACACCTTTGACATTTATTTTGTGTGTATGTATAATATGAGGCTAAGGTTGCCTTAGCTTGCATTCTGTTTTGTTGTTCGGCTGATATTTGTCTCCTATTTTGTTGTTCGGCTAATATTTGCCTTCTGTTTTGTCGTTCGGCTGATATTTGCCTCCTATTTTGTCATTCGGTTGCTTGTTTCCTTCTGTTTCGTCGTTCGGCAATCCGAACACTTGACCCTTCCATCATAATACCTAATCATATAGGTCAGAACGCCTGACCATGCAAGTCCGAATGCTTAACCTTTTGTCCGAATGCTACCTTTCGTCAGAACACCTGACCATATAGGTCAGAATGTCTGACCTTGATGAGTACCGAATGGGTGCTTAGCCTTTTTGAGTGCCGAACCGGTGCTCAACCTTTTTGAGTGCCGAACATTTATGAGTGCCGAATAGGTGCTCAGCATTGATGAGTGCCGAATGAGTGCTCTGCACTGATGAGTGCCGAACGAGCGCTCAGTGCTTTCTTTTCTTTCGCTATTTCGGATCCGTTATCAGGTCATTCTTTCGGTTCATCACTGATGCACCAGGTTGAAAAACTTGGGCCGTCACAAGTGGTATCAGAGCTCCTTGGTTTGAATACCTTGGACGATGGGTTTTGGGTGCATTTCTTGCTTTTGTTGATTTGCTTTGATATGCTCACATGCTTTTTGATAACATGTTTATGTGCTATATGTCACTTGTCATTTGTTTAATTTAATTTATTCTAATGTAAGGAGCATGACATATGATGTATGTTAGATTAGAATTGTATATGCATAATTGTGTTGGATATTTGGCATGACACAGGGTTAGTCATTAAGACATGAGTTGGGACTGATGGTGATTGTAGTCACAGTTTCGAGGTAATGTAGGTTGTTGACGACATGGCATTGGTTTTGAGGTAAGTGGTAAGACATCTTTTGTTTAGGCTCTCGTTAGGTGAGTCATTTAGCGTTGCTGTAGTGCTGGATTTGTTGGTTTTAGGCTATGATGAGGTTATGGATCTCTTAGGATCTTTGGTTGTTCGGGATGATTCCTCTGGGATTGCAATTTTCGTGGGCGGGTACGTTTATAAGCGGATACATGGCACTGTCATGCTACCATACTGGCTAGTTACAAGTGCAATTCAGATGGAATCGATGTTGGTTTTATCTTAATAGGCATAGTTCTTTTGATCGATAGTGATGATGGTTGTTTTGGGGATCAGTCGTAGTGATTAATTTGGTTGTTGTTGGTATGGCTATAGTTGCTATTTTCTTTTAGTTTTCTTGCGTGATGACGCATTTGGGATCAAGTCGATTGATTGATGTTTTGGGGAGAGAGAACATTTCACTTGTAGTGTCACCTCTAGATTTGGAAATGGATTGTTAGGGTCTTACCATTGTGGTGAAGGCTCACGTTTGTTTTGAGACAGGTTGTTGTTGCATTGGTTTTTGGAGTCAGTTTATGGCTAGGATTGGTGTTTCCTTTTTCCTAGACACTTTGGGGTATGATGTCCATAGGGTTCATTGCTGCATCATTTTTATCTTCTGCAGTTTCGTTTACTACCATGTTAGTAGTATAATTTATGATATTGTGATGTATGAGTAGGTGAAGGTGTGTCCACATTTGTTTTCTTGTTGTGTGGCATTAGCATGCTTTCTTTATATACTTAGAGATGCCATGTTGTTACTGTACCGTAGTGACATAATTTTGTGCTACGTGGAGACGTGCTGCATGTACCCTTGATTTTATCTATATGAGTAGATTTACTTTCTTGGTAGTTGTATTTCCTTATTTTGTGCACAACTTCCATGTTTAGTTTTTCCCTTTTTGCTCCCTTTTCGTACTTGTCGTGTTGGCACTTGTGGGAGAATAAGGTTCCTCCTCTTTTCTTGGTTGAAGTAAGGGACTTTACATGGAGTGAGTCTCTTTTCTTCGTTGCGTTGTGCATAGTTTTGGGGTTGGCTGGTCGTGAGGATCACCATTGTTATCTTGAGTCCTTGGTAAAGTCTTTGACCTTTTTGTCTTTTATTTCAGAGACAGAGTCGTGGTGTTGTCCTTTTTGGGATTGGAGGTTCCCTTTCTTTCGTGTCTTCTTTTGAGGGGTTTTGCCGTGGTTATTGATGGGTTGTGGTGCTCAAAGTGAGTGGATTGGTGTGAGATCATTTTACAGGAACTTATGTCCATATCATTGAGGATTTGTTAGATTCGTGAGGTGAGCTCGATGCTCTTTTAAGAATGTCTTTTGGAGACTTGTTTCTGTTTTAGAGACTTGGATGTGGTTGACTCTTAGGAGGAGTTTTGAAGGATCGCTGTTGGATATGGCTTGTTTGTGGAGTTTTGTCATCTTAGTTATGACTAGGCATGGTTTTGAGGAATCGTAGTTCCAGTGATTGTTCTTTGATTGAAATTGAGGAAATTTGACTTAACTTGGTGTTGCCAAGCACGATTTTGAGAGACTCGTTTGGTGATTTTGATTGTCGAGATTTTGATTTGTGTGCCACTTAGTGGACTTGTATTTTAAGGATTTGGTTATCTATGATAGGGATGTGGATCTGATGTTTGATTACGGTGTAGTCGTGTAGTTGATCTGTTTCAGGGAAATATGTAGGACTTTCGATGAAATGTCTTATAGTGAGGTTCGTTTTAATTTTTGGAGGTGTTGTTCTGCTTGTCAGGCTTTGGATTCTTGATTGATGACGTTAATAGAATTATTTTGAGACATCGGAGCTGTTGGTTTTGCTATATTGAGGATTTGGGGCCTAAAGCATAATAGTGCGTATGACATTGTTGTTAGAGTTTGGGATTGGCCGGGATGGTCTGGACGTCTTTGGACCATATTCCAACTCTCACAGAGGCCTGGTTCCCACATTGCTTTTGGCCATGATCGTTTTGTAACATTGATGTCATTTGTATCGAGATGTTTGATGGGTAGACCTGGTGGGGGCAAGTTACAAGTTAGTGCCTTATACTGTCATGTTACCATACAAAGTTGTGTGTTGTGGGCGAGTGCTAGTTGCCGTCGATGCTATCTTACTGACGAGTAAGTGTGGGCAGGCACTGGGCACTGTCATTGCTACCACACATTTGAGTACGTCGTGTGCGAGTCTTGGTCGCTATTCGTACTGCCACGTCATATTTGTTCAGTGCCCTAATTTGATACATGGTTATTTTGACGTTCTTTTAGTGGTTTTTTTTGGTTCCCTATGATGATTCGTCAGGAGGGATGCTTTCGGTTGTTGTCTTCCATTCTCTTGTCTGACCTTGGGTTCTGTGTGTAAGTTCTGACTTGTTGTGTGACCGTGTGGTCGCTTTTCTTTTAAGAGGTTGTCCAGTCGTGAGCACGTGGGTGTGGATGACGTTGGGTTGTAAGTTGTCTTTCAGTTTTGGGATTGTTTTCATAGCACGTTGTGTGGGATAATTAGAGATGTACTCTGTAGTTACCCTTGTTTCGCCTTTTTATTTTGTTGGGGCTGGATTTCGGGGACGAAATCCCTTTAAGGTAGGAAGGTTATAATAACCCGGTCATTTTCCTTACTTTCCTTACTTTCCTTTTCTCATATTTTTACGGATATTTTTTTTTTCCGTTGATCTTTCCCTTTTTGTGTTCGGATTCTCATAACTTAGTGTCATCTTTAGTGCCCGGGGATGGTATTCGAGACTCTTTTCTTTGGATTGACTACTTCCCTTGAGGACCGAGTCATTTTCACATTTTCACTTTTTGGACACTATTCACTTTCATCCTTTTCCCTATTTTGTCTTTTTCGCCGTTTATCACTTTGTTGGCAAACCTCACTTTTTGTGTTTGGAGTTGGTTTTTGACTTCACGTATCTTCATTCTAAGTGGTTTCCACGAAATACGTATCTTTACTTTTGTAGAAAAGTACTCTGGTTGCTCCCGATGTCCATAAGGGCATGGATGCATAGTTATTCAAAAATATTTTCCTTTCTTGGGGTGTTTTTCGTAAATATCTTTTGAAGATATTTTATTTCAGGGGTTTTTAAGAAAATATTTTTGGATTCGTTCTGGGTCATTAGTGTAATTATCACTTTTTGGAGGGGCCATTGTGCAATTAATGAAAGTTATTACAAAAATGTCTTGTTTTGAGCCTAGGTCCTCGTACGGGATTCATTTTCACTTTTCGTCGAGTCATGTACCCTTAGAATTTCCTTCTGGTCATTTTTCTCCAGTTTCAGGATTTTTGGCCCTAGTTGCCACCAAACTTTTTCGTGGCATATCTTTCTGAACGGGACTCAGATTTCAATGTTGTTTCTTCCATTGTTCATCTTTTCTCATTTTGGATCTTTTTTGTTCACAGAGTTTTACCATTTGAGCGCGTCTGCGCGAATTCCACTTTTTCGTACCCGGCGGGGTCTGTTCGGGGCACTTTTTGAGTTTTTTTGTAAATAGGAAGTCTTAGAAAGAAAAATCAGATTTCTCTCTCTCTCTCCCTCTCTCTCTCTCTCCTCTCTCTTGGCTGGATTTCATGGTAGCCATAGGCTGCCACCTTATCTCTCCTCTTTTGAGCCTCTTCCCTTCAGTGAAACACCGTAGTGCCTTAGTGTTCTATGTTCGCCTTGGCGAGGCCTTCGATTCCACCGATTGGAATCGCATTTCGGCCATTTCTTGAGTTCGGGTTTGAAGTCAAGTTGTGATTTTGGTCGGGCTTCCTTGGGGTTCTTTTTCACCGTGTTGTACCCGACGAAACCTTGAAGTATCATCAAATTCGGAGCGGTTTCATTTTGGTGGCTTTTGAGATTTTCATCTCAAATTGGGTAGGGGGTGTCTTAGGTTTATATTCATGTTGTATTGATGATTTTAGAATCTTTTATAACTTGTATGCATGCTTTGGTTTAAGTCCTAGAATTTAATTTAATTAATTTCTATGGTTAAGATTAATTCTCATGATGATGTATAGCTTAAAATTAAATTGTGGCATGCTAGAAAGTTTGACTTTGATATGTTTGTTAACATATATTAAATTGGGATTATTTGAATAAGAATTGCACTTTTTATTTAATAATTATCTTTGATGAAAGTTTAATTCTCATGGACGTACCTTGCATGAAATTAACTTATGATATGCTTCTAAATTAAGGCTTGGCATGTTCTTTAACATACTTTAATTTGAGAGCATTTGGAAAAGTATGAAAATCTAGATATTTTAATTAAAAAGATTAATTAAAATCTATTTTAAAGGTTCCATTGGCTTAATCAAGTTTTTAATTTGATATTTGTGATGACTAGGGCTTGTATACTAGATATATTAATTTGGGACTAGTTAGAGTTGTTTTAGAATTTAGAGATTTAATTATTTAATTAAATTCCATTTTATTGTTCCAATGGCCTAATTAAGTTTTTGAATTGAGATATGTAACGATCAAGTTATGTTGTATTACATATATTAATTAGGGATCATTTGGTTGGAATTTGAAACCTAGGGAAATTAATTAGTTTATTTAATAAATTTTCATTTCTATTGTGTTAATGATTTAATCATGTGTTTGACATTGGTTGTATTTTTAAATCATGATTTTAGAATTCTAATGGATTAATGAGTTTATGTTTTCAATATTGAAACATATTATTATAGCGTGTAACGAATTGCACTCTGAAGATTCGGCATTTGTCATCCTATAGTAGTTGTGGATTTAGAGCATGTGAAGTGTGGTTACAACCTACTTGTGCATGGAAGGTGGTTTGGTGCATTATTTAGGTTTATATAAATTTTGAACTTATTTATGATTTTGGAGTCACTTGGGACATTGTTATGTTGAGATTGCGGCTAGGGTTTGGCTCAAGTACGGGGACATGAGTCCTCTAAGTCATTTGTGCGCCCGGGGTGGTATTCCTAGAGGGTCAGTGGCCGGAATAACCATTTAGGTCTTGGCTTTATCCGAGATTTAATGTCCAAGTATTCCACTATTTGCTTTCGCATTGAATTCCAAGTTGACAACCAATGTTTAATTGCGACTTATGGTATTAGTTATTGGTGATTTAATGCTGTTAAGTACATTTATGCATTATGATTTGTAAGGAATCATCGCATGTCTTTAATGTTGTTAAGTACATTTATGCATTTATGCATTATGATTTGTAAGGAATCATCGCATATTTTTAAATGAGGTTAAGTACATTTATGCTTTAAATGTTCAAATGTAGCTTAGGAATGATCCATTTGATTTATTTGGAACAAAGACGTTAGGTGGAATGACCCACTTTTATCATTTTTCGTATTTTATATTTCAAGTTGATAACTTTGAGAATCTATATCTTGTTGCTTGTATAGCATGCTCCTATATTATTGAAATAGCATGAATGATGTGTTTTATGCTATAAATGTTCTAAGGTATCTTAGGATGCTCCCTGAGTCTCACCTTTGACATAGACGTTAGGTGGCATAACATTTTGAATTGTTTCACATTAATGTGATAATCTTGTAAAACGTTAGGTCTTTGCATGCTCATCTCCTACGAGTAGCTTTATGTTACTCACTGCAAAGTTACTGGGGACATTTTTCAGGTGCAGGAATCAAGGTTGAAATTCTCGTTATGCTTGGATGATTTGTAGACTTGAAGGTTTCCATTCTTGTAAAGGTTGGCCATGTGTATATTTGATTTTAAATATGTAATGTGTACCTAAACACATCTTTGACATTCATTTTTTGTGTATGTATAACATGAGGCCAAGGGCCATTAATTTTGAAGTTCACAAGTATGTTTTAAACTTGTTAGGATCATTGGGAATGCATACATAGCCTCAAGGTTGCCTTGGACTTGCATTCTGCTTTGTCGTTCGGCTGATATTTGCCTCCTATTTTGTCGTTCGGCTGTTTTCCTACCTTCTGTTTTGTCGTTTGGCTAATATTAGCCTTCTATTTTTGTCATTCGGCTGATATTTGCCTCCTGTTTTGTCGTTCGGCTAGTTGTTTCCTTTTATTTTATCGTTCGACAGTCTGAACGCTTTACCCTTCCGTCAGTGCGCCTGACCATGTAGGTTAGAACGCCTGACCATGCAAGTCCGAACGCTTGAACCTTTTGTCCGAATGCTTGAACTTTTCGTTAGAATGCTTGAGCATTTAGGTCAGAACGTCTGGCCTTGATGAGTGTCGAATGGGTGCTCAGCCTTTTTGAGTGTCGAACCGGTGGTCAGCCTTTTTGAGTACCGAACATTAATGAGTGCCGAACAGGTGCTCGGCATTGATGAGTGCCGAAAGAGCGCTCGGCACTGATGGGTGCCGAACGAGCGCTCAGTGCTTTCTTATCTTCCGCTTCCGCATTTCATATCTGTTATCGAGTCATTCTTTCAGTTCATCACTAACGCACCAGGTTAAAAAACTTAGGCCGTCACAAAAGTGATTTTGAAAAAGATTTTGAGCCATAAGCTCCATTTTCGGATGCCTTAAAAGGATCAATTTCTCTTGAAAAGCAAAAGACCAAGGCTAGTGAAATAATTGAAATGTTTAGACAAGTGAAGATAAATCTTCCCCTCTTGGATGCAATTAAATAAATTCCGGCTTATGCCAAATTTTTGAAAGATCTTTGCACCCAAAAGAGGAAGAATAGAAGCCATTCACCAAAGAAAGTGGTATTGACCGAGCAAGTAAGCTCCATTTTGGAACGTAACACTCTTCCAAAATTTAAGGACCCCGGTTGACCTACTACTTCTTGTATCATTGGTGACCATGTCATAAACTGGGCTCTTCTAGATTTAGAGGCAACTGTTAACCTTCTTCCCTATTCGGTGTATGTTTAATTGGGCTTAGGAGACTTGAAACCAACGTTGGTAGTTTTGCAACTAGCCGACCGATCTATCAAAAAGCCCTTGTGTATTATTGAGGATGTGTTGATTAAAATTGATAAATTCTTTTTCCTAGTCGATTTCGTTGTCATTGACACGGAACCGGTCCCAAATTCCAAAAGCCAAATTCCCGTTATCCTTGGTTGTCCCTTCTTGGCAACCGCAAATGCCAACATCAATTGTAGGATGGGGATAATGAAAATTTCGTTTGGGCATATGAAGGTGAAATTGAACATATTTAATCTAACCCCAAGTTCAATGGACAAGCATGAAGAAGTGTGTGTTGTGGAAAAATGTCTTGATAATGAAATTAAAAAATTTAAGTCTTTGCTTGAGGTTGAAAACTTTAAAGGTTTGTCTTCCAAAATGATTTCAAGAAAGAAAGTTTTAAAACCAAGTGTTGAAAGGGCATGGAAGCCCAAGAATTGCATTGACAAAGAACCAACAATCTCCTTTGAATCAAATCCAACAAGTTCTTTAGGGAACAATTTGTTGGGTGGGATTCAAAAGGCCATATACCTCGTCAAGGAGGGGATGCACAACAAGATTTTTGATCTGGGCTAAAAAAGCCCGATGTCTTGCTAGAGACGTTAAATACTAGTGCATTTCGTAGGGTTTGACAACTCTATTCCTCTCTCATTTCTGTTTTTACATGTTCTTGCGTCGTCTAGATATGAGTTGAATTGAAAAATCCGGCTTGAGAGCCATTTTCTGCATTTTGAGTACTGCCAGTGAGGTTTCGATCGATCGAACTCCAGTTCGATTGATTTCCCACTTTGATCGATCGAATCACCTGGGCTGAGGACCTTTCAAATTCTATTTTGATCAAATAAAGTTAAGTTCAATCGATCGAAATCCATTTTGGATCGATCGAAGTTAAGGGTTCGATTGATCGAAGTACCTCGATTGATCGAAAATGTGTCATCTGAGATCTTTCGGAAATCCCTTTGGCTGTTCAGTTCCAAAATTTTATTTTTATTTTTATTTTTCTTTTTCTCTTATTTTTTATTTTTCTTCTCCCTCATTTTCTTTTTCCTTTTTCTTTTTCTATTTTATTTCTTTCTTCCTCCCTCCTATTCATCTTCTCTCCCAAGGAAACCCTAGCCACCATCTATCATCTCTCTCACCCGAACCATATCCCTCCCTCAATCTCTCATTCTATCTCTCCCTCACCTCAATCATACCTTCCAAACTTCAAGCACCACCCCACCTTCCATTTCTCATTCCAGCAAGCAAAGCCCTAAGCGGCGAAGCTACACCGCCGCCAACCACTATTCTTCCCGGCGACTTTTTGGCCTTCAAGTGGCCAAAAACCGATTCTAAGTGTGTTATTACTTTCGGGTAGCTTCAAAGTCATAGTCTCCGGCCGATTTAGGCCAAAGAGACCTCGGATTATTTTTCCGGCGAGCTCTGCACTTTCCGGTCGTCTTCTCTGGCCACGGTTGGCCGGAAAATTTTCAGAATCTTCCTCTCCTTTTCTATTCTTGATCTTCCTATCGGGTATGTTCTGAATTTTTTTTTATTATTATTTATTTATTTTCTTTCTTTTTTTCTTGTTTTCATTTCCATTCTATTAGTTTTGCATGTTAATTGCCATCTTGTATATATTCTTGTGTACATATGCAAATTGAAAACAAATAAAAAATATACCAACTAAAAAAAAAAAAAAAAAAAAAAGCAAAATAACAAAATAAAATTTTGTTGACAATAGTTTCTAAAAAATTTTTGGACACAATTGATTTGGACTAAATTCTGATACTTGTTGAATGGTGATGGGCAAACATTGACGTTGAAATGAGATGGAATGCGGTATGTGGTTGGTGTAGTTTTTAGAAGGAGGATGGACAACTTTTATTGGCTTTGTGAGTTGATTGTGGGCGGTGGCCCTTGTTGGATGTTGAGATTGATTAATTAATTGTGTTGAATGTTATATATGAATGTTTATTGTGTTTGAAAATTTTTGGGATGTCCATTTTTAATGGGAAACCATGCCGGATTTTTGAGAAATTTCTACACTTTGATTTTAAAATTCAAAACGGCATGTGGTTTGATTCTTAGACTTTGAGATGGAATTTGGAAAGAATTTTCAAATTGATTTTGGATTAAAAAGAAAGACGTGTTTGACTTGTTTTCAAAGATGAAATGTTGATGTTGATTTTGAAATGGCATTGCAAAGTTTTAATTGTTGTGAGCATGGTTCCGTCTCTCATCTACTTGACTTAAATGTGAAATGCATGGATGTGATTTAAATTGCCTAAATTGATTTCAAGCATGCTTTGATTTGATTTTGTGCTTTAGTGTTGAAAATGAAAAGCCTTGTTTTCAATGCATAAAAAAAAAAAAATGTTTCGAATGGACCTCTTTGAAAAGTTTTGATTGGATTGAGTGCATTATTTTGGTAAAATGAGCTTTCATTGTTAAAATACTTTGTGATCACACTTGATGGGTTCCAAATATTTAAAAAGGGAAAATTTTGAACTTTGTTTGACAAATGTGAAGTTGAGTTGCATGATTCCTTCTATTATCATTCATTCAGTGCATGATTCTTGTCATGAAGTTTTTCTACAATGCAATTGAATGTCTTGACCCCAAAGTTTTTAAAATTTCAATTTTGCCCCAAAAGTGTTGAGAAATTCCAAAGTTGACCAAAATGCCCTTGCTTGAATTAAAGCTTGTTCCATTTGATTCCTTTGCATCCATTTGAAAATGCTAAGTGCCTTTGAACTTGTTTGTGATATAATTCTTGATTCTTGGCATGATAGGGAACAGTCTGATATCTTTTGACCTTCTTTATCATGATTTTGATCTTCTTGTGCTTACGGACTTTGAGACCTTCCAAATATGATTTCTGACTAAGTTTGGGTGTGTGTTATGGATTTTAACTGTATGATTTGGATGTTGTATCTATTCTTTAGCCTTAGTCTCTTTGCTTGAGCTTCAATAGGATTTTGTCATAAAATTGACTTGACTCTGAGACTATGCTTGCTTTATTTTGCAAAATATCTGTTTCCATGCCATTATCTTAATATCTTATACTTGTGATCTATTCTTAATGACCGAGGTTCTTTCCAGTCTAGATTCTAACTTCCCGATGGTAAGCTTCTTGTATTCTCAGTATTTAACCATTCTCTACTTCATTTAAGCATTAAAGGAGGTCACGAGCCATGAGTGATCATAAGACTTTAATTTTGTTGTATTGTAGTACACGATATTTCTTTGTCTGGAGTTCTTATTATTTGTGCATCATTCTGATATATGCCATCTAGTTGCATACCATGTCTAAGATTCTTTATTTAACTTGCTTGTCATAACATGCCTTGGATTGTCGTGTTTTGCAGCTATGCATTTCACTTAATCATTATTGCATGACATGCCTGTTTCTTGAGTCCTACGTTGATAGTTTCCATGCTTATATGCTCCATGTTATCCTGTTTACTATATTTGATCTTCACTATTGCACTTATAGACATTCTTGCTTGGAATTGATACGATGTCATCCTAGGGTCTACTTGTCCTATCCTTGAAACATCTACCTGAGTTTTAGGTTTGTGAATGCACGTTGCATCATGTATGCACATCACAGCCTATACTTGTCCTGTTGATCATATTTTTGCTCCAACTGCTCTATATGTGACTTTTCTGCCCTCTATGCCAATTTTGCCTATTTGCTCTGTTTTGTTAACTGAGGTATGTCGAATGATGATTTTAAATGTTTCCTAATCACTTCTTGCACAAGCATGATCCTATTTATCTATTTGCCATTTCTATCTATTTCAATCATGCTTTGTGTTTCCTTATCAGTCGCTTACCATATTTTTTACCTGTGGCCTGATTCATACTTGTGTTTTGCAGATGCAGCATAGGAGAAAAACTCTAGATAGGAAGCAAGCCCACACAGTTCCATAGCCTTAACCTCCAGCTGCAGAGTTTTCATCTTCTTCATCTACGACATCAGTACAGTCTGAGCCTTCTGCCATGGGTGCTGAGTATACTATTATCAAAGAGGTCCCTGCTGAGTCTTACGCTAGTAAGACACGAGAGACCGAGTATAGATTTGATATAGAGCTATTCGATACACTGGACCAGACTAGGTGGTCGTATGATGAGTTAGTGAGGCAGGGCATTGCTGCTATTATGATTCCAGTAGACACAGACGTCTACCCCCGGTTGGTTGCTTTCTTTTACCAGCACCTCCGGATGGATGAGGATGACAGACTTCTTCTACACACTACTATTGACAGTCAGGAGATCGATATTTCTCTCCCGACCATAGCTGCTGCCAGTCGATGCCCTCACACTTCTCCATTGGCTGATGATACTCAGGAGCCTCTATTCCCTACACATCCACCATTTCCCACTGAGCTGACCATGGTAGCTACACTATCACCACAGGTAGTATATGAGGGGCACACATTTACAGACCGGGTTGAGATTAATCCCCGGTATTGGTTCTTCGATTCCGTGTTGCACCTCAATGCATTCCCTACCGGTCATGGCACTCAGAGGCGGGAGGGGATATTTTAGGCTTTATACTGTTTAGACCAGGGGTATTGGATCTCCATTCCTGCACTTATTTGGGAGCTTATGCACAAGTTCTGGAAGAACTTGCATCACACACACAGTACTAGAGTAAAGACCTGGCCTTTAACATTTGGCCATTTGATTGCATAGCTGCTTCTAGACCAGGGATATCAGTTTGACCCTAAGGAGATTCTAGGGCCTGATGCAGAGCGAGCCAAGAGAGCCTATGATCTGACCCGCTGGAATAAGACTTTTAATTCATGCGGCAAAAATAGAGCAAACAGAGACTTCAAGAGACTTTAGGCACAGCAACAGAGAGAGGCAGTAGAGGTAGCCGCAGTTGGCGACGTTCCAGAGGATGATACAACAGATAGATCTCCCCCCAGGCAGAGACATTACATTATCACTTCAGGTTCTACCTCCCAGCCAGATGTACCTGTTGCATCTCAGTAGACTGGCCCTTCACATGCCCCTCCTACTAAGCCAACAGCCCATACCAGCACTAATTCTAGCTACAGATCAAAGGTAGCTCAGCTGCATATAGATTTCATATATTTCAGAGCTGATATGACTAAGCGACATGGGGATATCATGAGGAGGCATGATAATCTGGTGAGGAGACACGACGACTTGGTGGGGAGACACGATGATCTAGTTCGCCGATCCGGTGCGCTGCGAGATAAGGTAGCTGAGGTGAGATATGATCTAGGCGCACTGCGCACTAACCTTACCACTTTGCTCACTCGCCACAGCACCAAGGTGTTTGCCATGCTGCAGTATATTACAGACATGCTTACTCCTGACCCTACTGTCTGATGCCAACATTCTCTCTCTTTCCTGCTCATTACCTATCTTATATCTGCACTGTTATGATTGTGATATTTCATCATTATTTAGATACTTGCACTGGTTTTGGATATTGTTTCATATTATTATTTGGATATTGATTTGGATATTTATTTTAGATATTCTGTTGGATATTACTGCTGACATCACACTGGTACATTGATTTGTCTATATTTGATCTTACATTTATATTCTATATATCTGGATTTTTGGATCTTTGATATCAGTTTTTGATGTTATGAGCCTTACATTGCTAGATGCCATGATTTTTGCCCAGTTTCAATTTCACTTCTCATTTATATCATTGATGTATATGCTTTGACAGTTGTTAGTATGACCATTTTTCAGATAGGTTTTCGGATTCTAAGTTTAGGGGTATGCCTTCCAAAGCTAAGCTTCCGTTACCGGGTCCATAGTGTTTTACTCATTTGGTATACTCTTTCCATTATCTGTTGCTTCTTTGCATATTAAGGACAATGCATAGATTAAGTTTGGGGGTGTGTTAGCATATTTTATATGTCGCACTTACTTTCTATGCATGTGGTATGATTTGGGAGTTTTGAGCTTTGATTTTAATCTTTTGAGGACCATGATACTTAGAATTTAAAAATTGCTTGACTTGAGAGTCCAATACTCTTGTATGCCTTGTGGATGCCCTTTAGGAGTAAATTTTTTGAAAGATTGATATCTTGCTTGCATTTGTGGTCCACATCATCTTGATTTTGTGACTGTTTTGAGATTCACTCTAGGATTCTACACTAGCATAGGCACACACTAGCATTCATTTGTGGGGTACATGCTTTGTTAACAGTTGATTTGGTTATATCTCAATTGAGCTAGTAGTATATCGAAAGCTTTCATTCTTGATAAAGGTGGATAAAAAACCATTTTCATTGAGTAGCCGGGATTCTAGCCTCATCAAGCACTGAATTTCTTACGCTAAAAGGTGGAGAACTCTAGGTTAATAATAATTGTGATTTCTAAAAAAAAAAAAAAAAAAGTTACAAAAGCAAATAAAAAAGTGAGGACTTCTCCTAAAAGGAGAAAAGTGAGAAATGATTAGATGGAGGTTGTTTAGATTTGTAACCTAGTTGATTTGAGCTTGTAAGTCCTTAGGGGTGTTTAAATACCTAATGCCCTAAAGCCGTCCGGTTTGGGAGTCATTGACCTAATGCTCGACCTCATGGATCACTAGAAAGCTTAATAGATCAACACATTGCACCATGCTTCCATCTTTGATCCTTAGGATAAAAAATAAAAAATAAAAAAATAAAAAAATTGAGTGAAAAAAATAAGTGCACCTAGATGAATAAAGCTTTAATAAAAGGTCCACTCTTTGTTTTGATGATCGGGACAAGATTTGAGTGCTAGTTTGAGGGTAAGAATGTGATCATTTCTTTAGTTGGCTTAGATAACAACATATTTGATGTCGGTTCATTCAAAAGGATTTTAGAGTTATTTTGATTTGCATGATCATTTTCTGGATGTGTGGAGGACCATATTACTTACTTGATGTTGATATTTTGGGAGATTGCTTGGAAAGGGTTGAAAAATTGAATACTTGAGGTAGCTTTCTCCCAATGCTTGTTTTGTATATTGGTATCTCTCTTGTGAGAAAGAGCTCAATATTTGTGGGTATCATTTCTGGAAACCTTCACGAGACTTCACTTGTTTACTAGGGGTAACCTAGTGGTTTAAAAGGCTTGTTGCATATGCTAAATGCAATCGTGTTCCCTACAAAAGTGGCGCTATCATTTTATTGTTTTTTAGTTCATAATTGTATAATTGTTTATTTTTTTCCTTTCATTTTAGTTCATTGCTAGGAACTAGTAATATCTAAGTTTGGGGGTGTGATGAGTGCTCAAATGTGACGCATTTTAGCACCTAAGCTAGGGTATTTTGGTCCATTCATCTATCTTACTTTCATATCTTAGATATTTATTTGTGTTTTTGTCTATTTCTGGTTAATAAAGTTCAAACAGGCTAACAAGAGCCATTTTAGCTCAATTTTGGAGCTAAGGAGCAAAGTTGGAAAGAAGCCAAGAAAAATACACCAGGGGAACTTCGATCGATCGAAGAGGAATCCCGATCGATCGAAGAAGTCTACAATCGATCGAAGTTAAGTGTTTGATCGATCGAACATCTTCGATCGATCGAAATGCCTGGTAGTGAGCTGTTTAATTCCCGAGCGCGCTAGAGTTTATTGAATAATTATTGTGTAATTGTGTAGTTGCGAATTTCCTCCAATTAAAGCTGGAATTTTGACTTGGTCCTTACTCAAATGTGTATGTAATTGATTTATTGAACAATTATTATATCATAAAAGATAGATAGAGATATTACCAATTATAGAAATTTTTCTTCTCTCTAGAACTAGGGTTTTGGAGAAGAAAGTAAGGATGAAGATAATGATGCCAACCTCCAAGCTAGCCCTTGAGGGTGTCTACTACAATGAGTGGCTAAATCCTTCTCTTGGGGCTAGAGATAGCCCCTAGGCTTGCTTTTCAAACCTAGCTTTTGTATATTTTTGGGGATTTTAATTGTAGTAGATGTTTTGACCATGAATAATTATAAATCTTGTGATTTCTACTTGATTTGTATAGATTAATGCTTTCAATTGATCATTTAGCTCTAGTCATATGTCTATGTATGTTAGAATTGATGTTCATGTCTTTATCTTTAGATTTAATGAAGTTGATGCATGTCTATGTGTGTTGATGATATTGATCTAGTGATAGTCAAGGCATGGTACTTAATGGAACACTTTTATGATTTATTTGATGGTTCACACTTGTTTCTTGATGGATTGTATCACATCTCTAGTTTAATTAGTTGAATTTCATGTCTCTAGCCTAGTTGTAGTGTAATTGCTTTAATTTCTTAGGTAGGTGAACAATCCATTCTTGTTTCTTGATGTTCCATACTTATGAATGCAAAGAGTGCATGTTTTTAGATATTTGTGTACGCATTAATTGTGGTTTAATTGAATGGATATTGGTCTCATTTGATAGGTTATGCTATTCATTAAAATTGGCTAGACAATATATACTTATTTTCCATCTATGCTTAGTTTCAATTGATGTCACACACACACAAGTTACAATTTAAATTTCCCCATTAATGTACAATTGATAGTGTTTGATAAAGTGAAGCTTACTGGTGACTCTAAGCCCCAAGACCTCTATCCTATATCTTTTCCCTACTTTCTAGATTGCTCTTTTTATTTGCATTAATCTTTAATTGCATTGTAGCTTAATTAATCAATCACCAATCAGTCTTTGATCACTCGACCTACTAATCCGACATTAGTTTTCATCACAAATACACCTCATTTCCCTTGGGATGATCCCTACTCACTCTAACTATATTTTTAGTTGGAAGTGGTAGTGGCATTGTCTAAATTTAACCTTGGCCACACTACACACTTTTGCATACTTTTGCAATTACTCTTCAGGAAACTCACGCGGTGTCGAATAAGTCAACAATTTATTCTCCTTACTACCCAATCAAATCTTCTTATCTCCCTTATACACAAACGGAGAGAAGTAATATTTTGTTAGCTTTTTTGTCCTCTTACTTCGTCTAAGATTTGCCAAGACTTCATCCTCTCCTATGTCCAGAACATTAATGACATTTTAGGGCCTGCAACATTTATATCTGCCTGACTATTAAAACCTACAACTGCTGCTGTACTTAAGTCCTGCTCCATAGCTATGGCGATAACCGTATTGACTACTTTCTTTTGTTGGTGATTCATTTTAGGGTTGGTGGTAGAAGTAAGGTGGCCTACATCTCTCTCGAATACCTCCCCAACTAATGATTCCCCTCACCACTTGTTTCCCTATCCTCTTCATCTCTTGGCTCAGCAGACTATTGCTCCTCACCTCTACAATCCTTTGTTGACTTCTTCTTCATTAAAGTCTTTATTTCCGTAACCTTTCTCTTCAACATCTTTGTATTTTCTACATCTTTTCTTATTTCTTTTTACATATCTTTAATGCAATGCAACATACACATGTAGTAATTGGTGAACACTAATTGAAATACAATTAGGAGCCAGCCTATTCATACATACTTTATCATGACCAGCATTAAAATATATATTTACCTCCAATGCAGCATTGGACGAGCCTGGAAGAGATTGGGACAGACCACATGCAGTTAGGCCAACATTAACATTGCTCAGATCTTCTGTGCCCCAAGCTGTGATCAACTGTTCCAAATTCAAATTACGCACAATGTGTAACTATTCTTCTACCTGATGCTGGAATGATAAAATAAAGATACGCAATAACTTAAATTTGCAACGTAGCTAACAAATACTACAATACCTGACCATTTCCAAACCCTCCCATCTGTTCCTCCTATTTCAATTGACCACATACGAGGCCATCATCCCAATAAACTAGGCTATTTTTATCTTTAGTAGGATAACATGGGTACTTCACTTGACATCTCATCAAATAAAACAGCTATTTTGTATGAAACAAAATAATAGATTAGACATGATATATATTATATACGAAACAATTTAAATTCATAACTTTCAATTTTGTAAATGGAATTAAATTAAAACTTGTATACCTGCAAGAAAAGCAAGCAACCAACATACTCTCTTTTCAGCTTCCCATCACCCAAACTACCAACCACATGGTCCAGCACATACATGCACCAGTTGTAGGAACTTATTGTTTTCACATTGTCAACGGCCAAAAACTTTTGTACATGTGCATGATAACGACCATTTAGGGTTAGTACAGTCGCACATGCGAATAATACAAAGGCCCTTTTGAAGTTATCTCCAGCTTCACATTCTACAACCCTTTTCATCAAATTGTTTCCAGACAAGGAGTCCTAATATCCACCCTCGCCTATCCAGTTCACACAAAACTGACGGGATATAGGCACTGGCACTATACCGATAGGTAACCCCAAAATGTCATGCACCTCAAAGGCATTTATAGGCAACAACGGATTGCCCTTGAGTTTTATACCCCATTTATCAGCCTCAAATTGTTCAATTAAGTAGTTAAAGAGTGGAGTTAACAAATGCAAACACTTGAGGTCCAACAGAAATCCAAAATCGATATCCTCCACATCCTTCCTCTTCACAGAGTTCAGTTTCAGAACTATTTCTACGAATGTCGAAATAAAGCTTCTATAGAAACCAGCCTTAATCTTGTATTCTGCCTTCTTCTATACCATTAAAAAACAAATAATATTATCATTCAATTTTTGAGTGTATGTTATATGCAATAAATACAAACAATTCGATTTAACACATTACCTATTTCCTTATTTTATTTGCAGGTTTATATCCCGACCTTCGGAACTCCATTTCAAGTATACTTTTTTGCTCATACTATGAGCCCTTCTCTTCAATGCTCATTATTTTTCATGCATGCCTTGCTTCAGTCTCTATTTGTCTTCGTAGAAACATCTTGATTTTTTCCGTCAATCAATGCTTTTCTTGGAATTTCCTCATATATGCCGCTCTGATCAACTATGAATAAACCAAGCATAAGGATTTAAATACATATACATCATAAGTTACTTTTTATGTTCTCCATTCTCAAATTCATATATCTTTCATTTACGAAAAACAAAAAATTTCTTATAACTTCTCAATTTGTTCCTACTTTTTCATGACTTTACAAGTCTAAATTGATCACCAATTGTAATGAGCACTTCATATAATTCTTTAAAGTTGATAATTATACATATACTAACAGTCCTGCTAACATAACCCAACTTTGCTCCTTTATTTTTTTGTTATAATTTTTAAAAATTGGAAATTATCCATATACATCACATGTTTTCTTTTATGTTTTCGCGTGTGAAATTAATATAATTTCCTAATTTGTTCTTACATTTTAATGATTTTACAATTCTAAATTAATGACCAATGCATATAATTATTTGAAGTTGGGAATTATGCAAAACTGACTGTCTAACATTATATATCGCATTCCAATGATAATAAAAATGGAACTAAACTTCAAACCAAATTTCAATTACAAAATTAACATTAATACATACATACTTGAACAAAAGGAACACTTCACCAGGACGACGACGCGACATACTTTCTTTGCTCTTTGCAGACGTTGTAGTGTTTGCCTCGAGTTCAAATTCTTCTTGATCTTTATCTTCATCTTCATGTTCATCTACCTTTTCAGGTGGCACAAAATCAGAATCACTGTTAGAGGAGCCCATTCTAGAACTCTCACCAACCTCACGACTAAATTTCTGAATAGGAGAAGGATTAGGGAAGGTTTTCTTCTTTGCAATAGGTATAATTTTCCTTTTCCCTTTCTTACGAGCTAGAGTCTTCAACCTACCCATTTCAAACCCTAAATTCAATTTCCACCAACAAATTTAATGAACCCAACAAAGCCGACCAACCTCCAAAACGCTCACACCAGAGCCTCATAAGAAGCAGCACAGATCTTCCCTTCCTTTTCGTCTTCCCTTGTTCCCTTCTTCTTTATTTTCCCTTGTTCTTCATTTCAGACCAACCTCGAAAACTCTAAAGCCTCAGACCTTCCCTTCTTCTTCTTCTTCTTCTTTCGTTAAAACCTTCTTCTTCCATTCTTTCATTAAAAATGATGTAAGGGGTAAATGGACAATTGCAAACAATATGTAAGGGCTAAATGAACAATTCCAACTAATATACCATATTATTATAATATATACTATATTTATTATATATAATTTAATCTTTTATACCCATTTAATACTACACAAACAGTGTCCAATTAAAAGTTTTTCACCCAATTTTTTAAGTGACGTGGCCAACTTTGGACCACTCATTCCCAAATGGAAAAAATGGGGCACTGTACGACTAGAGCTGATTTTCTACCCTCTAACCATTACTCGTATTATTATAATTAAAAGGAACTAAACAATTACTACAATTGAAACAACTATTATAATTTAAAGAATTAAACAATTAAAACAACTATTATAATTTAAAGAATATCTCATAAAGAGAAGGTGAAAGGTGCAATTTAGATGAACCTTAAAAAAAAAAGTAATACTTGTAAGAGGTCTCTCACTCATGAAAAAAGTCATAAGGTCTCCTATTTTTTAAATTAGATATATTAAATAATTGATTTGACTTTTCACACATTTTAAAAATTGCTTCATCTAATGGTTAAATAATTAGTGCTCGTGGCTTTTCTCATGAGAGTGATCTCTTAGGAGTATTACTCTAAAAAAAAATATATCTCTTTGTCCTAAAATTTTTATCCATTTTTAAAATTTAAATTTTTTAAAGGACAAACATTTAATGCATTGTCCCCTTTTAAAATTCAAAAAGTTGTGTTAGTAGGAATAATTTTTCAACATTGAAGGATAGTTTTGGAAGGATCAAACCTTTTTACATTGAGGGACAAGAATTTTGGAACACCTTAAAATGGAAAGCTAGGCAATAATTATAGGGTGGAGGGAGTATTGAATTTAAACAAATGTCGCGCTTGGTGTGCAGGAATGAAATGGAATGGAATGCTCAATCCAACCATTCATTTGTCTGGTATATAATTTAAAGTAGGAATGGTCATTCCATTACAAAGAATATCCTTTCCAGATAATGAAAATCCATTCCACAACTGAACTTATGTAATGTCCCATTCCTAATTTGTTTTTTTATTTTTTATTTTTTATTTTTTATTTTATAATAAATTAAGTATCCAAAAAACCCTTATGTTTCAAGTTCAAAAATCACCACCACCACTGCCTTCTACCACCATCACTAACACTTCTCACCACAACCATTGCCGCCTTTCATCACCTCCACCACTATTATTGCCGCCGCCACCATTGTTGTCGCCTTCAAACACCACACTACCACCGCTTTCACTACCTTCCACCACTGCCAGTATTGCCATCATTGCCACCTTTGACCAGCACCACATCCATTGCCTTCGACCATCGTCACCATTACTATCACCACTACTGCAGCCATCACCACCAGTGTTTTCCACCACTGCCACCTCCATTGTCTTCTACCACCACCACCTACACCACTACCACCTTCTACCATTGCTATCACCATCACAGCCACCACCACCACTGTCACTACCTTTTACCCCCACCACACTGCTACAGCCTCCATTACTTTCCACAACCACCATTATCTTCCATCACCACTTTCCACCACTGCCACCTCTACTACCTTCCACCTCCACCACTGTCACAGTTACTGCCACCACTACCGCCGCATTCCACTGCCACCTCTACTGCATTTCACCACCATTACTTATGCCACTTCCACTGCCATTGCCACCACCATTCCATTCCCACTTGCATTCCATTACATTCCTGCATACTAAACGCAACATAATGGTGTAGGTGCTAAAATTCATTAACTCTGATGAGTCAAGGAATAAAAACAACACGCTCAATGAAAATAATAAAAACAATGCATAATAGAGATTGAGAATTTTTTCATGCATTCATTGTAGGTACATGCCTTTATTTATACAAGATTTGGTGGTAAAATTATGGTAAGACTCTCCTTGCTTGCCCCCCCACAATTTATTCACCATTATCCTTCTACATTTTGTTCCTTATGAGGTTTTTTTCTATACGGAGTTCTTATTTTTTTTTTTTTTTTTTTTTTTTTCATATAGCTCCTTCCATATGAGATTCCTTCGATGCCATGATTGATCTGATCCGAATCATGAATTATATTTGTCCACATTGTATGTTTGGCCGAGAATAGATTAGGCTAATCCTGTGATGGGCTGATGATGACTCTTTTGGGCTTGATAAAACTTGGCCTTGGAAGTCTAAGTCTAGTGGCCCAAAAGAAATGGATTGTAATTCATTTGATGACATGGTTGGTTTTATTAGTAGGGGGATTTTTCCCTCCGCACTTTGCCCCCATTTCCCTCTTAAATTGAGCAACGGTCCCTAATTCAAAGGGAATTGAATTTACGCGGTTGCTAGAAGTGTAGGAGGCGGTTTGACAATGGCTATTGATATTCTGACAAAAAACTTCTTCAAAGCTCGTTCCTGCTATCATTGTGGTTTGCAGCTTTATCTTCTTTTCAGGTTAGTTTGTATTTTTCTTGTTGATTCCACACTATAAACACTTCACTTACTCATGACTAAATAGAGAACATGGATTCCAAAACCACTCCTTCGGCATCTTTTGTTCTTATTAGACCTCCTCCCCTAAAATTTTCCAACCCTCTTAGTGCTTTTAATGATTCCACCGAGAGAGGAGATGATTCTTCGCATTAGGCAGAGGAATCCGCTTCTGGATCTGAGGAAATATTTACCCAAGAGGAGAGAGAAATGATTTTGTCAGTCCGTCGCCTCAAGTTCTCTATTGATTCCATGATGGAGGAATTTGAGATTCCTGAAGGGGTATAGATAGCCAAATACCTTTCTAATGCCGATTTCAGTTCTGGTGAGGGCATCGATGAGAATGAGTTACTCTTATCCATTGTGCATATCTATGCTCTTTGTTTTCCCCTTTATCCCTTCTATCACTTAGTTTTCAATAAGTTAGGGGTTGCTCCTCTTCAAGTAAACCCTAATTTCCTTAGAATAATTTTTGGTCTTCTTGTCTGCCGACGACTAGAAGGAATCAATCTAAACCTTGCTGATTTGTTGTTCAGCTATACCATTAGTAGGCATCAAACTGAGATTGGTCGCTATTTTTTCACCTCGTTACTTTAACATAGGCTGTGTACGAACCTTCCTACATCTAAAAAGAAATGAAAAGATAGGATGATTATTGTTCTGGGGAAATGGTCAGTGCCCAAATCTGAAAAACTCCCTATCATTCAAAAATTTGGGATTTTAGGTATAGAGGGACTTTCATCTTTCCATCCGGAGTGTTTTGGTTGTTTCCCATGTCAGATCTTACTTTTTCGTCATATTTATGAATTTCTTGGTGCTTTTTCAACATCGTTTCTATCTTCGATGGCTAAAAAGAGGCTTTCTTTTCTCAGAGAGAAAGTTTGGAAGAACCCTCCGTCTGCAGAGGATCTCCTCTCTTCATCCAATCTTAAGGAACTTGTATCTAGTGCTTCGGCAACTGATCCCATGGACTTGTCTCTTCCTTCCTTTGACGATTTTCCTCTCATTGATAAGGAGAAAAAGAGAGCAGAGGCACTCAAGAAGAAAGCTGCAGAGGAACCTCTGGTGGTTATTCGCTCCACTAAGCATGAGAAAGAGGCTGAAGAAGCTCCTTTGAGGAAGAAAGCGTAAAAGAATTCTTCTTCAACTACCAAAGAAAAAGACATTGATCTTAGTAAAGGGAAGAAGAAGACTGGAGAGGTTGAGGCTCAAAAAGAGGTTCGGGCTTATGTCTTGGTTGACGCAGGAGATTCTTGGAGGCCAACTTTTTCAAGGGTCGATAAATCGGTTCTTCACTCTGGTGATTCCGTGGTGATGGATCCTTTTGCTGCATTGGCAGTTGCTCGAGGGATCTAGCTTCCCAAAGATGAAGAGTTAATAGGGAAGATGGGATTGGAGCAACTTCTGCCTTCTGCCCCTGTGCGAGCTATAGAGGTTTGTCCTATCTCTTTTTTCTATTTTCTTTGTCACAAAGTCTTTTTATTTATACCTTGATTATTTCACAAAGCCTATACCACACAATGGCTTTGTGTGCAACTACTGTGGCTTAGTCTTTTCTATTTAAAAAATGGAGAAGGATCTTACTACTATAGAGAAGAATCTTTCCAAAGCGAGTCTGGACCTTAAGATCTGCTCTGACACTAGGGATGTCTATAAGAGTAAGCTTGTAGGTTCTAAAGCCAGGGTGAAGGAGTTAGAAGCTGAAAACTAGCGTTGGAGAGAGGCAATCTTTACCAGCACAACGGTTGGGAAACAAATGCAAGATCGCTATTCCTCGCTTATGCACTTGTCCAGTGCTAAGGCCTTCAAATCCAGCTTTCTCCAAGGCTCGGGCGATAAGCATAGGATGCCTAAAATCTGCTCTGACACTAGGGACATCTATAAGAGCAAGCTTGTAGCTTCTAAAGCTAGGGTGAAGGAGTTAGAAGCTGAAAACTAGCGTTGGAGAGAGGCGATCTTTACCAGCACAACGGTTGGGAAACAAATGCAAGATCGCTATTCCTCACTTGTGCACTTGTCCAATGCTAAGGCCTTCAAATCCAGCTTTCTCCAAGGCTCAGGTGATAAGCAGAGGATGCCTGAGTCTTTCAATAAGGAGATAGGTGTCTCTTTTCCTTACACTGAAGGTTTAAAAAGCTTAGAAGGCTAAGGTACGGTTTGCAGAGATGGTGAAGGGTGATCAGATGGGTCCTTAAGCTGCTAGCTCATCTGCCGCCCCGGTTCAGGCCCCAGGCCATAATGTGGTGGCTGCCTTTGCTCATGCTCCTTTTGATCCCTAGAGGAAGTGAATTTACCTTTTGTAACCTTTTGTGAACAAATGGATTTTTGGTTTTAGACAATATTTATTTTGAATCAATTGTAATATGATCTCCTTATCTTGTATACTCTATATTTTCTTATACCTTTTACAGATTTTCTATGCTTTTAAAGCCTTTGGACTCTTTGAGGTCCGAGGATATTTACACTATTTTATGCCTTAGAGGAAACTTTGCCTCTCTTTGAGGTCTTCGGACTCTTTATGGTCCAGAGATATTTGTTCTTCCTCGCCACTCTTTTATGCCTTAGAAAAACTTTTTTCCTTTTTGAAGCCTTCGGACTCTTTGTGGTCCGAAGATATTTAAAAATTTATGCTCAAGAAAGACTTTCCCCCGATAAGTAGGTCACCGATTGGGCAGTTGTCATGTCACTTGAAGATCTATTTATCAGGGAGCACCTTTTTTGGCATTCATCACTTATGGGGTGTGATTATATCAGTCTCTCCATTTTTCTTAATTTTTTCAATGTGGGACAAGGTATTTGATGGGCCTAGCTCTATTGGGCTAGCGTTTTGGGCCTGATATTAAAAAAAGTAGGATATTTGTAAAGAGTATTTGCTCCTTTTTGGGTTTAGGCATAACTTCTGTAAGGCTGCTCGCCGTCGGACTCTCAAGGTCCGAGGTTTTATATTCCTCGGCACTTTTCTATGCCTTAGAGGAATCTTTTGAATACCTTCGGACTCTTAAGGTCCGAGGATTGAAATTCCTCGGCACTCTTCTATGGCTTAAAGGAATCTTTTGATACCTTCGGACTCTTGAGGTTCGAGGATTTATAATCCCCTGCACTCTTCTGTGCCTTAGAGGAATCTTTTGATACCTTCAAATTCTTGAGGTCCGAGGATTTATATTCCTCAGCACTCTTCTGTGCCTTAGAGGAATCTTTTGATACCTTCGGACCTTTAGGTCCGAGGATTTAAAAGTGGGGGGGTGCCAAGAAAAAAAGTGACCCTGACTGGATAGTGCCCTAATCATTTGGTTGGGAGCCTACATTTTACAGAGACTCTCTCCTTGGCACCTACCTGTAGTGAGATGTGGTTCTATTAACCACACTTTTTTCTTATTTTCATTCGATGTGGAACAAAGCACAAGAAGGTTAATTTATTGGGCAATATTTTGGGCCTAAAAAGGAGAGGATTATTGCAAAGAGTGTTATTTGGCATTAGGGTTTAGGCGTAACTTTCGCTGTGCCGCCTTTGATGCCAATGGGCCCTCGTTGCAATATGTTTGCTTACTTGGGTAAGCCTATAAAACAAGAGAGGTTTAAGTGCTATTTTATCCAATGTGGGACAAAAAGGCGCTAAATTTATTTATTTTTTATTATTATTTTTTTAGCAAACCTGAGGGGGGAACATTTTTTATTCATAATTTCAAGGCATTCAAACTCATCTCTTTAGGGTACTAGTCCTTCCCCCAATTATGAAAAAAAAATGTTACTTCCTTATTTGAATGGATAACTTGCTATAGATTAGTTTTAGAAAAAATAAACTTTTATCCCACATCGATAAAAATGTCGTGACCCGTGTTTTTCAACTCGGTGAATAGTGATTTCCCAAAGGTTAACCCGATAACGGATTCGAAATGCGGAAGCAAAAGATAAAACCATAGTCCTTTGAGATATAAATCATCTCTAAGGCACCAATGTGACATTCCAGGATGTCACGGAACTTAAGGAGAGCGAAAGAGGAAACTAGAGTTAAAAAGGGCAAAATTTCGTTAATGAAGGGCAAAATGGTTAATTCACAATTAAAAGGAGAAAATTGACTCTAAATAAGTCAAACAAGGTGAATACAACCTAATCTAATCATTTCACAACATTCCAAGAGGTTCTAAGAACTTTGGATAAGAATCCCACAAAATACCCTTTTCAGGTTTAAGCGAAAACTGACACTACCTCACTAAAACACAAATAACTCCCACTGTGATTGGAATCTGAGAATGGTATAGGTACCATCGGAAAGACTACTCAAAATACTTGAGTTTAGGCTTAAGAATCACCCCATTTGGGTTAGAAATGAAGGAGTTATACCCTTTTGAAGTTGAAACTTCAATGCTCAAACCCAATAGAGAAGCTGTGCATGTTCAAGCTATTTTGGTCGACCAAAATAGAGTTTCGGTCAACCAAAACTCACAGAGACTTACTGGAATCTTGATTTTTAAAGTGAGTTTGGTTCGGTAGACCAAATTCAACCATCGGTCAACCGAAATAGGCCATTGGTCGACCGAAATGGCTCTGAAAGCTAAAAATGGCTACTGGAATTGATGAAATACTGTGCAATGAAGCTACCAAAAGCTATCAGTCGACCAAAATGGACTTTTGGTTGACTAAAACACCTCAAAAACCTGCTATAAGGCCTGCTATATGCCAAAGGTGTGAAGGTTCAACCCATGCTTTGAATCCTAAGATGATTTGGTTCAAAAATGAAAGTTTAAATGTGATTTTCAATGAGATTTGAGTATGTGAACATGTGGTTTATACATATCATACATGCTACACGTGGTTTATACATATCATACATGCTTAAATCAATAAACACAAAGTCAAGAAGTGAGGGTTTCCTATAATATGCAAGACTATCATATTAAAAGCATGTACGCAATATATATTAAATCCCAAGGATTGTAAAACACTTAAAATATAAACATACTACCACCCCTACCTCAATAGAGAATTGAATCTTTATAATCCAAGCAATCAAGCCTAAAATGGAAAACAAAATAAGTGTTTTGAAGAGGAAAGCAAGAGGAAACTTTTGCTTCCCAAGATTTTTCTCCTAAGGTGAGTGGAAGGAGGCCAAAAATGAAGTTAAAGCTATTTACTAAGCTTTTCTCCAATGGTGGCTAGGTTAGGGTTCTTTGAAAATAAGTGAAAATGAAAGGAATAAAGTGAAAAAGGTGAGTGGAGGATCTAGTATTCCTCCACTCACTATGTGGTCTTACACTACCTCTCTCACATACACAATGCAAGGCTTAATTGTGATCCTACACTTGTCACAAATCCAAGGCTCCTTCCTAGGCTTAATCCTAAGCCTACACTTGTCAACCATCTAAGCCAACAAGTGCTCCAATCCTAGGCCAACAAGTGGGTGAATCTCCACCCTCCAAATGTCAAGATATTATACATCCAAGTCACTCCACCCCATTGCCAACAAGTGGCACCATGAGAATGTGACACTTGTCACATTTTTCAAAAATTGTAAAAAGGTCCTTTTTCAAACTATTTTACAAATTAAATTACAAAATGGTCCTTAAGATGAAAAATAATTACTTTATATAATTACATAAAAACCCCAAAATTAAGGAATAATTACAATAAAGTATGCATCCATGCCCTTTATGAAAAAGTAAGCAATTAACATTCTTTTCTACAAAAGTAAAAATACCACTATCATGGAAATCAAATATCATGAATACATGCAAAACCGGAATAAAATCCAAGCACAGAAAGTGAGGTTATGCAAGTAAAAATGATAAATGGGAAAAAGATGAAATAGGGTAAAGACAAAAAAAGAAAATCGCCGAAAAAGAAGAAAAAAAAAAAAAAAAAAAAAAAAAGAGGAAAAAGACCGAGTCATTACAACCTACCCTCCTTAAAAGGATTTCGTCCCCGAAATCAAGTTATACTTGAAAGAAAGAACAAATTGGGATACTGAGAGCGAACCTCCTGTTCGAGCTCCCAGGTAGCCTCTTCAATGCCGTGATGTCTCCAGAAGACCTTAACCAACGGAATGGTCTTGGTCCGAAAGACCTATTCCCGTGAATCAAGAATCTGGACTAGACTTTCCTCGTAAGTCACATCCTCATCAACAACAACATCTGTCCACCGTAAGATATGGGATGGATCTGGCTCGTACTTCCTCAACATAGATACATGAAAGACGTCGTGAACCCTATCCAGGTCTGGCGGCAACGCTAAACGATAAACAACGTCACCGACGCGCTCCAAAATCTTAAATGGTCCAATGAACCTAGGAGACAAGTTGTTCGTCTACTGAAATCTCAGAAGTCCCTTCCGTAGAGAAATCTTGAGAAAGACGTGGTCCCTTACCTCAAAAAACAAGGATTTCCTCCTCCTGTCAGCATAACTCTTCTGCCTGCTCTGAGCTGTAGCCAACCGCTGCCGGATCAACTTAATTTTCTCTGTAGTCTCGATGACAATGTCGGGACCCAAGGTAATAGTATCACTGACCTCGAACAAACTGGAGATCTGCAAGGTCTGCTATACAACGCCTCAAAAGGTACCATACCAATAATGGTCTGGTAACTGTTGTTATAGGCAAACTCAACCAAAGGTAAGTGGTCTTCCCAACTACCTCCAAAATCCAAAATATAAGCCCATAGCATATCCTCCAATATCTAAATGGTGCGTTCTGACTGACCATCAGTCTGAGGATGGAATGCTGTGCTAAAATGAAGCCCCGTGTCAAGAGCCTCCAGAAAACTTTGCCAAAAGTGAGACGTGAACCGCGAATCCCTATCTGAAACAATAGATACAGGAACCCCGTGAAGCTTGATAATCTACCTCACATATAGTCCACTCAGTGTCTCTACACTGTCTATCAATGCCATGGGCAAGAAGTGAGCCGTCTTAGTCAACCTGTCAATTATGACCCAAACGGCATCATTCCTTGCTTGACACCTTGGAAGTCCCGTCATGAAATCTATAGTGATGTGCTCCCACTTCCATTTTGCCACTGGTAGTGGTTGCAACAACCCTGCCAGTTTCTGATGCTTTGCCTTCACTTGCTGACAAGTAAGGCATTTAGCAACGAACTAATGAACATCCCGTTTCATGCCTTTCCACCAAAACTGTCTCCACAAATTTTGATACATCTTCGTACCACAAGGATGAACTGTGAGTCGAGAATGGTGAAAATTCTGAAGAACAACATCATGACAAGACAAAGGAACAACCATCTTCCCTCTGTACCTGAGACCATCGTCTGAATGCAAGGTCTAAACCTCTACATTCTTGTCGCCTAAAATCCTATTGTGGATGGACTTCATCTCCCTATCCTCCTGCTGTGCTTCAATAACACTGCTAACAAAAGCCGGTTGAGCCACAAGGCTAAACAAGACAGCGGATGAAACATCCTCATATAGCTATAAACCAAGATCTGCAAGCTCTTCTAGCATCTTCTAGCTGTGAATGGAAATGCTAGCAAGAGTACCCCGTGACTTCCTACTCAATGCATCAGCCACCACATTGGCCTTCCCCAGATGATACTGTAACTCAAAGTCGTAGTGCTCAATGAACTCAACCCATCTACGCTATCTCAAGTTCAAATCCTTCTGAGAGAAGAGATACTTGAGACTCTTGTGATCGGAGAAAACCTCGAACTTCTTCCCGTACAAATAATGTCTCCACCCCTTCAGGGCAAAGATAACTGCTACCAACTCCAAGTCATGTGTCAGATAGTTTAACTTATGAGTCTTCAACTATCGAGACCCATAAGCAACTACCCATTCTATCTGCATCAAGACACAACCCAATCCTTCTCGTGAAGCATCATAATAGATCACATAACCCAAACCACATTCAGGTATGATCAAAATTGGAGCCGATGTCAATCTGACCTTTAACTCCTGAAAAGAAAAATCACAAGCCTCATTCCATATGAACTTGACTCCCTTGCGAGTAAGTCGAGTCATAGGTGCCGCTAAACGAGAGAAATCCCGAACAAACCTCTTGTAATAGCCGGCTAGGCCAAGAATGCTCTGAACCTTGAACACTATCTTCGGACACTCCCAATCCATTACAGACTCAATCTTCAACGGATCCACTACAACACCGCTCCTTGACATGACATGTCCAAGGAACTTCACTTCCGATAGCCAAAATTCGCATTTCTCGAACTTGGCATACAACTGATTATCCCTAAGGATCTGCAACATTGTCCTCAAATGATACTCATGCTCCTCTACCAAAGCCGAGTATACCAGAATGTCATCAACGAACACCACCACAAATCTGTCAAGATAGTCACTGAATACACGGTTCATTAAATCCATAAAAGCTACTGGAGTATTGGTCAAACCAAATGGCATCACCAGAAACTCATAATGGCCATACCGTGAGTGAAAAACGGTCTTGGATATATCCTCATCCTTAACCCTTAACTGATAGTAACCTGATCTCAAATTAATCTTTGAAAAGCATGTCACTCCTTTCAACTGATCAAATAAGTCATCAATCCTTGGCAAAGGATGCCTGTTCTTGATCGTAGCGTGATTCAACTTGCAATAATCAATGCAAAGTCTCAAAGACCCATCCTTCTTCTTCGCAAAAAGAACCGGTGCTCCCCATAGTGAAGCACTAGGATGAATAAAGCCCTGAGCTTTCAAATCATCCAACTGACCTTTCAGCTCATCAAGCTCTGTCGGTGCCATATGGTACGGTGCCATAGAGATGGGTGCTATACCGGGAATGACATCAATGGCAAAGATAACTTCCGTTAAAGGAGGTAACTCTGTCAGTTCCTCTGGAAAGACATCAACAAAATCCTCAACAACTGCCGAAAGAACACAGCCCAAACTACTATCCTCGTTAACTAGCAAACTAGCCAAATAGGATCTGTGGCGACTCTAGTCACCAATACTGAAAACCATCATTGGGTGGGAATCACTCCGATCTCCCACAAAATGGAAACAATCTCCCTTAGGAGTGCAAACGGACACCCTCCCATGGAAGTAATTAATCGTAAGAATGACAACCAATCCATCCTGAGAATGATGTGAAAGCCCGTTATGTCGAGAACAATGAAATCAAACTCTAAGGTCCGCCCAGCTATCTCAATAGCACAACCATGACAAACACGATCCAAGACACTGGACCCCCAACTAGTGTGTCAACACAAAGAAGACTGTCACAAAGTGTGACTTCCAGACCCAATGAATGTGCAAATGATGCAAAAATGAAAGAATGTGATACACCTGTGTCAACAAGAACCCGTACCCAAGAACTGAAAACTGGAAAGATACCTCAAACTCAAGAGGTGCATGCGAAAGCATCCGCCTATGGATGAGTATAGGCTCGTCCCTGAGTCCCTGAGCCCTACTGTGAACTGCGCTGATAGCCTGACTGATGTGTAGAAGCAGTAAGCGTAAAACCACTGGCTGGATAAGTGCCAACTGGCACCACTGGCTGTGCTGCCTGAGGAACTCTGAAACCAGACTGAACCACTACAAACTGTGCCGGTACCATATGTGAATCTGTGCTACTACGTGACTTATTCAACAACCTTAGACAATCCTTCTTGAGATGACCTGGTCGGTTGCAATAGAAACAAGCTCCCTACCCTGTTTTTGTAGAAACTGAAGTCTGACTGGCCTGTGCCCGAAGCTGTGGGCAGCGAGGCTTGATGTGCCCCAGCTGCTGACAATGGTAACAAACCACTCCCAGGGTTGATCCCGAAGATACAAGAACTGTGGGTGCAGAACGATTCTGCTACGATGCCCCCTGCGAGTGAGTATTGTTCCCTGCCCTGGCCTTCTTCCACTGACTCTCGGAAGATGATGGATTATCTCTGTGAGGCTGCTTATGTGAACCCTTGATTCGTAATTGATCCTGTTCCTCTACTTCAGCTAGCATAGCCCTCTGGACCACTTCTCTGTAAGTTCTCAAATCAAGAATTGAGACCCGTGGCCTGATGTCAAGATGTTGCCCATCCTGAAACTTCATTGCTCTGGCCTCATCTGTAGCTTACATATCATCGGCATAACGAGAGATAGAAGTAAATCGTGTCTCATACTCAATGACACTCATAGTGCCCTAATAGAGACCTGCGAACTGTATCCTTATCTCCCGCCTCATAGCCCTAGGAAAGACGTGCTCGAAGAACAAATCTTTGAACTCGTTCCACGTCATCAAATCAAAATTGTGGATATTGGTCATAGACCTCCACCAAATATCTGCATCTCTCATGAACATAGAGGCTATGAAAGAAATCCTCAACCTGTCTATAGGTACTTCCATACTGTCCAACTTGCGAACCATAAGGTCCAACCAAGCTTTCGAGACTAGCGGATTTGAACTCCCTGCAAATGCATCAATCTTTACCCTCTGTAGTCGCATGAAGTACTCTATTGCCTCATTGACTATTGGTGCCAGTGTCGGTGCAGGAAACTGTATCCTTGCCACCTGCCTGCTTATCAACTCTTGTAGGGATTCAACGATCCCCTGATTGATTCCCTGAGCCACTCTCTCCTTATAAGTTGGTGCCTGTGGCGGATTAGCATCCACGCCACGAATTGGAATCCTGGGCCTCCCCGGACCCCTCTTGAACTCGGTGTCAGCCACCTGCTCCTTAGTGCCCTGACATGAAGACTCTCCACACGTGACAACTATGATGATAAATGTACAAAGGAAAAGAGGTCAATAATAAGACAAGTTATTATGATCGAGTCCAACTCACACTATGAATGCATGAAACACAAAGCAAAACAAGGCATGCAACATACTGTCATGATAAAGTATTCAAGGAAGGCTATTTAAATAGTTAAACACTTAAGCAAATAAGCATACATGTGAAACAAAGATGCTCTTTACCACGTAGGCATATAAGCATAAAGACATGTCATACTACCAGATGTGTTATCAAGAAACATATAAACATATTATAAAGCCAAAATATGTTATCAAAAGCATGTGAATATATCAAAGTAAATCAACAAAAGCATGATATGTACCCAAAACCCATCGTCCTAAGGTATTCAAACCTAGGAGCTCTGATACAACTTATCGTGACCCGTGTTTTTCAACTCGGTGAATAGTGATTTCCCAAAGGTTAACCAAATAATGGATTCGAAATGGGGAAGCAAAAAATAAAACCATAGTCCTTTGAGATATAAATTATCTCTAAGGCACCAATGAGACATTCCATGATGTCACGGAACTTAAGGAGAGCGAAAGAGGAAACTAGAGTTAAAACGGGCAAAATTCGTTAATGAAGGGCAAAATGGTCAATTCACAATCAAAAGGAGAAAATTGACTCTAAACAAGTCAAACAAGCTGAATAAAATCTAATCTAATCATTTCACAACATTCCAAGAGGTTCTAAGAACTTTGGATAAGAATCCCACAAAATACCCTTTTCTTAGTTTAAGCGAAAACTGATGCTACCTCACTAAAACATGAATAACTACCACCATGATTGGAATATAGGAATTTCATAGGTACCATTGGAAATATGACTTAAAATCCTTGACTTTAGGCTCAAGAATCACCCTATTTGGGTTAGAAATGAAGGAGTTATGCCCTTTTGAAGTTGGAACTTCAGTGCTGGAACCCAATAGAGAAGCTGTGCATGTTCAAGCTATTTTGGTCGACCGAAATAGAGTTTTGGTCAACCAAAATAGAGTTTCGGTCATCTGAAACTCGTAGAGACTTATTGGAATCTTGATTTTTAAAGTGAGTTTGGTTCGGTAAACCGAATTGAACCATCGGTCGACCGAAATGGCTCTGAAAGCTAAAAATGGCTACTGGAATTGATGAAATACTGTGCAATGAAGCTACCAAAAGCTATCGGTCAGTTGAAGTCAACCAAAACACCTCAAAAACCTGTTGTAAGGCCTGCTATATGCCAAAGGTGTTAAGGTTCAACCCATACTTTGAATCCCAAGATGATTTGGTTCAAAAATGAAAGTTTAAATGTGATTTTCAATGAGATTTATGTATGTGAACATGTCAACAAGTTTCATATGCATATTTGAATGTAAAACAATGGCTCCTAGCCTCATACATGTTCATTATAAGATTTTCATACACCAAACCAACAAAATTGGTAAAAATACATTTTTTTATAGCAAAAGTTAGTACCAAATGAACATAAGTCCTAAAGTAAACATGCTTGGCCCTTGGCCTCTTTACATACATACTTGTAGTATCAAAATTAAGTACTTAGGTATCATTACACATCAAGGTAGCTACATTAGCCTCAAAAATACCATACATTCACGGTATGCAAAAATATAACATCAAAAGTAAAGCATGTTAAACACTTGCATATCAATATACAAAAACGTTCCAAATTGCTCATAAGTCTCTAAGGATGATAAGCATCCAATAGCGTAGTCTCCTTAACTGAAAAATAACCCAAACCACTAGGGTGAGTAATCAAGTTACTCGTAGGATGAAGCATATGCGTATACCCTAAAGTTTTAATATTATTTCAAGATCAATATAAACGAATACAAGGGAGCATTCCACTTAACGTCTATGTTTAAGGTGTTCTAAGGGATCATCTTAAGCTAACTTAAATGATTCTTTAACAACACATATCAATATCAATGTGCTTAACAACATTAATTCGCCAATAACAAGAATCACAAGTTACAATTAAGCATTGGTTGTCAACTTGGAATTTAATGCGAAATCAATTAGTGAAATACTTGGACATCACGTCTCGGACTAAACCAAGATCAAAATGGTTATTCCAGGCATTAACCTGCTGGGAAGACCACCCTAGTGCGCACTATCTCAATTAGAGAGAACTCATACCTCCCACACTAGAGCCAAACTCTAGCCATATCACTTGTAACAACAATGTCCCAAGATAATCCAAAATATAGTAAGTTCAAAACTTATACATAATTATTAAGGCATATATATCACCTTCCATGCACAAATATTTTGAAATCACACAAGCCATGTCTTAGGGCTTCCAAGTCTAGAGTGGCATAGTAAATGACAAGTATTCATCATGGTATATTGTGTAAAACGATATCACCAACTTATCAATTTAAACCATGCCTCAATAAAAAGTTTTATATACTAGATTACAATATTATAGTATTAAGCTTCTAAAATAATAACAATTGTCATCAACAAGATCATAGAATTATCACCACCATAAATATAACAATTCAAGTCAATAGGAATTGTATATAACATTAATAATTCTACAAGAGTTCTATATCACTACACATGTGAAAATACTAGAATTTAGCATAGTACTAAATTATATAATCCTTCTACACATGGTTTATACAAATCATACATGCTTAAATCAATAAACACTAAGTCAAGAAGTGAGGGTTTCCTATAATATACAAGACTATCATATTAAAAGCATGTACACAATATATATTAAACCCCAAGGATTATAAAACACGTAAACTATAAACATGCTACCACCCCTACCTCAATAGAAAATTGAATCTCTATAATCCAAGCAACTAAGTTTAAAATGGAAAATAAAACAAGGGTTTTGAAGAAGAAAGCAAGAGGAAACTTTCACTTCCCAAGGTTTTTGGTCTAAGGTGAGTGGAAGGAAGCCAAAAATGAAGTCAAAGCTATTTACCAAGCTTTTCTCCAATGGTGGCTAGGTTATGGTTCTTAGAAAACAAGTGGAAATGAAAGGGAGAAAGTGAAAATGGTGAGTAGAGGATCTAGTATTCCTCCACTCTCTATGTATTCTTACACTACCTCTCTCTCACACACATTGCAAGACTTAATTATGATCCTACACTTGTCACAAATCCAAGGCTCCTTCCTAGGCTTAATCCTAAGCCTACACTTGTCAGCTATCTAAGCCAACAAGTGCTCCAATCCTTGGCCAACAAGTGGGTGAATCTCCACCCTCCAAATGTCAAAAGATTATACATCCAAGGCACTCCACCCCATTGCCAACAAGTGGCACTATGAGAATGTGACACTTGTCACATTTTCCAAAAATTGTAAAAAGGTCTTTTTTCAAAATATCTTACAAATTAAATTGCAAAACGGTCCCTAAGACGAAAAATAATTACTTTATGTAATTACACAAAAACCCCAAAAATAAGGAATAATTACAATAAAGTATGCATCCATAGTCTTTATGAAAAAAGTAAGCAATTAACATGCTTTTCTACAAAAGTAAAAATACCACTATCATGGAAATCTAATATCATGAATGCATGCAAAACCGGAATCAAATCCAGGCACAAAAAGTGAGGTTATGCAAGGAAAAATGATAAACGGGAAAAAAACAAAATAAGGTAAAGATAAAAAAAGAAAATCGCCGAAAAAGAAGAAAAAAAAAAAACAAGAAAAAGGAAAAAGACCAGGTCATTACAAAATAGGTTATGTGAATGTTAGTTTATTAATGTAAGGTAACTGCTCTTTCTAACGTAATAGGGACCGTCTGATACACGGGATCCTTGATCCTAACATGTATTAGACGCTCTCCAATTTTGTTAGACTAATGTTTGTGGAGCCCCCTATTTTATGTCATTTTGTACTTGCATACATATGTTTGTGGGGGTGCAACAAATTGTAATAAATTTTTGTAGTAAACTTTATTATAATGATCATAAATGACCTTTTTATTTTAAAGGAAATCAAAATGAATTATCCTACTAATTCTTACTTAGTGGTAGTACCTTTTGAGATGTATTGCATTCCATGGTTTTGCAAGTGGTTTAGCCACTATTTTCGGCTAGCCTATAAGCCTCTTTTCCCACTACCTCGGTAATCTTATAAGGTCCGGTCCAGTTGGGTTGTGTAATACCCCTAATTTTAAAAGGATAGTCTCAGTATTTTTTAATTGTTTTAATGGCAATTTTATTTATTTACTTATTTATTTGGCTATTTGATTACGTGTTTCATTGAATTTATAATTAAATGTTTTATTTGAATTAAGTAATTAGTTGAAAGTATATGCTTAAGTGTTTTATTTGAATTGATTGATTTATTTGATGTGGTTGTTTATTTGTAAGTAATTGTCGATTAAATGATTAAATGTTTATTTTATTTTATGGTCATGGTTAGTAGTAATGGGCTAACCAATTGGGTTTCATGGACTACTTAGATATGAGATTTAATGGGTATGGATAATTACCCATGAATAGTTATATATGTATATACATACATACACATATATATATATATATATATATATATAAAAGGAAAGTAATTTATTAATTAATATTATGGTAACATTAGTGTTAATAAATAATATAATATATGTATTTTATAAATTTATATAATAAGGATATACATAGATTATATATGTAACATATTTTTAGTTACCTTTTTTAATATTTAAATTTAAATTTTTTTCTTTATTATGTTGACTAGGATTAGAAAAAGAAGTAAGGTTATTATTTAGCCTATAAATATATAACTATAGGGTTGTAAAAGGGGGCTAGAAATATATCACGTAATATATTTTAGAGAAAGAGAGCTAAAGAAAGAAGGAGGAAGAGGAAGGAAGAAGAAGGAGAAGAACCATTGGAGAAGAATATCAAGGAAGGAGTTTAACTTTCGATCCGAAAGTTTTAGGCAAGTTCTTGTTCTACACTTCTCCCTTTGATCTATGATCTATATATCTCTAGCATAATTTTAGGGTTGTTTAAAGAACAATTAACTGGAATTTGTAATTTAATTGATCTAGAACATAGGTTTTATAAATTATGTTCATGGTTGTTCTTGTTGTGTGAATTGATAAATTTATGGGTTAAATTTGATTTCTTTGTGGATTTGTACATGTTATAATGATGTAATTTGATGCTTGTGTGTTGATGGGACTTAGTAACTTGCCTTACAACCCTTTACAATGAAGAACGGATTTAGAGTAGAATTTTTGGGCTGATTCATGTAAATAGTGCTCGATCCGCTGTTCTAGTGCTCGAGCCTTGGAAATAAAGCTCTAGCCATGGACGAAAAGCTCGAGCCATAGGTGAAAAGCTCGAGCCTTGGATGGAAAGCTCAAGTTATTGATGTAAAGCTCGAGCTATTGATAAAAAGCTCGAGCCATGGATAGAAAGGTCGAGCTATTAGGAAAGAGCTCGAGCCTTACCTGGGAGTTTTCGTAAACATCGTGTAAATTGACCTTAATTGATTCTGAGGGGTCCCGAACACTAAATAGGGATTATGATGAGTTTAAATAAATTTTAAATAGATTTGATCATAACGATGCATGTTATTTGAATTTTTAAGGAATGAATGTATTTAATCTCTTTAATTTGTTCTAACAATTGAGATTAAATGTTTAGCACGAATTGTATTTGGAGAATGCTTACTTGACTGAGAAATAAAATATTAGCATGTTTAAGATTCAGTTTGTGTGGGATACATGATGTAGGAAGTTTAAATAAATTATAAGTTATTCCTATTCTATGATAGTATGATATTATGTTATTATATTAATTTCTGGATTATTTGATGTATTACTTTATTTGTTACATCAATTATTGGATTGTATGGATGTAGTGCACCAATATGGGATGGTGGCATTCTAAGGACGGATTAACTTATCAGTTTAGTCCTACCTATTTTTGTATAAGGGAATGGATTGACTAAAATGTTAAGTCCTACTTATATTCATGTCAGGTCAACTGAACGAGTTGGATGACACATCATGGTTTACTTTATATTAGATAGGATGGATGTTATATATATATATAGATATGTGCCATAATGTGAGATTGAGTCTCAGGATCAGTGGTTAGGGTGCGTAATAAGATATAGTGTAGTTGTGTGCCTTGGTAGGTCTAAGTACTCATGCCCACTATATGTGCGTTTTGCATGTTGCCTACTATTCAGGTTGAGGTAACCCTATAGTATAGTAAGGTTCCTTTAGTCTGTATATGTATTTATGGACTTTGTAGTTATTACATGGGTTGGCTATAGATGTGTAGTTTATCCAGTCTCTGTTTGGGTTGTTGTAGAAAGAACTTGTTCGTGGGCTTGACCTACTATTATTTTTTAGGCGTTCGTCAGTTTCAGACAAAGAGCTTGGTCGTGCTGAGCAGAGACAGTCTACATCATTCTTTTTATTCTACGTAGGATTCTTCTTCATGTTTTAGTTTTCGGATTATATTTCATTTCAGTTATTTTAGTTAGGATATTATTAAGGGTCCACTAAATGGATTCCTGAGTTGTACTGATATCGGAGGTTTTGGATATTTCATTTGGAAGATATTACTAGGTGTTGACGACGACAACACACCAAGTTTTGGTGCCGTTGCAAAAATATTAAATAAACTTTAATATGTATAATCAAATTGATTAAAGTATATTTGAATAACTAAGAAATATTAAAACTAAATCAAATTACATTAAGTATTGAAGTATAACAATAACTAAACTGTCTAAGTAATATAACTATTAGTTTATTTAACATTAGTTTTATTAAAGTATATTCTATAGCAAACTTAGTTTTTATTAGTTTTCAAATTTGAATAACAATTTAAGTTTTATTAGCAACAACGTCAAAACTTGGTGTGTTGTTATCGTCAACACCTAGTTGCACAAAAGTGGTGTGTGAACTGTGAAAAGATGTGGCCAAGTTTGAATTTATAGAATGCCACTATGACTACTAACTATTAATGTAGCTAGAGTAAGTAGGATCACACCCAAGGGAAATGAATGGTACTTTGGAATCAGTGTTGGATTAGTAGGTCGAATGATCAAAAGAGAGTTTGTTGGTTGAATTATACTATAATTTAAACTAAAGAAATGCAATGTAAAACAACTAAAACAAATGAGGTGTAGAGAATATGAGAGAGGAGTCTTGGGACATAGAGTTCACCACTAAGCATTGCCTTCCTAGACGTTCAATATTTAATAGATTAGGGGGATTGTGTGTTCAAAATGAAAGTGTGTGCCATTAATTGAATTATTAAACATGGATGGCCAAGTAAGCATACATTGTCTAGTTAATCTAGTGAATAGCACAACATATCAAATTAAGCCATTAATCCTTCCATAAGTCCACCATTAATGCACACTCAATAAATTAGAGAAATATACCACCTGCATTCATAAGCATGTAATATCAAACAACAAGAATGGATTGTCCACTAATATAAGAAAGTAAGGCAATTACACTACAACTATGCAAGTGACATGGAACGTAAACTAATTAAACTAAGGATGTGGCACAATCCATCAAATAAACCATAAGAGTAATCCATTAAAGCAGTATGCCTTTGCCATCACTAGATTCATAATATCAACACATATAGACATGCATTAATGTCACAAAATCTAGAGATAAACACATGAACATTCATTCTAGCATACATAGACATATAGATAGAATGAAATGATTAATTAGAAGTATTAAACTACACAAATCATGTAGAAACAAGATTTATATATATATGTACAAGAGGTCAAGACAAGAAATACAAGACAAATCCCCATTAATTACAAAACATCAAAGTCTAGGTTGCATGCTTAGGGCTATCTCTAGTCCCAAGAGAATGGTTTAGCCACTCATAAATGTTGTTATCCAACCCTCAAGGGCTATCTCCATGGTAGAATTCATCCTCCTCTTCTTGTGCTCTTGGTAGAAACCTTAGATGATGGGAAGAACTTTCCTAAATTGTATGTATTTTCCTTTAATCTCTAGCTAAGTCTGTGATGGCCCTAGTTTTTAGGCCAGTGCGTCAGTGATGAACCGAAAGGATGATCCGATAACTGATCCGAATGCAGAAGCGAAAACAGAAAATAAGACTCTAAGAAGTCAAAGTGACCTTCCATGAGGTCGTGGAACTCAACAAGAATTGATGCGGAAGCAAAAGATCAAAAATATGACAAATAAGCCCCCAGGGGCAAAATAGTCATTTCTAAAAACTGTAGATTCGGGTGCCATCGAGCACACCGCTAGAAGGACAATGAAAAACTAATCAAGATGGACTCAAGAATCGCATGATTTGGAGTCCGGACGAAGGAGAAACGGCATAACGAAGAAAAACGAGCACTTAAGGCAAAAGGGTAAACTGGTAATTATCCAGGAAGAACTGAGCGCAACCGAGCACACCGTTGGAGAGACAGCAAAAAATTAGTCAAGTTCAAAAAAAAAATTTCACTTGAATTGGAGTCCGGACGAAGGAGAAAAGCCCAAAAGAAGAATTGACGTCGCGGCGGCCCGACGAGGGGCCATGATAGCCCCATGCGCACGCCCATGCGCGCGCGCTGGGTGCACACATGGTTGGCAGCAGCCCATAAAGCTGCTGTATGGTTTTTTTCTCAGAAAAATCCGAAACAGAGGCTGAATTTGGAGGCCTAGATGAATTTTTTTGCAAAAATACAAAGAGGAAACCCCCCTCAAAATTGAGTTTTCTATATGACTCATGAAATAATTAAAAAAAAAAACTCACTGTAAAATGGCCAAAATGCCCTCCCAAGAAATCTAGTCAAAAGAGCTAAAAAGCTCCTAAAATGAAAACTGGAAGCTGAAACTTCACGAGGGATTTCCGGTAGCAAGACGATGTTTTCTGGAAAAACATGAAGAAGAAACCATCTCTAGAATCACGTTTTCTAATCGACCATATTGAAAGAAGAAAATAAAACTGATGTGAAAGGTCTAGAATACCCCTAGATCAGATTATGCAATAAAACCTTAAAATGAGTTCCTAGGAGGCTCAAATTGCCAAGGAAGAGGTTTTTCTTGAAAACGATCATGCACGCAAATGTAACTTACCTATTAGGATGTTCTATAATGGTCCATGGCTTAAAAATACCACCGATGCAAAATTCGACCCCCCAACGGGCAAAAAGAAAAAGATGAACAAGAAAAGAGAAATTTGAAAACCAAAATTAGCAAATGATTTCAAATTACCGTTTGGCCCTTGGCCACACTTCATACATGATTAATGAGACCCTATGAAAGAATAAAAATGGAATTCCCACACCCGATGCAAGCATAATGAAGCAATGACTCGGCATTTTTCAATATTTTCATAATATTTCATGAAGTTAAAAGTTACGTAGGATACAAATTAGATGTCATTGGCCTATGGCCTCATCTCATACATGTCAAATACATTGTAAAGAGTGTACTTATGTATACATTACAAAAATAGAATCAAATTTACACATTTTGACATATAAAGCTATAAATGGCATTTCAAGCCAACATTTACAAGAAATGAGAACTTCAAGTCTACAAATCATCCAAGCATGATGTGAATCCCGAATCTTGATCCTGGTACCTGAAAAATGTCCCCACTATGTGGGTGAGTAACATAAAGCTACTCGTAGGAGATGAGCATGCATCGACCTAGCATTTTATAATTATATCACCTTAAGGTGAAATATGTCAAAGGGGCTCATGCCACCTAACGTCTATGTCAAGTGAGACTCAAGGATCATCCAAAGCTACTCATGCAATTTAAAGTGAACAACGGCATACAAGTATACATGCTCAAGTATACTAAATAATGTTAAACATGTTATACAACATACAAGCATACATTTCCAAGTATACTAAACCACATTAAGATAAGTCATGCAATGTCTAAGCATATTTACATAAGTATGCATTTTATATGAAAATCTCGTAAATCATGTATACCGACACAAGTATACTAAGCTAAGAGAGATACGCCTAAAACAAGGATACACGGTACAAGCATACTAAATGAAATTTAAACTCACAGAGCAAACGTACAAGTTTAAGTACACTATATGAGATCTAAATGCACAAAATAAGTATACAGTTTCAAGTATACTAAGTAAGATACAAATATCCAAATTAATTCTCAAGCTACAAGTAATCCATAATTAACAACTTGAAATTGAATGTGAAATCAAATAGTGGAAAGACTAGGACATGCGGTCGCTAGACCAAGCAAGTGTTTCCGGGCAATTACGACCCACAAGGCACTACCTAGTGCGCACATGCATAAGTTATTCTAGGCAATTACGACCCACAAGGTACTACCTAGTGCGCACTTATGACTTAGAAGACTCTTGTCTCCGTACTAGAGCCAAACCCTAGCCATCACGTGAAATATGTCCTTACAAGCTTCTCAAAATCAATAAGTTCAAAACTTATACCAAAATCAATAAGTTAGACCAAACTTATATCAAAATCAATAATGCATAAAACCATCTTCCATGCACAAATAAGGTTGAATCCACACAAACCATGTCCTAGGATTCAAGTCTAAATAGCATATGACATGTTAAGTCTCCAATATGCAATTATACACAAAATAAGAATATTTTACAACAATTGAATCACATTACCATCCTAAGCCACAAGTACTAAATAAGCTTTAATTTAGTAACAAGCTTTCAAGGCAAACAATTGTAATATTCTAACAAGCTATATACCTACACAAGATATATTTAAACAAGATTTACAAGTCAATGATATTCTATATCATGCTAAGTCCAATTACCATTTTAAGAGGCCCTAAGTACTAATTCTACATCCAATTAGTAATATGCTCACAAGGTGATTAAACAGACCACATTTCAAGAGATTATCAACGTATTACCTCCAATATCAATTTAAGTGACCAACACACTTAAAATAAAATTAATTAAGCCCATTAATTAATTTTTCTCTAGATTCTCAAACATATCTAAATGTCCTCAATTTAATATATGTTAAAGAACTCACCAAGGCCTACTTTAATATCACATTACAAATTGATTCCATGCTTGATACAACTAGGTGAATTAAACTTTCACAAAAGATAAATATTAAATAAAATTTGCAATTCTTATTCAAATAATCCCAATTTAATATGTATCAACTATCATACCAAGGCCTAAATTTTTAGCATGCCACAATTTAATTCTAAGTTGCCTAGCATCATGAGAATTAAATCTTAAACAAAGAAAATAATTAAATTAAATTCTAAAAACTTAAACAAGGCATGCTCACAAGTTGTATATGCTTATAAAATAATCAATACAACAATAATATAAACCTAAGACACCCCCTACCTCAATTTGAGATGAAAATCTCAAAAGCCATCAAAACAAAACGGCTCTGAATCCGACAATACTTCGGGGTTTCGTCGGGGACAACGCCATGAACGATAAACTCCAAAGAGGGCCCATGAAAATCACAACTTGACTTCAAAACCAAACTCAAAATTTGGCCAGAAATGGGTTCTAATAAGGGTGAAAGAAGCACGTAGTCAACACGAACACAAAACGCAAAGGCCCTACTATGTTCTGACAAAGAAATGAAGTTCAAATGGGTAGAGAGAAAGTGGAAGCCTCCCTTGTGACGCCATGGAAGCTTCAGGTCATGCAAGAGAGTGGGGAAGATAAAAAAATAAAATATCTCATCCCCCTTTTATAGAAATCTCAAAAAGTGCCCCGAACGGGCCCCGCCGGGTCTGGAAAAGTGAAATTTTAGCAGACACGCTCAAATGATGAAACTCTGTGAATGAAAAAGATTCAAAATGAGAAAATAAGAATAACAAAAGAAGTGGTATCAAAAATTGAATCCCGAACAGAAAGTTATGCCCCAAACAAGTTTGGCGCAAATTGGGCCAAAAACCCTGAAACTGGAAAACATCGACTAGAAGGGACTTTTAAGAGTTTACGACTTGATGAAAAGTGAAAATGAATCCTGTACGAGGATCCAGGCTCAAAAAAAGATAATTTGCAATAACTTTCATTAATTGTATAATGGCCCCCACAAAAAGGGTTAAATGTAAAACTGCCCCAGAATGAAAATATCTTCCAAAAGATATTTTCTTAGATACTCCTGAAATAAAATATCTTCAAAATATATTTACGAAAAACACCCCAAGAAAAGAAATTAATTTTAAAGAATTATGCATCCACGCTCCTATAGACACCGGGAGCAACTAGAGTACTTTCCTACAAAGTAAAGATACGTATTTCGTGGAAACCACTCATGATAATGATACGTGAAGTCAAAAACGAACTCCGAGCACAAGAAGTGAGATTTTTCCAACAAAGTGACAAACGGGGAAAAGACGAAATAGGGAAAAGGACGAAATAGGAATAAGGACAAAAAGTGAATAGTGTCGAAAAACGAAAATTGTGGAAATGACTCGGTCCTCAAAGGAAGTTGTCAATCCACGGAAAAGAGTCTCAGAAACCATTTTTGAGCACTCAAGACGACACTAAGTGATAAAAAACCATCCACATAAAAGAAAAGACAATGGAAAAAATTTATCCGCAAAATTTGAAGAAAAAGGAAAAGGAAGAAAATGACCGGGTCATTACAAAGTCCGTCTCTCAAACTAACCTCTTCTTCTAAAAATAGCCAAATTCCTTATATAGGTAGATCAAATAGTCAAACCTCGTGCACTAAGACCTCTAAATGATTACACCATGAGCACCCCACTTAATTTGACTTGAAATATGTTTCTTATGCAATTTGAGGTAGTTCGATCGATCACACGGTTGCTCGGATCGATCGAACCATGGTGATGCACCTTTTGGATAAGGACAAGGCTGAGATATTTTTGGGAAAAGGACAAAAGTGGTTGGTGTGGATAAGATCAAAAGGGTTCGATCGATCGGAGGAAATGTTGGATCGATCGAATAGGAAATTTTCCTAAAGATAAGGACAAAGGGCTCGATCCATCATGGCAGGGTCGGAACGATCACAGAGTGATCGGAGAGGGCTTTTTCACCACTTTGCTTCCACTTTGCTCTTTTCTTCCACTAGGCTTGAGATTACTTCTTTTAATGCTCTAATTCAGCTAAATTGACTTATTTTTTAGATAAGTGCCTAAAAAGGGAAATAACATGAAATTAGTCTAAAATGAGAAAATAAGATAAAATAAGGTCCTAGAGCATTCAAGATTAAGGGGTTTAAATGCGTAATTTTCAGTGTTTTTCACACCTACAAACTTAAATATTACTAGTCCCTAGCAATGAACTACAGAGTAAAACAAGAAACCAACAACTATACAAAAATGAACTAGAAAACAATAAATGGATAACGCCACTTTCGTAGGGAACACGATTGTATTTAGCATATGCAACAAGCCTTTTAAACCCCTAGGTTACCCCTAGTGGACGAGTGAAGTCTTGTGAGGGTTTGCAGAAATGATACCCACAAATATTAAGCTCTTTCTCACTAAAGAGGCACCAATATTCCAAACAAGCATTGGGAGAAAACTATCTCAAGTATGCAATTTTTCAACCACTTCCAAGCAATCTTCCAAACTTTCAACATCAAGCAATCAAGTATGGTCCTCCACACATCAAGATAATGATCACGCAAATCAAAACAACTCTAGAATCATTTTTAAGTGAACCGACATCAAATATGTTGCTATCTAAGCCAACTAAAGAAATGATTACATCCGGTCTCAAGCTAGCACACAAATCTAGAACCGATCATCAAGACAAAGAATGGACCTTTTATTCAAGCTTTATTCAACTAGATGCGCTTATTTTTTCACTCAATTGTTTTTAAGGATCGAAGATGGAAGCATAGTGCAATTTATTGATCTATTAAGCTTTCTAGTGATCCATGAGGTCAAGCGTTAGGTCAATGACACCTAAACCAAACGGCTTTAGGGCATTAGGTGTTTAAACACCTCTAAGGATTTACAAGCTCAAATCGACTAGGCTACAAGTCAAAACAACCTCCATCTAATCATTTCCCACTTCTCACTTTTTGGGAGAACTCTTCACTTTTTAATTTGCTTATACAACTTCTTATTTTTTATTTTTTTATTTTTAACATAGAGTTTGGGCCCTCCACCTTTCGGCGCGAGAAATTCAGTGCTTGATGAGGCTAAAATCCCGGCTACTTAGTGAAAAGGGTTTGTTATCCACCTTTATCAAGAATGAAAGTTTTCAATGCACTACTAGCTCAATTGGGATATAACAAATCAATAATCAACAAAGCATGTACCTCACAAATGAATGCCAGTGTGCGCCTATGCTAGTGTAGAATCCTAAAGTGAATCTCAAAACAATCATTAGATCAAGATGATGCGGATCACAAATGCAAGCAAGATATCAATATTTCGAAAAACTTACTCCTAAATGGCATTCACAAGGCATACAAGAAGTATTGGACTCTCAAGTCAAGTAATTTTGAAATTTTAAGCAAAATAATCCACAAAAGATCAAAAAAAAAAAAAAAAAACATGGATCTCCAACCTCAATCATGCATTTAAAACTCAACTTTAAGTAGAATGCAACAAAAACATCGTACCCCCAAACTTAAACCGCACATTGTCCTCAATGTGCAATAAGAACAAAGGAAAAATTGGAAAGTGTATACCGTAGAGGCAAAGATATGAAGTGCGGTAATGATCCAATGGGAAAAACTGCACCCCCAAACTTGGAATCAACAACCTACTTGAATAACCACACTAGCAAACTCACATCAAATATCAAATAGGATAAGATAAGGAAATGAAACATTCTAAGGTAATATAACACAAGATGGAAGAGATATATGAGATCCAGCCCAAGGTTAAGCATAAAGTATGTATGATTACATAAAAGGGCACAATGATGAAAAGTAGCTTTTTTTATTTTATTTATTTTTTAAGAACAAGTAGAGAAACAAAAATGTATGAAATATGCACAAAGTTTGCTAAGTTTAACGTCTCTACTAAGACTGAATGCCACTTTCAAAGATTTTTTTTTAAGAAAACCCTGAATGATAGGAGAATGATAGATCGGACCCTGATCGATCCATGACCTGAAAATATGCAGAGACCTTCGAACGATGGGACAGAGAGATAAAATTTTCAGAGCTTCAAAAATTTTCTAAGTATTAAATTGAAATCGATAAGAAGGACAACCAGATCGATTGAAGATTACTTGGATTGATTGGACATAAAGTTCAAACAGTGAACAGAGAACTAAAATATACAGAGAATCTCGAACGATGGGACAGAGACCTAAATTTCTGCAGAAAAAGTTTGAATGATGGGACAGAGACCAGATTTTTACCTGCAAAGAGGTTTGATCGATCGTAAGAACTTTGTGATCGATCGAACAGGCAAGAAACCCTTCATTCAAGTAAGTCTACAATGATGAAAACAAAAAGAATGAGTGAGACTCTAGGAAAAATAGTTTAACATTCCTAGTTGACACCGGATGCATCACTAAATTTCTTCATAGATAGGATCCACGAAGAGGGCGGCTTCCATATGTCTCTGAAAAACTTGCCCTTCAATGTGGGGCTTTAACCTTTGCCAGTCACTTTGAATGTGTTACTATCTTTTAAGCTTTTTATCTCAACCGCCCCATAAGGCGCAACATAAATAATTTCATATGAACCTTCCCATTTAGTACTCAACTTTCCAGGGACGTGTTTAAGTCTAGAATTGAAGAGCCATGCTTTTTGTCCGGGATCAAAGGAGAGTGAGCCTGAGCTACCTCCATCATCTACTCCCGTGCCACCACCGGCACAATCAGAGATAGTCCAAGATAAGGTTGCTCAGAAGTTTGTGCACCTTTCAGTGGCGCATGAGTCTATATTTGATGAGGGTTTCTTTGCACGGGCAGCCATGACCTAGTAGTCGTACGATGAGATCTACCTTCGCCGCCTTTCTCCCATTTTGGCCCCTGTGACCAACCCAGTATACCCAAGGCTTGTTCGGCTGTTCTACTAGAACCTCAGGCTAGCTCCGAGTAACTTGGTCGAGCTGTGGACCACCATTGATGGGCACCTCATCTGTATAACTATCAAGACACTATCAACAGCACTCAGTGCCCATATATATGTCCTCTGAGCTTTGATTACCCAACTTTGCAGTGGCCATCATTTGCAGATATGGCCATAGCTCTTCATGGCACCATTACTGTCATCGACACTTATGCCACTCGGACCTTCCTACCCGACTGCATGTGGTTCTTTGATTCAGTTTTATACCGAAATGTATATGTGGCTGGGCACAAGACCCAACGGTGGGTAGATTTCCTTACAGATTTATATGCCATCGATACAGGGCATTGGTTTTCAGTTCCTACACTCTACTGGAGTGTCATAATGAAACTGTATGATGTTTTCATCAGTAAGAGTGACCCGCAGTGGCCTAAGTTCCTCCCTTATGCCCACCAGATTACACAGATCCTCTAGGACTAGCACTACCCATTTGATCCAGAGGAGGTAATCGAGTCTGGTGCGTGCCATTACAGGAAGAAAGGACTAGAATAAGAGCTATAATGCTCTTATTAAGAGTCTGGAGATAGAGGTAGCCCAGGCGGCGGAGGATGTAGAGGCAGAGGAGGAGGAGGAGGCAGCAGCAGCACTAGCAGTAGAGACAGAGGCGGCAGTAGCAGCGAGAGTTGGCATTGACTTCGAGCAAGAGCCTCCAGTGGGATCACCGCACCCTTTTCCGGAGCAGAGTCACCACTCTCAGAGCCTAGACGAGCATCAGTCTTCTGATGACTTTAGATTGCAACGTTGGGATGATCCATTCATTCCTGACGCTCAGGCTCAGTCAGACACGCGAGAGGAGCGTTTCTAGGCATTATAGGATGCAATCCTTTCTCTCAGGGTAGATATGGCCACCCTCCGCAGAGATATCTTGACAGTGCTGTGAGATAGATCTAGTCAGATACGTAGTTCATACCCTGCCAACTCATTATCTTGTGCTTAACCCCTCTTTATCCCATACTTATATTTTTGATTTTAGACTATTACTTTGATACTATTATTCCATTTTTGTGGCCAGTCTATTGGGCTATTATCTGTGATGTACAATATACTTTCTATATTTTTGAATATTTTGCATGTCAGGCTTATATTTTGATATATCTATTTATGTTGACTCCATTATCAGGTGCATCTCAGTGACTTCAGTGAGAGAGTGCAGCCTATATTTTTCGGGATCATCCTTATCCCACTGTCTCTTTCATTTACTATCCCACTTACACTAACATATCCACTGTGCACCATTATTTATCCCATTTTGTTATTTGATGAGAGTTTATCCCAGTGCCATCTTTTTAGGACCACAGTTAATCCCAAGTTTGGGTGGTTTATAGCACCCACTTTGGATACTTGTGTCCCAACCATTCATCGCCATAGCTACACTAGTATATTCTTTCCTCTTTATTTTGTTCTCGTTGCATATTGAGGACATTGTGTAGTTTAAGTTTGGGGGTAATGTATGTGTTCTTTGCATTCAATTCAAGATTTTGAGCATGCTTTGTGTATTTGAAAGATTTTCTATGATTCGTCAATGATTAGCTATGATTTTGATCTTTTAAGGACTATATTACTTAAATTTAAAAATTACTTGACTTGAGAGTCCAATACTCCTTGTATGCCTTGTGGATGCCATTTAGAAGTAAATTTTTTTAAAGATTGATATCTTACTTGCATTTGTGATCCACATCATCTTGATCTTGTGATTGTTTTGAGATTCACTTTAAGATTCTGCATTAGTACAGGTGCGCACTAGCATTCATTTGTAGGATACATGCTTTGTTGATTATTGATTTGGTTATATCCCAATTGAGCTAGTAGTGCATTGAAAGCTTTCATGCCTGATAAAGGTGGACAACAAACCCTTTTCACTAAGTAGCAGGGATTCTAGCCTCATCAAGCACTGAATTTCTCACGTCGAAAGTTGGAGGGCTCAAACTCTAGGTTTAAGAAAAAAAAAAAGAAGAAGTTGCAAAGACAAATAAAAAGTGAGGACTTCTCCCAAAAGGTGAGAAATGGGAAATGATTAAATGGAGGTTGTTTTGATTTGTAGCCTAGTCGATTTAAGCTTGTAAGTCCTTAGGGGTATTTAAACACCTAATGCCCTAAAGTCATTTGGTTTGGGAGTCGTTAACCTAATGCTTGACTTTATGGATTGCTAGAAAGTATAATAGATTAACACATTCCACTATGCTTCCATCTTTGATCCTTAGTGAAAAGAGTAAGCGCACCTAGTTGAATAAAACTTTAATAAAAGGACCATTCTTTGTCTTAATGATCGGTACTAGATTTGTATGCTAGTTTAAGTCCGGATATAATCATTTCTTTAGTTGGTTTAGATAGCGACATATTTGATGTCAGTTCACTTAAAAAGGATTCTAAAGTTGTTTTAATTTGCATGATCATCATCTTAATGTGTGGAGGACCATAATTGTTTGCTTGATATTAAAATTTTGGGAGATTGCTTGGAAGTGGTCAAAAAATTCTATACTTGAGGTAGTTTTCTCCCAATGCTTGTTTGGAATATTGGTGCCTCTATAGTGAGAAAGAGCTTAATTTTTGTGGGTATTATTTCTGGAAACCCTCACGAGACTTCAATCATCCATTAGGGATAACCTAGGGGTTGAAAAAGCTTGTTGCATATGCTAAACGCAATCGTGTTCCCTACGAAAGTGGCGTTATCCAATTATTGCTTTCTAGTTCATTTTTATATAGTTGTTGGTTTCTTGTTTTACTCCGTAGTCCATCACTACGGACTAGCAATATTTAAGTTTAGGGGTGTGATAAGCACTGAAAAGTACCCATTTAAACCCCTTAATCTTGAATGTTCTAGGACCTTATCTATCTTATTTTCCCGTTTTCTTGTTATTTCCCTTTTCAGGCACTTATCCCCAAAATAAGTCAATTTAGCTGAATTAGGACATTAAAAGAATGAATCTCAAGCCTAGTGGAAGAAAGGAGCAAAGTAGAAGTAAAGTGGTGAAAAAACCCTCTCCGATCGATAGAACTAAGCTATGATCGATCACGCTATGATCGTTCTAACCCAGCCATGATGGACTGAGCCCTCTGTCCTTATCTTCAGGAAAATTTCCTATTCGATCGATCCAACCTTTCCTTCGATCGATCGAGCCCTTTGGATCTTATTCTCAGCGACCACTTTTGTCTTATTCCCAAAAATATCTCAGCCTTGTCCTTATCCAAAAAGTGCACCACCATGGTTCGCTCGATCCGAGCAACCATGTGATCGATCGAACTGCCTCAAATTACATGAAAAACATATTTCAAGCCAAATTAAGTGGGTACTCGTGGTGCAATCATTTGAAGGTCCTGGTGCATGAGGTCTGACCATTGGGTGTGACATTTGAGCTACCTATATAAGGAATTTGGCCATTTATAGAAGAAGAGGCTAGTTAGAGAGATGGACTTCGCTAGAGATTAGAGAAAAATACATACAGTTTAGAAAAGTTCTTCCCATTATCTAGGGTTTCTACTAAGAGCACAATAAGAGAAGGATGAATTCTACCATTGAGATAGCCCTGGAGGGTTAGATGACAACATCAATGAGTGGTTAAACCATTCTCTTGGGGCTAGAGATAGCCGTAAGCATGCCTCCTAGACTTTGATGTTTTGTAATTAATGGGGATTTGTGTTGTAATTCTTGTCTTGACCTCTTATATACATAAATCTTGTTTCTACATGATTTGTGTAGTTTAATACTTCCAATTGATTATTTAATTCTATCCATATATCTATGTATGCTTGAATGAATATTCATGTGTTTATCTCTAGATTTTGTGACAATGCATGTCTATGTGTGTTGATATCATGAATCTAGTGATGGCCAAGGCATGGTTCTTAAATAGATTACTCTTGTGGTTTATTTGATGGTTCATACTTATTTCTTAAGGGATTGTGCCACCTCCTTAGTTTAATTACTTTACTTTCCATGTCACTAGCATAGTTGTAGTGTAATTTCCTTACTTTCTTAGATAGGTGGACAATCCATTCTTGTTGTTTGATGTTCCATGCTTATGAATACAAGTGGTATATTTCTCTAATTTATTGAGTGTACATTAATTGAGGACTTATGGAAGGATTAATGGCTTAATTTGATATCTTGTGTTATTCACTAAATTAACTAGACAATGTATGCTTACTTGGCCATCCATGTTTAATATTTCAATTAATGGCACACACTTTCATTTACAACATACAATCCCTCTAATCTATCAAATGTTGATTGTCTAGGAAGGCAATGCTTAGTGGTGAACTCTATGTCCCAAGACTCCTCTATTTTATTCTCCACACCTCATTTGTTTTAGTTGTTTTACATTGCATTTCTTTAGTTTAAATTATAGTATAATTCGACCAACAAACTCTCTTTTGATCATTCGACCTACTAATCCAACATTGATTCCAAAGTACTGTTCATTTCCCTTGGGATGATCCCTACTTACTCTGGCTACATTAATAGTTAGTTGTGGTAATGTCTTTCTATAAATTCAAACTTGGCCGTATCTTTTCACATTTCACACACCACTTTTGTGTAACTAGGTGTTGATGACGACAACACACACGCAAGTTTTGGAGACCTGATTTTGACCCACATAGTGGTTTATTCTATCGTAAAAGCTTTGCGATTGATCAAACAGGCAAGAAACCCTTCATTTTGAGATGAAAGCACAACTAATCTAAGCAAGTCTACAATGATGAAAACAAAAAGAATGAGTGAGACTCTAGGAAAAATATTTTAACATTCCTAGTCAACGCCGAATACATTACTAAATTTCTTCATAGATAGGATCCACCAAGGGAGTGGCTTCCATATGTCTTTAAAAAACCTGCCCTTTAATGTAGGGCTTTAACCTTTGCCCATTCACTTTGAATGTGTCCCCATCTTTTAAGCTTTTTATCTCAATCGCCCCATGAGGCGCAACAGAAATGATTTCATATGGACCTTCCCATTTAGTACGCAACTTTTCGGGGAAGAGTTTAAGTCTAGAATTGAAGAGCCATGCTTTTTGTCCGAGTTCAAAGGATTTCTTCACAATATGTTTATCATGAAAAACATTAGTCATTTCTTTGTAAAATTTAGCATTATCATAAGCATTGTGTCTCAATTTTTCCAACTCATTCATTTGAAGTAAACGATTCTCTCCGGCTTTATCAAGGTCAAGACTAAGCTTTTTAACTGCCCACATAGCCTTATGTTCTAGCTCAACCAGAAGGTTGCAAGGCTTTCCATGTACAAGTCTATAAGGAGACATGCCAATGGGAGTCTTATATGCCATCCAGTAAGCCTACAAACCATCATTCAATTTTTGTGACCAATCTTTACGGGTTGTGTTCACTGTTTTCTCAAGAATGTGTTTAATTTCCCAGTTTGAAACTTCTACTTGCCCAATTGTTTGAGGATGATAAAGGGTGGTAGCTTTATGTGTGACGGAGTACTTTAGAAATAATTGCTTCAAAAATTGATTGCAAAAATGCTTTCTTCCATTGCTAATCATCACTTTTGGCATACCATAACGAGTGAAAATATTCGATTTAATGAATTGACAACCATGAAGTGGTCATTTGTTTTGGTAGCACAAGCCTCCACCCACTTAGAGACATAGTCAATGACAAGTAAAATGTTTTGAAAGCCATAGGACATAGGAAAAGGACCCATGAAATCAGTGCCCCATATATCAAAGATTTCTACAACTATAATGTTTGTCAAGGGCATCATGTCTCTCCTTGACATTGATACCATCTTTTGACATCGCTCACACTCCTTACAAAAATTATAGGCATCTCTATGGATGGTGCCCGATTTGAAGAACCTTCATGGTGGCCTTCTTTGCAGTAAAATGTCCACCACATGCAAGGGTATGGCAAAACACATGGACACTTGGAATTTCACTCTCTGGAATGCATCTTCTCACTATTTAATCCGAACAATATCGAAACAAGACAGGGTCTTCCCAATAGTAATTTCAGATGTTAGCAAAGAAACGGTTCTTTTCTTGCCTTGACCAATTAGTTGGAAGATTGTCAGTCGTAAGAAATTTCACAATGTCGGCGAACCAAGGCATTTATCCATTAGAAATTTGGAAGAGTTGTTCATCCGGAAATGAATCATGAATTGGTGGGCTTGGGGAAGATTCTACCATTAACCTAGAAAGGTGATCGGCAACCACATTTTCGGTGCCTTTCTTATCTTTGATTTTGAAATCAAATTCTTGAAGAAGCAAAATCCATCTTATTAAGCGACGTTTGGTTTCTTTCTTGGTTAAAAGACGTCTCAAGGCGGTATAATAAGAGTAAACAATGGCTTTTGACCCTAAGAGGTAGGACCAGAATTTATGAAGAGCATACACTACGGCAAGTAATTCTTTCTCGGTAATAGAGTAATTCAATTAGGCTCCCGAGAAAGTCTTTCTTACATAGTATATGGCGTATGGAAGTTTTCTTACCTTTTGTCCCAAAACTACTCCCATTGCATAGTCAGAAGCATCACATATGATTTCAAATGGTAATGACCAATTAGGAGGTTTCATTATGGGAACAGATGACAATAAGTCACGGAGTGTATGAAAAGCATCAAGGCATGCTTGATCAAAGACAAAGGGTGTCTCCTTGGTAAGAAGATTGCACAAGGTTCTAGCAATTTTGCTAAAGTCTTTGATGAAGCGACGATAGAAACTGGCATGACCTAGAAAAGAGCGAATCTCTCGCATCTTAAAAGGAGGAGGCAATTTAGAAATAAGCTCAACTTTTGCTTTATCAACCTCGATACCCCTTTTTGAGATGACATGTCCGAAAACAATCCCTTCTTCAACTATTAAATGGCTCTTTTCCCAACTAAGAACAAGGTTTGTTTCGCGACACCATTTAAGCACCAAAGATAGATTTTTAAGGCATGCATCAAAAGAAGACCCAAAGACTGAAAAATCATCCATCGAAACTTCCAGATACTCTTCCACCATGTTCGAGAAAATTGACATCATACACCTTTGGAATATGGCGGGGGCATTGCACAAATCAAATGGTATCCGTCAATAGGCAAATATGCCAAAAGGACAAGTAAATGTGGTTTTCTCTTGGTCCAAGGGGTCTAGGGCTACTTGATTATAACCCGAATAGCCATCAAGAAAGCAGTAAAGGGCAAAGGAAATTGATCTTTTCTAGTGACGACATTTAACTTTCGGTTATCAATGCATACACGCCATGAATTAGTGGTACACTTAGAAATTGCCTCACCTTTTGAATATTCAATCACCAAAATTCTCGATTTATTGGGAATTACTTGGGTTGGACTCACCCATTTGCTATCAGAGATTGGATAAATGATCCCGGCATCTAAAAGCTTTATGACTTCCTTCTTAACCACTTCTTTTATGTTTGGATTCAATCTCCTTTGGGCATCTCTAAAAGGTTTCTCATCCTCTTCCATAAGAATACGGTGTATACAAATGGAAGGGTCATTTCCCTTTAGATCAGTCACACTCCATCTAAACTTGAAAAAATGATGACCGGAAGAGTCTCTTTTGGGTCTAAGAAGGAATACTTAAGATTTGAAGGAAGAGTTTTAACTTCAAGAGTGGGTAGAGAGATTAAAGATGGAATTGGTGGAGTGCTAGAAAATGGAGGAAGAGGTTCTTTTGGAGCTTTCCGAGTTGGAAAATCCAAGCTTACAATGGATTCTATTAAATTTCTTACTTCACTAATTGATCCCTCATTGTTAAACCCATAATTGCCATACATTTCAAAGAGACAAGATGCAAGAGGACCCTCGGAGAGAAGAGACGAAAGATTGTCTTCGGTTGGTTTTTTCCTAATCATGGAAGGAATGGACTCCTCAACAACCTCATCCAAGATATCTATGAGACAACACTCATCTTCATCTATGGGATGTTGACTTGCATTGAAAACATTAAGCTTAACCATCATGTTACCAAAAGAAAAGTCTATAACCCCAAATCTACAATTAATTATTGCATTCGCGGTGGCAAGAAATGGCCTTCCTAAGATGATTGGGATGTGATTGGTAGGGTTGGTAACCAATTCAGTATCAAGAACCACATAATCAACCGAAAAATAGAACTTGTCAACTTTAATAAGTATGTCCTCAACCATGCCCCTAGGTATTTTCATGGATCTATCGGCTAATTGAAGTACCACCGAGGTTGGTTTCAAATCATTCAAACTTAGTTGGACATACATGGAGTAGAAATCAAATTAACACTTGCTCCTAAGTCAAGAAGAGCTCTATGAACTTCATTGTTTCCAATCACACATGAGATGGTCGGAGCACTGGGATCTTTGAATTTAGTTGGAGTGTTATGTTCAATGATGGAACTCACTTGCTCTGTGAGGAACACTTTTTTAGGGCCTTGTCCCTTATTCTTTCTCTATTGTGTGCAAAGGTCTTTCAAATTTTTTGCATAAGGTGGAATTTGCCTAATTGCATGTAAGAGAGGAAGATTAATGTTAACTTGTTTAAACACCTCCATCATATCATGGATTTTTCCTTCTTACCTCCCAAAAGGCGAAGTCTATCTTAAAGCATATGGAAATGGAGCTTTTGGCTCATAAGATTTTGCAACTTGAGGAGATAATGAAGAAGATTGAGAATTCTAAATGGGACCATTTTCTTCCAAGGAAGTAGGAGTAAGATGCTAACTTTGGGTTGCACCAGTTCACTATCTTCACTTGGTTTTTCAACCTTATTATCAATTTGCTTGCCACTTCTCAAAGTGGTAATGGCTTACACTTGCTCTTGGGAAGGGCACCCCGATGTAGGGTTTGCTTCCACAAAGTATTGGGCTTTTGGGTTTCTTTCGGGTTGGCTAAGCAGTTTACGAATTTCTCTTTCATTCAAGGAATTAGCTATCATCCCAATTAGGGATTTAATCTTCGATATCGATTGAGAATGAGAATGTAACAATTTAGTATTCATTTCCAAACTACCCAAAGCCACCAAAACCTTATCTTCAAATGTGGAATTACTAGAAAGTGCATGAGGATGCTGAGAGCAAATTTGAGAATTATACACTTGAGGATGAGAATAGTGATTCATTCTTTGATGATAAGAAAAAAGATGAAACAAATCCTTGAGAATCTTCATTTCTTTGATGAGAAGGAGCATACCAACTTTAAAAAATTGTCTCTTGAAAAGGACTTGAATTTTCACTCCACACCAGAACATAAGCATTTGAATGAGGGTAAGCAAATGTAGCATTGACTTGTTTATAGTGTTCATTAAGCACATGTCCATGGGGATAATTGAAAGTAGTATGAAACACACTTAAACATGTCAAGCAAGGCTCACAAGAATGATAAGGATGATGATTATGAAAAGGAGATGATTGAGTAGTCGGTTTTTGACTCAATAGAAATTAATTAAGTCTTTTAGTGAGAGTTTTGACCCTGGCTACAATCTCCATTGGACTTTCAATTTGACACACTTTCAATTTTTTTTTTTTTTTCATTAGAATCATGACTAACCCGAGAAGTGTGATATTTATGCAATGAATTTCTACTCATTTTTTCAAAAAGGTGCCAAACATCATCTTCATGCTTCCAGAAATATGAACCTCTACATGATGTATCAACTATGTCCCTGTGAGTGTCAGATAGGCTTTCATAGAAACATTGAACCACTTGCCATTTTGGAATGCTATGGTGTGAACATTTCCTTAGCAAGTCATTCAATCTTTCCCAAACCTCATGCAAAAGTTCTCCTTCCCAGTGAGAAAATTCTCTAATGGCGGTTCTCATTAAATTGGTCAAACATACGGGGTAAATTTTTTTCAAAAATTCATTTTGCATTTTTATCCAATAGGTTATTAAATTTGCCCCTAAATTGTTGAACCAATGTTTCGCCTTATTTTTAAGAGTAAAGGGGAAGAGGAGTAACCTAAAAACTTTTTCTGGGACATTCATGTATTTCACGGTGGGGCATATTTTAATAAATTCATCAAGATGTTTATATGGTTCCTCAATATTTAAGCCATAGAAAAGTGGCCACATTTGAATAGTCTCGAGCTTAATTTCATATTGATCGGCCCCCTAAAGTTAGGGAGCATGATACAAGTTGGTGTATGGTACTCATGAAAATTGTAATAATCACGAAGGATCATTGGGGGAATTGGAGCTTGAACTCTGGGAGGAAATTGGTTGAAAGGAGGCTGTTCTATGAAATTCAGTTCTAAGTAACCAAGATTACCCTTTAGATTTTCCATTGGAGTGGCTAAGATAAAGGGTGGGGAAAGGACCGCACAAAACTTCAAGCAACACAACAACAAAATCAACAAAAACAAGCACTTCTCTTTCGCAACACAAAGCAATCAACAACAAACCTCCACATACATTGGTCCCATACTCCCATGCTTTCAACAACATGCAAGAGAAATAAATTGCCTCCTCGTGGGCCGACGATCCATCTAAGAAATTAAAATTTACAACCACGCGGGCCGACAATTTAACTAAAGAGAGAGTTAGAAAAGTTCACAAAGGGTCCCTAAGCAACTTCAATTTATTTTCAATTTTTTCCTTACTTTGCTTTGCAATTTTTTATTTTTTTATTTTTAGCTTTTTATGCTTTTGCTTAGCTTAGCTTGCTTGCTTCTTTACTTTAGAATTCATTTGCTTCACTTTCCTTGGCTCAATGTACCTAGCCAATCAAGAACAAACGCAATAAGTAAAAAAGGTAAAATAAAATAAAATAAAATAAAGACAAGGTCAAAAGAGTACTAATTCCTAATTAATTCCAAAATACGGCGTTGCCAAATCCTCGACAACGGCGCCAACACTTGGTGGTATTGTCGTTGTCAACACCTAGTTGCACAAAATTGGCGTGTGAAATGTGAAAAGATGTGGCCAAGTTTGAATTTATAGAATGCCATTACCATTACTAACTATTAATGTAGCTAAAGTAAGTAGGGATCGTCTCAAGGGAAATGAACGGTACTTTGGAATTAATGTTGGATTAGTAGGTTGAATGATCAAAAGAGAGTTTGTTAGTTGAATTATACTACAATTTAAACTAAAGAAATGCAATGTAAAACAACTAAAACAAATGAGGTGTAGAGAATATGAGAAAGGAGTCTTGGGACAAAGAGTTCACCACAAAGCATTACCTTCCCAGACATTCAATATTTGATAGATTAGGGGGATTGTGTGTTGTAAATGAAAGTGTGTACCATTAATTGAAATATTAAACATTGATGGCCAAGTAAGCATACATTGTCTAGTCAATTTAGTGAATAACACAACATATCAAATTAAGCTATTAATCCTTCCATAAGTCCCAAATTAATGCACACTCAATAAAGTAGAGAAATATATCACTTGCAATCATAAGCATAAAACATCAAACAACAAGAATGGATTGTCCACCTATCTAAAAAACTTAGGCAATTACACTACGACTATGCTAGTGACATGGAAAGTAAACTATTTAAACTAAGGAGGTGGTATAATCCATCAACAAATAAGTATGAAACATCAAATAAACCACAAGAGTAATCCATTCAAGCACTATGCTTTGCCCATCACTATATTCATAATATTAACACACATAGGCATGCATTAATGTCACAAAATCTAGAGATAAACACATGAACATTCATTCTAGCAAACATAGACATATGGATAGAATTAAATGATCAATTGGAAGTATTAAAGTACAGAAATCATGTAGAAACAATATTTATATATATATATAAGAGGTCACGACAAGAATTACAACACAAATCCCCATTAATTACAAAACATCAAAGTCAAGGAGGCATGCATTCAGCTATCTCTAGCCCCAAAAGAATAGTTTAGCCACTCATTGATATTGTCATCCAACCCTTAATGGCTATCTCTATGGTAGAATTCATCCACCTCTTCTTGTGCTTTTGGTAGAAACCCTATATAATGGGAAGAACTTTCCCAAATTGTATGTATTTTCCTCTAATCTCTAGCCAAGTCCCTCTCTCCAACTAACCTCATTTTTTAAAACTGGCCAAATTCTTAATATAGGATGCTCAAATGTTACACCCAATGGTCAGACCTCGTGCACTAGGACCTCCAAATGATTGCACCACAAGTACCCACTTAATTTGGCTTGAAATCTATTTTTCATGCAATTTAAAGTAGTTCAATTGATCACATGGTTGCTCAGATCGATCGAACGACGCACATTTTGGATAAGGACAAGGCTGAGATATTTTTGGGAAAAGGATAAAAGTGGTTGGTAAGGATAAGATCAAAAGAGTTTGATCAATCAGAGGAAATGTTAGATCGATCGAATAGGAAATTTTCCTGAAGATAAGTATACAGGGCTCAATCCATCATGGCAGGGTTGGAACAATCACAGCGTGATCGATCATAGCTTGGTTTGATCGTTCGGAGAAGGCTTTTTCACCACTTTGCTTCCACTTTGCTCCACTAGGCTTGGGATTGCTTCTTTTAATGCTCTAATTCAGTTGAATTAACTTATTTTTGGGATAAGTGCTTGAAAAAGGGAAATAACATGAAATTAGACTAAAATGGAAAAATAAGATAGAATAAGGTCCTAGAACATTCAAGATTAAGGGGTTTAATTGTGCACTTTTTAGCACTTATAACACTCTAAACTTAAATATTGCTAGTCCCTAGCAATGAACTATGGAGTAAAACAAAAAACCAACAACTATACAAAAATGAACTAGAAAACAATAAATGGATAACGCCACTTTCATAGGGAACACGATTGCATTTAGCATATACAACTAGCCTTTTAAACCCCTAGGTTACCCCTAGTGGACGAGTGAAGTCTCATGTGGGTTTCCAAAAATGATACCCACAAACATTAAGCTCTTTCTCACTAAAGAGGCACCAATATTCCAAACAAGTATTAGGAGAAAACTACCTCAACTATCCAATTTTTCAACCACTTCCAAGCAATCTCCTAGAATTTAAATATCAAGCAAGCAAGTATGGTCATCCACATATCAAGATAATGATCATGCAAATCAAAACAACTCTAGAATCCTTTTTAAGTGAATCGACATCAAATATTTTACTATCTAAGCCAACTAAAGAAATGATCACAACCGGTCTCAAGCTAGCACACAAATCTAGTACCGATCATCAAGACAAAGAATGGACCTTTTATTAAAGCTTATTCAACTAGGTATGCTTATTCGTTTCACTAATTTTTTTTTTTTTTTTTTTTTTTAACCCTAAAGATTAGAGATGGAAGCATAATGCAATGTGTTAATTTAATAAGGTTTCTAAGGACTTAGGTCAATGACTCCTAAACCGGACGGCTTTAGGGCATTAGGTGTTTAAACACCCTTAAGGACTTACAAGCTTAAATCGACTAGGTTACAAATCAAAATAACCTCTATCTAATCATTTCCCACATCTCACCTTTTGGGAGAAATCCTCACTTTTTATTTTCTTTTGCAACATTTTTTTTTTTTTTTTTTTAAACTTAGAGTTTCGTCCCTCCACCTTTCGGTGCGAGAAATTCAGTGCTTGATGAGGCTAGAATCCTAGCTACTTAGTGAAAATGGTTTGTTATCCACCTTTATCAAGAGTGAAAGCTTTCAATACAATACTAGCTCAATTAGGATATAACCAAATCAATAATCAACAAAGCATGTACCCCACAAATGAATGCTAGTGTGTGCCTGTACTAGTGTAAAATCCTAGAGTGAATCTCAAAACAATCACAAGATTAAGATGATGTGGATCATAAATGCAAGCAAGATATCAATCTTTCAAAAAATTTACTCCTAAATGACATCCACAAGGCATACAAAGAGTATTAGACTTTCAAGTCAAGCAAATTTTAAATTCTAAGTAATATAGATCTGATGAACCATCTGACATAGATCTGAGGGACTTGGATAGAGATTAGAGGAAAATACATACAATTTGGGAAAGTTCTTCCCATTATCTAGGGTTTCTACCAAGAACACAAGAAGAGGAGGACGAATTCTACTATGGAGATAGCCCTTGAGGGTTGGATGACAACATCAATAAGTGGCTAAACCATTCTCTTTGGGCTAGAGATAGTCCTAAGCATGCCTCATAGACTTTGATGTTTTATAATTAATGGGGATTTGTGTTGTAATTCTTGTCTTGACCTCTTATATATATAAATCTTGTTTCTATATGATTTGTGTAGTTTAATACTTTTAATTGATCATTTAATTCTATCTATATGTCTATATATGCTAGAATGAATGATAATGTGTTTATTTCTAGATTTTGTGACATTAATGCATGTCTATTTGTGTTGATATTATGAATCTAGTGATGGCCAAGGCAATGTGCTTGATGGATTACTCTTGTGGTTTATTTGATGGCTTATACTTATTTCTTCATAGATTATGCCACTTCCTAAGTTTAATTAGTTTAATTTCCATGTCACTAGCATAGTTGTAGTGTAATTGCCTTATTTTCTTAGATAGGTAGACAATCCATTCTTGTTGTTTGATGTTCCATGCTTATGAATGCAAGTGGTATAATTCTCTAATTTATTGAGTGTGGATTAATTGTGGACTTATGGAAGGATTAATGGCTTAATTTGATATGTTGTGCTATTCACTAGATTAACTAGACAATGTATGTTTACTTGGCCATCCATGTTTAATATTTCAATTAATGGCACACACGTTCATTTACAACACACAATCCCCTTAATATATCAAATATTGAATGTCTAGGAAGGCAATGCTTAGTGGTGAACTCTGTGTCTCAAGACTCCTATCTCATATTCTCTACACCTCATTTGTTTTAGTTGTTTTACATTACATTTCTTTAGTTTAAATTGTAGTATAATTCAACCAAAAACCTCTCTTTTGATCGTTCGACCTACTAATCCAACATTGATTCCAAAGTACCGGTCATTTCCCTTGGGACGTGTAATACCCCTAATTTTAAAAAGGATATTCCTGGTATTTAATGGTATTTAATTTATTATTTAAGTGCATTTTATTTGATTATGTGTCATTATTTTTTATTAGGTGCTTAATTGTTTTCTTTTGTGGTGATTTAATTTATTTAAATGATATTTATTTTTAGTTATTTGATTGGAATTACTTGTTAGTGTTTTAATTATTTAATTGGTATTAATGGTTTAAGTGTAATTGGTTTAGTTATTCGATTAGAATTACTTATTAGTGTTTTAATTATTTAATTGGCATTAATGGTTTAAGTGTAATTGGTTTAATTATTTTATGTGTGTCTTATTTTATGTGTGTCTTATTTGGTTTAATTGGGTTTACTAATTATTATTTTGTTCAATTAGATTATTTGTTAAGTATTTAATGGTGAATAGGGTAATTAGGTAAATACATATAACTAGGGTTTTAATTACAGTATAAATTAGGGTTTTATATTATAGCCGTCGTAGGTTTCTAAGTTAATTGGATGGGCCGGTTAGGATTGTGAGTTGGACTTAAATGAACCTAGGGTTTAGGAAAACTCTATAAGTATAAGGTAGACGTCTGTGTAGGGTTTTTTTCAAACAAAGCACACGTTTTGTGGAAGTGGAGAAGGAAAAACGCAGTTTTTCACATTCTGTCAAAGTTTGATCAAAGCTCCGATCCCGCTTCGTCTGTGGTCCGATTGAGCTGAATTTTGGAGGAGAGGTTTACGACTTAGTGACGCACAATCTGAACGGTGGAGATCAGAGTTTGACCTCAGGAACAATGATTCGTACTCGTGAACAGTAACCGGGTAGCACATGTTTTTTCCATTCTACCCAGATTTCATCAAACATCCGATCCTGCTTCGTCCGTGGTCCGATCGAGCTAAAATTTGGAGGAGAGGTTCACGACTCAGTGATGCACAATATGAACCGTGGAGATCAGAGTTTGACCTCGGGAACAGTGATTTGTACTCGTGAACAGTAACCGGGTCGCACAAGTTTTTTTCTATTCTGCCCAGATTTCATCAAACATCCGATCCCGCTTCGTCCGTGGTCTGATTGAGCTGAAATTTAGAGGATAGGTTCATGACTTAGTGTCGCACAATCTGAACAATGGAGATCAGATTTTGAGTTCGGGAATAGTGTTTTGTACCCATGAACAGTAACCGGGTTTTGGAACTCGCCGGGATTTTTTAAGAAGACGACGTTGAAACTTTGAACAAAAGTTTCTGAGGTAAGATTCTATCCTTACTCTTTCCCTTAGGCTTCATACTCTTTGCACTCTTAAATGATTTCAGGATTAATAAAGATTAAACCAAACTAAAATGATATCTGTTTTGCTATGAAACTGGATGTTTAATAGGGGTCCACTAAAGATGGATTCCCAAGTTGTAAACTGATGGAGTTTTGGAGTTTGGGTTTGATGGATTTTAATAATTATAATATTTTGCAGATTCTATTTTTAGTTCCTTCCAGCTTTAATTTCATTTCTTATTTTATTTTGTATTCCGTGTTCATTATAAAATATTAATTGTTTGATATTCTCTTGGGTTTGGGCCTGAGCCTGATCAACCCGTGTCTCGGATCCGAGGGGTATCACAGTTGGTATCAGAGCACTCCAGGTTCAAGTGTCTCTAGGATGTTTCGTATTAAGTCTTCCGCGTAGTGTTTTCTCTTGAATAGAGCTTAAGTTAGGATTCATTGTATTCCTTATGGTTCGTATAAAAAGGGTACTGACGTCTGTCCTTTCGTGTTAAATGATGGTTAACGCTAGAAATGGACAAAACATGCAAGGGACTAGGAGGGAAAAGAGAATGGCACGTAGGCAACAATATCTCCTACGGCATCAGCAAATGGAGGAAGAGCAGCAAAGGCTTGGGTTTCAAGATGACATGGATCAGTTTCAGAAGAAACAGGAGAATGTTCAACAGACTCTGGACCAGGTCAGAGATCCAGAGATTCCTCCTCACCTCAATGACCTCGTTGCTCGGGCTATAGAGGCTGGGGTAACAGCTGCACTTCGGAATCAGCCTCAGGTACAACCGGCACCTGTACCAGCACTAGTGGTTCAGACGGATTCTTGGGGAAAGGCTAGGAGCTCTTTCACAAAGGGGAGTCCACCTGTGTTCTCAGGCTCAACCGATGCGAGAGCAGCTCACCAGTAGAAACAGGACATTGAGCGTCATCTTCGTTTGGTTCAGTGCACGGAGGTTCAGAAGCAGATGCTTGCTACTTTCAAGCTATTTGGGGATGCACTACAGTGGTGGGAGTCAGTTACCACCTCAGAGGAGAGGATGACATTGTCTTATGATGAGTTAAGTGCTCGCTTTGATGAGAAATATTTTCCCTATGCAGTCAGGGCAGCTATGAAGACCGAGTTTCTAAGTCTGCAGCAGGGAAACATGACAGTGGCAGAGTATGAGCAGCAGTTCACACGCTTGTCTCTCTTTGCACTGGAGGAGGTGGATACAGAGGAGAAGAAGCGCAACAATTTTGTCAAAGGACTGATGTGGTCTATCAAGCGAGCTATTATAGGTAGTCCAGCCTATACTACCTATGCTCAGGTGGTAGACGCCGCTCTACAACAGTATCAGTTGACTGTGGACATCAGACAGGCTCGTGGTGAGAAGCGGGGAGATAAAGACTCTACTAATCAGTCAGCTGAAAAGGGGAATGGCAATGGTCACCGGCAGAATGATAAAGGCAAGTTCCAAGGACAACAGCCTTGGAAGAAGCACAAAGGTGGTTCAAATGCTCACCGGAATGGGGCACCTATTCAGAGGCAACAGAATGGGGGACCACAGGCAGGACAGGGTCAGCCACAGGCTAACCGACAGAGGAGGCCATTTGGTATTTTCCAGGGTAGTTGTTACACTTGTGGAGAGTATGGTCATACCACTGGGCAGTGTCCTAAAGCAGGACAAGGACAGGGACAGAGACAGTATGTGTAGTAGGGACAGAGGGCGCCAGTGCCTCTACCAGCTCCACAGGTTCCACGGATTCAGGGACAGACACATCTGGCTTTACCGGCACCGCCGCAGACTCAGGGACAGACACCACAGCAGTTGCACTATGGCAGGGTGTATAACCCCATGCCACATGATGTTCAGGCACCTCAGACTATTGAGGGTAAGTTTCTTATTCATGGTTTGCATGGACGTGTTTTATTTGATACGAGTGCTACACACTCATTTGTAGCTAGGACTTTTGTTGCTTTGTCTGGGATGAGGACGAGGGTATGCACTAGACCTCAGGGTATTTCCACACCATTGGGTGATACAGTTATTATACATGAGAGTGATGGGCCTGTGACACTAGATATTGGCAAACTCAGATTTCTAGCCAATCTATTGGTCCTGGACATACACACTTATGATGTGATACTTGGGATGGATTGGTTGTCTCACTACCATGCCCAAGTTGTTTGTTTTGATAGATCTATTATTTTTACCATACCTGGTCAGGATATGTATGTTGTAGCTATGCCACGTTCTAAAGGGGGCGGTAGCACCTATTTGTTCCATGTGGAGGACCTGTGTCATTGGATAACATACCGATTGTACAAGATTTCCCGGATGTATTTCAGGAGATTCCAGGGTTGCCACCTAGTCGCGAGATCGATTTTGTGATAGACTTAGCTCCAGGCACTGCGCCTATTGCTCGGGCACCCTATAGGATGGCACCGGTAGAGATGAGAGAGCTGAGGGATCAGATTCAGCAGTTACTCAGCCAGGGTTTTATTCGTAGGAGTACATCACCTTGGGGAGCACCGGTTCTGTTTGTAAAGAAGAAGGATGGTTCGCTTCGTCTGTGTATAGATTACAGGGAGTTGAATAAGGTTACGATTCGTAACAAGTATCCTTTGCCTAGGATTGATGACTTGTTTGATCAGTTAAGGGGAGCCACATAGTTCTCCAAGATTGATCTGCATTCTGGGTATCATCAACTGAGGGTCAGGGAGCAGGATGTTCCTAAGACAGCATTTCTCACGCGATATGGTTCTTATGAGTTTCGAGTTATGCCGTTTGGGACGACTAATGCACCTGCAGTATTCATGGACTTAATGAATAGAGTCTTCCGGGCGTATTTGGATCAGTTTGTTATTGTCTTTATTGATGACATCTTGATCTATTCTCGGTCGGAGGATGATCATGCTAGACATCTTCGCATAATCTTGCAGACACTTCGTGAGCACCAGTTATATGCCAAGTTCGAGAAGTGTGAATTTTGGCAGCGGGAGGCGAAATTTCTGGGTCACGTGGTGTCAGAAAAAGGGATAGCAGTGGATTCGGCCAAGGTTTCAGCGGTGGTTGAGTGGGGACAGCCTACATCACCTACTGAGATTCGGAGTTTTCTCGGTCTGGCAGGATATTACAGGAGATTCATCCAAGGGTTCTCCAAGATAGCAGGACCACTCACTCATCTGACCAAGAAGGGTGTACAGTTCATGTGGGATGAACACTGTCAGCGAGCTTTTGATGAGCTAAAAAGGAAGCTGACTTCTACACCGGTTCTGGCTACTCCGCAAAGCGGGATAAAGTATCTTATTTACACGGATGCTTCATTGCAGGGTCTTGGATGTGTATTGATGCAGGAGGAGCGACCAATTTCTTATGGATCTCAGAAACTTAAGCCTCATGAGCTTAATTATCCAACACATGATTTGGAGTTGGCAGCAGTGGTCTTTGCCTTGCGTATTTGGAGGCATTATCTGTTGGGTGAGTCCTTCAGATTATTCAGTGATCACAAGAGTCTGCAGTACTTGTTCACTCAGCGGGAGCTAAATATGAGACAGCACAGGTGGTTGGAGTTTGTAAAAGACTATCATTTTTCTATACAGTACCATCCAAGGAAAGCGAATGTAGTGGCGATTGCACTCAGTCGCCGACCTGTTGGTAGTCTTTCTGCTCTATTCACTACTGCGTGGAATGCTTTAAAGAGTGTGGACGAGTTATCGGATGCTTTTATGGCTTGCATGGTGGTTACACCTTCCATCATTCGCAAGGTTTTACAAGCACAACTCACCGATCAGCAGTGTGTCGACAAGGTCGCAGAGATAGCTTCCGGAGAGGTTCCATTCTACTATGTTGGAGCTGATGGAGGTTTAAGGTACAAGGGACGGTTAGTGGTACCTTCTGCTGATAATTTGAGGAAGGATGTGATGACTGAGACTCATCACTCTGAGTTCTCTGTTCATCCAGGAAGCGATAAGATGTATCAACATATAAAGCGGCAGTTTTGGTGGGCAGGTATGAAGAGGGACATTGCTCTTTTTGTTTCTCAATGTAGTACTTGTCAGATGGTTAAGATTGATCATCAGAGGCCGCCAGGAGCGCTACAGCCACTACCAATTTCGGAGTGGAAATGGGAGAGCATATCTATGGATTTTGTGGAAGGGTTGCCAAATTCTTTCAAGGGGCATAATTCCATATGGGTCATTGTGGATAGGTTGACCAAGTCAGCTCATTTCTTGTCTATTTGCACTGACTACACTTCGGAGCAGTTGGCGAGGCTTTACATTTCAGAGATTATGAAGCTACATGGCATTCCATTGTCTATTATATCAGACAGGGATTCGAGCTTTGTATCTGGATTTTGGAAGAGTTTTCAGCAGGCTTTAGGTACGGAGTTACACCTTAGTACTGCTTATCATCCTCAGACTGACAGACAGACTGAGAGGGTGAATCAGATTATGGAAGATATGCTTCGGTCGTGTGTTTTGGATTTCAAGGGCCACTAGGAGGAATATTTGCCACTTGTGGAGTTTGCTTATAACAATAGTTTCCAGAAGACTATTGGTATGGCACCATTTGAGGCATTGTTCGGTCGACCGTGTCGGTCACCTGTTTGTTGGATGGAGGTTGGAGAGAATTGATTCTTAGGTCCTGAGTTCATCAAGGATACCTCTGAAAAGATTGTTCTTATTCGAGATCGCATGCGTACTGCCCAAAGTAGGCAGAAGAGCTATGCTGATTGTCGTACTCGGGCTTTGGAGTTTCAGGTTGGGGATCAGGTTCTACTCAAAGTGTCTCCTATGAAGGGTGTTATGCGCTTTGGGAAGAAAGGGAAGTTGTCACCGCGATTTGTTGGTCCATTCATGATTACGGATCGCATTGGAGCTGTTGCTTATTGGTTGGCACTTCCGGATACTTTGGATCACGTCCACAACGTGTTTCATGTTTCCATGTTGCGGAAATTTCTTCGAGATGAGGATCGGTATCAGCATATCGATGTTGGGGAGATTGCGTTGCAGCCGGATGCAACTTATTTAGAGCCATCGTGTCGTATTGTCGACCAACGAGATTAGATTCTTCGTAATAAGGTTATTCCTTTGGTTCGTGTTCAGTGAAGTCATCACAATGAGTCTGAGTCCACTTGGGAACGAGAGGATGTCATTCGCTCACGGTTTCCTGAAATATTGGAAGAAGGTAAGAGTGAATTCCGAGGACGGAATTCCTTTTGTTAGGGGGGAAGAATGTAATACCCCTAATTTTAAAAAGGATATTCCTGGTATTTAATGGTATTTAATTTATTATTTAAGTGCATTTTATTTGATTATGTGTCATTATTTTTTATTAGGTGCTTAATTGTTTTCTTTTGTGGTGATTTAATTTATTTAAATGATATTTATTTTTAGTTATTTGATTGGAATTACTTGTTAGTGTTTTAATTATTTAATTGGCATTAATGGTTTAAGTGTAATTGGTTTAGTTATTTGATTGGAATTACTTGTTAGTGTTTTAATTATTTAATTGGCATTAATGGTTTAAGTGTAATTGGTTTAATTATTTTATGTGTGTCTTATTTTATGTGTGTCTTATTTGGTTTAATTGGGTTTACTAATTATTATTTTGTTCAATTAGATTATTTGTTAAGTATTTAATGGTGAATAGGGTAATTAGGTAAATACATCTAACTAGGGTTTTAATTACAATATAAATTAGGGTTTTATATTATAGCCGTCGTAGGTTTCTACGTTAATTGGATGGGCCGCTTAGGATTGTGAGTTGGACTTAAATGAACCTAGGGTTTAGGAAAACTCTATAAGTATAAGGTAAATGTCTGTGTAGGGTTTTTTTCAAACAAAGCACACGTTTTGTGAAAGTGGAGAAGGAAAAATGCAGTTTTTCACATTCTGTCAAAGTTTGATCAAAGCTCCGATCCCGCTTCGTCTGTGGTCCGATTAAGCTAAATTTTGGAGGAGAGGTTCATGACTCAGTGACGCACAATCTGAACGGTGAAGATCAGAGTTTGAACTCAGAAACAGTGATTCGTACTCATGAACAGTAACCGGGTCGCACATATTTTTTCCATTCTGCCCAGATTTCATCAAACATCCGATCCTGCTTCGTCCGTGGTCCGATCGAGCTGAAATTTGGAGGAGAGGTTCACGACTTAGTGACACATAATCTGAACGGTGAAGATCAGAGTTTGACCTCAGGAACAGTGATTCGTACTCGTGAACAGTAACCGGGTCGCACAGGTTTTTTTCTATTCTGCCCAGATTTCATCAAACATTCGATTCCACTTCGTCTATGGTCTGATCGAGCTGAAATTTGGAGGATAGGTTCATGACTTAGTGTCGCACAATCTGAACGGTGGAGATTAGATTTTGAGTTCGGGAATAGTGTTTCGTACCCGTGAACAGTAACCGGGTTTTGGAACTCGCCGGGATTTTTTAAGAAGACGACGTTGAAACTTTGAACAAAAGTTTCTGAGGCAAGATTCTATCCTTACTCTTTCCCTTAGGCTTCATACTCTTTGCACTCTTAAATGATTTCAGGATTAATGAAGATTAAACCAAACTAAAATGATATCTGTTTTGCTATGAAACTGGTAGTTACAGTAGTGTTGTATGCTTGTTCAACCTAGACTAAGCATGTTTGTGGATGCATTGTGGTTCTGTGGTTCACGTTTTTCCTTACCACTGCTAGTATAAATTATTGGAAGGATGGGTCTAGATGATAGCTATCTTAACTTCTGTAATAGCAACTGTTGGAACTTAAATACTAGGAGGATTTGAGTTTAACACTAGATCGATTTTGTGGAACACTATAATTTGAGCATTTCTACATATATACTGTGAATATTGTTTTGATGCTTACATTATCTCAGTTAGTATCAACTTTGGAGGTTAGGATTTTGTGATACATACCCTACATATCTGTATGTCATTTGTAAGGTGTTAAATGGAAGTTTTAATTAATTCTGTCTTTATATCAGACTAAAGGGAACAACTTAAATTGGGCATGTATATGTTGTTTTTGTGACCTTGTTTATCAATGCTTATTTTATCACTGCTAACATTGAATGTTGGATGTTGGAATTTAGTTGATATATACTTGATTTATTGGTATTATTAACTACTGGAGGATTGGAAAGTAGGCACCGGTATGGGACGGTGGCATACTAAGGATGGGTTTGGTTTTTAAAACAATACCATTACCCACCTACTTGGAATAAGGATGGGATTAACTAAAAGTTAAGTCCCGTGGATTTGTATTGTCATGGCAACTACTTGTTGAGCGGCAATACCAGGGATTTTGGATGGATTTTATATATGTACTGTTATGGTGCCTCAGTATAAGCTTGAGCCTCAGGACCGATGGCTAGGGAGCGTATATGCATCGGGATGTGTAGCTGGCTACGATGGTTGGAGGTGTACCCTGTTTAGGTATAGGTACATATGCCCACTTCGTGTGCGTTTTAGCATGTTACCTCTATTCAGGTTGAGACCGGCCTGTAGTCCAGTGAGAGTCCTTTAGTGTGACTATATATATATTTACGGACTATTAGCTATTGTTGAATTCTTTAGGATGTACATGCGTATCGGGCCTCTGTTTGGATTGTAGTAGTATAGAACTTGCGCGTGGGCCTGACCCACTTCTATTTTTCAGGTACACGACAATTCCAGGCTTAGACGTGTTCGTGCTGAGCAGAGGTCTCTATTCACTCTTCCGACGATGTAGGGCTCTCTCTATAGTTTTATTTCTGGACGTTTATTACAGTTGTTCTATTTTCCGTTTGGATGTTTAATAGGGATCCACTAAAGATGGATTCCCAAGTTGTAAACTGATGGAGTTTTGGAGTTTGGGTTTGATGGATTTTAATAATTATAATATTTTGCAGATTCTATTTTTAGTTCCTTCCAGCTTTAATTTCATTTCTTAATTTATTTTGTATTCCGTGTTCATTATAAAATATTAATTGTTTGATATTCCCTCGGGTTTGGGCCTGGGCCTGATCAACCCGTGTCTCGAATCCGAGGGGTATCACAGGACGATCCCTACTTACTCTGCTACATTAATAGTTAGAAGTGGTAGTGGCATTGTATAAATTCAAACTTGGCCACACCTTTTCACATTTGACACACCACTTTTGTGCAACCAGGTGTTGACGACGACAACACCACCAAGTCTTGGCACCGTTTATTTAAAAGTTTTAATTGGAAAATGTAAGTTTTGATGTGATAAGTGCTGAAAAGTGCACATTTAAACCCTTTAATCTTGAATGTTCTAGGACCTTATTCTATCTTATTTTTCCGTTTTAGTCTAATTTCATGTTATTTCCCGTTTCAGGCACTTACCCCCAAAATAAGTCAATTCAGATGAATTAGAGCATTAAAAGAAGCAATCTCAAGCCTAGTGGAAGAAAGGAGCAAAGTGGAAGCAAAGTGGTCAGAAAGCCCTCTCCGATCGATCGGACCAAGCAATGATCGATCACGTTGTGATCATTCCAACCCTGCCATGATAGATCGAGTCCTCTGCCTTTATCTTCAAGAAAATTTCCTGTGTGATCTATCGAACCTTTCCTACGATCGATCGAACCCTTTTGATCTTATCCTCACCAAATTATTTATCCTTTCCCCAAAAATATCTCAGCCCTGTCCTTATCCAAAAAGTGCGCCGCCATGGTTCGATCGATCCGAGCAACCATGTGATCGATCGAATTGCCTCAAATTGCATAAAAAATTGATTTCAAGCCAAATTAAGTGGGTGCTTGTGGTACAATCATTTGGACATCTTAGTGCACAAGGTCTGAGCATTGTATGTCACATTTGAGCTACCTATATAAGGAATTTGGCCATTTTTAGAACAAGAGGTTAGTTAGAGAGAGGGACTTAGCTAGAGATTGGAGAAAAATACATACCATTTAGAAAAGTTCTTCCCATCATCTAGGTTTTCTACCAAGAGCACAAGAAGAGGAGGATGAATTTTACCATAGAGATAGCCTATAAGGGTTGGATGACGACATCAATGAGTGGCTAAACCATTCTTTTGGGGCTAGAGATAGCCCTAAGCATACCTCCTAGACTTTGATGTTTTGTAATTAATGGGGATTTGTGTTTTAATTCTTATCTTGACCTCTTATATATATAAATCTTGTTTCTATATGATTTATGTAGTTTAATACTTCCAATTGATTATTTAATTCTATCCATATATATATGTATGCTTGAATAAATGTTCGTGTGTTTATCTCTAGATTTTGTGACATTAATGCATGTCTATGTGTGTTGATATTATGAATCTAGAGATGGCCAATGCATGGTGCTTGAATGGATTACTCTTATGGTTTATTTGATTGTTCGTACTTAGTTCTTGATGGATTGTGCCACCTCCTTAGTTTAATTAGTTTACTTTCCATGTCACTAGCATAGTTATAGTATAATTGCCTTACTTTCTTAGATAAGTGGACAATCCATTTTATTGTTTGATGTTCTATGCTTATGAATGCAAGTGGTATAATTCTCTAATTTATTGATTGTGCATTAATTATGGACTTATGGAAGGATTAATGGCTTAATTTGATATGTTGTACTATTCACTAGATTGACTAGACAATGTATGCTTACTTGGCCATCCATGTTTAATATTTCAATTAATGGCGCACACGTTCATTTACAACACACAATCTCCATAATCTATCAAATATTGAATGTCTAGGAAGGCAATACTTAGTGGTGAACTCTATGTCCCAAGACTCCTTTCTCATATTGTCTTCACCTCATTTGTTTTAGTTGTTTTACATTGCATTTCTTTAGTTTAATTTGTACTATAATTTAGCCAACAATCTTTCTTTTGATCATTCGACCTACTAAGGCAACATTGATTCTAAAATACCGTTCATTTCCCTTGGGACGATCCCTACTTACTTTAGGTACATTAATAGGTAGTAGTGGTAGTGGCATTCTATAAATTCAAACTTGGCCACATCTTTTCACATGTGACACACCACTTTTGTGCAACTTGGTTTTGACAACGACAACACACACCACCAGGTTTTGGCGCCATTGCTGGGGATTTGGCAATGCCATATTTTGGAATTAATTAGGAATTAATACTCTTTTGATCTTGTCTTTATTTTATTTTATTTTACTTTGTTTACTTATTGTGTTTGTTCTTGATTGGCTAGGTACATTGAGCCAAAGGAAGTGAAGTAAGGGAATTCTAAAGCAAAGAAGCAAGCAAGCGAAGCTAAGCAAAAGCATAAAAAGATAAAAATAAAAAAAATTGCTAAGCAAAGCAAGGAAAAAATTGAAAATAAATTGAAGTTCCTTAAGGATCCTTTGTGAGCTTTTCTAACTTTCTCTAGTTAAATCGTTGACCTACGTGGTTGCAAGTTTTTATTTCTTAGATAGATCGTCAGCCCGCGAGGAGGCAATTTATTTTTCTTGCATATTGTTGAAAGCATTGGAGTATGGGATCAATGTATGTGGAGGATTGTTAATTGACTTGTTGCAGAGAAGAAGTGATTGCTACTTGCTACTTGCTAGTTGTTGTTTGTTTTGAGTGTGCATGCATGGTCGTAGGTCATTGAATCCTACTTTTGTCCCATTGAACTTTAATCTTGAATCCATTGTACGTAATCCTAGGGAAAGGGTAATTCTACTTACTCCATTTCATCAATAGAAGGACATAATGAGGACAATGTGGAGGACCTTGGTCACATCGACCAACAAGGCATTCTTCACCTTAATGTGCATTAACATCATGATAACATTTAAGTACCATTAGACATGCCTAGACCCTTCATTCCACAATAACAAGGCCAAGTTCCAATGGGAATGCCTCGGCCAATTTTTGTTCCACCTTCACCTCTCGTTGTTCAAGTAAATCATGGCGCTCGTGTAATGCCACTGGTTGTGAATCCTCCCCTTACTTTAAGAGACCATTATATGCTGAATGAGTATAATGCACCAATATGCATTCAATTACCTCCATTTAGAGCATACCATTATGAGATTAAACCGCAAATAATTCAAATGCTTCCCAATTACTATGGGCTACCAAGTGAAGAACCTTACAAGCATTTAGATGAGTTCCTTGAAGTGTGTTCCACGTGAAATACACGGGCATGCTGGAAGAGGTTTTGAGATTAAAACTCTTCCCTTTCACCCTTAAAGATAAAACAAAATACTGGTTTAACAATTTGAGGCCTTTTTCGATAACTTCTTGGGCAGAGACGCACAAGAGTTCTTGAAAAAGTACTATCTGGTATCAAAGACCAATGAAATGAGAACTTCAATTCATGAATTTTCTCAAGGGGAAGGGGAAATATTTCATGAGGTATGGGAGCGATTGAACGATTTGCTTAGGAAGTATCCACACCATGACATCCCTAAATGGCAATAAGTTCAATTCTTGTTTGAAAGTTTGTCAGATAATTATAAAGGTATGGTTGATACTTCTATGGGTGGTTTTTATCTTGATAGGCATGAAGATGATGTATGGCGCTTATTTGAGAGCATGTGTGAGAATTCAATGCATCAATCTTTATCATCTAGAAATGGTAGAAATATAGGTGGAAGGAAGAAGGCCGGTTTATATTAAGTTGACTATTCCATTGATATAGTCGTCGAAGTGAAGTCTTTATCCCAAAGGTTTGATCAACAAAAATTTGGTGAACCAAGTGTCTTTCTCTCCTAATCATACGCGTTATCCTTCCAATGAATTATGCATGACTTGTTCTAGTGTTTTACATTCTACTTCCAATTGTCCTCATGGACATATGCAAAGTGAACACCATGAACAAGTGAATGCCACTTTTGTTAACCAAAGGAATAATCCCTATGGCACTCACAATAATGCCAGGTGGAGGAACTATCCAAACTTCTTTTGGAAAAGCCAAGGGGAAGGCTCAAATTGTGAGGACTTGCATTTTTGGCATTTTTATCATTTTTCGTACATGGTAGCATTCATGCATTTTTTTTTTTTTTTTTTGTCGGATATATGATTATTTTGCAAATATGTGTGTGCATAATAAAGTTTATAAGACTTCTTAACACATAATGGTTGTAGCCATTTCCTCACTGGTGGGTTTTCAAAAGAGTTTTCAAAAGAAGAAGTTGTGGTATTGTTTCAAGAGGTGTTCTTCAAGTTTTACAAACTTGGGTAGCTTTGATTCATCATTTGGGTTGTTTTAAATTGGTCTTGCAAGGGTTTTCAAGCTTCTTTGAGGTAGGATTACTTAACTCTCACACCCTTTACCTTTAAGGACTCAATTCTATATTTTTTGTGCTTAAAACATAGGCTGCGGATTCGGAGCCGTTCCATTTTGATGGCTTTTGAGATTTTTATCTCAAATTGAGGTAGGGAATGTTTTAGGCTTTTGTGTGTATTGTATTGAGTGTTTAGCATGATTATACAACTTATATATATGCCTTGTATCAAATCTTAAAAGTTATTAATTTTTATTTCTTTGTATAAGATTTAAAATTCATGATGATATATAACTTTGATTTGAATTGTGGCATGCTAGAAAATCTCGTTTTAATATGTTTGTTAACATATATTAAATTAGGATTAATTAAATAAGAATTGCTCTTTTAATTAATATTTATCTTTTGTGAAAGATTAAAGTGCATGGCTGTACCTTACATGAAATTAAGTTGTAGTATGCTTCTAAATTAGGTTTTGGCATGTTGTTTAATATACTTTAATTTGAGAGCATTTGGACAAGTATGAAAATCTAGAGATTTTAATTAAAATGATTAATTAAAATCTAATTAAGGGTTCCGTTTGCCTAACTGAGTGTTTAGCTTGATATTTGTGATAACTATGACTTATGTACTAGCATATGTTAATTTGGGACCATTTAGAGTTGTTTTAGAATTGAGAGATTTAATTATCATGATGTAATTGAATTCTACCTTGTTGCACCGTTAATTGAATCATGTAATTGACATTGATAATATGTTTAAGGCATGATTTTAGGCTTATAATGGAATTATAAGTTTATGTTCCAATATTGAATTATATTGTTATAGCGTGTAACGAATCGCAGACTGAGAATTCGACATGTGATGTTATTATAGTGCGTAACGAATCGCGCTCTGAAGATTCGACATTGTCATCCTATAGCAGTTGTGGATTTAGAGCATGTGTTGTGTGGTTATAACCTACTTGTGCATCAAGGTAGTTTCATGTACTGTTTAATACGTATATAAGTTGTTAACTTATTTATTTTGGAGTCTTGGGACATTGTTAAGCTGAGATGGCTAGAGTTTGGCTCTAGTACGGGGAGGTGAGTCCTTTAAGTTGTTGAGATAGTGCGCACTAGGGGTGGAATAACCACGGGTTAATGCCCGGAATAACCATTGAGTCTCGGCAGAATTCCGAGTTTAGATGCCCAAGTCTTCCACTATTTGTTTTCGCGTGCAATTCCAGGTTAACAATCATGTTTATATTGTGACTTGTGGTTTTGGTTATTGGCGATTTTGATATTGTTAAGTACATCTATGTTTATGATTTTAATGAATCATTTTAATGTTGTTAAGTATATTCATGTTTATGATTTTCAATAAATCATTGTGAGCTTTTAAATGTTGTTAAGTACATTCTTGTTTTATGATTTTTAATTAATCATTAGGGATAATTTCACTCACACCCCCTGAGGTTTGACCAAATATCACTCTTAAACATCTTTCGAAAAACTATCACTTAGGTCTATTTTTATTTTTCCGTTAAAACATCCATTTTAAATATGAAAAAAGATAACTTTATCCCTAATTTTTTAATCTTATTTATTTCAAAATATCAAGTTACTTAAATGACCATTATATCCACATATATATATATATAACCATTCGGTTAGGCACAGAGATGACGGCAAAGGGAGATCGATTGGGCACTGCAGCGATGGCCGAACCAAAGAGTGCTGGAGGGTCACTAGACGGCGGTGGTTTGGGGGGAAGGAAGACACCTAACCAGAGGTTGCTGCGCCGTCGACTGTGGGTCGTTGTCATGCGTCGCGGGTAACAATCTTCTCGCCGGCGGTTTACGTGGTCGTCGTGTGTGGATTGTCGGTGTGGGACGGCGAGTCGTGTTCTCCTATGGCCACGGTTTGTTGGGTCACTATTTTGCGCCAATTCCGGGTGCTATTTTATTCTCTGGTGTAGTCGACACCATCTTATGCAGACTATGGTTGTGAGTTGCAATCACAGGTAAGTTGGGTTGCTTGGGGTTGCCAATTGGGTGGGAGAGAGGGGTGGCCGCAGTGGCTGTGGTTGTTGACACTGGGTTCTGGGTTTTCGACCTTAAGTTCACATACCTAAATGACATTGTTGCAATGTAATTTTTCTTCGTTTTCTGTTCAAATCACACCTCTGCTTTGGTTTTTCAGTTCACATCTAATCTTGGTTTCTCTTTTTGATTCTATCAGTTTGTTGACCGGCGGTAGCATGGCGTCGTCTGAGAGCGAGGGCTCCACTCACAACCACCTGAATTTTGAATTGAACTTGTTGAAATTCCATCTGGGATTGATTGTTGATTGTGATAGAGAAAGTCATTTTTCTGGTAACCAAGATGTGGAGAGTCTCTGTCACTTGGAAACAAGTTTCTCATTTAGTGACTTTGTTTTTTGTTTTTTTTGTTTTTTGGGTAAATTTTTATTTTCAATTCTCTATCTCCTTATTATAATCATAGAACAAGATTCTATTGGCATTCCATGGCAAAGCTCTTTCATAACTGTCTGACAAAACACCCAAATGACATTTTGTACTAATCACTTTCTGAATGTAATTGCAAGGATACTAAAATGGGTTTTGTTGAATAAGTAATTGGAGAAGATTAATTATGCTAATTACTTCATCACTAAACTAAGAGCAACGAGTTGCAATCACAGGTAGGTTGGGTTGCTTGGGGTTTCCGATTGGGTTATTTGGGGTTGTTGACTTTGGTTGCTTGGGTCGGTGGGACGGCAAATGGTGATGGGTGTGGCTTTAGGAGTTCCATGGTAGTTACAATAATGTGTATAATTTTTTTAGCAGTGTTGTAGTGTTGTAAACTTAAAAATAAGGGATATATGAGTACTTACAATCTTCTATTGATACTCTTTCATTCTACTTTGAAACCAGTTGTAGACTTAAGCTTGTTCTGTTAGGAACTTGAACCTATATATCTTCATGTGTGTATATATATATATATGTCTGTGTGTATATATATATGTGTCTGTGTGTATATATATATAATTTGTAAATTTACAACTTTCTAGGGGTATTTTAGTCTTTTAATCTAATCCTTTAAGCTAAAGGGTTGGTTTGACAAATTCAAAGGGTGATTAAGTCATTTTACATCGTGTGATAACTATTCAACTAATGGTTGGGTGTTAGTGAAAAACGGAACAAAAGTTTGTAACGTGAGTGATAGTTATTTTCGAAAGATGTTTTAGAGTGATATTTGGCCAAACCTCAGGGGGTGTGAGTGAAATTATCCCTAATCATTATAAGCTTTTGATGTTAATAAGTACATCCATGCTATATTGTTCAAATGCAATTTAGGAATGATCCTATAGATTCATTTGGAACATAGACGTTAGGTGATATGATTACTTTTATCGTTTTCGTATTTGAAATTTCAAATTGATGACTTGAGAATCTATATTTTGTTGCTTTGAATAGTATGCTCCTATGTTGTTTGAATTGCAAGAATGATGTGATTTATGCTAGAAATGATCTTAGGTAGCTTAGGATGCTCCCTGAGTCTCACATTGACATAGACGTTAGGTGGAATGAACTACAATAATTAAATCATGCAAACTTGTAAAACGCAGGTCGATGCATGCTTATTTCCTACGAGTAGCTTTATGGTACTCACCCCTACGATACTGGGGCATATTTCAGGTACAGGATACAAGATTGGAGATTGCAATTGCTTGGGTGATTTGCTGAGTTGAGCTTCTTTAGAAGCATTCTTGTTCACATGCAAGTGTTAGTATGTTCATGATTTGTCTATTAAATGTAATTTTTCTAACTTGGAGGTTTGACATGTCAAATGTTGTAAATGTATTGTAATGAGGCCATAGGCCATTGTAGCACCTTTTTTTTTTTTTTTTTTTTTATCATATTACATACACTTGCATGCTCACTTTGGCAAATAATACCTTCCTTGATGAAAGAAAAACCTAAAGTTGCATATTTTTTTGTTTGACCCTATTCTGTTACAGAGGCATTTCGGGTATTTCAAAATGAGTTTTTTTCATTTTTCCTCTCGAGTCATGTAGAAAACTTGATTTTGAGGGGGTTTCTTTTTTGTGTTTTTCCAGAAAACATCATCTTGGCCCTCAAAAATCCATATTTTTTCAGAAAATCCTTGCTGCCAGGTTTTACAGATCTTTAGTACAAATGTAGTTGGTACTATTCATCGACTTTTTTTTGAAAATCGTCACGATCGATCCGAAACTTCTGAAGGTCTTGTGGGTGTATTTTAAGATTGCATTTTCAATTTAGGCAATTTAAAAACCTCCCGATGCCCTATTTCCAAAACTTGGGCAGCAGCTCGGATTATTTTTTTCCCTCTTGACCTGATTTTCTTGGGGGCATTCTACAATGTATTTTTTTTGTTTCCGTCCATGAATAGGGTAGAAAACTTGATTTTAGGGGGGGTTTCTTCTTTGAGTTTTTCCAAAAAAGTCCGTTTAGATGCCCGTTTTTACTCTCAGTTGCAGTAGTGGTGGGTTGTCCTCGTCGGGCCGCCACGACATCATTTTTGTTTTTGATCTTTCTCCTTCGTCCGGACTCTGAATGATGAAATTCTTGAGTCCATTATGATTAATTTTTTATTGTCTTTCCAGCGGTGTACTCGATAGCACTTGAATCCACTTTTTGCAAAATGACCATTTTGCCCCTAGGTTCTTTTTATCTGTTTTTGAAACGACACTTTTGCATTTGTTTCCTTTGGGTTCTGTGACCTCATTGAGGGTCACATTGGTGTCTTAGAGACGCATTGTATCTCTAGATACTGTTGTTCCACCTTTCGCTTCCGCATTTTGGATCCATTATCGGGTCATCTTTTGGTCATCACTGACGCACCGGGTTTACAAAATTTGGGCCGTCACATTAACCAACTCATCAATAACATCAAGGAAGAAACATTTACTATCATCATGGGGATGATGAATAGCATTGAAGATGTTCAGCTTAACTTTCATATTTCCAAAAGATAAATCCATAACTCCAGTCCTACAGTTAATGCAAGCCTTCACTGTGGCTAGAAAAGGACGCCTAAGAATGACTAGAGTATACTTTTTGGAATCGTGGACCGATTATGTATCAAGAACTAAGAAATCAACCGAAAAAAAGAACTTGTTTACTTTTATGAGCACATCTTCAACAATACCTCGTGGTTGTCTGACAGAATGGTCAGCAAGCTGTAGAACAACCGACATAGGTTTTAATTCTCCTACATCTAGCTTCTCATACACCGAGTAAGGAATATGATTAACAATTGCTCTAATATCAAGAAGTGCTCGCTTTATCACATTATTTCTAATGATGCAAGAAATTGTAGGAGCACCAGGATCTTTAACCTTTAGAGGAGTGTTGTACTTGAGAATAACATTGACTTGCTCGGTGAGAAAAAATTTCTTAAGAACTTAGCTTTTGGATTTTCTCTTCAGAGTGCACAAGTCCTTTAAAAATTTGGAGTAGGCTAGAATTTGCTTTCTAGCATCAAGCAGAGGAAGATTGATTGTGACCTGTTTAAAGACCTCCATCATATCTTAAATTTTCTCCCCTTGTTTACCAAAGTGGGAGGGTTCCTTGAGACGTTCAGGATAAGGCACTCTTGGCTTATAAGCTGTCTCAAGGTTAGGAGCAGATGAAGAAGTGACTCCACCTTTAACTCCTGTGGTGGATTGTGGAAGAGAACTTGAGGAAACATCCTTGGGATGTGGATTATGGATGATAGGAACAATGGGAACCCTAAGCTTTTTTTTGTTTTCCTGTCCTTTTTTAACTTGATTATCAACCACTTTACCACTCCTCAATATAGTAATAGCCTAAACATGCTCATGATGAATACCTAAGGAATTGGTTTCATCAATCATGTAAGTTTTTCCTTTCGGGTTAGCTACTGGTTGACTAGGAAGCTTTCCATCCTCTCTTCAAGATAGAGTACTCGCTATTTGCCCAACTTGTGCCTCTAGCTTTGCTATGGCTTGTGAATGAGAATTAAGAAGTTGGGTATTGACTTTAAGATCAACAAGAGCATTGAATACTTGATCCTCAAAAGCAAAATTTCTAGGAGGAGGTGGAAGATTAGGAGTTTGAGTGGTTTGATTCCGGAACTGAGATGGATGATAAATACCAGATTGATTTAAAGAATTATTTTGTGACATAGGATTGGATGAATTTTGGTATTGTCCCTGTGATTGAGGAACAGTGGTTCCTTAACTTTGATTATGCCATGATAGATTTGGATGATCTCTCCAGCTAGAATTATATGTAGAAGTATATGGATTGTAAGCTGGTTTAAAGAATACAGCATTCACTTGCTCTTGTGGGATCTCAGATGAATGTCCCATCATAGGGCAAATGTCTGCAAAATGGGAATGATTAGCACAGATTGAACAAACTTCCTTTGGCATGGCAATTTGTGGATTAGCAACAGGAGTAAAGCCAGATGATAAGATTTGATCAAACTTACGGTTCAATGCTTCTATTTGAGTGGCTAACTCACTGGATTTGTCTACCTCATAGAGTTTTTCAACTTTATGCATTCTAGGTGAAGACCAAGACCTAAAGGAAGAAGCATGTTGCACTGAATTTTCACTTAGGGCCTTAAATAGTTTCCAAGCGTCAGCTAGACTCTTACGTAGACAGGCTCCATTACAAGATTCATCAACCATATTTCTATAAGAATCAAAAAGACTGTCATAGAAAATTTGTATTAAGTGTCATTTAGCAATATCATGGTGTAGACAATTTCTTAGAAGATCATTATACCTTCCTTATGAATCATGGAGCTGTTCTCTCGAGATTTGGGAAAATGCCATGATTTCTCTTCTTATTTGACAGGTTTTACCCACTGTGTTGTACTTTTTCAAGAACTCCTGTTGCAACATGTCCCATGTAGATATGGAATTTGGTGGAAGGGACTGCAACCAAGTTCTTGTTTTGTCGTTAAGAGAGAATTGAAAAAGTCGTATCCTGAATGACTCGTTGGTAAGAGTGGTCAACTTAGTAGTCGAACACAATTCCAAAAATACATCCAAGTGCATATAAGGATCCTCTGTTACCAACCCATGGAAGGTAGGAAGCATTTGGATCATAGCAGGCTTGATCTCAAAATGGGTTGCATCAGCATCCGAAAATGCAAAGTATGAAGGAGAAGTATATGTGGTAGGAATAAAATGATCCCTCAATTGTGATTGTGGAGGAACAGGTGCCACTCGTTCTCCATTACTATTGCCATTACTATTACCATTACCATTGTCATTACCCGGTGCATCATGATTATCAGCCATGTTATTAGAGGAACTTCTTATTATATTTAAATGTTTTTTTAAGTTTTCTTAATTGACTAAGAGTTCTCTCTATTTCAGGATCATGCACTAAAGGTTTTGACTGAGTATGGCGAGTTAACATACACTAATTCAACTAATCCTAAAAGTGACAAAAATAAAATTTTTCCAAGTAAAAGAAAACAGCAAAAACTCATAAAAGGCTTAATAAACCAAAGCTTTTTATCCCTTAAGTGTCTTTGCCCTCACTACTAATTTCCTGCACCTGAAAAGAAAAAGAATTAAGGTGAGATATCAAAAAGTCAGAAGACTAGTAAACAAAAAGTAAAACTAATTAAAAACTAAACTAATAACAAATCTCCCCGGCAACGGCGCCAAAAATTGTTGTGTGTTGTTTCAATTATAAATAACTACTCGCAATAGTATGAATCTTTGTAGGATAGCACTATAGAGAATGTGTCGAACCCACAGGGAGATGAGTTAATATATTTTGCTTTTAATTAATCTCTATTGGTTTACAGGTAACTGGTTGAATTATTTGATTGGTTGTCACGATTTTAAACTAAAATTAAACTAGAGTGATCAGAGAGAGAGAGGACTTAGGGCTTTGACTTCACCACAACCTTCATACTCTGGTCAACTATTTCAACTCTGGGGATTTAATCAAATTATATTTTAAATGAATTGAACTTAATAACATTCGTTCAATTCGGGTTTTAAAGAAAGATGTTTTATAAAATTCAGTTAACTATAACCTATTTGCGGTTAGCATGGACTATACAACTGCCTACTCTAACTACTTTAACTAATTTGTAAACAATCCATCTTTCATAAGCATAGACTATGAAAACATTCTTTTATAAAAAATGTTGGAACACCATTACATGACCTCTATTCTTATCTCCGGCAGGGCTCCACCAAATACCGTCCAATAAGAGTAGGTTGAGAATATAAAACAAACAGTTATATTTAAGACAAGGTAATAGCAATTTGAAAACTACTTAAAATAGTAAATCCAATTAAGTTGTCTCAATTGCTCATAGTTATGTAATCAAAAACATAATATACATTAAAATATCCAGAGTTAAAACAATCAAACCATAGAACTAGATTGGGTTACATCAGTGTCTTAAGAGAGGAATTAGCTACTCATGACGATACCGAATATCATCTGTGTTGTAGTCGTCTCCATCGTCACGGACGGCACTTCTTTTCTCAGGATCTTTACCTTCTAAGGTTATGGAAACCCTGAAAGTCACCACCACAATATCAGCCTTCGGAATAATATGAGAAACAGGGACTTCTTCTATCAAGGCCTGTGCCTTCTTTTATAGAAGAAAATAAAGGTCTGGTGGGCTTTTAGGTCTTTTGGCCCATATGGAATGAGATACGACTTGTAAAGAGAATAATCCCGTAACTTAAATCTGATCTGTCATGGAAGGCTCGAGCTTTAGGAAGTAGAGCTCGAGCTTTGATGTTCGGGCTCGAGCTTTGGGAACAAGGCTTGAGATTTATTGAGTTATTGCTCGAGCTTCAAGGAATGGTACTCGATCTTCACTTTGACACTTAGCAAAATTTCATTAACTATTTTCCGAAGCGTCTTTTCCATTAACACTGAGAATATTTTGGGATTCATCTCTTTTAACATTGCTCAATCCAAGCTTCATGGTCTCGAGCTCTAGGTACCGAGCTCGAGCTTTGGGTACTTAAGACTCGAGCTTTGGATGATGGTGCTCGATCGTTAAGGTCTGGCACGAGGCCTTGGGAGCTTGGTTTTTCCAAGCTTGAGCTTCAATGCCTTGTTGATTTTTTTTTCTTTTCTTGCAGGGCTCGAGTCTCAAGACTTGGGCTCGAGGTTTAGATCTTGAATTCTTCTAAACTTCACTATTTAAGCTCTTCGCTTGCTCTGAATGACCGGCAACGACTCTATAAGCTTCGATATCAGTCTTTTCGTCATAAAGTCCTGGTTTTAACCATTTTTATGGGAAAGTACCAATAAACACACATTAAACATAAATCAGTCTGATAATAGATAGAAGTATCACTTTAGGCCTTAACATACGTATATTTAGGGGCTCGAATATGCAATATTCAGTGCTCATCGCACCCCCAAACTTACATATTGCTAGTCCCTTAGCAATACAGAACTAAAAAGCCGCTTTCGTGGGAATCACGATTACATTTAACCTTTGCAACAAGCCTTTAAACCCCTAGGTTACCCCTAGTGGACGAGTTGTAATCTCTTGAAGGTTTCCAGTGATGGTACCCACAAATAACTCAAACAATGCCTTAATTGCATGGTAAGCTCATTCAAGCTTGTTCTTAAATCATAATATTCTTCATTAATCAATCAAATATAACAAGTACAACCAATCATGTAATCAGAAAAACTTTTAACTTCCAATTTCAATTTAGTAGCCATGGTCCCCATATGTCAGTTTAATCATTCATTCAGCAATCTTAATCTCCAAAACACTTTTTAAAAGGGATCTTACAATTAAACATGTGGCTTACTGTTCGTGCTTGCATTTATTCCTTGCTATTCCTTAATTTACAGGCAAACTTTTCAAATTCCAACTCCCAAGGCATTATTATTTTTTTTACATGTATGCATTTTTTCAAAAAGGATACTGTGCAATGTTCAGGTCTATTAAGCTTTCTAAATCACCTATGTAACAAACTTTCAGCCAATGACTCCCAGACCAGATGGTCTTAGGACATTAAGTGTTAAAGCACCCCTTCGGACCTAATTGTTTAAGTAATCTAGGCAACCTAAACACCTTATGTAACAAGCTTTTTAGCCAATGACTCCCAGACCAGATGGTCTTAGGGCATTAGCTGTCAGAACATACCCCTAAGGACTTAATTGCTCAAGCAATCTAGGTACAGACCTTATTTTTTTTACTTTTTTTCCTTCAATTTTTTTTTTTCCCATTCAGATTGGTGAAGAATATTTTTTATTTTTTTATTTTTTTTTATTGCATTACATGCATACCAACTTTCTCTTTTTTTTTTTTTTTTTTTTTTCTTTTTCTTTTCCCTATTTTTTATGCATTGGTTATCAAAATTATCAAATCCACCTGCTCATCTCTGTTTAACTCAAAACAAAACAAAACTTCTAGTTTTTACCCCACCAAATTTATGCAAGTGTGAATATGTGCAAAGTGTAGCATCTCAGATATCAATACCATTAAACAATAATCATCCTAACAGAGTGGTCCACAGGCCACCAACTGATTTCAAAAAATTTTAAGATTCCCTTTTCACAGTATTTTAGCATACAAACCATTTCTAACCAACATCAGACTGCAAACAGAATATATGACAATCAACAGACTCAAGCTTATGCTTATAACATCAAATATCATATCACATCCTTGTGTTTATCAAAATTTTGAATTTTTTCCCAATTTTACCTTACCCCCAAACTTAGTGTGCACAGTGTCCTCAATGTGTGAGAACAAAAGAGAGTTAGAAAGATATTACCATACAAGCAGATTAGCAAAGATAGAGCAAAAAGAAGCACTGAGGGGTAAAACAAAGAAATCACCCCCAAATTTAATCTATAGTATCTGACAAAATCAACAAACTCCAACACACATCAGAGTATCAAGTATATGAAGAAATAACAGAGAAATATCACATGTAGCTCAAATATCAACACAAGGATAAGATAGGCAAAAAATATGTATATAAATGGTAAAGATCTATACAATGCTTTTGAAATAATAAACTTAGGGCAGTTATATAGCATAAAGAAATAAATACATCAAAAATACTGCCCTAGTCAACCAAAGTGCCTATCTAGCAAAAGAAAATACAGAAAAGGCCTAGACAACTAATTTATAGGAGGTGGAGGAGTATCGATAGAAATAGAAGGGGCAGACGGAGTGTAGCGTAATAGCTCCTCTAGAATGCTGCACGGTGTAGTCAACATCTCCCTCAGCACTGTCTGTCCATCCTGCAGCTCGGTCACCCTGGCCTATAGCTCTCTAATCTCAGCCTAATAAGAACTCTCAGGTTGGGCTATAACAATATTCAAGGTTTGAGGCTCAAGTTTAGCCACTGAAAACCCTAAAGTTAGCGATGATGGAGGGCTTGAGCTTATCGTGCACAAGCTCGAGCTTTTGGTAGCTGATGCTCAAGCTTCAAAGTGGAAGCTCGAGCTCTGAGACATATTTTGGTCTAATTTTTTTCTTTTTTCAATTTTTTTTTCTTTTTCTTAATAAACATAACCCTAAACTAACTAAAAATAAAATACCAATATAAATAACTAAAACCTACAAATTAAAGCAAAAATAAAAATAAAAATAAAAATAACTACAGTACAACATACAAATGCTAAGTTTAACATCGATAGCTCGACAAAAACTGACCTATCTAGTCCAAGTAAATAGGATCATGAAGTTCTACTGCCTCCACTATGCCTTTCTGCACACTACCCTCTATGAAGGGTTTAAGTCTCTGTCCACTGACTTTGGATAATTGTCCAGTCTTACAATCCTGTGTCTCTAATGCACCACAGGGTGTAATAGAAATAACCATGTATGGACCTTCCCAACATGACTTCAGCTTTCCAGGAAAAGGTTTCAGTCATGTATTGAACAACCAAACCTTCTTCCCGGGCTCAAAAGTCTTACGCAAGATATGCTTGTCATAAAATGCCTTAGTCCTTGATTTGTAAACCTTAGCACTCTCATAAGTATCATTACGTAATTCTTCGAGCTCTATCAGTTGAAACTTCCTGTTAGAACCAGCAGAGTTCATATCAGTGTTGAGCTTTTTTATGGCCTGGAATGCTCTGTATTCTAATTCTACAGGAAGATGGCACCCTTTACCGTAGACGAGACGGTAAGGTGACATTCCAATCGGAGTCTTAAAAGCTGTTCGATAAGCCCACAAAGTGTCATTTAGTCTTAATGACCAATCTTTACGATTTGGCTTAACCGTTTTTTCAAGAATTCTCTTAATTTCAGTATTGGCTATTTTAACTTGGCCACTTGTTTGGGGATGATAGGGAGTAGTAACTTTATGAGTGATGGAGTATCTTTGTACCAAAGTATGAGAATACCTATTACAGGAGTGAGTACCCCCATCACTAATAATAGCTCGTGGCATACCAAACCGACTAAAAATGTTCGTTTGAATAAACTCAACTACGACTGCGTGATTGGCGGTTTTAATAGCCACTGCTTCAACTTATTTAGAAACATAATCAACATCCACAAAAATATATTCATTTTGATTTGACTGAACAAAAAGACCCATGAAATCAATACCCCATACATCAAAACCTCAATGACTAAGATCGGAGTTAAGGGCATTATGTTTCTTCTGGAAATTGATCCTAACTGCTGACATCTAAGGTATGACCTACAGAACAAGTATGCATTCCAAAAGAGTGATGGCTAAAAGAAACCATACTAAAGAATTTTAGCTATAGTTTTCTTCGCATTGAAATGACCTCCACAGGCTAAACTGTGACTGAAGGTCAGAATACTATGAAACTTACTCTCAGGAACAAATCTACGAATGATTTGATCAGCACAATACTTGAAGAGCTGAGGATTTTCCAAATAATATATCTTATTCTGTGAGAAGAATCGATCTTTTTCCTGTTTTGACCAAGACAAAGGAATTTTGCCTATTGTGAGGTAATTTACAATATCCACAAACCAAGGCAAATCCATATGAAAAACCCTAAACAGCTGTTCATCTGGAAAGGAATCACAAACTGGAAGTGAATTTGAGATATCCTCAATCAGAATTCTAGAAAGATGGTCAGCTACCGCATTTTCTGACCCTTTCTTATCCCGGATTTCATAATCAAACTATAAAAGTAAGAGGATCCATCGAATCAAATGGGGTTTTGTTTCCTTTTTGGAGATAAGATGTCTCAAAGCAGAATGATCAGAAAAGACCACTACTTTGGAACCCAATAGATAAGATCTAAATTTGTCCAAAGCAAAGATAACTGCAAGCAACTCTTTTTTAGTAGTGGTATTATTTAATTGTGCTTCTGAAAGAGTTTTGCTTGTATAGTAGATAACATGAGGAAGCTTATCTACTCGTTGTCCCAAGACAGCACCCATAGCATAATCAGATGCATCACACATGATCTCAAATGGAAGAGCCCAGTTTGGAGGATTTATGATAGGAGCTAAAGAAAGAAGAGAGCGAAACTTATGGAAAGCTTCTAGGCATAATTCATCAAAGAAAAAATGAGCATCCTTTGAAAGTAGATTGCACAAAGGATGAGAAATTCTGCTAAAATCTTTAACGAAATGTCGATAGAACCCGGCGTGCCCAAGAAATGATCGCACTTCCCTTACGGAGGTAGGAATAGGCAATTTAGAGATCAAATCTACTTTAGAATCCTCCTCCAAATGAATTTGATGCATGTAAATTGTGGGACTAATTCTTTTTAAATCAGCCACACTCCACCCAGTAGCCTTTTTATTTTGCTCAAGAACTTTTAAGAGACTACTTTCTTGGGAACTTGTAATATTGGAAGCAATGATCATTGGGAGGGTGTCATTTAAACTCAAGAAAGCATACTTGAGCTTGTCCGGTAGTGACTTAAGCTCAAGCTTAGGTGGAGACTCTAAAGAAGGAATAGGTGGAGCACTAGAAAGTGATGGAAGAGGCTCAAGTCTAGATTTTCATGAAGGAAAATCTGTGATAGGAGTGGAATTTAACAAAGAATTCACTTCAGCTATTGTTGATTCGATATCGAAGTCTTTATAATTGAAGTGATTCAGACAAGCTTCTAAAGGTTCCTTGGATAAAATAATTGGGAATGATTCATCAACTAACTCATCAATAACATCAAGGAAGAATCATTCACTATCATCGTGGGGATGATAAATAGCATTGAAGATGTTCAGCTTGACTTTCATATTTCTAAAAGATAAATCCATGGCTCCAGTCCTACAGTTAATGCAAACATTCGCTGTGAGCTAGAAAAGGACGTCCAAGAATGACTAAACTTAGTGTTGTCAAAACCGAGATGCAATGAAGTGTGTAGTGTGGCCAAGCTTAAATTTAGAGATTGCCACTATCACTTTTAACTATAAATATAGCTAGAGTGAGTAGGGATCATCCTAAGGGAAAGAAGGTGTATTTGTGCTTGAAAATTAATGTCGGATTAGTAGGTCAAATGATCAAAGATGATTGGTGATTGATTAAGTAAACTAAGATGTAATTAAAAACAATGCAAATAAATAGCAATCTAGAAAATAGGGAAAAGATATAGGAGAGAGGTCTTTCGGCTTAGAGTCACCACTAAGCTTCACTTCACCAAACACTAGTAATTGTACATTAATGGGGAAATTTAAATTGTAACTTTTGTGTGTTTGCTACTAATTGAAACTAACCATGGATGCAAAATAAATATAGATTGTCTAACCAATTTTAATAAAGAGCATAACGTATTAAATGAGACCAATATTCATTCAATTAAACCAAAATTAATGCATACACAAATATTTAGAGACATACACTATTTGCATTCACAAGTTTGGAACATCAAACAACAAGAATGAATTGTCCACCTACCTAAGAAATTAAAGCAATTACACTACAATTAGGCTAGAAACATGAAAATTAAACTAGAGATATAGAACAATCCATCAAGAAACAAGTATGAACCATTAAATAAACCACAAGAGTATTCAATTAAGCACCATGCCTTTACCATCACTTGATTAACATCATCAACACACATAGACATGCATAAATTTCATTAAATCTAGAGACAAAAACATGAACATATATTCTAGCATACATAGACATATGAATAGAATGAAATGATCAATTGAAAGCATTAATCCATACAAATCAAGTAGAAATTATAAGATCTATATTTATTTATGGTCAAAACATCTATTACAACTAAAATCCCTAAAAATACACAAAATCTAAGTTTGAGAAGCAAGCCTAAGGGCTATTTATAGCCCTAAGAGAAGGATTTAGCCACTCATTGTAGTGGTCATGGAACCCTCAAGGGCTAGCTTGCAGGTTGGCATCATCATCTTCATCCTTGCTTTCTTCCCAAAACCCTAGTTCTAGAGAGGAATTTTTTTTCTATATTTGGTAATATCTATCTATGATGATATGGTACAATATAGTTCAGTAAATAAATTATATACTCCTTTGCGTAAGGACCAAGTCAGAATTACAGCCTATGATTGGAGAAAATTCGCAGCTACACAAGTTAGGTAGAAATCGGCGCGCTCGGGAATTAAACGGCTCACTACCAGTAGTATTTTTGATAGATCAAAGATTCTCGATCAATCCAACACTTAGCTTCAATCGATCGAAGTTGATGTAGCTTCAAAATATCTTCCAGGCCTTATCCACTTTGCTGAGCTAGCACCACCTAATTTCGATCGATTGTAAACCTCTTCGATCAATCGGGATTCCCTTCGATCGATCGAAACTCCTCTGGTGCAATTTTCTTGGCTTCTTTCTAACTTTGCTCCTTAGCTCTAAAGTTGAGTTAAATGGCTCTTGTTAGCCTGTTTGAACTTTATTGACTTGAAATAGGTAAAAACACAAATAAGTATCTAAGACATGAAAGTAAGATAGATGAATGGACTAAAATACCCTTGCTTAGGTTGATAAAATGCGTCATATTTGAGCACTTATCACACCCCCAAACTTAGATATTGCTAGTCCCTAGCAATGAACTACAAGGAAAATAAAGAAATAAACAACTATACAACTATGAACTAGAAAGCAATAAAAAGATAACGCCACTTTCATAGGGAACACGATTGCATTTAGCATATGCAACAAGTCTTTTGAACCCGTAGGTTACCCTTAGTGGACGAGTGAAGTCTCGTGAGGGTTTCCAGAAATGATACCCTCAAACATTGAGCTTTTTCTCACAAGAGAGGCATCAATAAACAAAACAAGTATTGGGAGAAAATTACTTTAAGTATGCCATTTTTCAACCCTTTCCAAGCAATTTTCCAAAATCTCAACACCAAGCAAACAAGTATGGTCCTCCACACATCAAGACAATGATCATGCAAATCAAAACGACTCTAGAATCATTTTTAAGTGGACTGGCATCAATTATGTTGCTATCTAAGCCAACTAAAGAAATAATCACAACCTTACCCTCAAACTAGCACACAAATCTAGTACCGATCATTAAGACAAAGAGTGGACCTTTTATTAAATTTTTATTTATCTAGGTACACTTATTCTTTCCACTCGATTTTTTTTTTTTTTTTTTTTTTTTTAATCCTAAGGTTCAAAGATGAAAGCATAGTAAAATGTGTTGATCTATTAAGCTTTCTAGCAATCCATGAGGTCGAGCGTTAGGTCAATGACTCCCAAATCGGACAGCTTTAGGGCATTAGGTGTTTAAACACCTAAGGACTTACAAGCTCAAATCAACTAGGCTACAAATCAAAACAACCTCCATCAAATCATTTCTCACTTCTCACCTTTTAGGAGAATTCCTCACTTTTTTTATTTGCTTTTACAACTTTTTTTTTTTTTTTTTTTTTTTTTTTTTCAAGTTATTAACCTAGAGTTTTGGCCCTCCACCTTTCGGCGCGAGAAATTCAATGCTTGATGAGGCTAGAATCCCGACTACTCAATGAAAAGGGTTTGTTATCCACCTTTATCAGAATGAAAGCTTTCAATGCACTACTAGCTCAATTGGGATATAACGAAATCAAATAGTCAACAAAGCATGTACCCCACAAATGAATGCTAGTGTGCGCCTGTGCTAGTGTAGAATCTTAGAGTGAATCTTAAAATAATCACTGATTAAGATGATGTGGACCGCAAATGCAAGCACTATATCAATCTTTAGAAAAATTTACTCCTAAATGGCATTCACAAGGCATACAAGAAGTATTGGACTCTCAAGTCAAGCAATTTTTAAATTCTAAGTATTAGGGTCCTCAAAAGATCAAAATCATAGCCCAAGACTCTCAAATCATACCACATGCATAGAAAGTAAGTGCGACATGTAAAATATGCAAATACACCCCCAAACTTAATCTATGCATTGTCCTCAATGTGCAAAGAAGTAACAGATAATGGAAAGAGTATACCAAATGGGTGAAGCAAAAGGGAACCGGCAACGGAAGCCTAGCATTAGAAGGCGCACCCCCAAACTTAGATTCTGAAAACCTGTCTGAAAATGGTCACACTAACAACTATTAAAGCATATGCATCAATGATATACATGAGAAGGAAAAGACATGTAGCATATAAGTGACACAAAGCATGCAAAAGGAATTTTTTTTTTAGATCGATCAAAAATTTGCCTTGATCGATTGAAAATCTCTGAAACACTGAGCCCTGGGGGCAAAAATTTCCGACGCAAAAATGATCAATCGAAATTCATTTCGATCGATTGAAGTCTCTGTTCGATCGATCATGGGATTTTCGATTGATTGAAGTCTCCCAGACTTCAAAACTTTTAAGAATGCAGATTTTGGAAAACTCACAATATGCCTGGAAAAATTCAATGAGACAATGAGATATCATTATTTAGATGCTGCAAAAATGAAAGATGAGATAGAAAATGGAGAAATAGAGTTTGGTAACTCTATTGGAACTACGTTTAACATCTCTAGTCGACATTCAAACGGTCTCAAATATCAACATAAACTGGATCCACTTAGAGGGATGACTTCATATGTCTTTGGAAGACTTGCCCTTCAATGTAGGGCTTCAACCTTTGTCCATTCACTTTGAATGTAGTTCCATCTTTTAAGCTTTGTATTTCAACCACCCCATGAGGCGCAATAGAAATGATCTCATATGGGCCTTCACATTTGTTTCACAACTTCCCGAGAAAGAGTTTTAGCCTAGAGTTAAAGAGCCATGCTTTTTGACCGGGTTCAAAAGATTTCTTCACAATATGTTTGTCATGAAAAGCTTTAGTTCTTTCTTTGTAAAGTTTGGTATTATCATAAGCATTATGTCTTAACTCTTCCGACTCATTTAATTAAAGTAACCAATTCTCTCCAGCTTTGTAAAGGTCAAGATTGAGCTTTTTAACTGCCCACATAGCTTTGTTTCTAGCTTAACCGAGAGATGGAAAGGCTTTCCATATACAAATCTATAAGGAGACATGCCAATTGGAGTCTTATATGCCGTTCGGTAAGCCCACAAAGCATCATTCAACTTGCATGACCAATCTTTCCGGGTTATGTTCACAGTTTTCTCAAGAATATGTTTTATTTCTTAGTTTGAAACTTCTACTTGCCCACTTGTTTGAGGATGATAAGGGGTAGCGACTTTATGAGTAATGGAGTACTTGAGAAATAATTGTTTCAAGAATTGATTGCAAAAATGTTTTCTTCCGTCACTAATTATAGCTCTTGGCATACCGAAACGAGTGAAGATGTTGGATTTAATGAATTGAACAACCACCGAGTGGTTATTCATTTTCGTAGCACAAGCCTCCACCCACTTAGAAACATAATCAACGATAAGTAGAATATATTGAAAGCCATAAGACATAGGGAAAGGACCCATGAAATCAATGCCCCAAATATCAAAAATTTTTACAACAAGAATATTTGTCAAGGGCATCATGTCTCTTCTTGACATCGATCCCATCTTTTGACATTTCTCACACTCCTTGCAAAATTGTAGGCATCTCTATGGATGGTGGGCCAAAATAGCCCACTTTGAAGAACCTTCAAGGCGGTCTTCTTTGCACTAAAGTGCCCACCACATGCAAGGGTATGACAAAACACAAGAACACTTGGAACCTCACTCTCCAGAATACATCTCCTCACAATTTGATCCGGGTAATATCAAAACAAGATGAGATCTTCTCAATAATATTTTCGGATGTTGGCAAAGAATCTGTTCTTTTCTTGCCTTGACCAATTAGTTGGAAGTTTGCCAATTGCGAGGAAATTTACAATGTTGGCAAACCAAGGCATTTTTCCATTAGAAATTTGTAAGATTTGTTCATCCAGAAAAGAATCATGAATTGGTGGGTTTAGGGAAGATTCTACCATTAACCTTGAAAGATGATCGGCAACCACATTTTCGGTGCCTTTCTTATCTTTGATCTCAAAATTAAATTCCTGAAGAAGTAAAATCCATCTTATCAAACAAGGCTTTGTTTCTTTCTTAGTCAAAAGATGCCTCAAAGCGGCATGATCAAAATAGACAATACTTTTGACCCTAAGAGATAGGATCGAAATTTATTAAGAGCATACACTATGCAAGTAGTTCTTTATCGGTAGTGGAGTAATTCAATTGAGCTCCCTAGAAAGTTTTGTTTGCATAGTATATGGCGCATGAAAGTTTTCCTACCCTTTGCCCCAAAACTGCTCCCATGGCATAATCAGAGGCATCACACATGATTTCAAATGGTAATGACCAATTGGGAGGTTCCATAATAGGAGCAGATGATAATAAACCATGAAGTGTATGGAAAGCATCAAGGCATGCTTGATCAAATATAGAGTCTCCTTGGCAAAAAGATTGCATAAGGGTTTAGCAATTTTGCTAAAGTCTTTGATGAAACGGTGATAGAAACCGGCATGACCTAGAAAGGAGCAAACTTCTCTCACCGTAGAAGGTTGAGGCAATTCAGAAATGAGCTTAACTTTTGCTTTATCCACCTCGATGCCCCTTTTTGTGATGACATGACCCAAAATAATACCTTCTTGAACCATGAAATGACTTTTTTCTTAACTAAGAACAAGGTTTATTTCACGACATCTCTTAAGCACCAAAGATAGATTTTTAAGGCATGCATCAAATGAAGACCCAAAGACTAAAAAATCATCCATAAAAACCTCTAGATATTCTTCCACCATGTTCGAGAAAATTCACATCCTACACCTTTGGAATGTGCCTGGAGCATTGCACAAACCAAATGACATCCATCTATAGGCAAATGTGCCAAAAGGACAAGTAAATGTGGTTTTCTCTTTGTCTAAAGGGTTAAGGGCTACTTGATTGTAACCCGAATAGCCATCAAGGAAGCAATAATATTGCTGCCCAGCCAATCTCTCTAGAATTTCATCGATAAGTGGTAAAGGAAAGTGATATTTTCTAGTGGTGGCATTAAATTTTGGGTAATCAATGCATACAGGCCATGAATTGGCAGTACGCTTAGAAATTGCCTCATCTTTTGAATTTTCAACCACCGTAATCCCTGATTTTTTGGGAACTACTTGAGTTAGACTCACCCGTTTGCTATCAGAGATTGGATAAATGGTACCTGCATCTAAGAGCTTGACAACTTCTTTTTTAACCTTTTTTTTTTATGTTTGGGTTCAATCTCCTTTGAGTATCTCTAAAAGGTTTCTCATCCTCTTCCATAAGAATGCAGTGCATATAAATAGAAGGGTCAATTCCCTTAAGATGGGCCACACTCTATCTAATACTTTCCTTGTTTTCTTTAAGCACATTCAAGAGATCATTTTCTTGATCTTTTTCAAGACTTGAAGAAATGATGAACAAAAAGGGTCTCTTTTGAACCTAAGAAGGCATACTTAAGATTGGAAGGAAGAGTTTTAAGCTCAAGAATGGGTGGGGAGATTAAAGATGGAACCGGTGGAGTGCTAGAAAGTGGAGGAAGAGGTTTTTTTGGAGCTTTCCAAGGTGGAAAATCCAAGTTTGTAACAGATTCCATTAAATTACTTACTTCACTAATTGAACCCTCATTATCAAACCCATAATTTTCATACATTTCAAGGAGACAAGATGCAAGAGGGTCCTTGGAAAGGAAAGATGAAAGATTGTCCTCGGTTGATTTTTTCACAATCATGGAAGGAATGGACTCCTCAACAACCTCATCCAAAACATGTATGAGACAACACTCATCTTCATCGATAAGATGTCAACTTGCATTGAAAACATTAAGCTTAACTATCATGTTACCAAAAGAAAGGTCTATAATCTTGGATCTACAATTAATGGTTGCATTCGGTGGTAAGAAATGGCCTTCCTAAGATGATTGGGATATGGCTGGTAGGATTGGTAACCGATTTGGTATCAAGAACCACAATATCAACCAGGAAATAAAACTTGTCAACTTTGATGAGTATGTCCTCAACCACGCCCCTAGGTGTTTTGATTGATCTATCGGCTAATTGAAGCACCACCGAGGTTGGCTTCAAATCATTTAAACCTAGCTAGACATACATGGAGTAAGGAATCAAATTAACACTCGCTCCTAGGTCAAGAAGAGCTCTACGAACCTCATAATTTCCAATCACATATGAAATGGTCGGAGCACCGGGATCTTTGAACTTAGGTGGGGTGTTATGTTGAATAATAGAACTCACTTGCTCCGTGAGGAATACTTTTTTAGGGATTTGTCCCTTATTCTTTCTCTTTTGTGTGCAAGATCTTTCAAAATTTTTGCATAAGGCAGAATTTGCCTAATTGCATCCAAGAGAGGAAGATTTATGTTAACTTGTTTAAATATTTCCATTATCTCATGGATTTTTCCTTTTTGCGTCCCAAGAGGCGAAGTCTCTCTCAAAGCATATGGAAATAGAGTTTTGGCTCATAAGATTTTTCAACTTGAGGAGATGATAGAGAAGATTGAGAATTCTTAATGGGAACATGTTCTTCTAAGGAAGTAGGAATAGAATTGGAAACGGGACGGGTGGTGACCGTGGATTGCACTGGTTCACTATCTTCACTTGGTTTTTCAACCATATTGTCAATTTGCTTACCACTTCTCAAAGTGGTAGTGGCTTGCACTCGCTCTTGGGAAAGACACCCTGATGTGGGGTTTGTTTCCATAAAGTATTGGGTCTTTGGATTCCTCTCGGGTTGGCTAGGTAGTTTACTAACTTCTCTCGCATTCAATGCATTACCTATCATCCCGATTTGGGATTCAAGATTTGATATCAATTGAGAATGAGAATGCAACATTTTAGTGTTCATTTCCAAACTACCCAAAGTGACCAAAACCTTATCTTCAAATACGGAATTACTAGAGAGTGCATGAGGATGATGAGAGCAAATTTGAGAATTATACACTTGATTATGATAATATTGATTCATTCTTTGATGATGAGAAGAAGAAGATGACATAAATCCTTGAGAACCTTCATTTCTTTTATGAGGAGGGACATATCTACTTTGAAAAGTTTTAGCTTGAAAAGGATTTGAATTTTTATTCCACACTGGAACATAAACATTTTAGTGAGGGTGAGCAAATGTATCATTGACTTGTTCAAAGTGTTCATTAAACACATGTCCATGGGGACAATTGGAAGTAGAATGTAACACACTAGAACATGTCATGCAAGGCTCATAAGAATGATGAAAGTGATGAAAAGGAGATGATTTGACAACCGGTTTTTGACTTAATAAAAATTGATCAAGTCTTTGAGAAAGAGTTTTGACCTCGGCTATAATCTCCTTTGAACTTTCAATTTGACACACTTTCAAATTTTTCTTTTTATTAGTATCATGATTCAACCTTAAAGTGTGACATTTATGCAATGAATTTTCACTCATTTGCCAAACATCATCTTCATGCTTTCCAAAATATGAACCTCCACATGATGTATCAACTATGTCCTTGTGAGTTGCAGATAAGCTTCCATAGAAATGTTGAACCACTTTCCACTTTGGAATGCAATGATGTGGACATTTCCTAAGTAAGTTATTCAATCTTTCCCAAGACTCATGCAAAAGTTCTCCTTCCCCATAAGGAAATTCTCTAATAGCGGTTCTCATTAAATTGGTCAAACTTACGGGGTAAAATTTTTTCAAAAATTCATTTTACATTTGTATCCAAGAAGTTATTGAATCTACCCCCAAGTTGTTGAACCAATGTTTTGCCGAATTTTTAAGAGTAAAAAGGAAAAGAAGTAACCTAAAGACTTCTTCCGGTACATTCATGTATCTCACGGTGGAGCATATTTCAAGAAATTCATCAAGATGTTTATATGATTCTTTATCATTTAAGCCATAGAAAAGTGGACACATTTGAATAGTCTCAGGCTTAATTTCATATTAATCGGCCCCAAAGTTAAGAAGCATGATACAAGTTGGTGCATGGTACTCATGAAAATTATAATGATCACGAAGGATCATTGGAGGAATTGGAGCTTGAGGAGGATGTTCCATGAAATTTGGGTCTAGATAACCAAGATGACCCTCTAAATTTTCCATTAATGTGGTTATGATGAAGGGTTGGCTAGGACCACACAAAATTCAAGCAATGCAACAACAAAATCACAAAATAAGCACTTCTCCTTCACAACAAGTCAATCAACAACAACAACAATCCTCCACATACATTGATCCCATACTCACATGCTTTGAATAATATGCAAGAAAAAAAATAACCTCCACGCGGGCTCACGATCTATCTAAGAAAATAAAAACTTTACCTCCACGCGGGCCAATGATTTAACTAAAGAATGAGTTTAGAAAAGCTCACAAAGGATCCTTAAGCAAGTTGAATTTATTTTAAAATTTTTTTCTTTCTTTGCCTTGCTTTGCTTTGCAAATTTCTTTTCATTTTTGAGCATTTTATGCTCTTGCTTAGCTTTGCTTGGCTTGCTTCTTTTGCTTTTCAACTTCCCTTTGCTTCACCCTCTTGGCTCAATTCACCTAGCCAATCAAGAACAAACACAATAAGTAACCAAAACTAAATAAAAATAAAGACAAGATTAAAAGAGTACTAATTCCTAATTAATTTCCAAAATATGACGGTGCCAATCTCCGGCAACAGCGCCAAAACTTGGTGTTGTCAAAACCGAGATGCGATGAAGTGTGTAGTGTGTAGTGTGGCCAAGTTTAAATTTAGAGATTGCCACTACCACTTTTAACTATAAATATAGCTAGAGTGAGTAGGGATCGTCCCAAGGGAAAGAAGGTGTATTTGTGCTTAGAAATAAATGTCGGATTAGTAAGTTAAGTGATCAAAGATGATTGGTGGTTGATTAAGTAAACTAAGATGCAATTAAAAACAATGCAAGTAAATAGCAATCTAGAAAATAGGGTAAAGATATAGGAGAGAGGTCTTGGGGCTTAGAGTCACCACTAAGCTTCTCTTCACCAAACACTAGCAATTGTACATTAATGGGGAAATTTAAGTTATAACTTGTGTGTGTGTGCTACTAATTCAAACTAAGCATGGATGGCAAATAAGTATAGATTGTCTAGCCAATTTTAATGAATAGCACAACCTATCAAATGAGACCTATATCCATTCAATTAAACCATAATTAATGTACACACAAATATCTAGAGACATACACTCTTTGCATTCACAAGTATAGAACATCAAACAACAAGAATGGATTGTCCACCTACCTAAGAAATTAAAGCAATTACACTACAACTAGGCTAGAGACATGAAAATTAAACTAGAGATGTGGCACAATCCATCAAAAAATAAGTATGAACCATCAAATAAACCATAAGAGTGTTCAATTAAGTACTATGTCTTGACCATCACTAGATTAACATCATCAACATACATAGACATGCATCAATTTCATTAAATCTAGAGAAAAAAACATAAACACCAATTCTAGTATACATAGACATATGAATAGAACCAAATGATCAATTGAAAGCATTAATCCATACAAATCAAGTAGAAATTACAAGATCTATATTTATTCATGGTCAAAACATCTATTACAACTAAAATCCCCAAAAATACACAAAACCTAAGTTTGAGAAGCAAGCCTAAGGGCCATCTCTAGCCCCAAAAGAAGTATTTAGCCACTCATTGTAGTGGTTATGGAACCCTCAAGGGCTAGCTTAGAGGTTGGCATCATCATCTTCATCCTTGTTCTCTTCCCAAAACCCTAGTTCTAGAGAGAGGAATATTTTTTCTATATTTGGTAATATCTATCTATGATGATATGATACAATATGGTTCAATAAATCAATTACATAATCCTTTGAGTAAGGACCAATTCATAATTACAGCCTATAATTGGAGGAAATTAGCAGCTACACAAGTTGGGTAGAAATCAGCACGCTCGAGAATTAAACAGCTCATTGCCAGTAGTATTTTCGATCGATCAAAGATTCTCGATCGATCCAACACTTAGCTTCGATCGATCGAAGCTAACATGGCTTCAAAATATGTTCTAGGCCTTATCCACTTTGCTAAGCTGGCACCACTGTAATACCCCTAGTTTAAAAAGGATAAAATTAGGATTTAAATTTCATTCTATGTGCATTTTTGTCTGTTGATTTTTGTGGCTATGTGCTTATGTGTCAAATTGGCTATTTAATTAATTGTTTGCATGTTTAATTTATTTAATTTATTTATTTGAATTAATTGTTTATGTAATTGGATTAATTTTGTATTTGCTTTAATTGGGTTAATTTAGTTTTATTTTTTTTTTAGTATTGTTTCTCTGTGGGTTTTATTATTGGTAAAGTGGAATTAGGGTTTAGTCTCTAATCATTCATGGGCTAGGGTTATTATTATACCCCTATAAATATCAGTAACTGAGGTTTGGGGTTTTGAGAAAAATAGACGTGAATCTTGTAAAATAGGACCGTGAAATATAGAGTGAAAACAGAGAGGGGTTGTAAGGAAAGAGCATGGTAAGGTCTGTAAAGGGAAGAATAGGGAGGATCAAGGAGGTATGGTGGTGGACTAACTAGAATCAGAGGAGGCTTGACAGTGGGTTATATTGCCGGAACAAGTAAAGTCTGTACAGGCAAGTTCTTCTCTTCCTCCTTCCCTTTGGTTCGTGTTCTATACACCGAGATAGTCTCTAGGGTTTAATTAACCAGTAACTGGGATTTATATGTTTAATATATATTATATAAATGATATGTTTGCATTGAAATCAAAAATTGTTACAATTTCTGCATGGCACGTTTCAGTTTTATTTCTGTAAGTGTGTTAACTCTATTGTAACTTTAAGGTTGTTAATTGATTTCAACCACTGCAAACGGATCCTTTGGATGTTACCGGGTGTTACTAGGGTGATATAAGATCCTTAGGTTCAGTGGTAAAGAGGAACAGAGGGAGTGAAATAGAACTAGCGTTGTAAATCAGTTCAATGTTATGTTCTAACCTGCAAGTTCTATGGCTTTGTTTAAAGCTCTGTAATTGTTCCAAATTGTGTTATCAAACCATTAGCATGCTTCTTAGTATTAATAAGACCCATAGGACCAGGTTTAGGAATCAACTGAAGGGTAGAAACATACCAGAAAAGAAGCAGAAGGTCGGAACGGAGCAAAACGGGGACAGACGGCTCTCAAGGAGGTGAGAGCCAGCTCCACAGAAGTGGGAGCCAGCTCCCACACATGTAGATCCAGCTCTTAGGTTATTGTAGCCGGCTCTAGGCTGATTGGAGCCGGCACCCAAAGTTCTGGAGCCGGCTCCACCCCAAAAAGTGCTTCCTGGATTTATTTTTGACGTAGTTTTGAAGCTGTGAATGTCTGAACTGCTTTGGAAAAAAACTTCTGGGACACTATAGAGTGTTTAAGAAGTTAATTTTGGATGTTAATAAGACTTTTAAATTGATTAAAGTTTAAAACAAAATTCATGAAGTGACCTATTTAAAGCCTGGGCGCATTGTGTACGGTTAAGAGAGGGATGGAGATTATACGCTTAGGTTTTTCCCTGGGTGTTCCAGTGGGTTCTAATATATTTATAACATTGTTCTAAATATATTTTAAGGCTATTGATGTATTAGCTTGGAGGTATACATGCTTTGGAGGTTAGTTGCTCAAGTTGATAAATCGTTCCCTGCAACTATTTGGTTTGAAGTTGGATATAAGTTGCTAAAAGATTGATCAAATGTCATATATTTGTTTTAACAATTAATTGGATAATAATAGGAGTTTATAACCTATTTACATGCATGGTTGAATCATGGATACATATTGGATTTGCTCTATGCATGCTCTGGATGTTAGTTGTTGAGGTATTAAATCATCTCTAGCAACTATATGGTTAACTGTTTGGATTTAAATTGCTGGAACTTTATATATTTTGCTGCAATTACTTGGCTTTGGTTTTGGATTCAAATTACTTGCTTATTATATATATGTGGTAATTTACATGGATATGGAGGATTGTATGTACCGGTATGGGACGGTGACATACTAGGTAAGGATTAGTTAAAACACTAATCCTACCTAATTTGGAATGAGTTAGATTAACCATACAAAGGTTAAGTCCTACTTAAATGGATGTATATGAACCGGTATGGGATGGTGTCATATTAGGGATGGCTTAGTTCAAAACACTAAGACCTACCTTTATTGGGAATGGATTAGCTCAAAACACTAAGTCCTACCCAAATTGGATTAAGGTATGGATTAATCATAAAGGTTAAGTCCATCACCTATTTATGTCATGTCAATCAAATAAATTGAATGACCTACCATGGTTTCAGGATGGATTTGTTATACATATATCAGACCACTATACAGATGGATGATATTTTGTTTTAGGAGTACGGACTTTATATATATATTATATGGGCCATGGTATGAGCTTGAGTCTCAGGACCATGGTTAGGGCGCGTATATCGCCTAGGATGGATAACTAGACATAGTTGTTGTTCCCTAGTAGGTCTAGGTACTCATGCCCACCTTAGGGTGCGTATTTGCATGATGCCTTCTATTCAGGCTGAGACAGACCTACTGGACTAGCGAGCATCCTATAGTGTGTACTATATACATATATGGACTACTCTAGCTATTGTGAGGTATCTATGGTGTATCTGCGTATCGGGTCACTGTATGGATTGTAGTTAGATTAGAACTTGCTCGTGGGCCTGACCCACCCCTCTATTATATTTTTCAGGTGTTCGTCAGTCCAAGCTGTAGAGTTTGATCGTGATGAGCAGTTACAGTCATTCACTCCACCGAAGGCATAGGATTGTATTTCATGTGGTAGAATTGAGTTTTATTTCCAGTTCTTTTGAATACAGTTGGAATTTGAATAGGGGTCCACTAGATGGATTCCCGAGTTGTATATGGAGGATCAATTGTACCATAAAAGTTATTTATTAATGAAATTTTATTTCGAGGTTTCATTCAATGGATTATCATTTTAGTTTTCTATTCAGCATATTTTATTTATTCTTATTTATCTTAAATTGTACTCTGTGTTCGTTTATTATCAATATGTTTTGACATCCTCGGGTATTCGGGCGTGGGCCTGGCCAACCCGCATCCGAAAATCCTGGGGTATCACAACCACCTCATTTCGATCAATTGTAAACCTCTTAGATCGATCTGGATTCCCTTCGATCGATCAAAGCTCCTCTGGTGCAATTTTCTTGGCTTTTTTCCAACTTTACTTCTTAGATCCAAAATTGAGTTAAATGGCACTTGTTAGCCTATTTGAACTTTATTGACCTGAAATAGGCAAAAACACAAATAAGTATCTAAGACATAAAAGTAAGATAGATGAATGGACTAAAATACCATAGCTTAGGGGCTAAAATATGTCACATTTGAGCACTTATCAGGAGTATACTTTTTGGAATCGTGGACTGGTTCTGTATCAAGAACTAAGAAATCGACCAGAAAAAAGAACTAGTTTTTTTTTATGAGTACATCTTTAACAATACCTCGTGGTTGTCTGATAGAACGGTCAACAAGCTGTAGAACAACCGACGTAGGTTTTAACTCTCCCAGACCTAGCTTCTCATACACCAAGTAAGGAATAAGGTTAACACTTACTCTAAGATCAAGAAGTGCTCGCTCTATCACATTGTTTCCAATAATGCAAGAAATTGTAGGAGCACTGGATCTTTAACCTTTAGAGGAGTATTGTACTTAAGAATAGCACTGACTTGCTCGGTGAGACAAATTTTCTTAGGAACTTGGCTTTTGGAATTTCTCTTCAGAGTGCACAAGTCCTTTAAAAATTTGGAGTAGGTTGGAATTTTCTTTATAGCATTAAGCAGAGGAAGATTGATTTTGACCTATTTAAAAACCTCCATCATATCTTGAATTTTCTCCCCTTGTTTACCAAAGTGGGAGGGTTCCTTGAGACGTTCAGGATAAGGCGCTGTTGGTTCATAAACTATCTCAATGTTAGGAGCAGACGAAGAAGTGACTCCACCTTCAACTCTTGTGGTGGATTATAGAATAGAACTTGTGGAAATATCCTTGGGATGTGGATTATGGATGATAGGAACAATGTGAACCCTAAACCTCTCTTTTTCTTCCTGTCCTTTTTCAACTTGATTATTAACCATTTTACCATTCCTCAATGTAGTAATAGCCTGAACTTGCTTATGATGAATACTTAAGGAATTGGTTTCATCAATTATGTAAGTCTGCCCTTTCGGGATGGCTACTGGCTGATTAGGCAGCTTTCCATCCTCTCTTCGAGAAAGAGTACTCGCTATTTTCCCAACTTATGCCTCTAGCTTTGCCATGGCTTGTGAATGAGAATTAAGAAATTGGGTAATGGCTTTAAGATTAATAAGAGCATTGAGTACTTGATCCTCAAAAGCAGAATTTCTAGGAGGAGGTGGAAGACTAAGAATTTGAGTGGGTTGATTCCTGAACTGAGGTGGATGATAAATATAAGATTGATTGAAAGAGTTATTTTGTGGCATAGGATTGGATGAATTTTCATACTGTCCCTGTGATTGAGGAGCAGTGCTTCCTTGACTTTGATTATGCCATGATAGATTTGGATAATCTCTCCAGCCAGAATTATATGTAGTAGCATATGGATTGTAAGCTGGTCTAGAGAATGCAGCATGCACTTGCTCTTCTGGGATCTCAAATGAATGTCCCATCATAGGGCAAGTGTCAACAAAATGGGAAAGATTAGCACAGATTAAACAAACTTCCTTTGGTAAAGCAGTTTGTGGATTAGCATCAAGAGCAAAGCCAGATGATAAGATTTGATCAAACCTACAGTTCAATGCTTCTATTTGAGCGGCTAATTCACTAAATTTGTCTACCTTATAGAGTTTTCAACTTTATGCATTCCAGGTGAAGACCTAGACCTACAGGTAGAAGCATGTTGCACTGAATTTTCACTTGGTGCCTCAAATAGTTCCCAAGCGTCAGCCGGACTCTGATGCATAAAGGCTCAATTACTAGATGTATCAACCATGTTTCTATAAGAATCAGAAAGACTATCACAAAAAATCTGTATTAAGTGTCATTCAGCAATATTATGGTGTGGACACTTTCTTAAAAGATCATTATACCTTTCCCATGAATCATAGAGCTATTCTCCTAAGATTTGGGAAAATGCCATGATTTATCTTCTCATTTGACAGGTTTTACCCACTCTGTAATAATTTTTCAAGAACTCTTGTTATAACATGTCCCATGTAGATATAGAATTTGGTGGAAGGGACTATAACCAAGTTCTTGCTTTGTCTTAGAGAGAGAATTGGAAAAGTCGCATCCTAAATGAATCGTTGGTAAAAGTGGTCAACTTGGTAGTCAAACACAATTCCAAAAATACATCCATGTGCGTATAAGGATCCTCTGTTGCAAATACATGGAAGGTAGGAAGCATTTGGATCATAGCAAGCTTGATCTCAAAATAGGTTTCATCAGCATCTGGAAATACAAAGTACGAAGAAGAAGTATATGTGGTAGGAATAAAATGATCCCTTAATTGTGGTTGTGGAGGAACAGGTGGCACCCATTCTCCATTACCATTACCATTACCTGGTGCATCATGATTATTAGCCATGTTATTAGAGGAACTTCCTATTATATTCAAATGTTTTTTAAGTTTTCTTAATTGACTAAGAGTTCTCTCTATTTCAGGGTCATGCACTAAAGGTTTTGACTGAGTATGGCGAGTTAACATGCACTAATTTCACTAATCCTAAAAGTGACAAAAATAAAATTTTCAAAGTAAAATAAAACAGCAAAAACTCACAGAAGGTTTAATAAACTGAAGCTTTTCATCCCTTAAGCGTCTTTGTTCTCACTGCTAATTTCCTACACCTGAAAAGAAAAATAATTAAGGTGAGATATCAAAAAGTCCGAAGACTAGTAAACCAAAAGTTAAACTAATTAAAAACTAAACTAATAACAAATCTCCCCAGCAACGGTGCCCAAAATTGTTGTATGTTGTTTCAATTATAAATAACCACTCGCAATAGTACGAATCATTGTAGGATAGCACTATAGAGAGGGTGTCGAACCCACAGGGTAATGAGTTATTATGTTCTGCTTTTAATTAATCTCTATTGGTTTACAGGTTACTGGTTGAATTGTTTGATTGGTTGTCACGATTTTAAACTAAAATTAAACTAGAATGATCAGAGAAAGGGGTCTTAGGGCTTTGACTTCACCACAACCTTCATACTATGGTTAATTATTTCAACTTTAGGGATTTAATCAAATTATTTTTCAAATGAATTGAACTCAATAACATTCGTTCAATTCGGGTTTTAAAGAAAGATGTTTTATAAAATTCAGTTAACTATAACCTATCTGCGATTAGCATGGATTATCCACTTACCGACTCTAACTACTTGAACTAATTTGTAAACAATCCATCTTTTCTAAGCATAGACTATTAAAACATTCTTTTATAAAAGATGTTGGAACACCATTACATGACCTCTATTCTTATGTCCGGTAAGGCTCCTCTAGATACCGTCCAAAAAGAGTAGGTTGAGAATAGAAAATGAATAGTTGTATCTAAGACAAGGTAATAAAAATTCAAAAACTATTGAAAACAGTAACCCCAATTGAGTTGCCTCAATTACTCATAGTCATGTAATCAAAAACATAATATACATTAAAATATCCCAGAATTAAAACAATCGAACCATAGAACTAGATTGGGTTACATCAGTGCCCTAAAAGAGGAATTAGCTACTTAAGATGATGCTGAATATCATTTGTGTCGTAGTCGTCTCCATCGTTATGGATGGAACTTCTCATCTCAGGATCTTCACCTTTTTAGGTTATGGAAACCCTAAAAGCCACCACCACAATATCAGCCCTCTGAATAATACGAGAAAAGGGACTTTTTCTATCAAGGCCTGTGCCATCTTTTATAGAAGAAAATAAAGGTCTGGTGGGCTTTTAGGTCTTCTGGCCATCTGGAATAAGATACGACTTGTAAAGAGAATAATCCCGTAACTTAAATTTGATCTGTCATGGAAGGCTCGAGCTTTAGGAAGTAAAGCTCGAGCTTTGAGGTTCAGGCTCGAGCTTAGGGAATAAGGCTCGAGATTCATTGAGTTATTACTCGAGGTTCAAGGCATGGTGCTCGATCTTCACTTTGACACTTAGCCATATTTCTTCAACTATTTTTCGAAGTGTCTTTTCCTTCAACACTTAGAATATTTTGGGATTCATCTCTTTTAACATTGCTCGATCTAAGCTTCATGGGCTTGAGCTCTAGGTACTGAGCTCGAGCTTTGGGTACTCAAGGCTCGAGCTTTAGATGATGGTGTTCGATCCTTAAGGCCTAGCACGAGGCCCTGGGAGCTTGGTTTTTCTGTTAAATCAACTCTTCAAATTCTGACATCTTGTGCTTGAGCTTGAGGGTCAAGGTTCGAGCACCCTGGAGTTAGGCTCGAGCACCACTGGAGTTAGGCTCGAGCACCCTGGAGTTAGGCTCGAGCACCACTGAGTAGGGCTCGAGCTCTAAAGGTACAAGGCTCGAGCTTCAATGCCTTGTTGATTTTTTCTTCTTTTCTTTTAGGGCTCGAGCCTCAAGACTTAGGCTCAAGCTTTAGATCCTTAATTCATTTCCAAATTTCACCGTTTAAGCTCTCGGCTTGCTCTGAATGACCAGCAACGACTCTATAAGCTTCGATATCAGTCTTTTCATCATAAAGTCCTAGTTTTAACAATTTCTCTGGGAAAGTACCTATAAACACACATTAAACATAAATCAGTCTAACAATGGATAGAAGTATCACTTTAAGCCTTAACATACTTATTAGGGGCTTGAATATGCAATATTCAGTGCTCATCAGTTGGCTAGGTAGTTTACCAATTTCTCTTTCATTCAAAGAATTAGCAATTATCCCAATTTGGGATTCAAGCTTCGATATCGATTGAGAATGAGAATGTAACAGTTTAGTATTCATTTCCAAACTACCCAAAGCCACCAAAACCTTATCTTAAAATGTGGAATTACTAGAAAGTGCATGAGGATGATGTGATACCCCTCGGATCCGAGACACGGGTTGATCAGGCCTAGGCCCAAACCCAAACCCTAGGGAAATATCAAACAATTAATATTTATAACGAACATAGAATACAAATTGAATTAAAGAAATAAAATAATACGCTGAAAGAAACTAGAATAAATATCCTCAAAATATAATTATTGAAATTCGTTAATCCAAAACTCCAAAAGTTTACAACTCGAGAATCCATCCTATGGACCCCAAATAAAACCCCAAACTGAAACTAAAACAACTGAAATGAAACATAAAACTAAACATAGAGAGTAGTCCTACGTAGTTGGAAGAATGAGTGTCTGTATCTGCTCTGCACGATCAAACTCTAACCTTGGAACTGACGAGCACCTGAAAAATAAAAGAGTGGGTCAGGCCCACATGCAAGTCCTATTCTACTACAATCCAAACAGGAATTCGATACGCAGATACATCCTAGATAGACTCAACAATACCTAGAGTAGTCCATATATGTATATATTACACACTATAGGGCGCTCACTTGTCCAATAGATCTGTCTCAGCCTGAGTAGAGATACCATACAAATCGCACATAATGTGGTTATGTGTACCTAGACCTACCAGGGAACAACAACTACTGTCCAACTATCTATCCTAGGCGATATACACACACTAACCATGGTCCTGAGACTCAAGCTCATACCATGGCACCATATCATAAATATATAATGTCCATACTCCTAATACAAAATATCACCCATCTATATAGTGGTCAGATACATGTATTACAAATCCATCCTAAAACCAAAGTAGGTCATTCAATAGTTTTATTAATATGACACAAACATGAGTAGGACTTAGTGTTTTGAACTAATCCATCCCCAGAATAGGTAGGTCTTAGTGTTTTGAACTAAGCCACCCCTAATATGCCACCGTCCCATACCGGTGCATATACATCCGTATAAGTAGGACTTAACTTTTATAGTTAATCCAACTTATTCCAAAATAGGTAGGAGTTAATATTTTAACTAATCCGTCCCTAGTATGCCACCGTCCCATACCAATGCACACCATCCTCCAAATAGCATAGTTTATAGAACCACCCTATGTATTCAACAACCATACTCCACAATATGCATCAGTATAATTTAATACATATATATCAATATTAGGCAGTCATTATAGGGCCTAAAAATCATATTCCAATCCTTAAAAATGCTAACATAAGTCTAAGCATTTAAATCCTCTAAACCGTCCATAAATTGACATAATTAAAAACAAGTTAAATATCAATTTGTTCCAATATAAGCATGGTTAATTTCAAGTAATTCATGACACTTAAACCGTGGTTAAATATGATTAATAAATATTGCAACACATTTAAGCAATTCTCCAAGTTCCAATGTGTAAACTGATTTACCATCAAAGTGCAATATGTAGGATTTTCCTAATTTATACTGTCCAATCCCCAAATCCATTTATTAATTAATGTTTCCCTATAATACTATAGGTTTATTACAATCATAAACATCATTTAAAATAATTTAAACCAAGTATATACACCCTGCACAGTCCAAACACGGCCTAAAACCAACAATACGCAAAACTAGGCATTTAAAACCAAAAATCCGAGCTGAGCAAGCTAAGTTACAACTAAGCAGGCTAAGTTGCTAACTTAGTCGGCTAAGTTGCTAACTTAGTCGGCTCAGTTTCCAACTGAGTCGGCTAAGTTACCAACTTAGTTGGCTCAGTCTACAACTGAGTCGGCTAAGTTGGTGCTGATGCCGTCTTCTTCATCTATTTTAGCCTCTGTAACCCTAAAACTTCATTGCTAAGGCCTCTAAGCTTCAACCTACGTCCCATACGTCCATACTAAATTATTTTAAGTGTTTTAACATGTAAAGATTTAAACTTAAACATCAATTATGCATCAAAACTTTCAGAATCATTCAAAATAAGAATTATGAAACTAAAATCATACACCCTCTATTTTGGTCACAATAAGCATGCATAATTGTTCAATTTTAGCATTAATTAAACCCCTGGAATCTAGCTAGGCATGCACAGAACACAGATTAATGGGAAAGAGAAGAATAGAAACTTGCCTTGAGTTTCAGATTTGAAACTCTAAACCAACGTCTCTGAAGTTTCCCGTTCACGTCCTACACTGGCATTCCACCCCTCTGGCGCTCTTGGTTTAACCCAGAAGCAACCCCGTTCCTTTCTCCTTGAACCTCTCTATAAATTACTCAAGCTCCCTCTCTGTTTCTCTGCCCTCACAGCTCTCTCTATTCTCTCTATTACGTGAATAGGGTTTTACAAAACCCTTAGCAGACGAATACTTATGTATTTATAGGTTTTATTTGGAACCCTAAATTAAATCCTGAACCAACTACAAGTTAGCTCAAACCCAGACACGATGTATAACATAAAACCCTAATAATTAAACAGCTAAATTACATTTAAATCACAAAACCACATAAATAATTAAAAACATTAGAATATAATTAAGTTAAATGAAAAACAAAATACCACTTAAATAACCAATTAAAATAATTCACTTAAAACAATAATAATAAAATAAAACACAATTTAAATAGACAAGACAACCAAGCAAGTAACCAAAACACAAGCAATTAAACAATCTAATTAGTAAAAATGCACATAAATAATTAAAATAAATTTCAGAACTGTCCTTTTAAAATTAGGGGTATTACATTCTTTCCCCCTAACAAAAGAAATTATGTCCTCGAAATTCGCTCTTACCTTCTTCCCATAATTCAGGAAACTGTGAGCGAATGACATCCTCCCACTCCCAAGTGGACTCAGCCTCATTGTGATGACTCCACTTGTGACGGCCCAAAATTTTCAACCCGGTGCGTCAGTGATGAACCGAAAGATGATCCGATAACGGATCCGAAATACGGAAGCAAAAGACAAACAATGGTCTCTAGAGATACAACATGACTCTAAGACACCATTGTGACCCTCAACGAGGTCACGGGACCCAAAGGAATCAAATGCAGAAACAACATTTCAAAAACGGACAAGAATGCACCTAGGGGAAAAATCATCATTTCCAGCCTAAAAGTGGGTGACACTGAGCACACCATTGGAAAAACAACAAAAAATCAATGAACTTAGACTCAAAAATCACTTGATTCGGAGTCTGGATGAAGAAGATATGGCTAACGGAAGAACAAGGGGCAAAACGGTTAAAAAGATGGCAACCAAGAACATCTAACCAGTTAAGAGACCTTCCTAACCGGTTAGGAAGCCAAAAATCACGAGAAACACACTACCCATGCACATGTAACCTGTTACGAAACCCCTCGTAACCGTTTACATGTGAAGGAGACAAAATGGGTAGCCCAAAAAACCTAACAGCAGGGTTTTTCCGGGAAAAATAGAAATTTGAGGGCCAAGATGACATTTTATGAAAAAACTCAAAGAAGAAACCCCCCTCAAAATCGAGATTTCTACATAAAATGTGAGAAAAATCAAAAAATATGCAATTTAAAATGCCAAAAATTCCCTCCCAAGAAAACTGGTCCAGAGGGTCCAAAAAGCTGCTAAATTTAAAAACTGAGAACTGAACTTCGGATGCGATTTTCGATGCCAAGATGGCATTTTCTGGAAAAACATGAAAAAGAAACACTCCCCAAAATCACATTTTCTATTCAACCATATGAAGAACGGAATCTATTCAACCACATTTTCTATTCAATATTTTACAATACTTTCATAATATTCCATGAAGTCAAAATTTACACAGGATACAATTTACATGTCATTGGCCTCCAGCCTCATCTCATACATGTCAAATACATCATAAAGAGTGTACTCATGTACACATTATATATAAGGAATCAAATGTACACATGTTGACATATAAGACTACAATTGGCATTCCAAGCCAACCTTCACAAAAGTGGAAGTCTCCAAGTCCACAAACCATACAAGTATAATAAAGACCTCAACTTTGATTCTTGTACCTGAAATATGCCCCAGTATTGTAGGGGTGAGTAACATAAAGCTACTCGTAGGAAATAAGCATGCATCGACCTACGTTTTACAAGTTGTATGATTTAATCATTGTGGTTCATTCCACCTAACGTCTATGTCAAAGGTGAGACTCAAGGAGCATCCTAGCAACCTAAGATCATTTCTAGCATCAGTCACCTCATTCATGCAATTTTAGCAACATAGGAGCATGCTTACACAAAGCAACAACATAGGAGCATGCTTACACAAAGCAACAACATAGGAGTATGCTTACATAAAGCAACAACATATAGATTCTCAAGGTTATCAACTTGAAGTCTAAAATGCAACATCAACTAAATATAACAATTTAGCATAATTAGAATATCTAATACCACACATCAAGACATAGATTCTCTAGGTTATCAACTAGAAATCTAAAAGGGTGAAATCAACTAAATATATCAATTTAGTATGGATGTACTTAACAACATTAAAATCGCCAATAGCCAAAATCACAAGTTAACAAGGTAAACATGATTGTCAACTTGGAATTGAATGCGAAAATAAACAGTGGAATACTTGGACATCACACTCGGAATTCTGCCGAGACCTCAATGGTCATTCCGGGAACTAACCCGCAGGAAAGACCACCCTAAGTGTGCAATATCTCAATGACTTAGAAGACTCACGTCCCCGTACTAGAGCCAAACCCTAGCCATCTTAACTCAACAATGTTCCAAGATTCCAAAATAAGCCAAATAAGTTCATAACTTATACATATTACTATTACATAGTAACAAGTTAGCAATATAACTCTCAATTATGCATAATAAGCATTTCATATCCATAATGCTACGAAATCACAAGCCAATAATATATTCATATTAGAAACATACCCTCATGAATATAAACTTAACAACAATGCTCTTCAATGCATATAACACAATCTAGTGAATACATCACAAGTCTAAATCCATGCTCTTAAAATAGAAACAACTTCTAAAACATGATTAGATCCATAGATATACAAGATAGAATTTAATTACATCAAAATAATTAAACTCTCTAGATTTCAAATCATTTCCAATTGGCCCCAATTTAATATATGGTAATAGACATATCATGGTCATTACATATATTCACACACAAGCTTAATTAGGCCCATGAAACCACCAAAATAGATTTTAACTAATTCCCTTAATTAAAGTCTCTAGATTTCCAAACTCAACCAAATGCTCTTAAATTAAAGTATGTTAACAAACATGCCAAAACTTAATTTAGAAGCATAATACAACTCAATTCCATGCAAGGTATGGCCATGAACTTAAATATTTCACAAAAGATAAATTTTAATTAAAAAGAGCAATTCTTATTTAATTAATCCAAATTTAATATATGTTAACCAGCATATTAAAACAAGATTTTCTACCATGCCACAATTCAAATCAAAGTCATATATCATCACGAATTTAAAATGTTTTACGAAGAATTAAAAATTACCAACTTTCTAGATTTGATATAAGGCACATATATAAGTTGTATAATTATGTTAAACACTCAATACAACACCCACAAAAGCCTAAAACATTCCCTACCTCCATTTGAGATGAAATCTCAAATACCCACCAAAATAAATCGGCTACGAATCCGAAGAAAGTCCTAGGTTTTGTCGGGGACAACACCACGAACATGAATCCCAAGGAAGCCCCGTCAAAAACACAACTTGACTTCAAACCCGAACTCAAGAAATGGCCAAAATGGGATTCCAATCGGTTGGAATCGAAGGCCTCGCCGAGGGGAACAATAAACACAAAGGCATCACCACTTTTATATGAAGGGAAGAAGTCCAAAAGAGGAGAGAGAATATGGCAGCCATGGATGGAGCTTGGACTGGCCATGAGAGAGGAGAGAGAGAGAAAAATCTGATTTTTCTTTCTAAGACCTCCTATTTATAGAAAAACTCAAAAAGTGCCTCGAACGGGCCCCGCCGGGTCCGAAAAAGTGGAATTCGCGCAGACGCACTCAAATGGCAAAACTCCGTGAACGAAAAAGATTCAAAATAAGATAATATGAATAATGGAAGAAACAGCATCGAAAACTGAGTCCCGAGCAGAGAGTTATGCCCAAAACAAGTTTGGCACAAACCGGGGCCAGAAACCTTGAAACTGGAAAACATTGTCCAGGAGGAAAATTCTAAGAGTCCACAACTCGACGAAATGTGAACATGAATCCCATACGACGATCCAGGCTCAAAATAAGGCATTTAACAATAACTTTCATTAATTGCACAATGACCCCTCTAAAAAGTGAAAACTGTAAAATTGCCCCAGAATGAAAATATCTTCCAAAAGATATTTTCTTAGATACCCCTGAAATAAAATATCTTCAAAAGATATTTATGAAAAATACCCCAAGAAAAGAAAAAGTTTCCAAAGAACTTTGCATTTATGCCCCTATGGACACCGGGAGCAACCAGAGTACTTTCTCACGAAAGTAAAAATACGTATCCCATAGAAATCATCGAGAATGAGGATACGCGAAGTCAGAAACCAACTCCGAACACAAGAAGTGTGGTTACGCAAACAGAGTGACAAACGAGGAAAAGACAAAATAGGAAAAAAGACAAAATAGGGAAAAGACAAAAAGTGAATAGTGTCAAAAAACGAAAAGTGCGGAACTGACTCGGTCCTCAAAGGAAGTTGTCAATCCACATAAAAGAGTCTCGAAAATCACTCCAGAGCACTCGAGACAACACTAATCGACAAGAAACCAAACTCAGAAGGGAAAATACAACGGAAAAAAAATTATCCGAAAAATCCGGGTCATTACAACCTTCCCACCTTAAAGGGATTTCATCCCTGAAATCTAACCTAATGAAACAGAAAGCTAAACCAGGATAACTACAGAGTACATCTCCGAGTATCCCTCACAACACGCTACACCAGCTACCTCGAAGCTGAAAGGAAAACACAAACCACTGTCAATTGCACCTGCGTACTCATGACAAGACAAACCCTCAAGGGAAAAGTAATCACATGGCCACATGACAAGTTTGAACTCACACAGAGAACCCAAGGTCAGACAAAAAAACAGAAAACAACAACCGTAAGCGTCCCTCCTGACAAACCATCATAAGGAACCAAAAACAACCACCAAAAGAACTCCAAGATAACCACATATCAAATCAGGGTACAGAATAAACACAACGTGGCAGTACGAATAGAGACCAGAACTAGCCCACGACGTACTCGAATGTGTGGTAGCAATGACAGTATCTAGTGCCCGCCCACACTTACTCGTCAGTAAGATAGCATCGACGGCAACTAGTACTCGCCTACAACACACAACTCGTACGGTAGCATGACAGTATAATGCACTAATTCATAACCTGCCCCCCACTAGGTCTACCTATGAAACCTCTCGATACAAATGACATCAATGTCAAAAATAATCATTGCCAAAAGCACTACGGAGACCAACATTTTGTGAGAGTTGAGATATGGTCCAAAGATGTTTAGCCAGACCATCCTGGCTAATCCCAAAACTATGACAACAATGCTATAGGTACCGCTATGCTTAAGGTCCCAAATCCTTAATACAGCAAAACCAACATCTCCAATGTCTCAAAATACCCCTATTAACAACATTAATCAGGAATCCAAAACCTGACAAGCAAATCAACGCCTACAGAAATCAAAACGAACCTCACTATCATGGATAACTAAATCCTCAACAGATCAACTACAAGACTACACCGTAATCAAACATCAGATCCGCATCCCTATCATGGATAACTAAATCCTCAAAATTCAAATCCACCAAGTGGCACATACATCAAAATGCTAACAACCAAGGTCACAAGATGAATCTCTCAAAACCATGCTTAGCAAGACCAAGCTAAATCAAAATTCTTCAATTTCTATCAATCCATAAACAACCACTGGAACTACGATTCCTCAAAACTACGCCTAGCCATAACTAGGACGAGAAAACTCCACAAATAGTCATATCGAACAGCGATCCTTTAAAACTCCTCCTAAGAGTTAACAACATCAAGATTTCCAAAACTGAAACAAGTCTCCAAAAGACGTTCTCAAAAGAGCATCGAGCTAACCTCTCGAATCAAACGAATCATCAATAGTATGGACACAAGCCCCCACAAAATGATCTCACACCATTCAACTCACTCTGAGCACCACAACTCTATTAACAACCACGGCAAAAACTCCCCAAGGAAAGACACGAAAGAAAGGGAGCTACCAGTTCTAAAAAGGACAACACCTCGACTCTGTCTCTGAAGCGAAAGACAACAAGGTCAAAGACTTCACCCCCTACATGGAAGTAAGCCGACCAAAATCTAATAAATCCTCACCAACGACTTAAGAAAACGATGGTGACCTTCACGGATCAGTCATCCCTAAAACTGTACACAACGTAATAAAGAGAAAAGACTCACTCCATGTGAAGTCCCTTACTCGAACCAACACAAAACCCTTGTAGAAACCCGCCTACACACTACGTGCGACCGAGGGAAACGAATGGGAAAACCAAACCTGGAAGTCATGCATATGACAGGGAGTGCAACTACCAGAAAGAAAATCTACTCACATAGATAAAAATCAAAGGTACATGCAACACGTCTCCACGTAAGCACAAAAGCATGTTACTAAAGCGCAATAACAACATGGCATTTCTAAGCATATAAAGAAGGCATGCTAATGCCACACAATAAGAAGGCAAATGTGGACACACTTCCACCTACTCATGCATCACAACATCATAAATCATACTACTAACATGGTAGTAAACGAAACTGCATAAGACAAAATGATGCAACAATGCACCCTATGGACATCGTGTCCTAGAGTGTCTAAGAAAAGAAAGGACAATTCCTAGTCATAAACTGTCTCCAAAACCAATGCGACAATAACCTGTCTCAAAGCAAACGTGAGCCCTTACCACAACGGTAAGACTCTAACAATCCATCTCAGAATCTAGAGGTGACACTAACAGTGCAGTGCTCTCACTACCCGTAATATCAATCAATCGACTTGATCCCAAAAGCGTCATCCCGCAAGAACTCCTCAAGGAAAATGGTAACTACAGCCATACCAATAACAACTAAATCAATCACCATGACTGATCGCCAAAACAACCATCATCATCACCGATCAAAGGATAATGCCTATCAAAACAAAACCAACATTGATTCCATCCAAACTGCACTTGTAACTAGCCAGTACGGTAGCATGAAAGTGCCATGCACCCGCCCACAAACGTACCCGCCCACGAAAATTGCAATCCCAGAGGAATTATCCTGATCAACCAAGGATCCTAAGAGGTCCATAACCTCATAATGGCCCAAAACCAACAAATCCACCACTACGGTAACACCAAATGACTCATCTCACAAGAGCCCAAACAAAAGGTGACCATCCACCAACCTCAAAACCAATGCTAGGTCGACAACAACCTACATCACGACGAGACTATGACTACAATCACCATCAACCTCAACTTGTGCTTCAATGACCAATCCCGTGTCATGCCAAGTATGCAACATAATTATGCATATACAATTCTAATCTAGCATACGTCACATGTAATGCTCTTTACATTAGAATAAAACAATGTTAAACAAACGACATACAACATGTAGCACGTAAACACATAAACATGTTATCAACAAAAACATGTTATCATAAAGCATATAAATAGATAGAGCATGGCAACAGAAGCATGATATGCACCCAAAACCCGTCGTCCAAAGGTTTTCGAACCTAAGAGCTCTGATACCACTTGTGACGGCCCAAGTTTTTCAACCCGGTGCGTTAGTGATGAACCGAAAGATGATCCGATAACGGATCCGAAATGCGGAAGCAAAAGACAAACAACGGTCTTTAGAGATACAACATGACTCTAAGACACCATTGTGACCCTCAACGAGGTCACGGGACCCAAAGGAATCAAATACAGAAACAACATTTCAAAAACGGACAAGAATGCACCTAGGGGCAAAATCATCATTTCCAGCCTAAAAGTAGGTGCCACTGAGCACACCATTGGAAAGACAACGAAAAATCAATGAACTTAGACTCAAAAATTTCTTGATTCGGAGTCCGGATGAAGAAGATATGGCGGAAGAAGAAGGGGCAAAACGGTAAAAAAGATGGCAACCAAGAACATCTAACCGGTTAGGAGACCTTCCTAACCGGTTAAGAAGCCAAAAATCACGAGAAACACACTGCCTATGCACATGTAACCGGTTACGAAACCCCTCGTAACCGTTTACATGTGAAGGAGGCAGAATGGGCAGCCCAAAACACCTAGCAGCAGGGGTTTTTCCAGGAAAAATAGAAATTTGAGGGCCAAGATGACATTTTCGGGAAAAACTCAAAGAAGAAACCCCTCTCAAAATCAAGTTTTCACATTTTCTATTCAACCATGTGAAGAACGGAATTTATTTCCCAAAGTAAATTCCCAAAATACTCTTAGGTCAGAAAATGCAATAAAAGTATAAAATGAGTCCGAATGAGGCTCATTTCACCAAAGAAGAAGCTTTGCCCGGAAACGACCATGCACGCAAACGTAACTTACCTAGTAAGATGTGCTACAATGGTCCATGGCCCAAAAATATGGCCAATGCAAAATATGACCCCCCCCCCCCCACCCCTAACGGCCAAAATGCCAAAAATGAAGTTTGGAACGAAAACTTGGAATTCAAAACTATGAAATGGTTTCAAAATGCCGCTTGGCCCTTGGCCACACTTCATACATGGTAAATGAATGCTAATGGAAGAATCAAAATGGAATTCCCACACCCAATGCAAACATGGTGAATCAAAAAATCAATATTTTACAATACTTTCATAATATTCCATGAAATCAAAATTTACATAGGATACAATTTGCATGTCATTGGCCTCCGGCCTCATCTCATACATATCAAATACATCATAAAGAGTGTACTCATGTACACATTATATATAAGGAATCAAATGTACACATGTTGACATATAAGACTACAATTGGCATTCCAAGCCAACCTTCACAAAAGTGGAAGTCTCCAAGTCCACAAACCATCCAAGCATAATGAAGACCTCAACTTTGATTCTCGTACCTGAAATATACCCCAGTATCGTAGGGGTGAGTAACATAAAGCTACTCCTAGGAAATAAGCATGCATCGACCTATGTTTTACAAGTTGTATGATTTAATCATTGTGGTTCATTCCACCTAACGTCTATGTCAAAGGTGAGACTCAAGGAGCATCCTAGCTACCTAAGATCATTTATAGCATCAATCACCTCATTCATGCAATTTTAGCAACATAGGTTCATGCTTACACAAAGCAACAACATAGGAGCATGCTTACACAAAGCAACAACATATAGATTCTCAAGGTTATCAACTTGAAGTCTAAAATCCAACATCAACTAAATATAACAATTTAGCATAATTAGAATATCTAATACCACACATCAAGACATAGATTCTCTAGGTTATCAACTAGAAATCTAAAAGTGTGAAATCAACTAAATATATCAATTTAGTATGGATGTACTTAACAACATCAAAATCGCCAATAGCCAAAACCACAAGTTAACAAGGTAAACATGATTGTCAACTTGGAATTGAATGCGAAAATAAACAGTGGAATACTTGGACATCACGCTCGGAATTCGGCCGAGACCTCAATGGTTATTTCGGGCACTAACCCGCAGGGAAGACCACCCTAAGTGCGCACTATCTCAATGACTTAGAGGACTCACATCCCCGTACTAGAGCCAAACCCTAGCCATCTTAACTCAATAATGTTCCAAGATTCCAAAATAAGCCAAATAAGTTCATAACTTATACATATTACTATTACATAGTAACAAGTTAGCAATATAACTCTCAATTGTGCATAATAAGCATTTCATATCCATAATGCTACGAAATCACAAGCCAATAATATATTCATATTAGAAACATACTCTCATGAATATAAACTTAACAACAATGCTCTTCAATGCATATAACACAATCTAGTGAATACATCACAAGTCTAAATCCATGCTCTTAAAATAGAAACAACTTCTAAAACATGATTAGATCCATGGAAACACAAGATAGAATTTAATTACATCAAAATAAATAAACTCTCTAGATTTCAAATCATTTCCAATTGGCCCCAATTTAATATATGTTAGTAGACATCTCAAGGTCATTACATATATTCACACACAAGCTTAATTAGGCCCATGAAATCACCAAAATAGATTTTAATTAATTTCCTTAATTAAAGTCTCTAGATTTCCAAACTCAACCAAATGCTCTCAAATTAAAGTATGTTAACAAACATGCCAAAACTTAATTTAGAAGCATAATACAACTCAATTCCATGCAAGGTATGGCCATAAACTTAAATATTTCACAAAAGATAAATTTTAATTAAAAAGAGTAATTCTTATTTAATTAATCCAAATTTAATATACGTTAACCAACATGTTAAAACAAGATTTTCTACCATGCCACAATTCAAATCAAAGTCATATGTCATCATGAATTTAAAATCTTATACAAAGAATTAAAAATTATCAACTTTCTAGATTTGATACAAGGCACATATATAAGTTGTATAATCATGCTAAACACTAAATACAACACACACAAAAGCCTAAACCATTCCCTACCTCCATTTGAGATGAAATCTCAAATCCCCACCAAAATAAATCGGCTACGAATCCGAAGAAACTCATAGGTTTTGTCGGGGACTGTAATGACCCTGTCTTTTTCCTCCTTTTCCATTTTCAGTGATTTTCTTTTTCCAGTTTTTTTTTTTTTCTTATTTCGTCCTTTACTCGTTTATCATTTTTCCCTGCTTAACCTCACTTCGGGTGTTCGGATTTGATTCCGGTTTTGCATGCATTCATGATACTTGATTTTCATGACATCGGTATTTTCACTTTTGTTGAAAAGCATGCTAGTTGCTTTCATTTTTCATAAAGGGCATGAATGCTTCCTTTACTGTAATTATACATAACTTTTGGAATTTTAGTGTAATTATGCAAAATTATTATTTTTCGTTTGAGGGACCTTTTTGCAATTTATTTTAGAAGATATTTTGAAAAAGGACCATTTTGCAATTTTTAGAAAGTGTGACAAGTGTCACACTCTCATGGAGCCATTTGTTGGCATTTAGGTGAAGAGACTTGGCACCATGATCTTTTGACATTTGGTGGGTGGAGATTCATCCATGTGTTGGCCTTAGATTGGTGCACATGTAACCATTGGATTGTTGACAAGTGTAAGCTTAGGATTAAGTCTTGGAAGAGGCATTGGATTAGTGACAAGTGTAAGGCCATGATCTAGTCTTGCATTGTGTGCGTGTGAGAGGTAGTGTAAGAGCACATAGTGAGTGGAGGATCTCTAGCCCTTCCACTCACCATTTTTCACTTATCCTCTTCATTTTCCTTAGTTCTTCAAAGTTCTAACCTAGCCACCATTGGAGAAAAGCTTGGTTAATAACTTTCTTCTTCAATTTTGGTGCCCTTCCATTCATCTTAGACTAAGAACCTTAACTAGTAAAAGTTTCCTCTCATTCTCCTCTTCATTAACCCTAAGCTTGTTTTCCATTTAGTGCTTGGTTGCTTGGATTATAGAGATACAATTCTCTATTGAGGTAGGGGTGGTAGTATGTTTATTTTCTAAGTGTTTTGAAATCCTTTGGGGTTTAATATATATTGTATACATGCTTTTAGAATTGTAGTATTGCATACTATAGGAAATCCTTATGATTGACTTAGGATTTCATTGATCAAGCATGTATGTTGTGTATATATCTTGAGTAGGATTGTTGAAGTTGTATAGAATTCTTAATGATTTGAATTACTATGCTATTGTGATGGAAATCCTACATTCTAGTGTATTACTATTGATAATCATGGTTGTTTTAGAATCTATTTGCTAAAATGCAAACATTTAGTATATATGGCATATTGTTGAGGCATGCTTAAATTGATAAGTTAATGATATTGTTTTGTGCATAATATCATGTTAAGAACTTGTCATCTATCATGTCATTCTAGACTTGGAACCCTAAGACATAGTTTGTATGGTTTCAAAGTACTTGTGCGTGGAAGGTGGTTTATTTGCCTTGTTATTTATATATAAGTTTTGAACTTGATATATACTTTGGATTCTCTTGGGACATGGTTATTAGTAACATGGCTAGAGTTTGGCTCTAGTGCGGGAGGTATGAGTTCTCCCTAATCGAGATAATTCGCACTTAGGGTGGTCTTTTCTTCGGGTTAATGCCCGGAATAACCATTGAGGTCTCGGCAGAATTCCGAGCTTAGGTGTCCAAGGATTCTACTTTTTTTTTGATTTCGCATTCATTTCCAAGTTGACAATCAATGCTAAGATGATCCCTTAGAACACCTTGAACATAGACGTTAAGTGGAATGCTCCCTTGTATCCGTCTATATTAATCTTGCAATGATATTGAAACTTTAGGGTATACGCATGTAACACCCCCTCATTTTCCACGCATAAGTTGATCAGGCTTATACACGAAAAACGAGGGATATCAAAAACAATTGGCAATATACAAGCATGGAATACAAAATGATGATAATAAAAGAATTTAGACAGGAAAGGAACACTAAATAATACAACATCCATCCATCCTTTATTTAATACAGTACTCCATTACAACTTGGAAATCTTATGTCAAGGATCCCTAAATAACCCTGAGAGTTCAACGTCAAAAGTAAATAAAAACTGAAACTGAAGTAATACATAAAACTTCTACCCTGAACTGGATCGTAAGAGTAGATGAGTTCGGATGGTGGTCCCTCACTGCTAACCTCAACCTTGGAACGGGTACTGACCGTATCCTGAAATAGCAACAATGGTGGGTCAACCCCACGAGCAAGTCCTCTCTACTATGACCCAAATCAGAGAATCAAATAAATTAATCATTATGAATCGGATGAGTACTATATCTGTATATATCCTAAGGGAACTATCCAATGTATAACAAGACCTCAACCAGAATAGACGGTGATCACTTAGACTCACACGAGGTGGTTAAGTGTCTCCTACATGGTGCACGGTACTGACAACACAGACTATAAGTCCTACACAGTGGTAACACATCTCAAGGTATTAATGAATATGCTGAGCATATCACTTAGGCAACACATGCCAATAATAGTAAACCACATACCCCGACAGCCACACATCTGTCTATGGCAACGAATGCATAAGGTATAAATGAGTCTCAACTTATTAGTTGGCTCACATGGTTCTATAGGGCAACACATCCATATAATATAAATGCGACATAATTAAAACAGTCCATTTATTCTCTGAAATGCACACAGCATAATAATCATGGTTTATATATGATTAACAGTATAAACATCCCATAATATAAAATGGATAATTTATATGACTAAAACCATGGCATTATTTAATTTCAAAGCAATGATTAATACCATTTAATAAAATAATAACACCATCTATATTTAACAATGTCGTTAAATAAATCACATTAATATCCGTACTGTAAACGAGCCAATAAATGCTTCGAAAAGATTAATCGGCCATAAGAATAATTAACGGGAATTAAAATAATAATTTCGTGGCCCGTTAAACCCATAAATACCAACACAGTACCTAAAAATTCAAGTTTAAGGTTCTAGAATTTACAAAACAGGCCCTAGGGGTATTCTGGTAATTTCCAGCAGCTGACAGGGCCCTTCACGCGCCCCCACGCGCCGCCCTAAGCTTCCTCACGCGCAGCCCTATGTTTTCCACACTCACACGCGCCTCCACGTGCGTGTGGCATCATCCACGCGCGCGTAATAGTCACTTGCTGACGCGGCGACTCCTGGTTCGCTCCTGCATCTGCTTCCTATAGGCGCGTCACACTGGATTATCTCACCCTATCTTCCCTCTATCCAACGCTCACAGATCCGGGTGTACCGCGGTAACATGGACCGCGGTGCACCGGATCAATCGCTCCTGTTAATGGCCCAGATGCGCGCGCATACCCTCCTATGGTGCGCTGCATCACACCGGATCACTCCTGTCATCTCCCCCATTGCTGGCGACCGGAAAACTCGCCGGAAGGTCGCCGAAAATTGCAGAAAAGCCCTGGAAAAATCTAGAAAATTCTAGAAAAATCCCTAAAGCCTTATTTAATTATTTTCAGCCATTATTAATTTCATAGGATATTAAATAAATATATACCATCCTATATAATTAAAATTTCATTAATTTAATAAACTAAAATTAATAATTTATTAACCTCTTAACATGGTCTCTATGCATAAAAATAAACTAAGCAATTAATTTATTAATTCAAAGGGGAAAAGTAGATAATAACTTGCCTTTTTGGATTTTAAATAAATCCGCCGGTTGCGCGTAGTCGAGTAAATTTCTCCTACACCGGTCCAAGCTCCTTTCTTTCTCTCTCTTCCTTTCCACACTTTTACAATGGCTCACAAAAAAATATAACTTTTTCTAACTCCCTTCCATTCCTTCTAAGGTAGGCTAGCTAATTTATATACAATTTATATAATATAAATATTACAAATATCTAATTTTGCATTTAACTAACCACATTCCCAACCATATGGCTTCAAGTCTTACCCATAAACATTAATGAAATCCTATCCTAATCTCTAATTTCATCATGACTTGTGATTTAATACTATTACTATTATTATAAATATTATTATTATTATTATTATTATTATTATTAATAAACTATTATAATTATTATTATTATTATATTATTATAATTATTAACCTATTATAATTATTATTTTTATTATTACATAAGAATACATTATATCATCATAATACTTTATAACACAAATATAATACTTTAATTAACTAATAATGCTTAATTAAACATAATCAACAAATAAAATTATTAATAATAATACATGCACCATTGAATGAACTCAATATAAGAATGGTAAAGAAATCTACACATTAATTAATTCAAATAAACTAAACTCTTTAATAAAATACGGGGTATTACAACGCATATGCTTCTCCTACGAGTAACTGGATTACTCACCCTAGTGGTTTGGGTTATTTTTCAGGAAAAGAGACCATGTTCTTGGATGCTCATCATCCTTAGAAGATTTTGAGTTATTTGGATGTATGGTATTGTAGAAGCTAAGATGGCTTCCTTGATGTGTAATGTATATCTAAGAACACTTGAAGATGTCTATTTTGTAAGCATAACATGAGGCCAAGTGCCATGTACATTTATATCACATGTATGCTAGTTTAATCCCATAGTTGTCTTATGAAATGAGGAGAATTCGAGGCTTGAAAGGTTGTATTTTGTATATGACATGTTATATGATCATGAGCTATTGGAACATGTGTATTTACTCATTTTACATATGTGTGCATGTTCACTTTGGCACACAACACCATTCTTGAAGAAATGAACACTTAGAGTAGCATTCATTTACATATTTTTGCTAAATGAGACCTCAAGGGCATTTTTGGTATTTCACTTGAAAAACAAATTTTGGTCTTGACATGGTTGACCAGAAAACATGATTTTAAGGGGGGTTACTTCACAACTTTTTTCCAAAAAGGTCCTAGAAAGTCCTCAAAATGGCATTTCAAGGTTGAATTTTAGGTGCAGCTACAGGAGTTCGAGCGCTCCAAATGGGAGTTCGAGCGCTCGAAGTTTTGGGCAGAAAGTTTTGGCCTCGGGCAGGTACGGTTCGAGTGCTCAAAGTCCTAAGTTCAAGCGCTCGAAGTACTGTTCATAGAGTGTTTTTGTGTCTTGGTTCAGCACTGCACCTCCAACTTCAAATTGTCATATATTCCTTGTTTTAACTCCAAATTGGTCCGTTCTTGAGTCTAAATTGACCACATCGAAATAAGCTTTCCAATGGTACCAATTAGAGTTTCAGATTCATTTGGTAGCTTAAGTTATTCCAGTTTTAGTGGAGGGGTGTCAGTTTTGGCTCGAACTGGGATAGGGCTTTTCTTCCTTCGACTTCAAGACTTGATATCTTTGCCGTCCGGACTCCGAATCAAGTGATTCTTGAGTCTAAATTCATTTATTTTTCATTTTATTTCCAACGGTGTGCTTGGTAGTACTCACTTTTAGGATGGAAATGACCATTTTACCCTTGGGTTCCTTTTGTCCATTTTTGAGATCTTGTTTCCACATTTGTTTTCTTTGGGTTCCATGATCTCATTAAGGGTCACTTTGGTGTCCTAGAAACATGTTGTGTCCCTAGGGATGTCATTTTATCTTTTGCGTCCGCAATTCGGATCCGTTATCGTGTCATCTTTCAGTTCATCACTAACGCACCGGGTTCAAAAACCTTGGGCCGTCACAAGTGGTATCAGAGCTCCTAGGTTTGAACACCTTAGGATGACAGGTTTTGGGTGCATATCATGCTTTTGTTGATGTACTTTGATGCATTCACATGCTTTTGATAACATGTTTTGACTTTATAACATGTTTAGATGTTTCGTGATAACATGCTTAGTAGTATGACATGTCTTTATGCTTATATGCCTAAGTGGTTAAGAGTGCCTTTGTTTGACATGTATGCTTATCTATTTAAGTGCTTAACTATTTAAGAAGCTTTTGTAAATTGCTTTAGTATGACAGTATGTTGTAAACCTAGTCTTGCTTCTTGCTTCATTGCATTCATAGTATTAGTTGCATTTAGTCATAATGACTTGTGTTATTGTTGGCTTCCTTTCTTTTACACATTTAGAATCATGGTTGTCACGCGTGGAGAGTCTTTACGTCAGGGCATTGAGGAGCAGGTGGCTGACACAGAGTTCACGAGGGGTCCGGGGAGGCCCACGATTCCAGTTCGTGGCACGGATGCTGATCCGCCGCAGGCACAGACTTACGAGGAGCGAGTAGCTCAGGGTATCACTCAGGGAATTGCTGAATCCCTACAGGAGATGATACTCAGACAGGTGGCAGGGATACAGATTCCAGCACCGGCACCGGCACCGATTGTCAATAAGGCGCTAGGGTACTTTATGCAACTTCAGAGGGTCAAAATTGATCCATTTGCAGGAAGTTCAGATCCGTTGGTCTGAGAAGCTTGGTTGGACCTTATGGTTCCCAAGTTAGACAGTATGGCAGTACCCACAGACAAGTTGAGGATTTCTTTGACTGCTTCTTTATTCATGGGAAGATGCAGATATCTGGTGGAGGTCTATGACCAATGTCCACAATGTTGAGTTAATGACTTAGAATGAGTTCAGGGGTTTGTTCTTTGAGTGCTTCTTTCCTAGGGCTATGAGGCGGGAGATGAGGACACAGTTCATAAGTCTTTATCAGGGCACTATGAGTGTCATTGAGTATAAGACACAATTTACTTCTCTCTCTCGTTATGCCGAGGATATGGTAGCAACAGACGAGGCCAGGGCAATGAAGTTTCAAGATGGGCTACATCTTGACATCAGGCCACGGGTCTCCATTCATGATTTGAGGACCTACAGGGAGGTGGTTTAGAGGGCTATGTTAGCTGAAGCAGAGGAACGGGATCAGTTATGGATCAGGAGCTCACGCAAGCAGCCTCGTGGAGATAATCCATCATCTTCCGGGAGTCAATGGAAGAAGGCTAAGGCGGGGAACAGTACTCACTCACAGGGGGCATCACAGCAGAATCGTTCTGCACCCATAGTTCCTGTATCTTCGGGATCAACCCAAGGAGTGGTTTGTTACCATTGTCAGCAGTCGGGGCATATCAAGCCTCGTTGCCCACAGCTTCGGGCACAGGCCAGTCAGACTTCAGTTTCTACAAAGATAGGGCAGGGACCTTGCTTCTATTGCAAGCGGCCAGGTCATCTCAGGAAGGATTGTCCAAAGTTCTTGAATAAGTCACGTGGTGGCACAGATTCACAAACGGTACCGGCACAGTCTGCAGTGGTTCAGTCTGGTTTCAAAGTTCCTCAGGCACCACTGGCAGTGGCGTCAGCTGGCACTTATCCAGCCAGAGGTTCTACATCTACTGCTTCTACACATCAGTCAGGCTATCAGGGCAATTCACAACAGGGCTCAGGGACTCAGGGACGAGTCTACGCTCTTCCACAGACGGATGCTTCCGCAGGCACCTCTTCACTTCGAGGTATCTTTCCAGTTTTTAGTTCTTGGGCACGAGTTCTTGTTGATACGGGTGCATCACATTCTTTCATTTCTGCATCATTCGCACATTCATTGGGTCTGGAGGTCACACTTTGGGATAGTTTTCTCTGTGTTGACACACCAGTAGGGGGTCTAGTGTCTTTGGATCGTGTTTATCGAGGTTGTGCTATTGAGATAGCTGGACGGACTTTAGAGTTCAATTTTGTTGTTCTTAACATGACGGGTTTTGACGTCATTCTTGGGATGGATTGGTTGTCATTCTTCCGGGCTACAATTGATTGCTTCCGCGGGAGGGTGTCTATTTACACTCCCAAGGGAGATTGTTTCCATTTTGTGGGAGATCGGAGCAATTCCCACCCGGCAATGGTTTTCAGCATTGGTGACTAGAGTCACCACAGATCCTACTTAGCTAGTTTGCTAGTTGACGAGGATAGTAGTTTAGGCCGTGTTCTTCTGGCAGTTGTTGAGGAGTTTGTTGATGTCTTTCCAGAGGAACTGACAGAGTTACCTCCTTTAAGGGAAGTGGTTTTTGCCATTAATGTCATTCCCGGCACGGCACCCATCTCTATGGCACCGTACCGTATGGCACCGGCAGAGCCTGATGAGTTGAAGGGTCAGTTGGATGATTTGAAAGCTAAGGGCTTTATTTGTCCTAGTGCTTCACCATGGGGAGCACCGGTTCTTTTTGCGAAGAAGAAGGATGGGTCTTTGAGACTTTGCATTGATTATCGCAAGTTGAATCAAGCTACGATCAAGAACAGGTATCCTTTGCCTAGGATCGATGACTTGTTTGATCAGTTGAAGGGAGCGACATGCTTTTCAAAGATTGATTTGAGGTCGGGCTACTATCAGTTATGGGTTAAGGATGAGGATATATCCAAGACTGCTTTTCGTACACGGTATGGCCATTATGAGTTTCTGGTGATGCCATTTGGTTTGACCAATGCTCCAGCAGCTTTCATGGACTTGATGAACCGTGTATTCAGTGACTATCTTGATAAGTTTATGGTGGTGTTCGTTGCTGACATTCTCGTGTACTCAGCTTCAAGGGAAGAGCATGAGTATCACTTGAGAGCAGTTTTGCAGATCCTTAGGGATAACCAATTGTATGCCAAGTTCAAGAAATGCGAATTTTGGGTACCGGAGGTGAAGTTCCTTGGACACGTCGTGTCAGGGGGCGGTGTTGCTGTGGATCCGTCAAAGATTGAGTCTGTAATGGATTGGGAGCAGCCGAAAATAGTGTTTGAGATTCGGAGCTTTCTTGGCCTAGCCGGCTATTACAGGAGATTTGTTCAGGATTTCTCTCGTCTAGCGGCACCAATGACTCGACTTACTCACAAGGGAGTCAAGTTCATATGGAATGAGGCTTGTGATTTTGCTTTTCAGGAGTTAAAGGTCAGGTTGACATCAGCTCCAGTTTTGATCATACCTGAACATGGTTTGGGTTATGCAATCTATTGTGATGCTTCACGGGAAGGTTTGGGTTGTGTTCTAATGCAGACTGAACGGGTGGTAGCTTATGGGTCTCGACAGTTGAAGACTCACGAGTTGAACTATCCGACACATGATTTGGAGTTGGCAACAGTTATCTTTGCCCTTAAGGGGTGGAGACACTATTTGTATGGGGAGAAGTTCGAAGTTTTCTTAGATCACAAGAGTCTCAAATATCTCTTCTCTCAGAAGGATTTGAATTTCAGACAGCGCAGATGGGTTGAGTTCATGGAGGACTATTATTTTTTGTTGCAATATCATCCAGGGAAAGCCAATGTGGTGGCTGATGCATTGAGTAGGAAGTCACGAGGTACTGTAGCTAGCATTTCCATTCACAGATGGAAGATGCTAGAAGAGCTTGTAGATGTTGGTTTGTAGTTGTATGAGGATGTTTCACCGGCTATTTTATTTAGCTTTGTGGCTCAACCGGCTCTTGTTGGCAGAGTTATTGAGGCACATTAGGAGGATGGGGAGATGAAGTCCATCTACGATCAGATTTCAGGCGGCGGGAATGTAGAGGGTTGGACCTTGCATTCAGACAGTGGTCTCAGGTACAGGGGGAGGATGTTTGTCCCTTTCTCTTGTCGTGATGATGTTCTTCGGGATTTTCACCATTCTCGACTCGCAATTCATCCAGGTGGTACGAAGATGTATCACAATTTGCGGAGACAGTTTTGGTGGAAGGGTATGAAACGGGACGTTTCTCAGTTCGTGGCTAAATGCCTTACTTGTCAGCAAGTGAAGGCAGAGCATCAGAGACCGGCAGGTTTGTTGCAACCACTACCAGTGGCAGAGTGGAAGTGGGAGCACATCACTATGGATTTCGTGACGGGACTTCCGAGATCCAAGGCAGGGAATGATGTCGTTTGGGTCATTGTTGATAGATTGACTAAGACGGCTCACTTTCTGCCTATGGCAGTGATGGACGATGTAGAGAGACTTAGTGGACTGTATGTGGGGCAGATTGTCAGGCTTCACGGGGTTCCAGTATCCATTGTTTCGGATAGGGATCCTAGGTTCACGTCTCACTTTTGGCAGAGTTTTCAAGAGGCTCTTGACACAGGGCTTCACTTTAGCACGGCATTCCATCCTTAGACTGATGGTCAGTCAAAGGGTACCATTCAGATATTAGAGGATATGCTATGGGCTTGCATTTTGGATTTTGGGGGTAGTTGGGAAGACTACTTACCGTTGGTTAAGTTTGCCTACAACAACAGTTACTAGACCAGTATTAGCATGGCACCTTTTTGAGGCGTTGTATGGCAGACTTTGTAGATCTCCAGTTTGTTGGACCGAGGTAGGTGATACAGTCGCCTTGGGTCCCGACATTATCATTGAGACTACAGAGAAGATCAAGTTGATTCGTCAACGGTTGGCTACAGCTCAGAGCTGACAGAAGAGTTATGCTGATAAGAGGAGGAGATCCTTGTCTTTTGAGGTAGGAGACCATGTCTTTCTCAAGATTTCTCCATGGAAGGGACTTCTGAGATTTAAACAGACAGACAAGTTGTCTCCTAGGTTCATTGGGCCATTTCAGATTTTGGAGCACGTCAGTGAAGTTGCTTATTGTTTGGCATTACCGCCAGACCTGGATAGAGTTCACGACGTCTTTCATGTATCTATGTTGAAGAAGTATGAGCCGGATCCATCGCCTGTTTTACGGTGGACTGATGTTGTTGTTGATGAGGATGTGACCTACGAGGAGGGTCCAGTCCAGATTCTTGATTCACGGGAGCAGGTTTTGAGGACCAAGACCATTCCATTGGTTAAAGTTTTGTGGAGACATCATGGTGTTGAGGAGGCTACCAGGGAGCTCAAGCAGGAGGTTCGCTCTCGGTATCCCTATTTGTTCTCTCTTTCAGGTACGACTCGATTTCGAGGACGAAATCCATTTAAGGAGGGTAGGTTGTAATGACCCGGTCTTTTTCCTCCTTTTCCATTTTCAGTGATTTTCATTTTCCAGTTTTTTTTTTTTTCTTATTTCGTCCTTTACTCATTTATCGTTTTTCCTCGCTTAACCTCACTTTGGGTGTTCGGATTTGATTCCAGTTTTGCATGCATTCATGATACTTGATTTTCATGACATCGGTATTTTCACTTTTGTTGAAAAGCATGCTAGTTGCTTTAATTTTTCATAAAGGGCACGAATGCTTCCTTTATTGTAATTATACATAACTTTTGGGATTTTAGTGTAATTATGCAAAATTATTATTTTTCATTTGAGGGACCTTTTTGCAATTTATTTTAGAAGATATTTTGAAAAAGGACCATTTTGCAATTTTTAGAAAGTGTGACAGGTGTCACACTCTCATGGAGCCATTTGTTGGCATTTAGGTGAAGAGACTTGGCACCATGATCTTTTGACATTTGGTGGGTGGAGATTCATCCATGTGTTGGCCTTAGATTGGTGCACATGTAACCATTGGATTGTTGACAAGTGTAAGCTTAGGATTAAGTCTTGGAAGAGGCATTGGATTAGTGACAAGTATAAGGCCATGATCTAGTCTTGCATTGTGTGCGTGTGAGAGGTAGTGTAAGAGCACATAGTGAGTGGAGGATGTCTAGCCCTTCCACTCACCATTTTTCACTTATCATCTTCATTTTCCTTAGTTCTTCAAAGTTCTAACCTAGCCACCATTGGAGAAAAGCATGGTTAATAACTTTCTTCTTCAATTTTGGTGCCCTTCCATTCATCTTAGACTAAGAACCTTAACTAGTAAAAGTTTCCTCTCATTCTCCTCTTCATTAACCCTAAACTTGTTTTCTATTTAGTGCTTGGTTGCTTGGATTATAGAGATACAATTCTCTATTGAGGTAGGGGTGGTAGTATGTTTATTTTCTAAGTGTTTTGAAATCCTTTGGGGTTTAATATATATTGTATACATGCTTTTAGAATTGTAGTATTGCATACTATAGGAAATCCTTATGATTGACTTAGGATTTCATTGATCAAGCATGTATGTTGTGTATATATCTTGAGTAGGATTGTTGAAGTTGTATAAAATTCTTAATGATTTGAATTACTATGCTATTGTGATGGAAATCCTACATTCTAGTGTATTACTATTGATAATCATGGTTGTTTTAGAAGCTATTTGCTAAAATACAAACATTTAGTATATATGGCTTATTGTTGAGGCATGCTTAAATTGATAAGTTAATGATATTGTTTTGCGCATAATATCATGTTAAGAACTTGTCATCTATCATGTCATTCTAGACTTGGAACCCTAAGATATGGTTTGTATGGTTTCAAAGTACTTGTGCGTGGAAGGTGGTTTATATGCCTTGTTATCTATATATAAGTTTTGAACTTGATATATACTTTGGATTCTCTTGGGACATGGTTACTAGTAACATGGCTAGAGTTTGGCTCTAGTGCGGGAGGTATTAGTTCTCCCCAATCGAGATAATTCGCACTTAGGGTGGTCTTCTCTTCGGGTTAATGCCCGGAATAACCGTTGAGGTCTCGGCAGAATTCCGAGCTTAGGTGTCCAAGGATTCTACTTTTTTTTTTATTTCGCATTCATTTCCAAGTTGACAATCAATGCTATTTGTAACTTGTAAATTTTGTTATATGCGGTTTGATGTTTCTAAGTACATCCATTTTGATATTGTGTTGCTAATAAACATTTAAGTTAGCTTAAGATGATCCCTTAGAACACCTTAAACATAGAGGTTAAGTGGAATGCTCCCTTGTATCCGTCTATATTAATCTTGCAATGATATTGAAACTTTAGGGTATACGCATATGCTTCTCCTACGAGTAACTGGATTACTCACCCTAGTGGTTTGGGTTATTTTTCAGGAAAAGAGACCATGTTCTTGGATGCTCATCATCCTTAGAAGATTTTGAGTTATTTGAAGCATTTTTGTATCTTGACATGCACTTGTTTAGCATGCCTTCCCTTTTGGATGTTATTTTTGTATACCATGGATGTATGGTATTGTAGAAGCTAAGATGGCTTCCTTGATGTGTAATGTATATCTAAGAACACTTGAAGATGTCTATTTTGTAAGCATAACATGAGGCCAAGTGCCATGTACATTTATATCACATGTATGCTAGTTTAATCCCATAGTTGTCTTATGAAATGAGGAGAATTCGAGGCTTGAAAGGTTGTATTTTGTATAAGACATGTTATATGATCATGAGCTATTGGAACATATGTATTTACTCATTTTACATATGTGTGCATGTTCACTTTGGCACACAACACCATTCTTGAAGAAATGAACACTTAGAGTAGCATTCATTTACATATTTTTGCTAAATGAGACCTCAAGGGCATTTTTGGTATTTCACTTAAAAAAAAAATGTTGGTCTTGACATGGTTGACCAGAAAACATGATTTTAAGAGGGGTTACTTCACAACTTTTTTCCAAAAAGGTCCTAGAAAGTCCTCAAAATGGCATTTCAAGGTTGCATTTTAGGTGCAGCTACAGGAGTTCGAGCGCTCTAAATGGGAGTTCGAGCGCTCGAAGTTTGAGCAGAAAGTTTTGGCCTCGGGTAGGTACTGTTCGAGTGCTCAAAGTCCTAAGTTCGAGCGCTCAAAGTACTGTTCACAGAGTGTTTTTGTGTCTTGGTTTAGCACTGCACCTCCAACTTCAAATTGTCATATCTTCCTCGTTTTAACTCCAAATTAGTCCGTTCTTGAGTCTAAATTGACCACATCGAAATAAGCTTTCCAATTGTACCAATTAGAGTTTCATATTCATTTGATAGCTTAAGTTATTCCAGTTTTAGTGGAGGGGTGTCAGTTTTTGGCTCGAACTGGGATAGGGCTTTTCTTCCTTCGACTTCAAGACTTGATATCTTTGCCGTCCGGACTCCGAATCAAGTGATTCTTGAGTCTAAATTCATTTATTTTTCATTGTCTTTCCAACGGTGTGCTTGGTAGTACTCACTTTTAGGATGGAAATGACCATTTTACCCTTGGGTTCCTTTTGTCCATTTTTGAGATCTTATTTCCGCATTTGTTTTCTTTGGGTTCCATGATCTCATTAAGGGTCTCTTTGGTGTCCTAGAAACATGTTGTGTCCCTAGGGATGTCATTTCATCTTTTGCTTCCGCAATTCGGATCCGTTATCGAGTCATCTTTCGGTTCATCACTGACGCACCTGTTTGAAAAACCTTGGGCCGTCACAGGGACAACACCACGAACATGAATCCCAATGAAGCCCCATCAAAAACACAACTTGACTTCAAACTGAAACTAAAGAAATGGCCAAAACGGGATTCAATCGGTTGGAATCGAAGGCCTCGCCGAGGAGAACAATAAGCACAAAGGCATCACCACTTTTTAATGAAGGGAAGAAGTCCAAAAGAGGAGAGAGAATATGGCAGCCATGGATGGAGCTTGGACTGGCCATGAGAGAGGAGAGAGAGAGAAAAATCTGATTTTTCTTTCTAAGACTTCCTATTTATAGAAAAACTCAAAAAGTGCCCCGAACGGGCCTCGCCGGGTCTGGAAAAGTGGAATTCATGCAGACGCGCTCAAATGGAAAAACTCTGTGAACAAAAAAGATTCAAAATAAGATAATATGAACAATGGAAGAAATGGCATCAAAAACTGAGTCCCGAGCAGAGAGTTATGCCCAAAACAAGTTTGGCGCAAATTGGGGCCAGAAACCCTGAAACTGGAAAACATTGTCCAGGAGGAAATTCTAAGAGTCCATGACTCGACAAAATGTGAAAATGAATCCCGTACGAGGATCCAGGCTTAAAACAAGGCATTGAACAATAACTTTCATTAATTGCACAATGACCCCTCCAAAAAGTGAAAACTACGAAATTGCCCCAGAATGAAAATATCTTCCAAAAGATATTTTCTTAGATACCCCTGAAATAAAATATTTATGAAAAACACCCCAAGAAAAGAAAAAGTTTCAAAAGAACTTTGCATTTATGCCCTTATGGACACCGGGAGCAACCAGAGTACTTTCTTACGAAAGTAAAGATACGTATCTCATAGAAATCATTGAGAATGAAGATACGCGAAGTCAGAGACCAACTTCGAACACAAGAAGTGTGGTTACGCAAACAGAGTGACAAACGAGGAAAAGACGAAATGGGGAAAAAGACAAAATAGGGAAAAGACAAAAAGTGAATAGTGTCAAAAAATGAAAAGTGCGGAACTGATTCGGTCCTCAAAGGAAGTTGTCAATCCACAGAAAAGAGTCTCAGAAATCACTCCAGAGCACTCGAGATGACACTAATCGACAAGAAACCAAACTCAGAAGGGAAAAGACAACGGAAAAAAATTTATCCAAAAAATTCGGGTTATTACACCACTGAACACGTACCAAAGGAATAACCTTATTACGAAGAATTTGATCGCTATGGCCGACAATACTGCATGATGGCTCCAAATAAGTTACATCTGGCTGCAACTCGATCTCCCCAACATCAATATGCTAATACCGATCCTCATCTCGCAGAAATTTTCGCAACATGGAAACATGAAACACGTTGTGTACGTGATCCAAATTATCCGAAAGTGCCAACCGATAAACGACAGCTCCAACTCAATCCGTAATCATAAATGGACCGACAAATTGCGGAGCCAACTTCCCTTTCTTCCCAAAGCGTATTACACCCTTCATATGAGCCACTTTGAGGAGAACCTGATCCCCAACCTGAAACTCCAAAGCACGAGTGCGACGATTCGCATAACTCTTCTGCTTACTCTGGGCAGTGCGCATGCGATCCCTAATAAGTGCAACCTTCTTAGAGGTATCCTTGATGAACTCAGGACCCAAAAATCTGCTCTCGCCAACTTCCATCCAACAAACAGGTGATCGACACGGTCGATCGTACAACGCCTCAAATGGTGCCATCCCAATAGTCTTCTGGAAATTATTGTTATAAGCAAACTCCACAAGCGGTAAGTAATCCTCCCAGTGGCCTTTGAAATCAAGAACACATGACCGAAGCATATCCTCCATAATCTGATTCACCCTCTCAGTCTGTCCATCAGTCTAAGGGTGATAAGCAATGCTAAGATGTAACTGTGTACCCAAAGCCTGCTGAAAACTCTTCTAGAATCCTTACACAAAACTCGAATCCCTGTCCGATATAATAGACAATGGGATGCCATGCAACTTCACAATCTCGATAATGTAAAGTTTCGCTAACTGCTTTGAAGTGAAGTCAGTGCGAATAGGTAAAAAAATGAGCTAATTTAGTCAATCTGTCCACGATGACCCAAATGGAATTGTGATCCTTGAAGGAATTTGGCAACCCTTCCACAAAATCCATTGAAATGCTCTCCCATTTCCACTCCGGTATCGGCAGTAGCTGTAGAGCTCCTAGCAGCCTCTGATGATCAATCTTGACCATCTGACAAGTACTACATTGAGAAACAAAAAGAGCAATGTCCTCTTCATACCTGCCCACCAAAACTGCCGCTTCATATCCTGATACATCTTATCGCCTCTTGGATGAACAGAAAACTCAGAGTAGTGAGTCTCAGTCATCACATCCTTCCTCAAATCATCAGCAGAAGGTATTACTAACCTTCCCTTGTACTTCAAGCCTCCATCAGCCCTAACATAGTAAAATGGGACCCCACCGAAAGCTATCCCTGCAACCTTGTCAATGCACTGCTGATCCGTGAGTTGTGCTTCCAACACCTTGCGAATGATAGAAGTTGTAACTACCATGCAAGCCATAAAAGCATCTGACAATTCATCCACCGTCTTCAAAGCATTCCACTCAATAGTGAACAGAGCAGAAAGACTACCAACAGGTCAGCGACTGAGTGCATCTGCCACCACATTCGCTTTCCCTGGATGATACTGTATAGAGAAGTGATAGTCTTTCACGAATTCCATCCACCTGCGTTGTCTCATATTCAACTCCCACTGAGTGAACAAATGCTGCAGACTCTTGTGGTCGCTAAATAATCTGAAGGACTCAACCAACAGATAATGCCTCCAAATGCATAAGGCAAAATCCATAGCTGCCAACTCCAAATCATGTGTTGGATAATTAAGCTCATGAGGCTTAAGCTTCCGAGACCCATACAAAATCGGTCGTTCCTCCTGCATCAAAACACATCCAAGACCTTGCAACGAAGCATCCGTGTAGACCAGATACTCTGTCCCGCTCTGTGGGGTAGACAAAACTGATGCAGAAGTCAACTTAGTCTTCAGCTCATTAAAAGCTTTCTGATAATGTTCATCCCACACGAACCGTACACCCTTCTTAGTCAGATAAGTGAGTGGTCCTGCTATCTTTGAGAACCCCTGGATAAACCTCCTGTAATATCCAGCCAGACTGAGGAAACTCCGAATCTCAGTAGGAGAAATAGGTTGTCCCCACTCAACCATTGCAGAAACCTTGGCTGGATCTACCGCTATTCCTTTTTCTGACACCACGTGACCCAGAAACTTCACCTCCCGCTGCCAAAATTCACACTTCTCGAACTTGGCATACAACTGGTGTTCAAGAAATGTCTGTAACAAAATCCGTAGATGTCTGGCATGATCGTCCTCTGACCTCGAGTAAATCAAAATTTCATCTATGAAGACAATGACAAATTAATCCAAATAAGCCGTGAAAACTCGGTTTATTAAATCCATGAAGACTGCTGGTGCATTAGTCAACCCAAACGGCATCACCCGAAACTCATGGGATCCATATCTAGTGAAAAACGCTGTCCTCAGAGCATCCTGCTCTCGAACTCGAAGTTGATGATACCCAGACCGCAGATCAATCTTCGAGAAATAGGTAGCTCCTTTTAACTGATCAAACAGATTATCAATCCTGGGCAAAGGATACTTGTTATGAATCATAACCGTGTTCAACTCCCGATAATCTATACACAGGCAGAGCGAACCATCATTCTTCTTAATAAATAACACTGGCGCTCCCCAGGGTAAAGTACTCCTATGGATAAAACCCTGACTGAGTAACTGCTGAATCTGATCCCTCAGCTCTCTCATCTCCACTGGCGCCATCCTGTACGGTGCCCTAGCAATAGGCGTAGTGCCTGGAGCTAAGTCAATCACAAAATTGATCTCACGATGAGGTGGCAACCTTGGAATCTCCTGAAAAACATCCGAAAAAGTCCTATACAATTGGTATACGATCCAATGACATAGTAACCTCCACCTCCGTTTCCTCCTCCACATGGAACAAATAAGTGATACCTCCACCACTAGGACGTGGCATAGCTACTACATACATAACCTAACCAGGTATGGCGAACAGAATAGACCTATCAAAACAATTAACTTAGGTATGGTAGTGAGATAACCAATCCATCCCATGCATCACATCATAAGTGTGCATGTCCAGGACCAAAAGACGGCTAGAAATCTGAGTCTGCCAATATCTAGTGTTAGGCAAATCACCCTCAAGTAAAATGACAATATCGCCTAAAGGTATAAAAACACCATAAGGTTTATCGCATACCTGTGTCACCAATTTAAACTATCCAAATCAACAATATTGAATACTTCGTAGAGCAAAACACATAACATATACAACATACTCTGAAATCTACTCATAGTTAGAACGTCATTCTATTTTGAGAATTCTTCATTTAATATCAAATTTATCATATTGATTTAAATAAGTTCTTTTATAACTCATTAGCAATCATCACGTCTCAACCCAACATACCAATTAGCAACTATCTGTTTGCCTATCAAAACCAAATCACTCCACAGTAATATTCCTTTATCATCTCATCATACACAATCCAATATAGGCTAAGAAACCATATGTGTATATATCTAAAAAATGCTATCACAAAACACAACAATGATAGCCAACCGCTAGTTCACTTTATTAAGAACTTTTCCAAACCATAAATTGTCAAACGAATAATCGTACAACATTCTTTAACATAATCCTAGTGCACATGATTAAATCTGTACTACACTTTTACTAATACCTCCTCTACTACAAGTACTTAAAAGTACTCTTAAAAGAACAGTCATCCTTGAACTCCGGTGCCCTCCATCTTGGATGCTCCGGTATCTCCTCCATCTTGATCTTCTTCAGGGTCTTCCTCTCCGCTTGGTTCAGCTTCGAGCACCACCGAAGTTATGTTAGGTCCACAATATGGTGGCCAATCCCGCACATAAGAAACCTTCCTTGGCTTGTACTCCGAAGCAACACCTATTGGAACCAATTCCTTGGTTTCCCATTCTGCCTTCTTGGTCGGCCTTTGCAGGGGAATCGTCGGAGTAACCTTTCTCTTCTTTTGGTCCCTCTTTGCTTTTATCGCGGACCACATCCTTCTCCTAGTGTCAAACATTCTGAAATTTTAGAATAAACTTGACATCAGTACTTTCTAAATGAACCGTAAAGGAATTTGACGAATCCTAAACTTAAGCTCTAATCAAGAGATAACGCTACACGGAAGACTTAATACGAAACACCCGAGAGACACTTGAACCTGGAGTGCTCTGATACCAACTGTGATACCCCTTAGATCTGAGACACGGGTTGATCAGGCCCAGGCCCAAACCCGAGGGAAATATCAAACAATTAATATTTATAACGAACACAGAATACAAATTGAATTAAAGAAATAAAAATAATACACTGAAAGAAACTAGAATAAAAATCCTCAAAATATAATTATTGAAATCCATTAATCCAAAACTCCAAAAGTTTACAACTCGGGAATCCATCCTATGGACCCCAAATAAAACCCTAAACTGAAACTGAAACAACTGAAATGAAACATAAAGTAAACATAGAGAGTAGTCCTACATAGTCGGAAGAATGAGTGTCTGTATCTACTCTGCATGATCAAACTCTAACCCTGGAACTGACGAGCACCTAAAAAATAAAAGAGTAGGTCAGGCCCACATGCAAGTCCTATTCTACTACAATCCAAACAGGAATCCGATACGCAGATACATCCTAGATAGACTCAACAATATCTAGAGTAGTCCATATATGTATATATTACACACTATAGGACGCTCACTAGTCCAATAGATCTGTCTCAGCCTGAGTAGAGATACAATGCAAATCGCACATAATGTGGTCATGTGTACCTAGACCTACCAGGGAATAGTAACTATTGTCCAACTATCCAAACTAGGCGATATACGCACCCTAACCATGATCCTGAGACTTAAGCTCATACCATGGCACCATATCATAAATATATAATGTCTATACTCCTAATACAAAATATCACCTATCTGTATAGTGGTCAGATACATGTATTACAAATCCATCCTGAAACCAAAGTAGGTCATTCAATAATTTTATTGATATGACACAAACATGAGTAGGACTTAGTGTTTCGAACTAATCCATCCCTTGAATAGGTAGGTCTTAGTGTTTTGAACTAAGCCACCCCTAATATGCCACCATCCCATACTGGTGCATAGACATCCATATAAGTAGGACTTAACTTTTATAGTTAATCCAACTTATTCCAAAATAGGTAGGAGTTAGTATTTTAACTAATCCTTCCCTAGTATGCCACCGTCCCATACCGGTGCACACCATCCTCCAAATAGCATAGTTTATAGAACCACACTATGTATTCAACAACCATACTCCACAATATGCATCAGTATAATTTAATACATATATATCAATATTAGGCAGTCATTATAGGGCCTAAAAATCATATTCCAATCCTTAAAAATGCTAACATAAGTCTAAGCATTTAAATCCTCTAAACCGTCCATAAATTGACATAATTAAAAACAAGTTAAATATCAATTTGTTCCAACATAAGCATGGTTAATTTCAAGTAATCCATGACACTTAGACCGTGCTTAAATATAATTAATAAATATTGCATCACATTTAAGCAATTATCCAAGTTCCAATGTGTAAACTGATTTACCATCAAAGTGCAACAAGTAGGATTTTCCTAATTTATACTGTCCAATCCCCAAATCCATTTATTAATTAATGTTTCCCTATGATACTATAGGTTTATTACAATCATAAACATCATTTAAAATAATTTAAACCAAGTATAAACACCCTGCACAATCCAAACACGGCCTAAAACCAACAATACGCAAAATTGGGCGTTTAAAACCAAAAATCCGAACTGAGCAAGCTAAGTTACAACTGAGCAGGCTAAGTTGCTAACTTAGTCGACTAAGTTGCTAACTTAGTCGGCTTAGTTTCCAACTGAGTCGGCTAAGTTACCAACTTAGTTGGCTCAGTCTACAACTGAGTCGGCTAAGTTGGTGCTGATGCCATCTTCTTCATCTGTTTCAGCCTCTGTAACCCTAAAACTTCATTGCTAAGGCCTCTAAGCTTCAACCTACATCCCATACGTCCATTCTAAATTATTTGAAGTGTTTTAACATGCAAAGATTTAAACTTAAACATCAATTATGCATCAAAACTTTCAGAATCATTCAAAATAAGAATTATGAAACTAAAATTATACACCCTCTTTTTTGGTCCCAATAAGCATGCATAATTGTTCAATTTTAGCATTAATTAAACCCCTGGAGTCTAGCTAGGCATGCACAGAACACAGATTAAAGGGAAAGAGAAGAATAGAAACTTGCCTTCAGTTTCAGATTTGAAACTCTAAACCAACGTCTCTGAAGTTTCCCATTCATATCCTACACTGATGTTCCACCCCTCTGGCGCTCTTGGTTCAACCCAGAAGCAACCCCGTTCCTTTCTCCTTGAACCTCTTTATAAAATACTCAAGCTCCCTCTCTGTTTCTCTGCCCTCACAACTCTCTGTATTCTCTCTATTACGTGAATAGGGTTTTACAAAACCCTTGGCAGACGAATACTTATGTATTTATAGGTTTTATTTGAAACCCTAAATTAAATCCTAAACCAACTACAAGTTGGCTCAAACCCAGACACGATGTATAACATAAAACCCTAATGATTAAACAGCTAAATTACATTTAAATCACAAAACCACATAAATAATTAAAAATGTTAGAATATAATTAAGTTAAATGAAAAACAAAATTCCACTTAAATAACCAATTAAAATAATTCACTTAAAACAATAATAATAAAATAAAACACAATTTAAATAGACAAGACAACCAAGCAAGCAACCAAAACACAAGCAATTAAACAATCTAATTAGTAAAAATGCACATAAATAATTAAAATAAATTCTAGAACTGTCCTTTTAAAATTAGGGGTATTACAGATGATGAAAACAAATTTAGAGAATTATACACCTGAGGATGAGAATAGTGATTCATTCTTTGATGATAAGAAGAAGATAAAACCAATCCTTGAGAATCTTCATTTCTTTGACGAGGAGGAGCATACTGACTTTGAAAATTTTTAGCTTGCAAAGGACTTGACTTTTCACACCACAACAAAACATAAGCATTTGAATGAGGGTGAGCAAATGTAGCATTGATTTTTTCATAGTGTTCATTAAGCACATGTCCATGAGGATAGTTGGAAGTAGTATGCAACACACTTTAACATAAGAATGATAAGGATGATGATTATTAAAAGAAGGTGATTGAGTTGCCGGTTTTTAACTCAATAGAAATTGATCAAGTCTTTTAATGAGAGTTTTGACCTCAGCTACAATCTCCATTAAACTTTCAATTTGACGCACTTTTAAATTTTTCTTTTTTTCATTAGAATCATTTTTTCAAAAATCTCCATTAGTGTGATATTTATGCAATGAATTTTCACTCATTTTTTCAAAAATGTGCCAAACATCATCTTCATGCTTCCTAAAATATGAACCTCTACATGATGTATCAACTATGTCCTTGTGACTGTTGGATAGGCTTTCATAGAAATATTGAACCACTTGCCATGGTGTGGACATTTCCTCAGTAAGTCATTCAATCTTTCTCAAGCCTCATGCAAAAGTTCTCCCTCCTCGTGAGAAAATTCTCTAATGGCGATTCTCATTGAATTGGTCAAACTTACGGGGTAAAATTTTTTCAAAAATTCATTTTTTTGTATCCAAGAAGTTATTGAATTTGCCCCCAAATTGTTGAACCAATGTTTTGCCTTATTTTTAAGAGTAAAGGGGAAGAGTAGTAACCTAAGAACTTCTTCCGGAACATTCATGTATTTCATGGTGGAGCATATTTCAAGGAATTCATCAAGATATTTATATGATTCCTCATCATTTAAGCTATAGAAAAGTGGACATATTTGAATAGTCTCAGGCTTAATATCATATTGATCGGCCCCAAAGTTAGGGAGCATGATACAAGTTGGTGCATGGTACTCATGGAAATTGTACTGATCACGAAAGATCATTGGAGGAATTGGAGCTTGAACTTCGGGAGGAAATTGGTTGAAAGGAGGATGTTCTATGAAATCTAGGTCCAAATAACCAAGATTACCCTCTAGATTTTCCATTGGAGTGGCTAAGATGAAGGGTGGGGAAAGGACCGCACAAAACTTCAAGCAACATAACAACAAAATCAATAAAAACAAGCACTCCTCCTTCGCAACACAAAACAATCAATGTGACGGCCCAAGTTTTTATAAACCTAGTGCATTAGTGATGAACAAAAGATGACCCAAAAATGGATCTGAAATACAGAAGCGAAAGGTGTGAAATGGCCTCTAGAGATGTACGTCATCCCTAAGGCACCAAAATGACTCTCCATGAATCCACGGGATTCAAATGAGTCAAGCAATGAAGTAGGAACCTCAAACCCGAAAAGAAATGAACCAAGGATAAAATGGTTATTTCAAACTGAAATAGGTGCCTCCGTGCACACCATTAGAAATACAACAAAAAATGAACGAAGTTAAACTCAAGAATCACCTCATTTTGTGTTTGGATGGAAAAGATATGAAAAATAGAATAAAATGGCATCCTCCGTTTAAAGGATAACAGACCATATCTCACTAAAACTACAATAACTCTCCCTATGGTTCAAGCTCTTGAATTTAGACTCAAGAATGACCTGATTTGGATCAGAAATGAAAGAGATATGACTCTTTGAAGTTGGTACAAGAAAACTGTCCAAGAAAACTGAAAAGGGAAAAGCTTTAGGGAGGATCAGCCGACCGACAGCAAGAACCAGCCGGCCGAAACTCATCCATCAGCTGACTAAACCCCAATCATCAACCGACAAAAATGACATTTTTTTTACAAAAAAGCCTACTAGAATTGGTCTAGAGCATGTGTCAGCCGGCTGATGACTCTCACCAGCCAACCAATGTAGTAGACAGCAGCAAAAGCTGCTGCTGCAATGCATACGAATGGTGTTCGGTCCAACCTTAATGCTATGCATAAATTCTAAATGATCCGAAACAAGTTTAAACACATTTCCTAGCCTCATTTAAGCGTAAACAACATGCTAAACTGAAGGGAAACTTAAAACTTACTCCCTTGCATGAATTTTACATAAAAATCCATAAATCATCCAAAAATAGTTCAAAACTCAGAACTTAAGAGTTTTATGAGATGTGAACATGGTCGCAAACGTAAAATGATAAGGTAGACATGCTACAATAGCCTACGTCCTCATTACAATCCATTTACAAAATTCGACATATCAACCTCAATTTTCACAAAATAGGCTATTATGGCCAAACTTGAGTTTTAAAAACATACTTGACAAATTGAAAGTTAATGGCCCTTGGCCTCATGATATACATATAAAATAAGCATCGTGAAGGGTACTTAGATACACATTACACATCAAGGAAGCCATCTTAGCATCTAAAATACCATACATTCATGGTATACAAAATATATCATCCAAAAATAAAGCATGCTAAACAAGTGCATGTCAATATACAAAAATGTTCCAAATTACTCATGTACCTCTAAGGATGATGAGCATCCGAGAATATAGTCTCCTTACCTATAAAATAACCCAAATAACTAGGGTGAGTAATCAAGTTATTCATAGGAAGAAGCATATGCATATACCCTAAAGTTTCAACATCATTGCAAGATTAATATAGACGAATACAGGGGATCATTCCACTTAACGTCTATGTTCAAGGTGTTCTAAAGGATCATCTTAAGCTAACTTAAATGATTCTTTAACAACATAATATCAACATCAATGTACTTAACAACATCAATTTGCCAATAACAGAAATTACAAGTTACAATTAAACATTAGTTGTCAACTTGGAATTGAATGCGAAATCAAATAGTGGAAAGCTTGGACATCAAATCCTGGAGTAAACCAAGACCTAAACGGTTATTCCAGGCTTTAACCCACTGGGAATACCACCCTAATGCGCACTATCTCAAATGGTGAGAACTCATACCTGCACTAGAGCCACACTCTAGCCATAAAAATCGTAACAATGTCCCAAGAGAATCCACAATCAAAATTAAGTTTAGGACTTATATACCATAATCATGGCATATAAACCACCTTCCATGCATAAGAAATTTGAAACCAAACAAATCATGTCTTAGGGTTCCAAGTCTAAAATGGCATAATAAATGACAAGTCCTCATTATGATATAATGTACTAAATATTATCACTAACTTATCAATTAAATCATGCATCAACAATAAGCTTAATATATTAAAACCAATTAACAAGAATATAGAATTATTATCACAACAAATATAGCAATTCAAGTCAATAAGAATTGTATATGACAGCAATAATTCTATACCATATAAATACATATCATACATGCTTAAATTAATGAATCATAAGTCACACGTGAGAATTTCCTAAAATATGCAAGACTACAATATTAAAAGCATGCACACAATATATATTAAACCCCAAATGATCACAAAACACTTAAAGCATAAACATACTACCACCCCTACCTCAATAGAGAATTGAATCTCTATAATCCAAAGCAACCAAGCTTAAAATGGAAAACAAAAACTAGGGTTTTGTAGAGGAGAGTGAGAGGAAACTTTTACTTTCCAAGGTTAAAGGTCTAAGGTGGGTGGAAGGAAGCCAAAATGAAACAATAAGCTCTAAACCAAGCTTTTCCTTCAATGGTGGCTAGGTTAGGGTTTTGAGAACAAAGGAAATGAAAGAGGTAAAGTGAAACGTGGTGAGTGGAGGATCTAGTATTCCTCCACTCACTATGTGCTCTTACACTACCTCTCACACACACATAATGCAAGACTTAATTTGGTGCCTACACTTGTCACCAATCCATGGCTTCTTCCTAAGCTTAATCCTAAGCCTACACTTGTCAACTATCCAAGCCAACAAGTGCACCAATCCTAGGCCAACAAGTGGGTGAATCTCCACCCTCCACATGTCACAAGATTAAGCATCCAAGTTTCTCCATCCCAATGCCAACAAGTGACTCCATGAGAATGTGACACTTGTCACACTTTCCAAAAATTGTAAAAATGTCCTTTCCCAAAATATCTTCCAAATTAAATTGCAAGATAGTCCCTAAGACGAAAATAATTACTTTGCTTAATGACACTAAAACCCCAAAGTCAAGAATGTTTCCAAAGAAACTATGCATCCATGCCCTTTACGAAAAAGGAAGTAACTAGAATGTATTTTCTACTAAAGTAAAAATACAATTGTCTTAGAATATAAATATCATGGATGCATGCAAATCCGGAACCAAATTATGCAAAGAAAAACAATAAATGGGAAAAAGATAAAATAGGAAAAAGGACGAAAAAAGAAATTACCGAAAAAAGAAAGGAATGAAAATAACCAGGCCATTACAACCTACCCTCCTTAAAATGATTTCATCCCCGAAATCGAGTCGTACCTGAAAGAGAGAATAAACTGGGATACCAAGAGCAAACCTCCTGTTCGAGCTCCCAGGTAGCCTTCTCAATGCCGTAATGTCTCCACAAGACCTTAACTAATGGATTAGTCTTGGTCCGTAAGACCTGCTCCTGTGAATCAAGAATCTAGACTGGACCCTCCTCTAGGTCACATCCTCGTCAACAACAACATCTGTCAACTGTAAAACATGCGATGGATCTGACTAGTACTTCCTCAACATAGAGACATGAAAGACGTCGTGAACCCTATCCAGGTCTGGCGACAATGCCAAATGATAAACAACTTCACCGACGCGTTCCAAAATCTGAAATGGTCCTATAAACCTAGGAGACAACTTACCCATCTGTCGAAATCTCAGAAGTCCTTTCCGTGGAGAAATCTTGAGAAAGACGTGGTCCCCTACCTCAAAAGACAAGGATCTCCTCCTCCTGTCAGCATAACTCTTTTGCCTGCTCTGAGCTATAGCCAACCACTGCCGAATCAACTTAATCTTCTATGTAGTCTCAAAGACAATATCGGGACCCAAGGCAATTGCATCACCTACCTCGGTCCAACAAATTGGAGATCTGCAAGGTCTGCCATACAATGCCTCAAAAGGTGCCATGCCAATACTGGTCTAGTAACTATTATTGTAGGCAAACTCAACCAAGGACAAGTAATCTTCCCAACTACCCCCAAAATCCAAAATGCAAGGCTGTAGCATATCTTCCAATATCTAAATGGTATGTCCCAACTAACCATCAGTATGAGGATGAAATGCCGTGCTGAAATAAAGCCATGGGAGCCTCTTAAAAACTCTGCCAAAAGTGAGACGTGAATCTGGGGTCCCTATCCGAAATAATGGATACTGGAACCCCATGAAGCCTGACAATCTGCCTCACATACAACCCACTAAGTCTCTCTATGTCATCTGTCACTACCATAGGCAAAAAGTGAGTCGTCCTAGTCAATCTGTCAACAATGACCCAAACAGCATCATTCCCTGCCTTGGATCTCAGAAGCCCCGTCATGAAATCCATAGTGACGTGCTCCCACTTCCACTCTGCCACTGGTAGTGGTTGCAACAAACTTGCTGGCCTCAGATGCTCTGCCTTCACTTGTTGACAATTAAGGCATTTTGCCACAAATTGAGAAACATCCCGTTTCATGCCTTTTCACCAAAACTGTCTCCGCAAATTGTGATACATCTTTGTACCACTAAAATGAACTGCGAGTCGAGAATGGTGAAAATCCTGAAGAACAACGTCACGACAAGACCAAGGAATAAACATCTTCCCTCTGTACCTGAGACCACTGTCTGAATGCAAGGTCCAACCCTTTACATTCTCGCTGCCTGAAATCCGAATGTGGATGGACTTCATCTCCCCATCCTCCTACTGTGCCTCAATAATGCTGCTAACAAGAGCCGATTGAGCCACAAGGCTAAACAAGATAGCCATTGAAACATCCTCATATGACTGTAAACCAAGATATGCAAGCTCTTCTAGCATCTTCCATCTGTGGATGAAAATGCTAGCAAGAGTACTCTATGACTTCCTACTCAATGCATCGACCACCACCTTGGCCTTTCCCGGATGATACTGTAACTCAAAGTCATAGTCCTCCATGAACTCGACCCATCTGCACTGTCTCAAATTCAAATCCTTCTGAAAGAAGAGATATTTGAGAATCTTGTGATCGGAGAAAATCTCAAACTTCTCCCTGTATAAATAATTTCTCCACCCTTTCAAGGCAAAGATAACTGCTACTAACTCCAAATCATGTGTCAGATAGTTCAACTCGTGAGTCCTCAACTGTTGAGACCCATAAGCAACCACCCGCTCTGTCTGCATCAAGACATAACCCAAACCTTACTGTGAAGCATCACAATAGACCACGTAACCCAAACTACGTTTAGGTATGATCAAAACTAGAGCCAATGTCAATCTAACCTTCAACTCCTGAAAAGTAGAATTACAAGCCTCATTCCATATAAACTCGACTCCCTTGTGAGTAAGAGAGTCATAGGTGCTGCTAGATGAGAGAAATCCCGTACAAATCTCATGTAGTAGCTGGCTAGGCCAAGAAAGATCCGAATCTCAAACATTATTTTCGGACGCTCCCAATCCATCACAGACTCAATCATCGACAGATCCACTGTAACACTGCCCCCTGACATGACATATCCAAGGAACTTCACCTCCGGTAACAAAAAATCGCATTCTCAAACTTAGCATATAATCAGTTATCCCTAAGGATTTACAAAACTGCTCTCAAGTGATACTCATGCTCTTCCCCCGAAGCTGAGTACACGAGAATGTCATCAATGAACACCACCACAAATCTATCAAGATAGTCACTGAATACACAGTTCATCAAATCCATGAAAGCTGTTGGAGCATTGGTCAACCCAAATGGCATCACTAGAAACTCATAGTGGCCATACTGTGTACTAAAAGTGGTCTTAGATATATCCTTATCCTTAACCCTCAACTGATAATAACCCGACCTCAAATCAATATTTGAAAAGTATGTTGCTCCCTTTAATTGATTAAACAAGTCATCAATTATAGGCAAAGGATACCTGTTCTTAATCGTAGCATGATTTAATTTGTGATAATTGATGCAAAGTCTTAAAGACCCATCCTTCTTCTTTGCAAAAAGAACCGGTGCTCCCCATGGTGAAGTACTAGGATGATTAAAGCCCTTAGCTTTCAAATCATTCAACTGACCTTTCAGCTTATCAAGCTCTGCCAGTGCCATATGGTATGGTGCCATAGAGATGGGTGCTGTACCGGGAATGACATCAATGACAAAAAGAACTTCCCTTAAAGAAGGTAACTCTATTAGTTCCTTAGGAAAGACATCAACAAAATCCTCAACAATTGTCGGAAGAATATGGCCCAGACTGCTATCCTTGTCAACTAGCAAACTAGCTAAGTGGGATCTATGGTGACTCTAGTCACCAATGCTAAAAACCATTGCCGGGTGGGAATCACTCCGATCTCCCACAAAATGAAAACAATCTCCCTTGGGAGTGCAAACGGACACCCTCTCGCTGAAGCAATCGATCGTAGCCCGAAAAAAGGATAACCAATACATCTCGAGAATGATGTCAAAGCCCATCATGTCAAGAACAACAAAATCAAACTCTAATGTCCGCCCAGCTATCTCAATAGCACAACCCCGAAAAATACGATCCAAAGATACTGGACCCCAACTGGTGTGTCAACACAGAGAAGACTATCCCAAAGTGTGACCTCTAGATCCAATGAATGTGCAAATGATGCAGAAATGAAATAATGTGATGCACCCATCTCAATAAGAACCCGTGCCTAAGAACTAAAAACTGGAAAGATACCTCCAATTAAAGAGGTCCCTGCGAAAGCATCCACCTATGGAAGAGCGTAGGCTAGTCCCTGAGCCCCTAAGCCCTGTTGTGAACTGCTATGATAGTCTGACTGACATGTAGAAGTAGTAGGTGTAGAAACCCTGGCTGGGTAAGTGCCAACTGGTACCACTGGCTGTGCTGCCTGAGGTACTCTGAAACCAAACTGAACTACTATAGACTGTGCCGGTAATACCCATAAATCTGTGCCGCTACGTGAATTATTCAACAGGTTTGGACAATCCTTCTTAAGATGACCTGGTTACTTGTAATAGAAGCAAGCTCCCTGCCCTGCTCTTTATAGAAACTGATGTCTGACTGGCCTATGGTAGAAACTGTGGGCAGTGAGGCTTGATGTGCCCCGACTGCCGACAATGGCAGCAAACCACTCCCGGGGCTAATCTATAAGATACAAGAACTGTGGGTGCAGAACGAATCCACTGCGGTGCCCCCTGTGAGTGTGTATTGTTCCCTGCCTTGGCCTTCTTCCACTGACTCCCAGAAGATGACGGAGTGTCACCGTGAGGCTACTTGTGTGAACCCCTGATCCGTAACTGATCCCGTTCCTCTGCCTTAGCTAGCAAAGCCCTCTGGACCACCTCTCTGTAAGTCCTCAAATCAAAATTTGAGACCCGTGGCCTAATGTCAAGATGTCGGCAATCCTAAAACTTTATTGCCTTGGCCTCATCAGTCGCCACCATGTCCTTAGCATAACGAGAGAGAGAAGTAAATCATGTCTCGTACTCAATGACACTTATAGTGCCCTGATAAAGACCTACGAACTATATCCTTATCTCCCGCCTCATAGCCCTAGGAAAGAAGCGCTCGAAGAATAAATCTCTAAACTCATTCCATGTCATCAACTCAACATTATGAATATTGGTCATAGACCTCCACCAAATATCTGCATCTCCCATGAACATAGAGGTAGTTAAAGAAATCCTTAATCTGTCTGTGGGCACCGCCATATTATCCAACTTGTGAACCATAAGGTCCAACCAAGCCTCTAAGACTAACGGATCTAAACTCCTCGTAAATGGATCAATCTTAACCCTCTGTAGTCGCATGAAGTACTCTATTGTCTCATTGACTATCGGTGCTAGTGCCGGTGTCGGTGCCGGTGCCAGAATCTATATCCCTGCCACTTGCCTATGTATCAATTCCTATAGGGATTCAGTGATCCCCTGATTAATCCCTAGAGCCACTCGCTCCTCGTAAGTCAGTGCCTGCGGTGGATTAGCATCCATGCCATGAACTGGAATCCTGGGCCTCCCCGGACCCCTTGTAAACACGGTGTCGTCCACCCGCTCCTCAATGCCCTAACGTGAAGACTCTCCACGCATGATAACCATGATGCTAGACGTACAAAAGGAAAAAGGTCAACAATAACACAAGTTATTATGACCAAATACAACTCACACTCTGAATGCACGAAACACGAAGCAAGATAAGGTATGCAACATACAATCATGCTAAAACAATCAAAGAAAACCCTTTAAATAGTTAAGCACTCAAAAAAATAAGCATACATGTTAAACAAAGATGCTTTTATACACATAAGCATATAAGCATAGAGACATATCATAATACCAAACGTGTTACCAAGAAATACATAAACATGATGTAACGTCGAAACATGTTATCAGAGGCACGTGAATATGTAAAAATAGATCAACAAAAGCATGATATACACCCAAAACCCGTCATCCTAAGGGATTCAAACCTAGGCGTTCTGATACCACTTGTGACGGTCCAAGTTTTTACAAACCCGGTGCGTCAGTGATGAACAAAAGATGACCCAAAAACGGATCCGAAATGCAGAAGTAAAAGGTGTGAAATGGCCTTTAGTGATGTACGTCATCCCTAAGGCACCAAAATGACTCTCCATGAATCCACGGGATTCAAATGAGTCAAGTAATGAAGTAGGAACCTCAAACCCGAAAAGAAATGAACCAAGGGAAAATGATCATTTCAAACTGAAATAGGTGCCTCCGTGCACACCATTGGAAAGACAACAAAAAATGAACAAATTTAAACTCAAGAATCACCTGATTCAGAGTCTGGACAGAAAAGATATGAAAAATAGAATAAAATGGCATCCTCCATTTAAAGGATAACAGACCTTATCTCACTAAAACTATGATAACTCTCATTACGGTTGGATTTTTGATATGTGGTTGGTACCATTGGAAAGCTAACTTCAAGCTCTTGAATTTTGACTAAAGAATGACCTAATTTAGATCAAAAATGAAAGAGACATGACTCTCTGAAGTTGGTATAAGAAAACTATCCAAGAAAACTGAAAAGGGAAAAGCTTCACGGAGGATCAGCTGATCGACGGCAAGGACCAACCGACCGAAACTCATCCATCAACCGACTGAACCCCAACCATCAGCCAACCGAAATGGCATTTTTTATAAAAAGCCTACTGGAATTGGTCTAGAGCATGTGTCAGCCGGCTGATGGCTCTCACCAGCCGACCGACGTAGCAAACAGCAGCAAAAGCAGCTGCTGCAATGCATGGGAATGGTGTTCAATCCAACCTTAAAGCTATGCATGCATTCTAAATAATCCGAAACAAGTTTAAACACATTTCCTAGCCTTATTCAAGCATAAACAACATGTTAAACCGAAGGGAAACTTTAAACTTACTCTCATGCATGAACTTTATATAAAAATCCATAAATCATCTAAAAATAATTCAAAAGTCGAAATTTAAGAATTTTATGAAATGTGAACATGCCTGCAAACGTAAAATGATAAAATAGACGCACTACAATGGCCTACAGCCTTGTTGTAATCCGTTTACAAAATTCGATATATCAACCTCCAATTTTCACAAAATAGGCTATTATGGCCAACTTGAGTTTTAAAAACATACTTGAGAACATTAAAGTTAATGGCCCTTGGGCTCATGACATACATACAAAATAAGCATCGTCAAGGGTACTTAGATACACATTACACATCAAGGAAGCCATCTTAGCTTCTAAAATACCATACGTTCATAGTATACAAAATATATCGTCCAAAAATAAAGCATGTTAAACAAGTGCATGTCAATGTACAAAAATGTTCTAAATTGCTCATGAGCCTCTAAGGATAATTAGCATCCAAGAATATAGTCTTCTTACCTGTAAAATAACCCAAACAACTAGGGTAAATAATCAAGTTACTCGTAGGAAGAAGCATATGCGTATACCGTAAAGTTTTAACATCATTGCAAGATTAATATAGACGAATACAAGGGATCATCCCACTTAACGTATATATTCAAGGTGTTCTAAAGGATCATCTTATGCTAACTTAAATGATTCTTTAACAACACAATATCAACATCAATGTACTTAACAACATCAATTCGCCATAATAGAAATTACAAGTTATAATTAAACATTAGTTGTCAACTTGAAATTGAATGCGAAATCAAATAGTGGAAAGTTTAGACATCAAATCCCGGAGTAAACCAAGACCTAAACGGTTATTCCGGGCATTAATCTGCTGGGAATACAACCCTAGTGCACACTATCTCAAAAGGGGAGAACTCGTACCTCCCGCACTAGAGCCAAACTCTAGCCATAAAAATCGTAACAATGTCCCCAGAGAATCCACAATCAAAATTAAGTTCAAGACTTATATACCACAATCAAGGCATGTAAACCACCTTCCATGCATAAGAAATTTGAAACCACATAGACCATGTCTTAGGGTTCTAAATCTAAAATGACATAATAAATGACAAGTCCTCATCATGATATAATGTACTAAACAATACCACCAACTTATCAATTAAATCATACCTCAATAATAAGCTTTATTTGCTAAAAGCAATCAACAAGAATATAGAATTATTATCACAACAAATATAGCAATTCAAGTCAATAAGAATTGTATATGACATCAATAATTCTACACCATATAAATACATATCATACATGCTTAAATCAATGAATCCTAAGTCACATGTGAGGATTTCCTATAATATGTAAGACTACAATATTAAAAGCATGCACACAATATTTATTAAACCCCAATCGATCATAAAACACTTAAAGCATAAACATACTACCACCCCTACCTTAATAAAGAATTTAATCTCTATAATCCAAAGCAACCAAGCTTAAAATGGAAAACAAAAATTAGGGTTTTGTAGAGGAGAGTGAGAGGAAACTTTTACTTTCCAAGGTTAAAGGTCTAAGGTGGGTGGAAGAAAGCCAAAATGAAAAAATAAGCTCTAAACCAAGCTTTTCCTTCAATGGTGGCTAGGTTAGGGTTTTGAGAACAAAGGAAATGAAAGAGGTAAAGTGAAATATGGTGAGTGGAAGATTTAGTATTCCTCCACTCACTATGTGCTCTGACACTACCTCTCTCACACACACAATGTAAAACTTAATTTGGTGCCTACACTTGTCACCAATTCATGGCTCCTTCCTAGGCTTAATCTTAAGCCTACACTTGTCAACTATCCAAGCCACAAAGTGCACCAATCCTAGGCCAACAAGTGGGTGAATCTCCACCCTCAACATTTCATAAGATTAAGCATCCAAGTTTCTCCACCCCAATGCCAACAAGTGGCTCCATGAGAGTGTGACATTTGTCACACTTTACAAAAATTGCAAAAAGGTCCTATTCCAAAATATCTTTCAAATTAAATTGCAAGATCATCCCTAAGACAAAAATAAATGCTTTGCATAATTACACTAAAACCCCAAAGTCAAGAATGTTTCCAAAGAAGCTATGTATCCATGCCCTTTACGAAAAAGTAAGCAATTAGAATGTATTTTCTACGAAAGTAAAAATACAGTTGTCTTGGAATTTAAATATCATGGATGCATGCAAAGCCGGAACAAAATCCGAGCACAAAAGTGAGGTTATGCAAAAAAAAACGATAAACGGGAAAAAGACAAAATAGGGAAAAGGATGATAAAAGAAATTACCGAAAAAAGAAAGGAATGAAAATGACTGGGTCATTACAATCAACAACAAACCTCCATATCCCATACTCCCATGCTTTCAACAACATGCAAAAAAAATAAATTGTGTAATGACCTGGTCATTTTCCCTCCTTTCCTTTTTCTCAAATTTCATAGATATTTTTTTTCGTTGATCTTTTCTTTTCTGAGTTTGCTTTCTCGTCACTTAGTGTTGGCTCGAGTGCTCGAGAATAGTTTCTGAGACTCTTTCCTTTGGATTGACAACTTCCTTGAAGGACAATTCCACGTTTTCATTTTTTTGACACTATTCACTTTTCGTCTTTTTCCCCATTTGTCACTTTGTTGGCACAACCTCACTTTTCATGTTTGAAGTTGGTTTTTGACTTAATGTACCTTCATTCTAAGTGGTTTCCACGAAATACGTATCTTTACTATTGTAGGAAAGTACTCTAGCTGTTATCGGTGTCCATAGGGGCATGGATGCAAAGTTCTTCAGAAACATTTTCTTTTCTTGGGCTGCTTTTCATAAATATCTTCTGGAGATATTTTATTTCAGGGGTTTTAAGAAAATATATTTGGAAGATATTTTCATTCTGGGTCATTAGTGCAGATAACCTTTTTTGTAACGGCCATTGTGTAATTAATGAAAGTTATTACAAAATGCCTCATTTTGAGCCTGGATCCTCGTACAGGATTCATTTTTACTTTTTGTCAAGTCACGTACTCTTAGAATTTCCTTTCGGTCATTTTTTCCCAGTTTTAGGGTTTCTGACCCTAGTTGCTACCGAACTTGTTCAGGGCATATCTTTTTGTTCGGGACCCGGTTTTTGACGTTGTTTCTTCCGTTATTCATTTTATCTAATTTTAGTTCTTTTTTGTTATAGTGTTGTACCATTTGAGCCCGTCTGCGTAAATTCCACTTTTCCGGACCCGGCGGGACCCGTTCGAGACACTTTTAGGGTTTTTTTTTTTATAAATAGGGGGTTATAAAATGAAAAGTCAGATTTCTTCATCTTTTTCCCCACTCTTGGCCGGCAGCTAAGGGGCTACCACCCTTCTTATTCTTTTTCTGGCCTTTTCCTTCATGGTAAATGCCGTAGGGTCTTAGCGTTTATCGTAGTACTTTGTGAGATCTTCATTTCCCCCTTATTAGAATCCATTTTTGACCATTTTTGAGTTCAGGTTTTGAGTTTAGGTTTGAATTTTTTTGGTACCTCCTTGGTGTTTAATGTTCACCTCGTTGTCCCCGACATAACCTAGAAGTATCGTCGAATTCGGAGCAGTTTCCTTTCGGTGAGGATTTGAGATTTCATCTCAGATGGAGGTAGGGGATGTTATATGTTTATATTTTTGTTGTCTTGCATGCTATTGATGCTTATACAACTTGTATGCATGTTTTTATTCATAATCTAGAATTTAATTTAATTATTTTCTTTGTGTAAGATTTAATTCACATGGTTATATATGTGATAGAATTAAATTGTGGCATGATATTAAATTAAGCTTTGATATGTTCATTAACATATATTAAATTGGGTGTATTTGAATGAGTATTGAAAGTTTTATTTAATCATTCACTTGTATGAAGATTTAATTCACATAGTTGTAACAAGCATGAAATCAACTTATAATGTGATATTACATTAGGCCTTAGAATGTTCTTTAACATATGTAAATTTGGGAACATTTGGAATTATTTTAAAATGTAGAGAAAATTAAGTAATTAGTTTAATTAATTTTCTTTTAAGTGTTTTAGTCACTTAATTGGGAATTAAACTTCATATAGTTGATAACCATGCTAGGTTCCTTCTCATATATTAAATTGAGGCTATTTGGGATTGTTTTAAAACCTAGATATTTTAATTAAATGAATTAATTAAAATTTATTTAATGGTTCCTTTAATGTAATTGACTAGACATTTTTTTATTTTTTTATTTTTTTATTTTTTATTTTTTTATTTTTTAAAAATAACTTCCATGTAATGGTTCCTTTTGCAACCTTATTTTTTTATTTTTTATTTTTTTAAAATCTAGAGTTTGGGTCCTCCACCTTTTGGCGTGAGAAATTCAATGCTTGATAAGGCTAGAATCCCGACTACTTAGTGAAAAGGGTTTGTTAACCACCTTTATAAAAAATGAAAGCTTTCAATGCACTACTAGCTCAATTGGGATATAACCAAATCAATAATCAACAAAGCATGTACCCCACAATTGAATGCTAGTGTGCGCCTGTGCTAGTGTAGAATCCTAGAGTAAATCTCAAAATAATCACAAGATCAAGATAATGTGGATCACAAATGCAAGAAAGATATCAATTTTTCAAAAAATTTACTCCTAAATGGCACCCACAAGGCATACAAGGAGTATTGGACTTTCAAGTCAACCAATTGTAAAATTCTATGTAATATAATCCTCTAAAGATCAAAATCATTGCTAATCATGGACCAATCATAGAAAATCTCTCAAATACACAAAGCATGCTCAAAATCAAAATCATACCTAATCATGGATTAATCATAGAAATTTTCTCAAATACACAAAGCATGCTCAAAATCTTGAATTGAATGCAAAGAACACACATTACCCCGAAACTTAAACTGTATAATGTCTTTAATGTGCAATAAGAACAAAATAAAGAGGAAAGAGTATACCAGAGTAGCTATGGCGATGAATGGTCGGTACACAAGTATCCAAAGTCGGTGGTATAAGCCCCCCAAACTTGGGATTAACTGTGGTCCTGAAAAGATAGCACTGGGATAAACTCTCATCAAATAACAAAATGGGATAAATAATGGTGCACAGTGGACATGCTAGTGTAAGTGGGATAGTAAATGAAAGAGAGAGAAGGATAAGGATGGTCCTGAAACATATGGGCTGCACTCTCTTACTGAAGTCACTAGGTTGCACCTAATAATGGAGTCAACATAAATAGATATATCAAAATATGAGCCTGACATCCAAAATATCCAAAAATATAAAAAGTATACTATACCTCACAGATAACAGGCTAACAGACTGGCTGCAAAAATGGAATAATAGTATCAAAGTAGCAATCTAAAATTAGAAATATAAGTATGGGATAAAGAGAGGTCAAGCAGGGCGTGAACCTTGGATCGGACTGGATATATCTTGCAGCGCTTTCATGCCATCTAAGCGGAAGGTGGCCATATCTGCAAATGATGGCCACTGCAAAGTCGGGTAATCAATGCTTGGAAGACATGTTTGTGGGCACTGAGATGCTGTCGAAAGTGTCTTGACAGTGATACGGATGAGGTGCCCATCAATGGTGGTCCGCAGCTCGGCCAAGTTACTTAGAGCTGGCCTAAGGTTTTGGTAAAACAGCCGAACTAGCCTTGGGTATACTGGGTTGGTCACGGGGGCCAAAATGGGAGAAACGCGGTGATGATAGATCTCGTCGTACGACCATTTGGTCATGGCTTCCTGTGCAAAAAAATCCTCATCAAATATAGACTCATGTGCCACTGAAAGGCGCGTAAACTTCCAAGCAACCCTGTCTCGGACTATCTTTGACTGTGTCGGTGGTGGCAAGGGAGCAGGTGATGGAGGTAGCTCAGGCTCACTCTCTTGAGATAAAGAAGATGAAGGAGAAGAGTGCTCTAACTGTGGAGGAGCTGGCTCCTCTGGCTCTTCAGTCCGATGCCTAACCTGCCGACCATAAGTCCGGTTAGTTGTGGTTTTGAACCTCGTCATCGCCTACAAAAAGAAAGAACACTTGCAATTGTAGTCAGTAACAAGAAATAGTATATGAGATATAAAAATGAAAGCACAAAAGATAGAAATATGTTTTTCAAATTAAGATAGACAACATGATGCTTAAAATGAAGCAAATATCATAGTATATAAGCACGCGAATCTATCTCTGCAAGTGATCATACAACCAAGTATAGACAGTGAATGATCAAATAATGTGAAACATGCTAGACATGACGGGCAAAGAATGCAACCAATGTGACAAACACAAGCATTGGGCTAAGATATGATAGCATAAAACACATGAGGGGGTATAGAAGTATAAATATGCAAAACAGTGCAGTTCGAATGATCATGGAAAAATGTGATCGATCATGACATGTATTGGATCGATCGTGCTTTAAATGATCAGAGCACTGATGTGATCGATCGAACCTGCTGAGAAATGAAAAGTCACCCATCCGTGATGTGGAAGACACGGGGCGAATACCAATGGCCACTTCAAGGCTCGTGACCCCCTATACACCACAACAATGCAAATATGGTCACTTAAAATGGCACGTGACCCTTGATTCAAATTCAAAAATAAAAATAATATATACAACTATATACATATATATACACATGCTTGCAATCCCAAAAATGGAAAGAAAATCAATCACTAAGTTATTAAATCTAAGCATGGAGGGAGAATAAAACATAAATCAACACAAAAATTAAAATAGAAGCTGGAACTTACTAAAATCCGAGAAGAGAGAATTAGAGAGAAGAGAGATGAGATCGAAAAATGGAAGAGGTGGAGCATTGGAGTCACCGGAATCTCGCTGGAGGTGGGGAAGATGATTGGAGAGCGTCGGAAAAGAGAGAAGGGCTTTGGATCGATGAAATGAACGATGTCATTTTTTAAAAAAATGTTCCCAACATGTGTGATTAATCACATGGTTTATCAGATCGATCAAACATAGATAGATCATGAAGGTACTCAAATCGATCGAACCAACAAAACGACAAAAAATGTTTGAAAATTTAAAATCTTTTTGAATTTTTGAATTTTTTTTTTTTAAATTTGAATTTTGAAAAGTCAAAGTCAAAAGAAAGTTAACAGAAAACCCTGAACAATCAGAGAATGATCGTTCAGAACTCGATTGATCCAAGACCTGAAAATATGCAGAGACCTTCGAACGATGGGACAGAGAGATAAAATTTTCAGAGCTTCAAAATTTTTTTAAGTATGGAATTGAGATTGATCAGAGGGTCAACCAGATCAATCAAAGATTACTTGGAACGATCAAATAGAAAGTTTAAACGATAGACAGAGACCTAAAATATGCAGAGAATCTCGAACGATGGGACAGAGAGATGAAAATATACAAAGATGATGTTTGATTGATCGAATATCTCTTGTGATCAATCGAACAGGCACTAAATGCTTAATTTGGAGATGAAAGTGCATGCATTCCCTATCAAAGTCTCAAACAACATATATGATCCCACATTGTATCTAGACGATGCAAGAAAAGAAAATAAAAGAGAAATGAGGGAAGAGTAGGGTTGAAAAACTCTATGATGCACTAGTGTCTAATGTCTCTAGCAAGACGTATGGCTCTTTTAGCCCAGATTAAAAATCTTAGTATGCATCCCCTCCTTAATGGGGTGAATGAAATTTCGAACCCCACCCAATAAACTATCCCCTAAGGAACTTGTTGGATTTGATTCAAATGAGATTGATGACCTTTTGTCAACAAAATTTTTGGGCTTCCATGCTAACATTTGATTTGAAAACAACATCTTTTGAAACTTTTTTGGAAGATGAACCATTTGATGTTTCAACACCAAGCAAAGTCTTATTTTTGTCATCTTCAAAACATTTTTCAATAACACATATCTACTCATGTTTGTCCACAGAATTCGGGGTTGGATTAAAAATGTTCAACTTCACTTTCATGTGACCAAATGAAATCTTCATTATCCCCAACCCACAATTAATGTTGGCATTAGCTGTAGCTAAGAAAGGACGGCCAAGGATAATGGGAATTTGGCTCTTAGGATTTGGAACCGGTTCCGTGTCAATAACAACAAAATCAACCAGGAAGAAGAACTTGTCAATTTTAATCAAAACATCCTTAATGATATCCCGGGGCTTCTTAATTGATCGGTCGGCTAGTTGCAAAACTACTAACAATGGTTTCAAATCACCTAAGCCCAATTGAACATAGACCGAATAAGGGAGAAGATTCACACTCATTCCTAAATCCAAAAGAGCCCGATTGATAACATGATCACTGTAATGACCTAGTCGTTTTCCTTTCTTTTCATTTTTTCAGTAATTTCTTTTTTTTTTCTTTTTCCCTATTTCGTCTTTTTCCCGTTTATCATTTTTCCTTGCATAACCTCACTTTTTGTGTACGGATTTGACTCTGGCTTTGCGTACATGCATGATATTTAAATTCCATGATATCTACATTTTTACTTTAGTATAAAAGCATACTAATTGTTTACTTTTATTGTAAAGGGCATGGATGCATAACTTTTAGTAATTTTCTTAAACTTTTGAGGTATTAGTGTAGTTATGCAAAGTAATTATCTATCATCTAAGAGGCCATTTTGTAATATAATTTGGAAGATATTTTTAAAAAGGACCTTTTTGCAATTTTCAAAAAATGAGACAAGTGTTACATTCTTATGGTGCCACTTGTTGGCATTGGGGTGGGGAGACTTGGAGGCATAATCTCTTGACACATGGAAGGTGCATATTCACCCATTTGTTGGCCTAGGATAGGAGCACTTGTTACCATGGATGGTTGACAAGTGTAGGCTTGATATTAAATCTTAGAAGTTTACTTAGATTCATGACAAGTGTAGTTCTTACCTTTAGTCTTACAAGTGTGTGTGTGTGAGGTAGTGTAAGAGCACCTAGTGAGTGGAGAATCCCACCACATTTAACTTAGGGTTTCCACATTTTATTTCATTCATCTCTTTCCTCTCAAGAACCTTAACTTGGACACAATTGGAACAAAGCTTGATCCAAAATTTTAAGCTTCATTTTGGTGCCCTTCCACTCACATTAGACCCATAAGCTTGGAATACTTTATATTCCTCTCTCTCTCCTCTATATACCCTAGCTTGGTTTCCCATTTTGAGCTTAGTTGCTTTGGTTTATAGAGATTCAATTCTCTATTGAGGTAGGGGGTGTTCTAAACTATGTTTTTGATGTTTTATATGTTTTATAACTTGGTACAAATGAACTATATGTCTTTAATCTAAATCTTTAAATTGATAGTCAATGATACCTTGCATAAAATTAAGCTAAGACATGATTTTTGGAAAGGCCATGACTTGATTCATAACTTATGTTAATTTGAAGTTATTTAGGGTTGTTTTGAAATCTAGAGGAATTAAATTAATTAATTTATTAAATTTTCATTTTTATGTTCTTATGACTTAAATCAAGTTTTGAAGTGATATATGTAATGATCATGATAGGTTCTTGAACATATATTAAATTGAGCATGTGTGGATGAGAAATGAAATTTAGAGAAATTAATTGTTTTGTTTAATTAATTTCTATCCTTGTTGTATTAATGATTTGAGTATGTATTTTATGTCAATTGCGTGTTTAAATTATGATTTTAGACTTGAACTATAATTGTGGGATTATATTCTTTATAATGAAGGACATTGTTATAAAGAGTAACAAGTTACATAATGATTATTAACATTCTTCATGCCATGGTAGTCGTGAACTTAGGGTATGTATTGTATTTCCAAAATCGGTTTGTGCATGGTAGATGGCTTTACATTGTATATATATGTTAAGTTGATACATATATGTTGTTGTACAAATTGTTGATTTTGGAAACTTGGGATGTCGTTGTTATGACTACGATTAGGGCAGTGTTCTAGTACGGGGGATTGCCCCACTACAAGTTTAGTGCGCACATAGGAAGGTTACCCATGAACTAGTAACCCTAAAGTAACTATGGTGTCGATCTAATCCGGTGTGATATCCAAGTATCCTCTTTGGCTTGATTTCGCATTTAAATTCCAAACTTGATAACCTTGTGATATTGCATCTCATTGTGCTATATTAGAAGTTCCAATGTCATTTTAATAGCATGGACTAAATTCTATTGAATTGCAAACTTTGTAATAAGTTAAATTTATGCATGTTTATTCCCTATGAGTAAACTTGTTTACTCACCCCGAAGTTACTGGGTGTTTTTTAGGTAAAGAAGCATTATTGTGGGATGCACAACACTCTTAGGATTGCTTGATTACTTGGAGTAATTTTGTTATGTTAGAATATGCACTTGTTGGCATATCATGCTTTATTTTGGTTTATTTTGACAAAACTTGTATTTATTGTCTAAGCTATGTAATGTGCACTTAAGTGCACCTTTTGCCACTCTTTGGATGTATAATGAGGCCAAGGGCCAAAGACACTTATATGACATGTATGTTATTTTAACTTCATAGCTTGTTTAGGGACTATAAGGGATTTCATGCATTGAAGGGTCATATTTTACATATGGCATGCCATGAGGCCGTTGGCCATTATAGCGCGTCTACTTTATCATGTTTACATTTGAAAAAACTCTTAAGTTCCAACTTTTGAACTATTTTTGGATGATTTATGAGAATTTAAGCAAAATTCATGCATTGGGGTATCATTTTAAGCTTCATTTTGATTTAGCATGTTTTATACGCTTGCATGAGGCTAGGGAATGTTTTAAAACTTCTTCGGATCAAATAGGAAGCATGCATAGCCTTAGGAATAGACCAAGAACCTTCCCCATTCTTTACAGTAGCTTTTTCTACTGCAGCAGGGTGCATAGGTCGGCTGATTGGAAAAATCAGCTAGCTGACACATATCGAGTTTGCACTCCAGTAGCCTTTTTGGTATTTTTGGCATTTCAGTAGGCTGATCATTGGGGTTCGACCAGCTGATGATTGGGGTTTCATCGGCTAATGATGAGGGTTCAGCCGGCTGATCCTCCCTAGAACCTTTCCCTTTTTGATTTTCTTGGATAGCTTTATTGCATCAACTTTAGAGAGCCATAACTCCTTCATTTGTAATCCAAATCAGGTTTTTCTTAAGTCTAAACTCAAGAGCTTGAAGTTAGATTTCAAATGGTACCAACCATCCATTAAAACTTGAACCGTAGTGAGAGTTATTATAGTTTTAGTGAGATAGGGTCGTGGTAACTCCTAAACGGAGAAGGCCATTTCGTTCTAAATTCAGATCTTTTCTATCCGGACTCCGAATCAGGTGATTCTTGAGTCTAAATTTATTAATTTTTCATTTTATTTCTAATGGTATACTTGGTAGTACCCACTTTCATTTTGGAAAAGACCATTTTGCCCCTAGGCTCATTCTTGTCCGTTTTTGAAACGTCGCTTCCGCAATTGTTTTCTTTGGGTTCCGTGACCTTGTTGAGGGTCACATTGGTGTATTATAGACATGTAGTATCTCTAGAGACCATTGTTTTACCTTTTGCATCCATATTCTGATTCACTGTTGGATTTACATTCGGGTCACCGTTGACGCACCGGGTTGAATAAAACTTGGGTCATTAGAAGTGGTATCAGAGCTCCTAGGTTTGAAAACCTAAGGATGACAGGTTTTAGGTTCATATCATGCTTTTTTTGGTGTACTTGATTTATTCACATGTCTTTGATAACATGTTTTGGCATTGTAATATGTTTACGTGTTTGTTGGCAACACGCTTGGTATTATAACATGTCTTTATGCTTATATGCTTATGTGTTTAAAAAGAATCCTTGCTTGACATGTATGCTTATTTTCTTAGGTATTTAGCCCTTTAAACAGCTTTCTTTGAGTGCTTTAGCATGACCGTGTATAGCATACCTTATCTTGCTCTATGTTTCATGCTTTCGTAGTGTGAGTTGCATTCGGTCATGATAGCTTGTGCTATTGCTGATCTCTTTCTTTGCGTACGTTTAGCATCATGGTTGTCATGCGTGGAGAGTCCTCATGTCAGGGTGTTGAGGAGCAGGTTAATGACATTGAGTTTACGAGGGGTCTGGGAAGGCTTAGGATTCCAGTTCGTGGCATAGGTCTTAATCCACCAAGAGCGCCGACTTATGAGGAGAAGATTGCATAGGGAGTGGCTCTGGGAATGTCAGAGTCCATTCAACAGATGTTTCATCAGCATATTGCAGGGATACAAATTTTGGTATCGGCACCAGCACCAGCAACAATTGCTAATGAGGCATTGGACTACTTTATGAAGTTACAACGGGTTAAGATCGACCAATTTGCAGGGAGTGTGGATCCGCTTGCTTCAGAAGCATGGTTTTATTTCATGGTACGTAAGCTCAGTAGCATGGCAGTGCCTACAGACCGATTGAGGATCTCCTTGACAGCCTCTATGTTCGTGGGAGATACCGATACCTAGTGGAAGTCCATGACCAATATCCACGATGTGGAGGTGATGACATGGGAAGAGTTCAAGACATTGTTCTTCGACCGCTTCTTTCTGAGGGCTATGAGGTAGGACATAAGAGTACAGTTCATAGGTCTCTATCAGGGCAGGATGAGTGACATTGAGTATGAGACACGCTTCACTTCTTTTTCCCGCTATGCACCAGATATGGTAGTTACCAATAAGCTCAGGGCAAGAAAGTTTTAGGATGGATTACATCTTGATATTAGACCACGGATTTCAGTATTAGATTTGAGGACCTACGGAGAGCTACTCCAAAAAGCTATGTTGGTTAAGGCAGAGGACCGAGACCAGCTCAAGATCAAGGACTCATATAAGCAGTCTCATGGAGAGGCTTCATCGGTATCAGTTCGGGGTCAGTAGAAAAAGGCTAAGGTCGGGGATAGTTCTCGTGTTTAGGGACAGTCACAGTAGGCTCGGTTTGCACCCACAGTTCCTATTCCTTCAAGGAAGTTGATTTGTCACCACTGTCAGCAGCCGGGGCACATCAAGCCTCACTGCCTACAGTTGCAACCTCAAGGCAGTCGATCTCAGATGGGTAAGTCTTCAGCTTCGACACAGGGGCTACAGGGAGCTTGTAATTACTATAAGCAACTCGAACATTTCAAGAGGAAGTGTCCACACCTACAGAACAGAGCGCAGGGTGGCACTGGTTCTCAGGCCACACCAGTATAGTCTGCAGTTGTTCAGTCAGATTTCAGGGTGCCTCAGGCACCATAGCCAGTGGTACCGTCAGTTGGTTCTTATCTGGGTAGGGTTTCTACGCCTATTGCTTCCAGACATCAGTCGGACCACTAGGGCAGTTCTCAGCAATCAAGGGCTCAGGGACGAGCTTACGCATTGCCACAGGCTGATACCTCCGCAGGGATTTCTATAGTTCGAGGTATCCTTCCAGTTTTTAATTCTTGGGCTAGAGTTCTTGTTGACATGGATGTATCACATTCATTCATATCTGCTTCATTTGCATATTCTTTGGGTCTAGAGGTCACGCAGTGGGATAGTTTCCTTTGTGTTGACACACCAGTTAGGGGTCTAGTGTCCTTGGACCATGTTTGTCAGGGTTGTGCTATTGAGATAGCTGGGCGGACTTTAGAGTTCAATTTCGTCATTTTTGATATGACAAGCTTTGACATCATTTTTGGGATGGACTGGTTGTCTTTCTTCCGTGCCACGATCTATTGCTCCCTCGGGCAAGTGTTTGTTTGTACTCCCACGGGAGATTGTTTTCACTTTGTGGGAGATCGGAGCGATTCCCACTCGACGATGATTTTTAGTAACGGTGACTGGAGTCACCACAGGTCCTACTTGGCTACCCTATTAGCCGACGAGGATAGCAGTTCAGGCCATGTTTATCCGGCAGTTGTTGTAAAGTTTCTATATGTATTTTTGGAGGAGTTGACGGAGCTTCCTCCTCTTCGGGAAGTTATTTTTGCCATCGACATCATTCCCGGTACTGCACCGATCTCTATGGCACCGTACTATATGGCACCAGCAGAATTGGATGAGCTGAAAGCTCAATTAGATGATTTGAAAGCTAAGGGCTTTATTCGTCCTAGTGCTTCACCCTGGGGAGCACCGGTTCTTTTTTCGAAGAAGAAGGATGGGTCTTTGAGACTTTGCATCAATTATTACAAGCTGAACCATGCTACGATCAAGAACAAGTATCCTTTGCCTAGGATTGATGACTTGTTTGATCAGTTGAAATGAGCCACTTGTTTTTCAAAGATTGATCTGAGATCGGGTTATTATCAGTTGAGGGTTAAGGATGAAGATATATCCAAGACCGCTTTCTACACACAGTATGGCCATTACGAGTTTATAGTGATGCCATTTGGTTTGACCAATGCTCCAATAACTTTTATGGACTTAATGAACCGTGTATTCAGTGACCATCTTGACTAGTTCATTGTGGTTTTTGTTGATGACATTCTCATACGGTGGAGGAGTATGAGTATCATTTGAGAAAAGTGTTGCAGATCCTCAGGGATAATCAGTTATACGCCAAGTTTGAGAAATGTGAATTTTGGCTATCAAAAGTGAAGTTCCTTGGACATATTGTGTCAGGGGGCAGAGTTGTAGTGGATCCGTTAAAGATTGAGTTGGTAATGGATTGGGAGTGTCCGAAGACAGTGTTTGAGATTTGGAGTTTTCTTGGCCTAACTGGCTACTATCAGAGATTTGTACGGGATTTCTCTCGTTTGGCGGCTCCTATGACTCGACTTACCCGTAAGGGGGTTAAGTTCGTATCGAACAAGGCATGTGAGTTTGCTTTTCAGGAGTTGAAGGTTAGGTTGACATTGGCTCCAGTTTTGATCATTCCTAAATGTGGTTTGGGTTATGTGATCTTTTGTGATGCTTCGCGGGAAGGTTTGGGTTGCGTCTTGACGTAGATAAATCGGGTGGTTGCTTATGGTCTCGATAGTTGAAGACTCACGAGTTGAATTATCTGACACATGATTTGGAGTTAGCAGCAGTAATCTTTGCCCTGAAAGGGTGGAGACACTATTTGTACGGGAAAAAGTTTAAAGTTTTCTCTAACCACAAGAGTCTCAAGTATCTCTTCTCTCAGAAGGATTTGAACTTAAGACAGTGCAGATAGGTTAAGTTCATGGAGGACTATGACCTTGAGTTACATTACCATCCGGGTAAGGCCAATGTAGTGGCCGATGCATTAAGTAGGAAGTCGCGGGGAGCTCTTGCTAGCATTTCCATTCACAGATGGAGGATGCTAGAAGAGCTTGCAGATCTTGGTTTACAGTCTTATGAGGATGTTTCACTGGCTATTTTGTTTAGCCTTATAGCTCAACCGGCTTTTGTTAGCAGAGTTATTGAGGCACAATTGGAGGATGGGGAGATGAAGGCCATCCAAGTTCGAATTTCAAGCGGCGAGAATGTAGAGGGTTGGACCTTACATTCAGATGGTGGTCTCAGGTACAAGGGGATTATGTTTATTCCCTTGTCTTGTCGTGAAGATGTTCTTTAGGATTTTCACCACTTTCGGCTCGCAGTTCATCCTAGTGGTACAAAGATGTATCACAATTTGCGATGACAGTTCTGGTGGCAGGGCATGAAACGAGATGTTTCACAGTTTGTGGCTCGATGCCTTACTTGTCAATAAGTGAAGGTAGAGCATCAGTGACCGGCAGGATTTTGCAACCATTACCAGTAGCTGAGTGGAAATGGGAGCATATCACTATAGATTTCGTAACGGAACTTCCGAGGTCTCAGGTAGGGAATGATGCCGTTTGGGTCGTAGTTGACAGGTTGACTAAGACGGCTTATTTCTTACCCATAGTAGTGACTGATAGTGCAGAGAGACTGAGTGGACTGTATGTAAGGCAGATTGTTAGGCTTCATGGGGTTCCAGTATCCATTATTTCGAATAGGGATCCGTAGTTCACATCCCATTTTTGGCAGAGTTTTTAGGAGGCTCTTGACATGGGGCCTCATTTTAGCACGGCATTCCATCCTCAGACTAATGGTCAGTCGGGACGTACCATTCAGATATTGGAGGATATGCTACGGGCTTATATCTTGGATTTCGGGGGTAGTTGGGAGGACTACTTGCCTTTGATTGAGTTTGTCTGCAACAATAGTTACCAGGCCAGTATTGGCATGGCACCTTTTGAGGCGTTGTATGGTAGACCTTGCAGATCCCCAGTTTGTTGGACCAAGGTCGGTGATACCGTTGCCTTGGGTCCTGACAGTGTCATTAAGACTACAGGGAAAATCAAGTAAATTCGGCAGCGGTTGGCTACCGCATAGAGTAGACAAAAGAGTTACGTAGATAGGAGGAGGCGATCCTTGTCTTTTGAGGTAGGGGACCATATCTTTCTTAAGATTTCTCCACGCAAGGGGCTTCTGAGATTTCGATAGACTGGAAAGTTGTCTCCTAGGTTCATTGGACCATTTGAGATTTTAGAGCGCGTCAGTGAAGTCGTTTATCATTTGGCATCACTGACAGACCTGGATAGGGTTCACGACGTCTTTAATGTCTCTATGCTGAAGAAGTATGGGCCAGATCCATCCCATATTCTGCATTGGACTGATGTGGTTGTTGATGAGGACGTAACCTACGAGGAAGGTCCGGTTCAAATTCTTGATTTATGGGAGCAGGTCTTGCGGACCAAAACCATTCCATTGGTCAAGGTCTTGTGGAAACACCACGGCATTGAGGAGGCTACCTGGGAGCTCAAACAAGAGGTTCGCTCTTGGTATCCGCATTTGTTCTCTCTTTCAGGTACAATTCGATTTCGGGGACGAAATTCTTTTAAGGAGGGTAGGTTGTAATGACCCGATCATTTTCCTTCCTTTTCTTTTTTCAGTAATTTCTTTTTTTGTCTTTTTCCTTATTTCGTCTTTTCCCTGTTTATCATTTTTTCTTACATAACCTCACTTTTTGTGTACGGATTTGACTCTGGCTTTGCATACATCCATGATATTTAAATTCATTGATATCTACATTTTTACTTTTGTATAAAAACATGCTAATTATTTACTTTTCCTATAAAGGGCATGGATGCATAACTATTAGTAATTTTCTTAAACTTTTGGGGTTTTAGTGTAATTATACAAAGTAATTATTTTTCATCTCATGGACCATTTTGTAATTTAATTTGGAAGATATTTTCAAAAAGGACCTTTTTGCAATTTCTAAAAAATGAGAAAAGTGTCACATTCTCATGCTGCCTCTTGTTGGCATTGAGGTGGGGAGATTTGGAGGCATAATCTCTTGACACATGGAGGGTGGAGATTCACCCATTTTTTGGTCTAGGATAGGAGCACTTGTTGGCATGGATAGTTGACAAGTGTAGGCTTGATATTAAATCTTGGAAGTTTACTTAGATTCATGACAAGTGTAGGTCTCACTTTAGTCTTACAAGTGTGTGTGTGAGAGGTAGTGCAAGAGCACCTAGTGAGTGGAGAATCCCACCACATTTAACTTAGGGTTTCCATATTTTATTTCATTCATCTATTTCCTCTCAAGAACCATAACTTGGCCACCATTGGAGCAAAGCTTGATCCAAGGTTTTAAGCTTCATTTGGTACCCTTCCACTCATCTTAGACCCATAAGCTTGGAATACTTTATATTCCTCTCACTCTCCTCTATAAAACCCTAGCTTGGTTTCCCATTTTCAGCTTGGTTGTTTTGGTTTATAAAGATTCAATTCTCTATTAAAGTAGGGGGTGTTCTAAACTATGTTTTTGATGTTTTATATGTTTTATAACTTAGTACAAATGAACTACATGTCTTTAATCTAAATCTTTAAATTGATAGTCAATGATACCTTGCATAAAATTAAGCTAAAACATGATTTTTGGAAAGGCCATGACTTTATTCATAACTTATGTTAATTTGAAATTATTTAAGGTTGTTTTGAAATCTAGAGGAATTAAATTAATTAATAAATTAAATTTTCATTTATAAGTTCTTATGACTTAAATCAAGTTTTGAAGTGATATATGTAATGATCATAATAGGTTCTTGAACATATATTAAATTGAGCATGTGTGGATAAGAAATAAAATTTAGCGAAATTAATTATTTTGTTTAATTAATTTCTATCCTTGTTGTATTAATGATTTGAGTATGTATTTTATGCCAATTGCATGCTTAAATTATGATTTTAGACCTTGTACTATAATTGTGGAATTGTATTCTTTATATTAAAGGACACTATTATAAAGAGTAACAAGTTGCATAATGATTATTTGTAATGACCCGGTCATTTTTCTTCCTTTCCTTTTTCTCAGATTTTTATGGATATTTTTTTTCCATTATCTTTTCTTTTCTATGTTCGGTTTCTCGTTACTTAGTGTCATCTTGAGTGCTCGGGAATGGTTTCCGATACTCTTTCCTTTAGATTGACGACTACCTTTGAGGACCGAGTCATTTTCACATTTTCACTTTTGTGACATTATTCACTTTTCGTCTTTTTCCTGTTTATCACTTTGTTGGCACAACCTCACTTTTCGTATTCGGATTTGATTCCGGTTTTACATGCATCGATGATATTTAAATTCCATGCCATGTGTATTTTTACCTTCTTAGAAAAGCATGTTAAGTGTTTACTTTTCTTGAAATGGGTATGGATGCATAACTTTTTGTAATATTCTTAACTTGTGGAGCTTTAGTGTAATTAAATAAAGTAATTATTTTTCATATTGGGGACTATTTTACAATTTAATTTGGAAGATATTTTAGAAAATGACCTTTCTGCAATTTTTGAAAAAGTGTGACAAGTGTCACACTCTCATTGGACCACTTGTTAACATTTGTGTGGAAACACTTTGATGCCTTAGATGATGACATGTGGAGGGGTGGAGATTCAACCACTTGTTAACTTAGGATAGGTGCACTTGTTAACTTAGGATAGGTGCACTTGTTGGCTTGGATGGTTGATAAATGTAGGTTTGAGATTAAGTGTAATGACCCGGTCATTTTCATTTCTTTCCCTTTCTTCAAATTTTACGGATAAATTTTTTTTTTCATTATCTTTTCCTTTTCGGGTTCGATTTCCCGCCTCTTAGTGTCATCTCGAGTGCTCGGAAATGGTTTTTGAGACTCTTTCATTTGGATTGACAACTTTCTTGTAAGGACCGAGTCATTTCCTCATTTTCATTTTTCGGCACTATTCACCTTTCGTCTTTTTCTCGGTTGTCACTTTGTTGGCATAACCCCACTTTTTGTGTTCGGATTTGATTCTGGTTTTGCATGCATCCACGATATTTAAATTCCATACTATGTGTATTTTCACTTTTGTAGAAAAGCATGCTAAGTGTTTACTTTTCTTGTAAAGGGTATAAGTGCATAACCTTTTTGTAATTTTCTAAACTTTTGGGGTTTTTGTGTAATTACTGTAAAGTAATTATTTTTCGTCTTAGGGACCATTTTGTAATTTAATTTGGAAGATATTTTCAAAAAGGATCTTTTTGCAATTTCCGAAAAGTGTGACAAGTGTCACACTCTCATTGGTCCACTTATTGACATGTGTATGGAAACACTTTGAGGCCATGGATGAGGACATGTGGAGGGTGGAGATTCACCCACTTGTTGGCCTAGGATTGGTGCACTTGTTGGCATCGATGGTTGACAAGTGTAGGCTTGAGATTAAGCTTAGAATGGAGCCTTGGATTTGTGACAAGTGTATGCTCCAAATTAAGTCTTGCAATTGTTTTTGGGCCACTTAAGGATTATGGTTTTAAAGAAGGGTTTTTGAGCAATTGACCAAACTAGTGTATGTTGACCATGGTGTAAGAGCACATAGTGAGTGGATGATTTCTATTTCCTCCACTCACACATTTTCACATTATTTCATTCCTTCCTCATCAAAAACCCTAGCCTCCATGGATGGAGCTTGAAACCTTTGGCCTTGACCTTGATTTTTGATGGCCTTCCACTCACCTTATACCATGAAGCTTGGAACACTTTTTGTTCCCCTCATCCTCCTCTACATAACCCTTGAAGGGTTTGCCATTTTATGTTGATTTGCCTTGGATTCTAGAGAGACACTTCTCTAGTGAGGTAGGGGGTGTTATCATTTATCTTCCAAGTGATTTTATTTGTTCCTATAGTGATATCTAAGTTATATGTTTGTCTTGTATTAAAATGAGAAATAAATGATTAATTGTAACTTGTATGTAATTCACTTTAGACTTGATAAATAACATGACCATGGCTTGATTCATAACTTATGTTAATTTGAGGTCATTTAGAGTTGTTTTAAAATCCAGAGGGATTAATGAATTAATTTAATTAATTTTTATTTACATGCTCCCATAACTTAAATCAAGTTTTGAAGTGATTTATATAATAATCATGACATGTACTACAACATATATTAAATTTGGGGCATTTGGATAAGAATTGCAAAATTTATTTAATATTTATCTTTTGTGAAAGTTTAATTCACATGGTGATAGCAAACATGAAATCATGATGTAATGTGATATTTGGATGGGCCTTAGCATGTTCTCTAACGTAGATTAAATTGAGGGCATTTGGAATTGTTTAAAAATCTAGAGAAAATTAATTAATTAGTTTGATTAATTTTGTTTTAAGTGTTTTAATCACTTAACTTGTCATTTGATATTATATATGTGATGACCATGACATGTCCTTCAATATATATTAAATTGAGGTTATTTGGGGTTAACTTGGAATTTAGAGAATTTAACTATTTATGTTTAATTAAATTCTATTTTATTACTCCATGGATTTAATTGCATTTTGGAAGTTGTTTTTATATTTAAATCATGGATTTGGATTTGGATTTGGTGTATGTTCACTTGATTACTTTTGAGCATTGGATAACATAGTTGTTACTTTTATATTCATGAGAATATGTTTCTCCTTATTGAATATATTGTTGCTATGTGTAAGGAATTGCACACTTTGTATTTGACATCTTTCATGCCATAGTAGTTGTAGACTTTGAGCATGTATTGTATAAGTTTCCAAAATTGGATTGTACTTGGTAAATAGTGGATATCTTGTATATACATGTTGATATATATACGTTATTGCACAATTTGTTGATTTTGGAAACTTGGGGATGTCGTTGTTTGGCTATGGCTAGAACTTGGTTCTAGTACAGGGGATTATCCCTCTATATAGTTTAGTGCACACATAGGGAGGTTACCCATGGGCTAGTAACCCTAAAGTAACCACATTGTCGGTTTGATCCGGCGTGACGTCCAAGTATCCACTTTGGTTTGATTTCGCATTTAAATTCCAAGTTGTTGACTTTGTGAAATTACATCCCATTGTATCATGTTGAAAGTTCTATTGTCACTTGATAGCATGAATTAAATGGTATTGGATTGTAACTTGGTACAAAGATAAACCCATGCATTCCCTACGAGTAAACTTGTTTACTCACCCCTAAGTTAATGGGTGTTTTGTAGGTAAAGAAGCTATAATGTGGGATGCCCAACAATCTTAGACTTGATAGACTACTTGGAGTATTTTTTTTGCTATGTTAGAATATGCACATGTTAGCATATCTTGTTCCATTTTGCTTACTATGTCAAAAACTTGTGTTTATTGTTCAAGTCATGTAATGTGCACTTGAGTGCACCTTTTGATACTTATTTTGAATGTGTAATATGTGGCCAAGAGCCAATTTATATTTAGATTCACCTTTATACATTATTCATGGAAAATTGCTTTTAAAGGGGACAATTGAGAAACCTAAGGCTTTTAGGTATCATTTTTGCATTAGGAGGTGTTTTTAGGTTTTGAGTTTCCATTTGAGGTCTATTTACTTTATTCGAGGTGTGGCCAAGGGCCAAACACCTTTCCAAATTTTGCATATGCTCTCAGTCTCCATATTTTATGATTTTAGACAAATTCTTGTGAAATGGAGGTTTGGAGGGTCACTTTTTGCATTGAGTGTTAACGGAGGCCGTGAACCATTGGCGCATGTCTAAAGAGATATAATACGTTTGCGTGCATGCTCGCTTAGGAACACTTCACACCATTTCATGAAATGCACTTCCTTTGGACACTTTTCAACATTTTAATTACAAAACTGATCTAAGGGCATTTTGGAAATTTCCTTTGGGAAATAAATCCCGTTCTCAACTCTGTCACATCAAAAATGTGATTTTAGGGGGAGTTTCCTTTTCGTGTTTTTTCGAAAAATGTCATCTTGACCTCATAAACCACGCTCCAAGTTCAATTTGCTGCTAAAAACACTGTTCCTGCAATTTTTGAGGTTCCAGCCCATGCCACTGCCCCATTGGGCGGGCCCCCGTGGGTTTTGGGCGGGCGCCCGCGAACATTGTTCCTACTCCAGACATTTTTTTTTAACGGGCCATATCTCACTCGTTTTAACTCCGAATTGGTCCATTCTTGAGTCTATATTTACCGCGTCAAAACGAGCTTTCCAATGGATAAGGTTATTAAGGTAGTGTCAGAATTTGGTTCGAACAGGGATAGGGTTTCCCTTCCTTCGACTTCAGGACTTGATATCTTTTCCGCCCGGACTCCGAATCAGGTGATTCTTGAGTCTAACTTCATTAATTTTTTGTTGTCTTTCCAATGGTACCAGTTTTAGTTTCATAATTTTGTAATAGCTCAAGATATCCTTATTTTAGTGAGAGGGTGTCGGATTTGGTTTGAACCAGGATAGGGTTCATCTGGGATTTCTCTTCCTTTGGCCTTGAGACTTTATGTGAAGTTACCAAAGGGTGTTTTAGGATGTTTTAGATCAAATTTGACTTGTTGAAAGTTAAATTCCTTCCTCTTAGGGTAAAATGACCATTTTACCCCTAGCTCTTCTCTTATAGGGTTTTGATGCCCTTCTCATCATTTTGTTTCTGTTGAGTCTCAAAACTCCTTGAGAGTCCATTCTTGTGCCCTAGGGATGACATACATCTCTAAGGACTTGCCTTTGTCTTGCTTCTGCACTTTATTCATTTGAATTCCGTGGCTTCATAAGGAGTCATCGTGGTGCCTAGGGATGGCATACATCTCTTGAAGCCATTTTGCTTCTTTTGCTTCCGCATCTTGGATCCAATTCGGGTTATCATAGGACACACTGGGTTGAAAAATCCAGGGTCGTCACATTAAGCCTAGGAAGGAATCTTTGATTTGTGACAAGTGTAGGTTCACATTTAAGTCTTGCAATTATTTTTGGGCTACTATAGGATTATGGTTTTAAAGGAGGGTTTTTGTGCAATTGACCTTAGATATGTGTGTTGACCATGGTATAGGATCACATAGTGAGTGGAGGATTTCTATTTCCTCCACTCACACTTTTTCATATTATGTCATTACCTTCCTCACCATAAACCCTAGCCTTTATGGATGAAGCTTAAAGCCTTAAGCTTTGACTTTGATTTTTGAGAGCCTTCCATTGATTTCCAAGCTTAACCATGGGAATACTTTTTGTTCCTCTCATCCTCCTATTCATAACCCTTAAAGGGTTTGCCATTTTGTGTTGATTTGCCTTGGATTCAAGAGGAACAATCCTCTTGTGAGGTAGGGGGTGTTATAATTTATTTTCCAAGTGTTTTACTTGTTTTTGTATGAAATATAAGTTGTATGCATGACTTTTGTTAATTTGAGAAATTAATGATGTATCATAGTTTGCGTATAACTCACTTTAGACTTGGTATATGGCATGGCCATGACATGATATTTTTTATATATTAAATTAGACTGATTTAAATGAGTTTTCAAATCTAGAGATTAAATGAATTTAATTTGATTTAAATTCGAGTTAATTGTGTTTTGCTTGTATCCTTTTTTAGACTTAATATATAATATGACGATGACTTAGTGCTTGATATATATTAATTTGAGATCATTTGAACAACTTTTGAAATCTAGATATTTAATTGATTTAAATTAATTAAATTCTATTTGATAATATCTTGCTCATTTTACACTTTTGATTTGATATATGTAATGAGCATACTATGGTGTTTAAAATATATTTATTAGAGGTTATTTGAATTTGATTAGAAATTTAGAGAATTTAATTATTTTGTTTAATTAAATTCTATCTAGTGGCTCCATGGATCTATTTGTGTTTTAGAAGTTGTTTCTATATTCAAATCATGGACTTGGACTTATTGTGTATTCACTTGGTTGTGTTTTGAGCATTAGATAACATTATTTTTATATTTATATTCATGAGAACATGTTTTCTTTAGGAATATATTATTGCCTTGAGTAACGAATTGCACACTCTGTAATTCACATTATGTATGCCATTTTAGAATTGAAACTCTAAGGCATGGATTGTGTGGTGGTAACCTACTTACGCATGGAAGGTGTTTTCATACATTATATAAATTATGTATAAATTGTGAACTTATTTGGTTTATTTTGGAGTCTTAGGACATTGTTGTTACAAGTGACATGGCTAGAGTTTGGCTCTAGTGCGGGAGGCATGAGTCCTCCCTAATTGAGATAGTGCACACTAGGGTGGTCTTCCCAGTGTGTTAATGCCCGAAATAACCATTGAGGTCTTGGCAGAATTCTGAGCTTGATGTCCAAGTCTTCCACTATTTGATTTCGCATTCAATTCCAAGTTGACAATCATGTTTAATTGTCACTTGTGGTTTTGGCTATTGGCAATTTTGATATTGTTAAGTACATCCGAGCTTTATGATTTCAATGAATCATGGTAAGTTTTGATGTTGTTAAGTACATCTATGTGACGACCCGGTCATTTACCTCCCTTTCCTTTTTCCTGAAGTTTTTCGAATGAATTTTTTTTCGTTTAATTTTCCTTTCTGAACTCTATTTCTTGTCACTTAGTGTCGTCTCGAGTGCTTGGAATTGGTTTCTGAGACTCTTTCGTGCGGATTGACAACTTCCTTTGAGGACCGAGTCATTTTCGCATTTTTCATTTTTTTGACACTATTCATCTTTCATCTTTTTCTCGGTTGTCACTTTGTTGGCATAACCTCGTTTTTTGTGTTCGGTTTTGCTTTCACTTTTGCATGCACTCATGATATATGATTTCTTAGAGACGTGTATTTTTACTTTCGTAGAAATGCATGCCATTTGTGCACTTTCTTCTTTAGGGGTGTAGATGCACACTTTCCTTGGAATTTTCCTTTTTTTTGGGGTCACTAGTGTAATTATCGAAAGTAATTATTTTTCATCCTAGGGACTATTTTATAATTTAATTTGGAAGATATTTTCAAAAAGGACCTTTTTGTAATTTCTGGAAAGTGTGACAAGTGTCACACTCTCATTGGTCCACTTGTTGACATTTGTATGGAAATACTTTGATGCCTTGGATGATGACACATGGAGGGTGGAGATTCATCCACTTGTTGACCTAGGATTGGTGCACTTGTTGTCTTGGATGGTTGACAAGTGTAGGCTTAAGATTAAGCCTAGGAAGGAGCCATTGATTTGTGACAAGTGTAAGCTCCAAATTTAGTCTTGCAAATTCCTTTTGGGCCACTTTGGGATTATGGTTTTTAAGAAGAGCTTTTGTGCAATTGACCAAACTAGTGTGTGTTGACCATGGTGTAAGACCACATAGTGAGTGGAGGATTTCTAATTCCTCCACTCACATTCTATCACACATTATTTATTCATCTCCCTCTCTTGTAAAGAAAACCCTAGCCTCCATGGATGAAGCTTAGAGCCTTAAGCTTTGACCTTGATTTTTGAGGGCCTTCCACTCACCTTAGACCATGAAGCTTGGAAAACTTTTTGTTCCTCTCACTCTACTCTTCATAACCCTAGAAGGGTTTGCCATTTTGTGTTGATTTGCCTTGGATTCTAGAGAGACGCTTCTCTAGTAAGGTAGGGGACGTTATAGGTTTATATTTTGTTGTCTTGTATGCTTTTGATGCTTATACATGTTGTATGCATGTCTGTTATTAATTTGAGAAATTAATGACTGTTGTAACTTACATATAAGTCACTTTTGACTTGGTATATGGCATGGACTTCACTTGATCTTCATTATATAATTATTTGGAACCATTTGAATGAGTTTTCAAATCTAGAGAATTAATGAAATTAATTTGATTTAAATTCTAGTTAATTGTACCTTGCTTGTTTTCCATTTTGACTTGATATATGGCATGGCCATGACTTAATCCTTGATATATATTAATTTGAGATCATTTGAACAACTTTTGAAATCTAAAGATTTAATTAATTTAAATTAATTAAATTTCACATGATTATATCTTGCTCCCTCTGTGAAATTAATGTGATATTTGCAATCACCATGGAATGGACATTCACATATATAAATTTGAGAATTTTTGGACAACTTTGATTTCTAGAGAAATTGATTAATTAGGTTAATTAATTTCCATTTAGTGTTCTAATGATAGAGACATCTATTTCATGGGGCTTTTGCCTATTTAGCATGTATCATGACTTGTTGCAACTTGGCTCCATTAATGTAGTTAATGAACTTGCACCTTTATCTTGGAATGGTTTGATTACTTATGCGTTGCTTAGTAAGTAGTTGAATCATAAATCATATACTTGTGGTATATCTATTTCAATGAATTTCATGTGTTATATATCTTGTTTCTAGTCTATATAGATGCACACTATGAATTCTTGACATTTTCACATGCCATGTTAGTTGATGAACTTAGGGCATGACTTGTGTGTTTCAAAATCTTGGTTGTGCATGAAACGTGGTTAATGCATTTCTTATATTTGATACAATCTTGGTTACACAACTTGTTGATTTTGGGACTTGGGATATCAATCAAGAACAGGGGAAGGTACCCTTGGGTTGAAAGCCCTAAAGTGATCCCAAGAACGGGGGAAGTTACCCTTGGGTTAATAGCCCTAAAGTGATCCCAAGAACGGGGGAAGGTACCCTTGGGTTGAAAACCCTAAAGTGATCCCAAGAACGGGGGAAGGTACCCTTGGGTTGATAACCCTAAAGTGATCCCAAGACTAGGGGAAGGTACCCTTGGGTTGGTAACCCTAAAGTGATCCCAAGAGTATGGTTTTAATCCGAGCGATATCCAAGTTTCCCCATTGTTTGATTTCACTCTTTAAATTTCAAGTTGCTATTCGTTGAAGATTTCAACTTGTCGTGTATGTTAAATGCTCCAATCTTGTTTACTTGCATAGATTTTTTGCCATGTTCTTGCATAGATATTATGACTTGTTCTTGATTTCATGTATAACTCTTTTCGTGTTTCATAGAATGTCCCATCCTTGTTAATTGCATAAACATTATGCCTTGTTCTTGAATCCGTGTTTAATTTCCATAGACATTATGCCTTGTTCTTGAATTCTTGTATAACTCTTTTCATGTTAATCAGAATGTACTGATCTTGTTAATTGCATAGATATTGTGCCATGTTCTTGATTTCGCGTATTATCCCTATCGTGTCAATTGGTACGTTCCAATCCTATAAATTGCATTGCTTTATGTGATCCATGTATTCTAGTATCTTCTTGTCGTGTTGTATGGATTATTCCAAATCTTGCTTAATTGCATTGAAAATGCAATTCATGTTAATCTATGTTTAAGCATTCTTCTTATCATGTTCTTTGGATTATCCCAATCTTGATTCATTTCATATACGTATATATATCAAGATTCTTATTGATTTATGTTCTAAAGTAGCTTAGGATGCTCCCTGGGTCTCACTTTAACATAGACGTTAAGTGGCATGAGCCCTTTGACATGTTTCACCTTAAGGTGATGAATTATAAAACGCTAGGTCAATGCATGCTCATTTCCTACGAGTAGCTTTATGTTGCTCACCCCAAAGTTACTGGGGCATATTTTAGGTACAAAGACTTGGTTCGTGATGCTTAGCATTCCTTGGAAGTCGTGTAGCTTTCAAGTTTCCATTTCATGCAAATGTTAGCATGAAATATCATTTTGTAGACTTATATGTCAAACTTGTATTATTTGACTCCATAGATGTAATGTGTACATAAGTACATCATTTGTATTGTATTTGACATGTATGAAATGAGGCCGGAGGCCAATGATATGTAATTTATATCCAATGTAATTTTCGACTCCATGCAATATTATGAATATATTGAGAAATGTTAAGTTATTGTTTTGCCATGGTTGCATCGGGTATGGGAATTTCATTTTCATTCTTCCACTAGGTCTCATTAATCTTGTATGAAGTGTGGCCAAGGGCCAAACAGACATTTGACACCGTTTTATAATTTTGGTTTTCAAAATTTTCGTTTCAAGTTAATTTTTGCCTTTTTAGCCGTTAGGGGGTCGGATTTTGACTTGGCCATTTCTGGGAGCCGCGGACCATTCCCGCGCACTCAAAATATCTATTTACGTTTACGTGAATGATCGTTTTCACGAAAAACCATTTCGATTGTGTTTTGAGCCTCTTATGGACTCATTTCACATTTTTGTTGCATAGTCTTACTTAAGGGCATTTTGGTAATTTCCTATGGGAAATAATTCCATTCTTGACTCTATCAGATAGAAAATGTGATTTTAGGGGGAGTTTCTTCACGACATTTTTTCGGAAAATGTCATATTGACCTCGTAAACTGCGTTCCAAACTCATTTTTCTGCTAAAACATTATTTCTGCTGCACTTTCAGTGTTCTGGTGCAGTTGAACTGGTTCATGGTGTCATTTTGGTTTAGCTTGGGCATACTACCAAAGTCAAACCGGTTCAAGAAATGTTGAACCGGTTCAAGTCTTCCAGAGTTTTCAGTTTAGGACTTCGAAATTTAAACTGATGTAACTTCTTTGTTTTAACTCCGAATTGGTCCATTCTTAAGTCTAAACTGACCGCGTCGAAGTCAGCTTTAAAATGGTACCAATTTCAGCTTCAGATTCTTTTCCTAGCTCAAGATATCCTCATTTTGGTGAGAGGGTGTCGGATTTGGTTCGAACCGGGATAGGGCTCTTTTGAGATTTCTCTTCCTTTGGCCTTGGGACTTTATGTGAAGTTGCCAAAGGTTGTTTTTGAATGTTTTTGATCTCATTTTACTTGTTGGTAGTCAAATTCCTTCCTCTTAGGGTAAAATGACCATTTTACCCTTGGTCCTTTCTTCGGTAAGATTTTCATACCCTTGTCTTTGTTTTGCTTACGCACTTTGTTCCTTTGGGTTCCATAACCTCATAGAGGGTTATCAAAGGGTCTTAGAGGTGTGTTATGCCTTGGGAGATCATTGTCTTGTTTCTTGCTTCCGCATCTGGATCCGTTGATGGATCAACCTTCGGTTCATCACTATAGTACCGGGTTGAATAAAAAAAACCTGGGTCATTACAATCTTTGCTAAATGTTCAAATGTAGCTTAGGAATGATCCTATAGGTTCATTTGGAACATAGACGTTAGGTGGCATGACCCACTTTTGTCGTTTTCGCACCTTTAGATTTCAAGTTGATAACTTAGAGAATCTATGTCTTGATGCATCGTATTAGAAGTTCTAATTATGCTAAATGGTTATATTTAGTTTTTCTTGTACTTTAGATTTCAAGTTGATAACTTTGGGAACCTTTATCTTGTTGCTTGTATAGCATGCTCTTATGTCATTTGGAATTGCATGAAGGATGTGACGTATGCTAGAAATGTTCTAAGGTAGCTTAGGATACTCCTAAGTCTTACCTTGGACATAGACATTGGGTGGCATGGCCCTTTTGAATTGTTTCAAGTCAATGTAAAAATCTCAAAAGAAATCGAGTCACACATGCTCATTCTCTAAGAGTAAACTTGTTTACTCACCCTGAAGCTACTGGGGGGCTGTTTCAGGTACAAAGACTTGGTTCATAATATTCATCATTGCTTGGATGATTGTAGACTTGAAGGTTTTTAATTCTTGTAAAGGTTGGCTTAGAATGCCACTTATAGCCTTATATGTCAAAATGTGTATATTTGATTCCATATATGTAATGTGTACATGAGTACACTCTTTACAATGTATTTGACATGTATAAGATGAGGTTGGAGGCCAGTTACATGTAATTTGTATCCTATGTAATTTTTGACTTCATAGAATATTATGAAAATATTAAAAAATATTAAGTTATTGCTTCACCATGTTTGCATCGTGTGTGGGAATTCTATTTTGATTCTTCCATATGATCTCATTAATCATGTATGATGTGTGGCCAAGGGCCAAATGGTATTTTGAAACCATTTCATAATTTTGAATTCCGAGTTTTCATTTCAAGTTCCATTTTTGTCATTTTGGCCGTCGGGGGGTCGTATTTTGCATCGGCGATATTTTTAAGCCGTGGATCATTGTAGCATGTCCTAATAGGTAAGTTACATCTGCGTGCATAATCGTTTTCTAGAAAAGCCCCTTCCTTGGTGAAATGAGACTCCTATGGATTTATTTCACATTTTTCTTACTTATTAGGGTTTAAGGGCATTTTGGGGTTTTTCTTAGGGAAATAAATTCCAGTGTTGACTCCATCACATAGAAAATGTGATTTTAGGGGTAGTTTCTTCACGGTATTTTTCTAGAAAATGTCGTCTCGACCTCAAAAATCCCAAATCTCCTTACATTTTTCTGTTTCTGCTATTTTTTTTCCACAGTAGCAGGTTGCAGCATGCCTCAGCCCAAAAGAGCTGGCTTAGTTCCAAAAGAGCCGACTCTTTCATCAACTCAGTCAGCTTAGTTCACAAAAGAGCCGACTGAATTCATCTGGGCATCATTTTTATGCTCTCAGCCTAACCTAGCTGACTAAGTTCTCAACTGAGCCGACTAAGTTTGGCTGCAGTGATGACTTGTTTTCAAATGGTCATAACTTGCTCATCTGAGGTCCAAATTAGGTCATTTTTTAGTCTAAACTCAAGATCTTGAAGTCAGCTTTCCAACGGTACTAGCTAAACCCTAAAAATCAAACCGTAGTGAGAGTTATGATTATTTTACTGAGGTAGGTTCCCGGTGTCGATTAGTCGCAGGACGCCGCTTTGTTCTATCTTCGTATCTTTGTCATCTGGACTCTGAATCAAGTGATTCTTGAGTCTATCCTTGTTAATTTTTTATTGTATCTCCAATGGTGTGCACGGTGGGGCCCATTTTAGTATGAAATGAGCATTTTGCCTTTGGTTTATTTCTTTTCGGGTTTGGCATTCTTGCTTCATTGCTTGGCTCATTTGAGTTCCATGGCTTCATGTGGAGTCATTTTGGTGCCTTAAGGATGATGTACATCTCTAGAGGTCACCTTTCTTCTTTTGCTTTCGCATTTTAGATCCGTTTCGAGTCATCACAGGACACACTGGGTTGAAAATCTAGGGTCGTCACAGGTGGTATCAGTGCTCCTAGGTTTGAATACCTTAGACGACGGGTTTTGGGTGCATATCATGTTTGTGTTGCCATGTTCTATGTATTTATATGTTTTATGATAACATGTTTATGTGCTTACGTGCTATATGTGGTATGTCATTTATTTAGTATGATTTAATTCAAATATATAGAACATGATGTATGATGTATACTAGATAGATTTGCATATGCATAACTGTGTTGTATATTTCGCATGACACGAGATTGGTCATTAAGGCACGAGTTGAGGTTGATGGTGATTGTAGTCACAGTTTCGTGGTAGTGTTGGTTGTTGTCGACCTAGCATTGGTTTTGAGGTAGGTGGTGAGTCACCTTTTATTTAAGCTCTCGTGAGGTGAGTCATTTGGCGTTGCCATAGTGCTAGATTTGTTGGTTTTAAGCCATGATGAGGTTATGGACCTCTTAGAACCCTTGGTTATTTGGGATGATTCCTTTAGGATTGCAATTTTAGTGGGCGAGTGCATGGCACTGTCATACTACCGTACTGGCTAGCTACAAGTGCAGTTCGGATGGAATCAATGTTGGTTTTGTTTGGATGGGCATTGTCCTTTTGATCGATGATGATGAGTGTTGTTTTGGAGATCAGTCGTAGTGATTGATTTGGTTGTTGTTGGTATGGTTATAGTTACCATTTTCTTTGAGTTCTCCTTGTGTGATGATGCTTTTAGGATCAAGTCAATTGATTGATGTTTCAGATAGAGAGAACATTGCACTGTTAGTGTCACCTCTAGATTCAGAGATGGATTGTTTGAGTCTTACCATTATGGTCAGGGCTCACATTTGTTTTGAGACAAGTTGTGGTCGCATTAGTTTTTGGAGTCAGTTTATGGTTAGGACTGGTATTTCCTTTTACCTAGACACTCTAGGACACGATATCCATAAGGTTCATTAATGCATCATTTTATCTTCTGCAATTTTGTTTACTACCATGTTAGTAGTGTGATTTACGATGTTATAATGCATGAGTAGGTGGAAGTGTGTCCACATTGCTTTCTTGTTGTGTGGCATTAGCATACCTTATTTATATGCTTAGAGATGCCATGTTGTTACTGTACTTTAGTAACATGATTTTGTGCTTACGTGGAGACGTGCTGCATGTACCTTTGATTTTATCTATGTGAGTAGATTTACCTTCTTGGTAGTTGCATTTCTTTGTCATTTGCATGACTTCCATATTTTGTTTTCCCTTTTGTTTTCTTCGGTCGCACATTGTTTGTGTGTTGGTTTCTGCAATGGTTTCGTTGTGAAATTCATTGTAAACGAATTCTCCTATTTTCTTGGTTCGAGTAAGGGACTTCACAAGGAGTGAGTCTCTTCTCTTCATTTTGTTGTGCACAGCTTTGAGGTTGGCTAGCCCGTGAGGATCACCTTTGTTGTCTTGAGTCCTTGGTGAGGATTTGGTTGATTTTGGTCGACTTACTCCCATGTAGGGGGTAAAGTCTTTGATATTGTTGTCTTTCATTTCAAAGATGAAGTCGTGGTATTGTCCTTCCTATGACTGGTGGTTCCCTTTCTTTCGTATCTTCCCTTGGGGAGTTTTGCCGTGGTTATTAACGGGTTATGGTGCTCAGAGTGAGTGGATTAGTGTGAGATCATTTTTTTGGGACTTGTGTCCATATCATTGAGGATTTGTTTGATTCGTAAGGTAAGCTCGATGCTCTTTTGAGTATGTCTTTTGGAGACTTGTTTCAGTTTTGGAAATCTTGATGTGGTTGACTCTTAGGAGGAGTTTTAAAGGATTGTTGTTGGATATGGCTTGTTTATGGAGTTTTCTCATCCTAGTTATGGCTAGGCGTAGTTTTAAAGAATTGTAGTTCCAGTGGTTGTTTATGGATCGATGGGAATTGAGGAATTTTGATTTAGCTTGGCGATGCCAAGCACGGTTTTGAGAGATTCATTTTGTGACCTTAGTTGTCAGGATTTTGATATGTGTGCCACTTGGTGGACTTGTATTTCGAGGATTTAGTCATCCATGATAGGGATTTTGATCTGATGTTTGATTACGGTGAGTAGTCTTATAGTTGATCTATTTTAAGATGATATCTGGGATTTTGGAGATGTTGTTTTGCTTGTCAGGCTTTGAATTCGTGATTAACGTTGGTGATAGTAGTGTTTTGAGATGTTAGAGTTGTTGGTTTTGTTGTATTGAGGATTTAAGGCCTTAAGCGTAGCGACCTATGGCATTGTTGTCAGAGTTTCAGGATTGGCCAGGATGGTCCGGCCGGACATCTTTGGACCATATCTCAACTCTCACAAAATGTTGGTCTCCTTAGTACTTTTGGTAATGATCAGTTTTGACATTGATGTCATTTGTATCGAGAGGTTTCATGGGTAGACCTAGTGGGGGGCAGGTTATGAACTAATACCTCATACTGTCATGCTACCATACAAGATGTGTGTTGTGGGTGGGTGCTAGTTACTGTCGATGCTACCTTACTGACGAGTAAGTGTGAGTGGGACCTAAGCACTGTCATTGCTACCACACATTTGAGTACGTCGTGGGTAGGTTCTGGTCGCTATTCGTACTGCCATGTCACCTTTATTCGGTACCCTGATTTTATATATGGTTATTTTGGAATTCTTTTGATGGTTGTTTTCGGATCCGTATGATGGTTTGTCTGGAGGGATGCTTACGGTTGCGGCCTTCCGTTCCTTTGCTTGACCTCGGGTTCTGTATGTGAGTTTCAACTTGTGGTGTGGCCGTATGGTCACTTTTCTTTAGAGGGGTTGTCCTATCGTGAGCACGTGGATGCGAATGACATTGGGTTGTACGTTGTCTTTTAGTTTTGGGATTGCTTTCGTAACATGTTGTATAGGATACTCGGAGGTGTACTCTATAGTTATCTTGGTTTCACCTTTTGTTTTATTAGGGTAGGATTTCAGGGACAAAATCCCTTTAAGGTGGAAAGGTTGTAATGACTCGGTCATTTTTCTTCCTTTCCTTTTTCTTAGATTTTTACGGATATTTTTTTTCCATTGTCTTTTCTTTTCTGTGTTCGGTTTCTCATCAGTTAGTGTCATCTTGAGTGCTTGGGAATGGTTTCTGATACTCTTTCTTTTAGATTGATGACTTCCTTTGAGGACTGAGTCATTTTCACATTTTCACTTTTGTGACACTATTCATTTTTCGTCTTTTTCTCATTTGTCACTTTGTTGGCACAACCTCACTTTTTATGTTCGGATTTGATTCCGGTTTTGCATGCATCCATGATATTTAAATTCCATGACATGTGCATTTTTACTTTCTTAGAAAAGCATGCTAACTGTTTACTTTCCTTGTAAAGGATATGGATGCATAACTTTCTGTAATATTCTTAACTTCTGGGGTTTTAGTGTAATTAAATAAAGTAATTATTTTTTGTCTTGGGGACTATTTTGTAATTTAATTTGGAAGATATTTTAGAAAAGGGCCTTTTGTAATTTTTGAAAAGTGTGACAAGTGTCACACTCTCATTGGTCCATTTGTTGACATTTGTGTGGAAACACTTTGATGCCTTAGATGATGACATGTGGAGGGTGGAGTTTCACCCACTTGTTGACCTAGGATAGGTGCACTGGGCTTGGATGGTTGACAAGTGTAGGCTTGAGATTAAGCCTAGGAAGGAACCTTGGATTGGTGACAAGTGTAGGTTCACATTTAAGTCTTGCAATTATTTTTGGACTACTATGGGATTATGGTTTTAAAGGAGGGTTTTTGTGCAATTGACCTTAGATGTGTGTGTTGACCATGGTGTAGGATCACATAGTGAGTGGAGGATTTCTATTTCCCCCACTCACACTTTTTCACATTATGTCATTACCTTCCCCACCATAAACCCTAGCCTCCATAGATGAAGCTTAAAGCCTTCAGATTTGACTTTGATTTTTGAGAGCCTTCCATTAATTTCCAAGCTTAACCTTGGGAATACTTTTTGTTCCTCTCATCCTCCTCTTCATAACCCTTGAAAGGTTTGCCATTTTGTGTTGATTTGCCTTAGACTTAAGAGGAACAATCCTCTTGTGAGGTAAGGGGTGTTATAATTTATTTTCCAAGTGTTTTATTTGCTTTTGTATCCTTTTTTAGACTTGATATATGGTATGACCATGACTTAGTGCTCGATATATATTAATTTTAGATCATTTGAACAACTTTTGAAATCTAGAGATTTAATTAATTTAAATTAATTAAATTCTATTTGATGATATCTAGCTCATTTTACACTTTTGATTTGATATATGTAATGAGCATGCTACGTTGTTTAACATATATTAATTAGAGGTTATTTGAATTTGATTTGAAATTTAGAGAATTTAATTATTTTGTTTAATTAAATTTTATCTAGTGGCTCCATGGATCTATTTGTGTTTTAGAAGTTGTTTCTATATTCAAAGTATGGACTTGGACTTGTTCTGTATTCACTTGGTTGTGTTTTGAGTATTGGATAACATTGTTGTTATATTTATATTCATGAGAACATGTTTTCTTTATGGAATATATTATTGCCTTGTGTCGTGAATTACACACTTTGTAATTGACATTATGTATGCCATTTTAGAATTGAAACTCTAAGGCATGGATTGTGTGGTTTCAACCTACTTGCGTATGGAAGGTGTTTTCATACATTATATAAAGTATGTATAAGTTGTGAACTTATTTGGTTTATTTTGGAGTCTTGGGACATTGTTGTTACAAGTGACATGGCTAGAGTTTGGTTCTAATGCGGGAGGTTTGAATTCTCCCCAATTGAGATAGTGCATACTAGGGTGGTCTTCCTTGCGGGTTAATGCCCAGAATAACCATTGAGGTCTTGGCAGAATTCTGAGCTTGATGTCCTAGTCTTCCACTATTTGATTTGACATTCAATTCCAAGTTAACAATCATGTTTAATTGTGACTTGTGGTTTTGTTATTGGCGATTTTGATGTTGTTAAGTACATCCGAGCTTTATGATTTCAATGAATCATGGTAAATTTTGATGTTGTTAATTACATCTATGCTAAATGTTCAATTATAGCTTAGGAGTGATCCTATAGGTTCATTTGGAACATAGACGTTAGGTGGCATGACCCACTTTTGTCGTTTTTGCACCTTTAGATTTCAAGTTGATAACTTAGAGAATCTATGTCTTGATGCATCGTATTAGAAGTTCTAATTATGCTAAATGGTTATATTTAGTTGTTCTCGTACTTTAGATTTCAAGTTGATAACTTTAGGAACCTTTATCTTGTTGCTTATATAGCATGCTCTTATGTCATTTGGAATTACATGAAGGATATGACGTATGCTAGAAATGTTCAAAGGTAACTTAGGATGCTCCCTGAGTCCAACCTTTGACATAGACGTTAGGTGGCATGATCCTTTTGAATTGTTTCAAGTCAATGTAAAAATCTCTAAAGAAATCGAGTAATGCATGCTCATTCTCTATGAGTAAACTTGTTTACTCACCCCAAAGTTACTGGGGGGCTGTTTTAGGTACGAAGACTTGGTTCGTGATGTTGATCATTTCTTGTAAAGGTTAGCTTGGAATGCCTTATATGTCAAAATGTATATATTTGATTCCGTATATATAATGTGTGCATGAGTACACTCTTTACAATGTATTTGACATGTATGAGATAAGGCCGAAGGCCAATGACATGTAATTTGTATCCTATGTAATTTTTGACTTCATGGAATATTATGAAAATATTAAAAAATATTGAGTTATTGCTTCCCCATGTTTGCATCAAGTGTGGGAATTCTATTTTGATTCTTTCACAGGGTCTCATTAATCATGTATGATGTGTAGCCAAGGGCCAAATGGTATTTTGAAACCATTTCATAATTTTGAATTCCGAGTTTTCATTCAAAGTTCCATTTTTGTCATTTTGGCTATCGGGGGGTCGTATTTTAGATCGGCGATATTTTTAAGCCGTGGATCATTGTAGCGCGTCCTAATCGGTAAGTTACATCTACATGCACGATTGTTTTCAAGAAAAGCCCCTTCCTTGGTGAAATGAGCCTCCTTTGGATTCATTTCACATTTTTCTTGCATATTAGGGTTTAAGGGCATTTTGGGAATTTTCTTCAGGAAATAAATTCTGATCTTGACTCTATCACATAGAAATGTGATTTTAGGGGTAGTTTTATCACGGCATTTTTCCAGAAAATGTCGTCTCGGCCTCGAAAATCCTAAATCTCCTTCCATTTTTCTGTTTGTGCTATTTTTTTTCCAAAGTAGCAGGTTGCAGCATGCCTCAGCCCAAAAGAGCCGACTCTTTCATCATCTTAGCCGGCTTAGTTCACAAAAGAGCCGATTGAATTCATCTGGGCATCATTTTTATGCTCTCGGCCTAACTCAGCCGACTAAGTTCTTAACTGAGCCGACTAAGTTTGGCTGCAGCAATGACCTATTTTCAAATGGTCATAACTTGCTCATTTGAGGTCCAAATTAGGTCTTTTTAGAGTCTAAACTCAAGAGCTTGAAGTCAGATTTCCAATGGTACCAACCAAACTCTGAAACCCCTACCGTAGTGAGAGTTATGATGATTTTAGTAAGATAGGTTCCTAGTGTCGCTTAGTCGCAGGACACCGCTTTGTTCTATCTTCATATCTTTGTCATCCGAACTCCAAATCAAATGATTCTTGAGTCTATCCTTGTTGATTTTTTATTGTCTCTCCAATGGTTTGCACGGTGGCACCCATTTTAGTGTGAAATGACCATTTTACCGTTGGTTCATTTCTTTTCAGGTTTGGCATTCTTGCTTCATTGGTTGGCTCATTTGAGTTCCATGGCTTCATGTGGGGTCACTTTGGTGCCTTAAGGATGATGTACATCTCTAGGGGTAACCTTTTTTCTTTTGCTTCCTCATTTTGGATTCGTTTCAGGTCATCACAGGACACACTAGGTTAAAAAATCCAGGGTCGTCACGTTATTCAACATTCTTCATGCCATGGTAATCGTGGACTAAGGGTATGCATTGTGTTTTCAAAATTGGTTTGTGCATGGTAGATGGCTTTACATTGTATATATATGTTATGTTAATACGTATATGTTATTGCACAAATTGTTGATTTTGGAAACTTGGGATTTCGTTGTTATGACTAAGGCTAGGGCATGGTTCTAGTATAGGGGATTGTCCCTCTACAAGTCTAGTGCACACATAAGGAGGTTACCCACGGGCTAGTAACCCTAAAGTAACTATGGTGTTGGTCTGATCCGGCGTGATGTCCAAGTATCCTCTTTAGTTTGATTTCGCATTTAAATTCCAAACTTAATAACCTTGTGATATTGCATCTCATTGTGCTATATTAAAAGTTCCAATGTCATTTTAATAGCATGAACTAAATTCTATTAAATTGTAAACTTTGTAATAAGTTAAACTTATGAAAGCTCATTCCCTACAAGTAAACTTGTTTACTCACCCTAAAGTTACTGGTGTTTTTCAGGTAAAGAAGCATTATTGTGGGATGCACAACACTTTAAGGATTGCTTGATTACTTGGAGTATTTTTGTTATGTCAGAATATGCACTTGTTGGTATATCATGCTCCATTTTGGTTTATTTTGACAAAACTTGTATTTATTCTCTAAGCTATGTAATGTGCACTTAAGTGCACCTTTTGCCACTCTTTGGATGTATATGTAATGAGGCCAAGGGCCAAAGACACTTATATGACATGTATGCTAGTTTAACTTCATAGCTTGTTTAGGGACTATAAGGGATTTCATGCATTGAAGGGTCATATTTTGCATATGGCATGCCATGAGGTCGTTGGCCATTGTAGCTCGTCTACTTTATCATTTTACGTATGCGTGCATGTTTACATTTGACAAAACTCTCAAGTTCCAACTTTTGAACTATTTTTGGATGATTTATGAGAATTTAAGCAAAATTCATGCATCGGGGTATCATTTTAAGCTTCATTTTGATTTAGCATGTTTTAGATGCTTGCATAAGGCTAGGGAATGTTTTAAAACTTGTTCGGATCAAATATAAAGCATCCATAGCCTTAGAAATGGACCAAGCACCTTCCCCATTCTTTACAGCAACTTTTTTAGTTGCAGCAGGGTGCATCGGGCAACTGATAGCGGCCGACTGACACATATCAAGTTTGCATTCTAGTAGCCTTTTTGGGATTTTTGGTGTTTCAGCTAGCTGATCATTAGGGTTCGGCGGGCTGATGATTAGGGTTTGGTCAGCTGATGATGAGGGTTCAGCCGGCTGATCCTCCCTGGAACCTTTCCCTTTTGATTTTCTTAGATAGCTTTCTTGCAACAACTTTAGAGAGCCATAACTCCTTCACTTCTAATCCAAATTAGGTCGTTCTTGAGTCTAAACTCAAGAGCTTAAGTTATTTTTCCAATGGTACCAACCATGAATTAAAACTCCAACCGTAGTGAGAGTTATTGCAGTTTTAGTGAGATAGGGTCGTGGTAACTCCTAAACGGAGAAGGCCATTTCGTTTTAAATTCATATCTTTTCCGTCCGGACTCCGAATCAGGTGATTCTTAAGTCTAAATTCATTAATTTTTCGTTATATTTCCAATGGTATGCTTGGTAGAACCACTTATATTTTGGAAAAAACCATTTTTCCCCTAGGTTCATTCTTATCCGTTTTTGAAAAGACATTTTCGCAATTGTTTTCTTTGGTTTTCGTGACCTCGTTGAGGGTCACATTGGTGTCTTATAGACATGTAGTATCTCTAGAGACCATTGTATTACCTTTTGCATCCGTATTCTGATTCATTGTTAGATTTACAATTGGGTTACCATTGACGCACCGGGTTGAATAAAACTCGGGTCATTACAATCACCAATACTGCATGAAGTGGTTGGTGAACCAGGGTCTCTGCATTTTTGGATGGTGTTGTGTTGCAAAATTGAGCTTACTTGCTCGGTTAAAATAATATTTTTCGGTGCTTGGCTTTGTTCTTCCTTTTAAGGGTGCAAAGATCTTTCTAGAACTTGGCATAGGCCGGAATTTGTTGAACTACATCCATGAGAGGAAGATTGATTTTCACTTTCCTCAACACATCAATTATTTCATTTGCCTTGCTTTGTTGCTTTTCAATAGAGGTGGATGCTTTTAAGGCATCCAGAAATGGAGCTTTAGGCTCAAAAGCTTTTTCAAATTCATTTTTTTTAACCTTTTCAACATTTGATTCTTTTATATGCAATGAATGAGGAATAAGATATGAGACGGGACGAGTGTCAACTTTGGGTTGCACCGATTCACTCTCTTCTTTGGAAACACCAACTTCATTGTCAACAATTTTTTCACTTCTCAAAGTGGTCATCGCATTCACATATTCAAGGGTATGACCTTCCGAAGAGGAATTGGTCTCCACCACCAAAGTGACAATTTATAGTGGAGACCAATTCCTCTTTGGAAGGTTATACACTTAAACATGTGAATACGGTGACCACTTTGAGAAGTGGAAAAGATTTTTATAATCAAGTTGGTGTTCCCAATGAATAGAGTGAACCAGTGGAACCAAAAGTTGACACCCATCCCGTCTCATATCCTATTCCTCCTTCATTGCATGTGAAAGAATCTATTGTTGAAAATGTTTCTAAAAATGATTTTGAGAATGTTTTTGAGCCCAAGGCTCCATTTCCAGATGCCTTAAAAGCATCCACGTCTCTTGAAAAGTAGCAAAGCAAATCAAATGAAATCATTGATGCGTTTAGGCAAGTTAAAATCAATCTTCCTCTCTTGGATGCTGTGATGACCTTGAATTTTTCAATCCAGTGTGTCCTGTGATGACCCGAAGCGGATCCAGAATGCGGAAGCAAAGACAAGACAATGGTCTCCTAAGGCACAACACCTCTAAGACCCTAATATAACCTTCTGTGAGGTCACGGAACCCAAAGGAATAAAGTGCAGAAGCAAGAGATTGGAAAAATAACAATTAAGCCCCTAGGGGCAAAATAGTCATTTCAAAAAATATGGATTCGGGTGCCACCAAGAACACCACTAGAAAGATAACAAAAAATTAAACAAGATGGACTCAAGAATTGCATGATTCGGAGTCCGGACGAATGAGAAATGGTAAGACGAAAAAAGACGAACAGTTAAGGTTAAAGGGTAAAATGGTAATTCCAACTGAAATGGGTACCCCTGTGTACACCATTGGATAGACAACAAAAAATTAACCAAGATGGACTCAAGAATCACTTGATTCAGAGTCCGTATGGCAAAAATATCAAGCCCTGAAATCGAAGGAAGGGAAACCCTATCCTGGTTCGAACCAAAAACGAACACTACTTCACTAAAACTTGAATATTTTAAAGTACAAATGGAATATAAAACTCTAATTAGTACCATTTGAAAGCCTATTTCGACGTGGTCAATTTAGACTCAAGAACGGATCAATTCAGAGTTAAAACGAAGAAGATACAATGACCCGAAGTTGGAAGTGCATTGTTGAACCAAGACACACACACACACACATACATGAACAATACTACGAGTGCTCATCCAAGGGCTTGGAGCACTTGTAAATAGCCTCGAGATTACTGTCCAAAATTAGAGCGCTCGTATGCCCCTTGGAGCGCTCGTTCTATTATAGGCTGCACCTGAAATGCTAACTTGAAATGCAATTTTGAGGATTTTTTGGGCCTTTTTGAAAAAAACACAAAGAAGAAACACCACCCCCCCCCCCCCCTAAAAAAAGTCATGTTTTCTAGCTAACCATGCCAAAAGGAAACTTTATTTTTCATATAAAAACCTCAAAATGCCCTTAAGCCGAATTTTTCAATAAAAAGGTGAAATGAGTCCATAGGATGCTCAAAACACAAACGAAAGGGTTTTTCATGGAAACGATCATGCACGCAAACGTAAATGGTGATTTTGAGAGCACGGGAATGGCCTGCGGCTCCCGAAAATGGCTGAGTCAAAATCCAAGCCCCCGACGGCTAAAAAGGCTAAAATAAACTTGAAATAGAAATTTCGAAAACCAAAATTAACAAATGATTGGAAATTACCGTTTGGCCCTTGGCCACACTTCATATATGATTGATGAGACCCTATGAAAGAATCAAAGTGGAATTCCCACACCCGATGCAACCATGGTGGAACAATAACTTATCATTTTTCAATATTTTCATAATATTTCATGAAGTCAAAAGTTACATAGAATACAATATACATGTCATTGGCCTCCGGCCTCATCTCATACATGTCAAAATACAATACAAAAGGTGTATTTGTGTACACATTGCATAAATGGAATCAAATATACACATTTTGACAAAAAGGCTACAAATGGCATTTCAAGCCAACCTTTACAAGAATTAAAGCCTTCAAGTCTACAATCATCCAAGCAATGATGAATATCGCGAACCAAGTCTTCTTACCTGAACAAAACCCCTAGTAACTTCGGGGTGAGTAAACAAGTTTACTTGTAGAGAATGAGCATACATCGACTCGATTTCTTTCTGATTTTTAGACTAACATGAAATAGTTCAAAAGGATCATGCCACCCAACGTCTATGTCAAATGTTAGACTCAGGGAGCATCCTAAGCTACCTTAGCTCATTTCTAGCATAAATCACATCATTCATGCAATTCAAACAACATAAGAACATGCTATTCACGGTAACAAGATATTGATTCTCAAAGTTATCAACTTGAAATCTAAAATCCAAAAATGACAAGAGTGGGTCATGCCACTTAACGTCTATGTCAAAGGTTAGACTCAGGGAGCATCCTAAGCTACCTTAGCTCATTTCTAGCATAAATCACATCATTCATGCAATTCAAACAACATAAGAACATGTTATTCACGGTAACAAGATATAGATTCTCAAAGTTATCAACTTGAAATCTAAAATACGAAAACGACAAGAGTGGGTCATGCCATTTAACATCTATGTCATAGGTGAGACTAAGGGATCATCTCAAATTACTCGTGCAATTGAAATGAAGTATGGAATACAAGTATACATGCTCAAGTATACTAATCAATGTCAAAAGACGATATACTACATATAAGCATACATTTACAGGTATACTAAATCATATGAAATGAGGTAAACAATATCTAGCATACACCCACAAGTATCCGATATATATAGAGTACTTGTAAATCAAGTATACAAACACAGGTATACTAAGCTAAACGAAATATGCATATAACAAGCATACACAGCACAAGCATACTAAATGAAATTTAAACTCACGGAACAAGTATACAAGTTCAAGTATACTAAATACGATTCAAACATCTAAGTAAGCATTAATTTTCAAGCTACAAGTAATCTATGATTAACAACTTGAAATTAAATGCGAAATCAAATAGTGGAAAGACTAGGACATGTGGTCTCTAGACCAAGCAAGTATTTTGTGGGTAATTACGACCCGCAAGGTACCACCTAGTGCGTATTTATGACTTAGAAGACTCTTGTCTCCGTACTAGAGCTAAAGCCTAGCCATCACATAATTTATGTCCTCACAAGTTTTCCAAAATCAATAAGTTCAAAACTTATACAAAATCAAATGCAAGTTACCACATTCCATGCATAAGTAAGGTTGAATCCACACAATTCATGTCCTAGAATTCAAGTCTAAATAGCATATGACAAGTCATGTCCTCAATATGCAATTTATACATAAAGTAAGAATATTTTACAACAATTGAGCCACATTACCATCCTAAGCCACAAGTACTAAATAAGCTTCAATTTAATAACAACCTTTCAAGGTAGTCAATTGTAATATTCTAAACAAGTTATATACCTACACAAGATATATTTAAACAAGCTATTCAAGACAATGATATCACATATCAAGCTAAGTCAAATTACCATCTTCAGAGACCATAAGTACTAATTCTACAACAAGTTAGTAGCATGCTCACAATGTAATTAAACATATTACATTTCAAGAGACTATCAACCTAACATGAAAAGTCTCTAGATTTCAAATCAAATTCCAAATAACCTCAAGTTTATATATGTTAAACAACATAGCATGCTCATTACATATATCAAATCAAAAGAGCAAAATGATCAAGACATCATCATGTAGATTTTAATTAATGTAAATTATTAAATCTCTAATTTTTCAAAAGTTATTCAAATGATCCCAATTTAATATATAGCAAGCAATAAGTCATGGTCATACCATATCTCAAGTCTAAAATGGAATACAAGCAACACACAATTAACTAGAATTTAAATCAAATTAAATTCATTTAATCTCTAGATTTGAAAACTCATTTAAATCATCCCAATTTAATATACAACAAAGATCAAGTCATGGCCATGCTATATATCAAGTCTAAAATGAGTTATAAGCAAACTATGATACGTCATTAATTTCTCAAATTAACATAAGACATGTATACAACTTATATCTCATACAAAAGCAAGTAAAATCACTTGGAAAATAAATTATAACACCCCCTACCTCACTAGAGAAGAGTCTCTCTAGAATCCAAGGCAAATCAATACAAAATGGTAAACCCTTCAAGGATTATGTAGAGGAGGATGAGGGGAATAAAAAGTATTCCAAGCTTTATGGTCTAAGGTAAGTGGAAGGGCCTCAAAGATCAAGGTCAAGGCCTAAAGCTTCAAGCTCTATCCATAGAGGCTAGGGTTTTCTTGTAAGGAAAAGAATGAAATAATGTGGTTAAGTGTGAGTGGAGGAAATAGAAATCCTCCACTCACTATGTGCTCTTACACCATGGTCAACACATACATCTATGATCAATTACACAAAAACCCTTCTTTAAAACCATAATCCCAAAGTGGCCCAAAAATAATTGCAAGACTTAATTTGGAGCGTCCACTTGTCATTCATCCAAGGCTCCATCCTAGGCTTAATCTCAAGCCTACACTTGTCAACCATCCAAGCCAACAAGTGCACCAATCCTAGGCCAACAAGTGGGTGAATCTCAACCTTCCACATGTCATCATTCAAGGCATCAAAGTGTTTCCACACAAATGTCAACAAGTGGACCAATGAGAGTGTGACACTTGTCACACTTTCCAAAAATTGCAAAAAGGTCCTTTTTGAAAATATCTTCCAAATTAAATTACAAAATGGTCCCTGAGACGAAAAATAATTACTTTACAGTAATTACACAAAAACCCCTCAAGTTATGAATATTACAAAAAAGTTATCCATCCATACCCTTTACAAGAAAATTAGAAACTTAGCATGCTTTTATGCAAAAGTAAAAAATACCCATAGCATGGAATTTAAATATCGTGGATGCATGCAAAACCGGAATCAAATCCGAACACGAAAGGTGAGGTTGTGCCAACAAAGTGACATACGGGAAAAAGACGAAAATGAATAGTGCTAAAAAATGAAAATGAGGAAATGACTCGGTCCTCACAAGAAAGTTGTCAATCCAAAGGAAAGAGTCTTGGAAACCATTCCTGAGCACTCGAGACGACACCAAGAGACGAAAAACCGAACTCAGAAAAGGAAAGACAATGGAAAAAAGAAAATATATATATATATATATATATATATATATATATATATCCATAAAATTTGAGGAAAAAGGAATGGAAGGAAAATAACAGGGTCATTACAGATGCAATTCGACAAATTCCAACTTATGCCAAATTTTTGAATGATCTTTGCACCCTTAAGAGGAAAAACAAAAGTCAAGCACCAAAAAAAGTTATTTTGACCGAGCAAGTAAGCTCAATTTTGTAACACAACACCCACCCAAAATTCAAACACCCCAGTTCACCAACCACTTCTTGCATTATTGGTGATCATGTTATCAATCGGGCTCTTTTGGATTTAAGAGTGAGTGTGAATCTTCTCCCTTATTCGGTTTATATTCAATTGGGCTTAGGTGATTTGAAACCGACGTTGGTAGTTTTACAACTTGCCGACCGATCAATTAAGAAGCCCCAGGGTACCATTGAGGATGTATTGATTAAAATTGACAAGTTCTTCTTCCCGATTGATTTCTTTGTCATTAATAAGGAGCCGGTCCCAAATCCTAAAAGCCAAATTCTTGTTATCCTTGGCCGTCCCTTCTTGGCAACCACTAATGCCAACATTAATTTTAGGATGGGGATAATGAAGATTTCATTTGGTCACATGAAAGTGAAGTTGAACATTTTTAATCTAACCCCTAATTCTATGGACAAGCATGAAGATGTATGTGTTGTTGAAAAATGTCTTGAAAATGAATTTGAAAAAAATAAGTCTTTGTTTGATATTAAAACTTCAAATGGTTGGTCTTCTAAAAAATTTCAAAAGATGTTGTTTCTAAATCAAGTGTTGAAAGGGTGTGCCCAAAAGTTTTGTTGATAAAGGGCCATCAATCACATTTGAATCAAATCCAACAAGTTCCTTAAGGAATAGTTTTTTGGGTGGGGTTCAAAGTTCAAGTCACCCCATCAAGGAGGGGATACATACCAAGATTTTTTATCTGAGCTAAATGAGCCTAACGTCTTGCTAAAGACATTAAAGACTATTGTGTTTCGTAGGGTTTGCAACCCTATTCCTCCCTCGTTTCTTGTTTTGATATTTTTTGTGTCGTCGAGATATGAATTGAATTGAAAAATCTAGCTTTCGGGAAAATTCTTACATTTTGTGCACTTCTAGTGAAGTTTCGATCGATCGAACTCTAGTTCGATTGATCAAAATTCCACTTCGATCGATCGAAATTCCACTTCGATCGATTGAACCCAATGAATTTATGACTTTTCACCTTCTAATCCGATCGATCGAAATCCATCTCAATTGATCAAAATCCATTTGGATCGATCAAAGTAAGTGTTTAATCGATTGAAGTCCTTCGATCGATCGAAAATGTGTCTTTTGAAATTTTGAAAAATGTTTTAGCCGTTCATCTTCCCACCCTAAACACTTTTTTTTTTTTTTTTTTTTTTTTTTCTCTCTCTCTTCTCCTCCATCTCTTCTCCCACTCGGCCAAACCCCTCTTCCTCTCATGATTCTTCAACTGTCCCCCTCTTATCATCTCTCAATCTCATCCATCTTCCTCACTCCCGTGAACCGCCATCACCCCCTTCATCTCTCTCTTGCCGGTGAGCCCAAGGAAGCAACCCACTTCCCCGCCATCAAGCTCCATTTTTCCCGGCGATCTTTTTGGCCCAAAAGTGGCCAAAACCGGTATCTTTTCTCTCTAATCTCTCGGATTCCTTCATTTTAATTATCTCCGACCGATTTAGGCCAAAAAAATCTCGGTTTCAAGCTTCAGCATTTCTCTGCATTTTCCGGCGAGACTCTGGCGAGTCTCCGGTCATCTTCTCCGGCCACAGTGAGGCCGAAACTTCTCATTTTTGCCCGAATCTCTTCGTTTCACTCTTCTCTACTCTCTTGTAGATCAGGTAAGCTCTAAATCGATTTCTTTTTATTTTTATTTTATTTCATTTTTGTTTATTTTATTTTGATCGCATTTTGTTTTTTATTGTCATTTGTACATATGCTTGTGGATATAAAAATTGAAAACAAATAAAAATTATAAAAGAATCAAAAACAAAATAAAAACTGAAATTGCAAAAAAAAAAAAAAAAAAAAAGAAATTGTTTAAAGAATTTTGGACCAATTAACTTGGATTGCATACCTTTGATTTTGGTGGCATGGTGATGGGATTACATTGACAAATGGAGAATGGATTGTGATTATTGTGGTAGTGTAGAAGGAGAATGGGCAATTGTTGATTTAGATTGATTTTGTGGGTGGTGTCCCTTGTTGAATTCATTGAATAGATGTGAATTGAATATATTCTTGATTGTTGATTGTGATTGAAATACATGAATACTTGTTGTGTTTGAAATTTTGGAAATATCTATTTTTAAGGGGAAACCATGCATGATTTTCAAAAAATTAAAATTAAACATTGGTTTTAAACATTCCAAAAGGCATGTGGTTTGTTTTTGAAATTTGAAATGGAATTTGGAAAAAGTTTTGAAGTTAAGATGGTGGTTTTGAATTGAAAAAGGGAAATTGCAAAAGAGAATTTAAAATTAGATTTTTGAAATGAATTGGAAGTTATCTTGTGATTCTTGAATGGATTTGAAATTTGAATGTCATGAACTTGGAAAGTTTGTCTTGGAATTTGAAATGGAAACTTACTTCTCAAAATGATTTTGATTTTTTTTTTTGGAAGAAATGAATTGAAAATGGACACTTTCTGAACTTGAAATATTCTTGAAATTTTGAACTTATAAAGGCATTGAAAATTTTGAATTGTTGTGAGCATAATCCCGACTTGTTTCATTTGCTTGTTTTAAATATGAAATGCATGGATGTGTTTTAAGTTGTCTTAATTGCTTGCAAACATGACTTGACTTGAATTTTGTACTTTTGAACTTTAAAATGCAAAGTCTTGTCTCAAATGCATAAAAATGTTTCAAATGGACCTCTTTCATTTTAACTCCTGATTTAAGTGCCTTGTTTGGTAACATGACCTTTGAATGGTAAAATGTTTTGTGAACACACTTGTTGGATTTCAAATGATTAAAAAGGAAATTTTTGAACTTTGTTTTGAAAAATGAGAAGTCGAGTTGCATAATTCCTTCTTTTGTTGTTCATTCATTACATGATTCTTGTCCTATTTGAGTTGAAGCATGTTCCATTTGATTCCTTTCCATCCATTTGCATGTGCTAAGTGCCTTTGAACTTGTTTGTGATAGAATTCTTGATTCTTGGCATGCTAGGGCACAAGTTTGTTGTTTTCTGACCTTCCTTATCATGATTTTAATCTTCTCTTGCAAAATGTGATGAATTGCCATTCCAACCCAACTTTTTGAAGTCAAATGATTCCATTGTTGCTTTATGACCTTGAAACTTTGTTAAATGTGATCTCTTTGAATAATTGTGTGCCCTTTGGAATAATTGCAACTTGATGCTTGTTTATACACCAATTTGCACGCATTTATGTCACATTGATAGTTTTTGAGAATTTATGTGCATCCTCTGAGCCTATCTTCTTGGAATTGATTTCTGACTAAGTTTGGGGGTGTGTTATGGATTTTTGGAGTTTAAAATGTATGATTTGGATGATGTTGCTATTCTTTGGCCTAAGTATCACTTCATGAGCTTAATTTGAATTCTGAAATGCAATTTGAACCAAGTTTAGGATTGTGTGCTTTTTCTTGCAAAATTATCTGTTTAAATGCCATCTGTTTGATATCTTACACTTATAATCCATTCCTGAGAGCTAAGTAAGGGCTTATGACTGAGGATCTTTCCGGTCGTGATTTTGATTCCATATTGGTAAACTTCTTGTATTCTTAGTATTTGACCATTCTTTGCTTCATTTAAGCATTAAAGGGGATTGCGAGCCATAAGCATTCATTTTTCTACTTATCTATTGCTTAGAGGGGGTCACGAGCCATAAGTGATCATAGGATGTTGATTTTGTTGCAATGGAGTACAGGATATTTCTTTGTCTGGAGTTTGTTGATATATGTGCATCATTCAGATATATGCCATCTAGTTGCATACCATGTCAAGGATTCTTCCTTGAACTTGTCTGTTATAACGTGCTTTGGATTGAAGTGTTTTGTAACCGAGCATTCCACTTAGTCTCTATTACATGACATGCATACTTCTTGAGTCCTAGGTTGACATTTGCCATGATTTTATGCTCCATGTTATCCTGTAGCTCCATTTGATCTTCATTGTTGCACTTGTAGACATTCTTGCTTAGGAACTAATACGATGTCATCCTAAAGTCTACTTGTCATGTCATTGCAGCATCTATATGACTTTTAGGGTTGTGAATGCACGTTGCATCATTTATGCACATCACAGTCTATGCTTATCCTGTTGATCATATTTCTGCTCAAAATGATCCAAATGTGACTTTTCTGCCCTCTATGCCATCACTATATTGTTTTGCATATCTGAGATTGCTATTTTGTGCTTTGATCTATTCTGTCTAGCTGAGGCATGTTGAATGATACTTGTGAAGCCTTCTTAATCATTTCTTACATAAGCATGATCCTATTTGTTTATTCTCTGTTTCTACTTGATTCAGGCATGCTTCGTCTTTCATTATCAGTTGTTTACCTTATCTTATACCTGGGAACTGATTTATTCTTATTGTTTTTACAGATGCAGCGCAGACAGAAGACTCTTGCTAGAAAGAGAGTATAGAAAGTTCGATAGCCTCCGCCATCTCCAGAGGCAGGGTCTTCGTCATTTTCATCTTCTGCATTTACAGCAGCCCATTCCAAGCCATCTTATATAAAGGCCGAGCATCCTATTATCTGAGTGGTTCCTGCTATTTCTTACTCTGGTAAGAAGCTAGAGCCTGAGTATAGATTCGATCATAATTTATTTTTCGAGTTGGACCAAACTCAATGGTCCTATAATGAGCTTGTTCGGAGGGGCATTGATTTTATCATGACACCAGCTGACACCATCGTCTATCCTTGGATTGTTACACTATTCTACCAGCACCTCTGGATGGATGAGGATGATAGGCTACTATTGCATACCACTATTGACAGTCAGGAGATCGATATTTCTCTCTCGGCCATAGCTGCTGCTAGCCGATACCCCCACTCACCTGCATTGGCTACTGATTCTCAAGATCCATTGTATCCTAGTGCTCCACCTTATCCTTCTGAGCTAACTATGTTAACTACACTATCTCTACATGCTGCCTTTAAGGGCAACACCTTTACAGATTGGGTCGACATTGATCCTCAGTATTAGTTTATTGATTCCGTGTTGCACCTCAACACCTTTCCATCAGGCCATGGTACTCAGAGGCGAGATAGGATTTTTTAGGCTCTATACTGTTTGAGCCAGGGTTATTGGATTTCTGTTCCTGCACTCATCTCGGAGCTCATCCATAAGTTCTGGAAGAATCTGATTTTTACACACAATTCTAGAGCAGCGACTTGGCCTTTACCTTTTGGCCACCTGATTACTCAGCTGCTGTTTGACCAGGGCTATTAATTTGACCCTACTGAGATTCTAGAAACTGATGCAGAGAGAGATAGGAGAGCCCATGATCAAACCAAGTGGACAAAGACATACAACTCTTGCCTCAAGAACAAGAAAAACAAGGATATAAAAGATAGAATGTGCAGCAGAGAGTAACAGATGATGTAGATATGGAGAATACAGACGATAGATCACCTCCCAGACAGAGGCGTTACACTACCACTTCAGTTTCCACCTCACAACTAGATATACCTACTACATCTCAGTAGGATGATCCCTCTCTTGTCCCTCCCACCAAGCCAATAGCACAGACCGACACTCGATCCCGATATACCAACACTAATTTTGGTTATAGATCTGATGTCCTTCAGCTGCATACAGACTTCATTTCATTTAGAGCTGATGCAACTGGGCGGCATGAGGATATCACGAGGTGGTATGATGATCTGGAAAGGAGACATGATGATTTACTGAGGAGGCACAATGATTTGAGAGCAAATGTAGCCAAGGTGAGGAGTGAGCTTGGAGCATTGCGGAATGACCTTACAGCTTCTCTTACTCACCACAGCAATCAGATGTCTGACATGCTGCAGCATATTGCTGATATGATGACTCCAAATCCTACTCCCTGATTCCACCATTTTCTCTCTCCTACTTATTATCTGTCATTGATACTTGCACTGTTATTGCTGAGATATTTTGCACTATCTTGATACTTGCACTAGTTTTGGATATTTTGGATATTTTTATTTCTTGCACTACATTTTCTTATATATTGATCTTTGGATATTTGGTGTTGGATTTACTTGCTATATATGGATTTTTGGGATTTTGATATCAGTTTTGGATAGTCTGAGCTTTACATTGATATATGCCATGATTTTTGCCCGTTCTCTGTTTTACCTCTCATTTATATCATTGATGCATATGCTTTGACAGTTGCTAGTGTGATCATTTTCAGACAGGTTTTCAGAATCTAAGTTTGGGGGTGTGCCTTCCAAAGTAAAGCTTCCGTTGCCGGGTCCCTTTTGCTTCATCTATTTGGTATACTCTTTCCATTATCTATTGCTTCTTTACACATTGACGACAATGCACAGATTAAGTTTGGGGGTATGTTAGCATATTTTACTTGTCGCACTTAGTTTTTACGCATGCGGTATAAATTGAGAGTCTTGAGCCATGATTTTGATCTTTTGAGGACCATAATACTTAAAATTTAAAAATTGTTTAACTTGAGAGTCCAATACTCCTTGTATTCTTTGTGGATGCCATTTAGAAGTAAATTTTTCAAAAGATTAATATCTTGCTTACATTTGTGGTCCACATTATCCTAATTTTGTGATTGTTTTGAGATTCACTTTAGGATTCTACACTAGCACAGGCACACACTAGCATTCATTTGTGGGGTACATGATTTGTTAACTATTGATTTGGTTATATCCCAATTAAGCTAGTAGTGCATTGAAAGTTTTTATTCTTGATAAAGGTGGATAACAAACCCTTTTCACTAAGTAGCTGGGATTCTAGCCTCATCAAGCACTAAATTTCTCGCGCCGAAAGGTGGAGGGCCCAAACTCTAGGTTAATAACTTGATAAAAAAAGAATTACAAAAGAAAATAAAAAAGTGAGGACTTCTCCCAAAAGGTCACAAGTGAGAAATAATTAGATGGAGGTTGTTTTGATTTGTAGCCTTGTTGATTTGGGCTTATAAGTCCTTAGGGGTGTTGAAACATCTAAAGCCCTAAAGCCGCCGCCCGGTTTAGGAGTCATTGACCTAACTTGCGACCTCATAGATCGCTAAAAAACTTAATAGATCAACACATTACACCATGCCTCCATCTTTGATTCTCTAGGATAGTAAAAAAAAAAAAAAATCAAGTGAAAAGAATAAGCGCACAAACATGATACCCACAAACATTAAGCTCTTTCTCACTAAAGAGGCACCAATATTCCAAACAAGTATTGGGAGAAAACTACCTCAAGTATGTAATTTTTCAACCACTTCCAAGCAATTTCCCAAAATTTCAACATCAAGTAAGCAAGTATGGTCCTCCACACATCAAGATAATGATCATGCAAATCAAAACAACTCTAGAATCTTTTTAAGTGAACCAACATCAAATATGTTGCTATCTAAGTCAACTAAAGAAATGATCACATCTGGTCTCAAGCTAGCACACAAATCTAGTATCGATCATCAAGACAAAGAATGGACCTTTTATTAAAGCTTTATTCAACTAGGTGCACTTATTCTTTTCACTCAATTTTTTTTTTTTTTTTTTCTAACCCTATGGATCAAAGATGGAAGCATAGTGCAATGTGTTGATCTATTAAGCTTTCTAGTGATCCATGAGGTTGAGCATTAGGTCAATGACTCCCAAATCGAACGACTTTAGGCAATAGGTGTTTAAACACCCCTAAAGACTTACAAGCTCAAATCGACTAGGCTACAAATCAAAACAACCTCCCTCTAATCATTTCCTACTTCTCACCTTTTGGGAGAAATCCTCACTTTTTTATTTGCTTTTGCAACTTCTTTTATTATTATTATTATTTTTATTATTATTATTTTATTTTTTAACCTAGAGTTTGGGCCTTCCACCTTTCGGCGCGAGAAATTCAGTGCTTAATATGGCTAGAATCCCAACTACTTAGTGAAAAGGGTTTGTTATCCACCTTTATCAATAATGAAAGCTTTCAATGCACTACTAGCTCAATTGGGATATAACCAAATCAATAATTAACGAAGCACGTACCCCACAATTGAATGCTAGTGTGCACTTGTGCTAGTATAGAATCCGAGAGTGAATCTCAAAACAATCACAAGATCAAAATGATGTGGATCACAAATGCAAGCAATATATCAATCTTTCGAAAAATTTACTCCTAAATGGCATCCACAAGGCATACAAGGAGTATTGGACTCTTAAGTTAAGCAATTTTTAAATTCTAAGTAATATAGTCCTCAAAAGATCAAAATCATAGCTAATCATGGACCAATCATAGAAAAACTCTTTAATACACAAAGCATGCCCAAAATCTTGAATTGAATGCAAAGAACACATATTACCCTCAAACTTAAACTGCACAATGTCCTCAATGTGCAATGAAAATAAAATAAAGCGGAAAGAATATACCAGTGTAGCTATGGTAATGAATGGTCGGGACACAAATACCCAAAGTGGGTGGTATAACCCCCCCAAACTTGGGATTAACTGTGGTCCTGAAAAGATGGCACTAGTATAAACTCTCATTAAATAACAAAATGGGATAAATAATGGTGCACAGTGGACATGCTAGTGTAAGTGGGATAGTAAATGAAAGACAGAGAAGGATAAGGATGGTCCTGGAAAATATGGGTTGCACTCTCTAACTGAAGTCACTGGGATGCACCTGATAATGGAGTCAACATAAGTAGATATATCAAAATATGAGGCTGACATCTAAAATATCCAAAAATATAGAAAGTCTGTACATCACAGATAATAGGCCAACAGACTGGCATCAAAAATGGAATAATAGTATTAAAGTAGCAATCTAAAATCAGAAATATAAGTATGGGATAAAGAGAGGTCAAGCAGAAGATGACGGTTTGGCAGGGCGTGAACCCCGGATCTGACTAGATATGTCTCGAAACGCTGTCATGACATCTGTGCGGAGGGCGGCCATATCTGTAAATGATGGCCACTGCAAAGTCGGGTAATTAATGCCCGAAGGACATGTATGTGAGCACTGAGATGTTGTCGATAGTGTCTCGACAGTGATACAGATGAGGTGCCCATCAATGGTGGTCCACAGCTCGGCCAAGTTACTCGGAGCTGGCCTAAGGTTTGATAAGCGTCAAATATTGCATATTTAATCGCCCTTAATTGCATTAGTTAAGCCCATTATTTGATCTGTGTATATAGATTAACTTTATTTTTATGTTTTTGTGTTTTTGTAGGTCTAATTGCAAAAAAGGAATAAAAATAAGGTTTTTAGGGTTTTTAGAGCACAAGTCATACCGGGCCTAAACATCAAGTGGTTTCAAGAAGAAATGACCCAAACAGGGAATGGATGCAACCAGCACTGTAGGAAAAAAAAAAAAAAAAAAAAAAAAAAAAAAAAAAAAAAAGGAAGCCAAGTAGTGTGCTTGGTGTCCGGACGCAGGAACTGGCATCTGGACGCCAACCATCAGGACCTCGCGTCCGGATGTAGGAACTGGCGTCCGGACACCAACCATTAGGACCTCGCGTCCGAACACCATTCTTTGCATTCGGACGCAAGGCTACGGGCCCCCATTTTGAATAAGTCCAATTTTGTTCTATCTTGAGTGAAAATTCAAATTTGAGCGAGTTATATTATTTTGAAACTTATCTAAGGATAAAGAGGGGGCAAAGGCTTGAATCAAGTCTGTTAGTTTTGGGATTTTGGAAAGAGATTGTGAGGGAGAGGATTTCTTGAGGGTTCTAGGCTAAGTTTTGCAACAATGGGTGAAAGAGGGAATTTATTCTCTTCTTCAATCCTTGAGGTTGCTGCCATATCTATGAGGGGCTAACTTCCTTTCTTGGGAGTTGATGTAACCTAAACCAAGTAAACATGTGTTAAATTGTATTTCAATTTGGGGATTCTTATTGTATATATTCAGTTTCATAAATTAGAAGTGTTTACATTGAATTAATGTATGTGATTATCATTTGAGTATATAATTATGTTGATTTGTTTATTTTGTCTTAGAAATCACATTAACACAATTATACACTAGATTTCCTATAGCAACAATGGGAAAGAATTTATGGAATAGTTATATTAGCATGTAATTGAGTATTTATATAGATTATGCTTAAGGAAGATGGACCATGCTACACCTTTAGATTAATGTAGTTAGGTAGATGGTCCATACCAACTAAAGATAATTTATGATATTTAATTAATTTCATGTGCTGCAACATACCATTGAAGGACCTTGATAGGCCAGGCATAGGAAAAATGGTTCATACCACAACCTAGTTTAGGTGGATGAACCATGCCAACCAAAGATAGGTTATGCTTAGTCCCGAAATGTATGATCTTCTTGAAGATGTTGTGGTAGTTTTATACTTCTACACATCATTTTATATATATAATTATTTATCCCCAAGTTGAGTGCACGTTAATATATTTATGAGGTTGGGTGAAGTCAATTCCCTAGCCTTCTCTTTATAAGTTAAATCCATTCTATTAAAATTATTTACTGTTTTATGCAATTTAAATTCGTAGGTTAAGTGACAAACCAATCGAACTATCATATCTTTTATCAACTAGAAAGTAATTTTACAATTCTATTTGCCATAAACTAGCAATCCATGTGGTTCGACACCCCCCTACTACAACATTAATCTACAATGATGAATGTGCTATTATTATAAGTGGTATTTTTAAGTGGTACACATTTGTGCGCATCAAGGTTCTGGTAGAATAACTAAACAAGCCTTGGGTACACTAGGTTGGTCATAGGGGCTAAAATGGGAGAAAAGCAGCGACGGTAGATCTTGTCGTATGACCACTTGGTCGTGGCTGCCCGTGCAAAGAAATCCTTATCAAATATAGACTCATGCGACACTGAAAGGTGCGCAAACTTCTGAGCAACCCTGTCTCAAACTATCTCTGACTGTGCCAGCGGTGGCACAGGAGCAGGTGATGGAGGTAGCTTGGGTTCACTCTCCTGAGATGAAGAAGATGAAGGAGAAAAGTGCTCTGACTGTGGAAGAGCTGGTTCTTCTGGCTCCTCAGTCTGCTGCCTAACCCGGTGACCATAAGTCCGGTTAGCTATGGTCTTGAACCTAGTCATGGCCTACAAAAAGAATGAACACTTGCAATTGTAGTCAGTGACAAGAAATAGTATATGAGATACCAAAATAAAAGCACAAAAGATATAAACAAGTTTGTCAGATTAAGATAGACAACATGATACTTAAAATGAAGCAAATATCACAGTATATAAGCACACAAATCTATCTCTGCAAGTGGTCATGCAACCAAGTATAAACAGTGAATGATCAAATAATGTGAAACATGCTAGACATGATGGGCAAAAAATGCAACCAATGTGGAAAACACAAGCATTGGGCATAGATATAATAGCATGAAACACAAGAGAGGGTATAGGAGTATAAATATGCAAAACAGAGCAATTCGAATGATCATGGAAAAATATGATCGATCCATGTTGGATCGATCATGACATGCATTGGATCGATCGTGCTTTGAACAATCAGAGCACTGATGTGATCGATCGAACCTGCTGAGAAATGAAAAGTCACACATCCATGATGTGGAAGACACGAGTCAAATCCCAATGGCCACTTCAAGGCTCGTGACCCCCTTATACACCTCAATAATGCAAATATGGTCACTTAAAATGGCACGTGACCCCCGATTCAAATTTAAAAATAAAAATGATATATACAACTATATACATATACATATACATGCTTGCAAACCCAAAAATGGAAAGAAAATTAATCACTTAGTTATTGAATCTAAGCATGGAAGGAGAATAAAACATAAATCAACACAAAAATTAAAATGGAAGCTGGAACTTATTGAAATCTGAGAAAAGAGATGAAGAGAGAAGAGAGACGAGATCGAAAAATGGAGGAGGTGGAGCTTTGGAGTCACCGGAATCTCGTTGGAGGTGGGGAAGATGATTGGAGAGCGTCGGGAGAGAGAGAAGGGCTTTGGATCGATGAAATGAATGATCCCAATGACCGTTGGGTCATTTTTTAAACAACTGTTCTCGAAATGTGTGATCGATCACATGGTTCATTAGATCAATCGAACCTAGATCGATCATGAAGGTACTCAGGTCGATTGAACCTACAAAATGACAAAATATATTTAAAAAATTTTGAATTTTTGAAAATTTAAAATCTTTTTTAATTTTTGAAATTTTTTTTTTTTTTTAAATTTGAATTTTGAAAAGTCAAAGTCAAAAGAAAGTCAACAGAAAACCCTGAACGATCGGAGAATGATCGATCGGAACTCGATCGATCTAAGACCTGAAAATATGTAGAGACTTTCGAACGATGGGACTGTAATGACCTAGTCATTTTCCTTCCTTTCCTTTTTCTGAAATTTTATGGATAAATTTTTTCCGTTGAATTTTCTTTTCTGAGTTCGGTTACTGTCATCTCGAGTGCTCAGAAATGGTTTCCGAGACTCTTTCTTTCAATTAACAACTTCCTTTAAAAACCGAGTCATTTGCACATTTTCATTTTTTGGACACTATTCATTTTTCGTCTTTTTCCCGTTTGTCTCACTTTCCATGTTCGGAGTTGAGTTTTAAATTAACCAGTTTTCATTCCAGTTGATTTCATCGGAACGCATAGCTTTACTTTTGGAAAAAAGATCGCCGGTTGTTTTTTTCTCCCGCAGGGGCGTGGATGAAAGGATTCTTCAGAAACATTGATGTTTCTTAGGGTATTTTTCATAATATCTTTTGGTTATATTTTGATTAGGGGTTTTTAAGAAAATATCTTTTGGAGAAATATCTTTTGGAAGATATTTTCATTCTGGACAATTTTGTAGTTATCCCTTTTCGTAGGGGCCATTATGCAATTAGCGAAAGTTATTGCAAAATGCCTCGTTTGGAGTCTGGATCCTCGTACTGTGATACCCTCAATTCTAGAGCCACGGGTAATGAAATCCAAGCACAGATCCAAGCGGTACCAAATAATTAATATGTAACCGAACACAGAATACAAGATGAAATGAGAAATAAAATAATAAACTGAAGGAATGCAAATTGAAAATCCTTAAAATAACTTATTAAAATCCGATAATCCAAAACCTCCATAGTTTATAACTCAGGAATCTATCCAGTGGACTCCTTATGAAAAGTTCTCAACTGAAACTGGAAAACTGAAATAAAAACTAAAGCTAATATAGAGAAGATTCCTACGTAGTTGGAGGAATGAATATCTATATCTACTCTGCACGTCCAAGCTCTAACCCTGGATCTGACAAACACCTGAAAAATAAAGAAGTGGATCAGGCTCACATGCAAGTCCTAATCTACTACGATCCAAACAGTAATCCGATACGCAAATAATACCTAAAAAGACTCAAAAATATCTAGAGTAGTCCATATATGTATATAGTACACACTATAAGACGTTCGCTAGTCCAGTAGGTCTATTTCAGCCTAAATAAAAGGCAGCATTCGAATACACACCCGAAGGTGGGCATGAGCACCCAGACCTACCAGAGAACAACATGCATGACCACTTATCCATCCTAGGCGATATACGCGCCCTAACCAATGTCCTAAGACTCAAACTCATACCATGGCACACATGATAAATATATAAAGTCCGTACTCCTAATACAAAATATCATCCATCTGTATAGTGGTCTGATATATGTATAACAAATCCATCCTGAAATCATAATAGGTCATTCAATTTATTTTATTGACATGACACAAGTTGGTGGTGGACTTAACCTTTATGGTTAATCCATACCTTAATCCAAATTAGGTAGGACTTAGTGTTTTGAATTAATCCATTCCCAATATAGGTAAGTCTTAATGTTTTGAACTAAGCCAGCCCTAATATGACACCGTCCCATACCGGTTCATATATATCCATATAAGTAGGACTTAACCTTTTTATGGTTAATCCAACTCATTCCAAATTAGGTAGGATTTAGTGCTTGAACTATTCCATACCTAGTATCTCACCGTCCCAAACCGGTACAAACAATCCTCCAGTTAACATAGTTGACAAAACAATATTAAATAGTCATCAACCACATTCCACAGTATGCACAAGATAAGTTAATCTATATACATAAATATTAGGCATTCAATACTGAGCCTAAAATCCAACTCCAATAATGTAAATTGCTACACAATTTGCACACATTTACATTTTCCAACATAATCCATGAATTAATACAATTTAGTACAATTTAAGTATCAAATACACCCAAGTTAAGCATGGGGAAATTCAGTTGATTCAATATACTTCAAATACTATAGAATTATGATTTATATATATATTTAAATCATACACAACAACCTTGCCAAGCTCCGGTATATAACCCTAGCAAATCCTCCAATATAGTCCACGAATTGATACAGTTAATGGAAAATTAAGTATCAATTTAACTCAAGCTAAGCATAGGTAAGTTTAGTTAATTCCCTATGCTTAAAATATTATGGAAATATGATTTATATATATAATTAAATCATGTCACAAAATCTTACTAAGTTCCAGTGCACAAAATTTACAAAACAGTAAGCAACACTTTAGTTATTCTTTAACTTTGTATTGCTTCATCCCTTAATCCAACTACAAACTAATGTTTCACCATTATTTTTACAGGTCTACAGTAGTCATCCCTATCCTTTAAACCAATTTAAACTGATCAAAACACCCTACGCAATCAAACAGTGCCCAAAAAAACAAAACTGGAAGACTGTAGGTGGGAGCAGGCTCTTGAAAAATGCAGAGCCTGCTCTTCTTCAACAAGAGCCAGCTCCAACTCCTTAGGAGCTGGCTCCTAGCAAGGTAGAGCCAGCTCCACACCTTAGGGAACCGGCTCTAAGGTTAGGAAGAGGCGGCTCCTCCTCCTTTGGAGCCTGCTCTTCTCTCCTTAGATGCCGTCGACTGTTTCTGTGTGTTCTCCTCCAACTCTGGTAATTAACGGAGCCTCTATGATGTTTTTAAATCTTTGTTCTAGGTTCAAACTCAGTCCTAGATAAATTTTAAATCACTGATATGCAATGATAGCATCCATAGAACATAGGTTTAGAAGCACTGATCACAGAAACTTAGTCTGAAATTGTAAGCAAACCACAACAGATAAATTTGGTGAATTTGAGCACTGTTTTAAGTACTTATTCTAAAGCTTGTTTAATGTCTCAGACTAATCCTCCAACATAGATATATGATCACAATAAGAATTTAACACCAGATTTGAAAACAATCGGCAACAAGATTTCAGTTAATACTTTTCAGCAACACCAAGACAGATTAATACGATGGAACCAAAAACTAATTTAAACATGCATACAAGATGAATCATAACATTCGTTTCATCTATTTTAATCTTTGATTAACCCCTGAAGTCTTAACTAGGCATGCAAAGAACACGAATTAACGGGAAAGAGAAGAATAGAGACTTGCCTATAGTTTCAGATTTTGAAACTATAATCCACCGTCTCTAAAGTTTCCGACAACGTCCTAGACTGCCGTTCCACTCCTTCGGTGCTCTTGTTTCTACCTAGAAGCAACCCCCGTTCCTTTCTCCTTAAAGCTCCCTTTTAAACTCTCAGAATTCTCTCTCTGTTGCTCTCTATGTTTCTCTCTGTTTCACAGTCGTGACTACAGTGACTAGGGTTTTGTTTGTAACCCTAAACCAACATATAATATGTATATATATAGGCTTCACACCACAATCCTAATTCTAATATAAAACCATCCCTAAGTCGGCTAAAACCTGTGACGTGATTTAATTAAAGACAACCAGAAACCCTAAAAATGAAACAGCTAAATTACATTTAAATCACAAAGCCACATGTGACGGCCCAAGTTTTTCAATTCGGTGCGTCAGTGATGAACCGAAAGATGATCTGATAACGGATCCGAAATGTGGAAGAAAAAGACAAACAACGGTTTCTAGAGATACAACATGACTCTAAGACACCATTGTGACCCTCAATTAGGTCACGGGACCCAAAGGAATCAAATGCGGAAACAACATTTGAAAAACGGACCAGAATGCACCTAGGGGAAAAATCGTCATTTCTAGCTTAAAATTGGGTGCCACCGAGTGCACCATTGGAAAGACAACGAAAAATCAATGAACTTAGACTCAAAAATCGCTTGATTCGGAGTCCGAATGAAGAAGATATGGCTAACGAAAGAAGAAGGGGCAAAACGGTCCAAAAGAGGCAACCCATGAACATCTAACCGGTTAGGAGACCTTCCTAACCGGTTAGCAAGCAAAAAATAGTGAAAAAAACGCTGCCCACACTCATCTAACCGGTTACGAAACCCCTCGTAACCCATTTAGATGTGAAGGGGCAGTAAGGGTGTGACCCAAAAACCTGGCAGCAGGGGTTTTTCAGAAAAAAAAAATGAAAATTTGAGGCCTTAGATGACATTTTCTGGAAAAACTCAAAGAAGAAACCCCCCTCAAAATCGAGTTTTCTACATGAAAAGTGAGGAAAATTAAAAAAAACTCACTGTGAAATGCCCAAAATTCCCTCCCAAGAAAACTGATCCAGAGGGTCCAAAAAGCTGCTAGATTTAAAAACTAAGAGCTAAACTTCGGATGCGATTTCCGATGCCAAGATGGCATTTTATGGAAAAACACAAAAAAGAAACCCCCCCTAAAATCATACTTTCTAATCAACCATGTGAATAATGGAATTTACTTCCTAAAGAAAATTTCCAAAATACCCTTAGGTCAGAATATGCAACAAAAGTGAAAAATGAGTCCGTAGGAGGCTCATTTCACCAAAGAAGAATCCTTGCCTGGAAACGACCATGCACGCAAACGTAACTTACCTAGTAAGACATGCTACAATGGCCCATGACCCAAAAATATGGCCGATACAAAATATGACCCCCCAACGGCCAAAATGCCAAAAACGAAGTTTGAAACGAAAACTTGGAATTTAAAATCATGAGATGGTTTCAAAATGCCGTTTGGCCCTTCGCCACACTTCACACATGATGAATGAATGCTAATGAATAAGTTTGATACACAATGCACGCTCCGGTGCAAAATAGCATACTAAAACGCATAAATTTCATATAATCTCGTTAAGGGCAAAAATCAACATCCATGACATAAATGTGATTCTAAAAGAAGTTTGGCCTTTGGCCTCATGTCATATACATAAAATGAGAATCAAAAGTGTGCTTAGGCACACATTTCAAGTTTCGAATCAGATATACACAATTGACAATTAAGACTACAATTGGCATTCCGAACCAACCTTCACAAAAATAAAAGTCTTCAAGTCCACAAGTCATCCAAGCATAATGGAAGTCTCAACTTTAATTCTTGTACCTGAAATATGCCCCAGTATCGTAGGGGTGAGTAACATAAAGCTACTCGTAGGAAATGAGCATGCATCAACCTACGTTTTACAAGTTTGCATGATTTAATCATTGTAGTTCATTCCACCTAACGTCTATGTCAAAGGTGAGACTCAAGGAGCATCCTAGCTACCTAAGATCATTTCTAGCATCAATCACCTCATTCATGCAATTTTAGCAACATAGGTTCATGCTTATACAAAGCAACAACATAGGAGCATGCTTACACAAGCAACAACATATAGATTCTCAAGGTTATCAACTTGAAGTCTAAAATGCAACATCAACTAAATATAACAATTTAGCATAATTAGAATATCTAATACCACACATCAAGACATAGATTCTCTAGGTTATCAACTAGAAATCTAAAAGTGTGAAATCAACTAAATATATCAATTTAGTATGGATGTACTTAACAACATCAAAATCGCCAATAGCCAAAACCACAAGTTAACAAGATAAACATGATTGTCAACTTGGAATTGAATGCGAAAACAACCAGTGGGATACTTAGACATCATGCTCGGAATGCTGCCTAACCCGTAGGGAAGACCACCCTAAGTGCGCACTATCTCAATGACTTAGAGGACTTACGTCCCCATACTAGAGCCAAACCCTAGCCATCTTAACTCAACGATGTTCCAAGATTCCAAAATAAGCCAAATAAGTTCATAACTTATACATATTACTACTACATAGTAACAAGTTAGCAATATAACTCTCAATTGTGCATAATAAGCATTTCATATCCATAATGCTACGAAATCACAAGCCAACAATATATTCATATTAGAAACGTACTCTCATGAATATAAACTTAACAACAATGCTCTTTAAAGCATATGACACAATCTAGTGAATACATCACAAGTCTAAATCCATGTTCTTAAAATAGAAACAACTTCTAAAACATGATTAGATCCATGGATAAACAAAATAGAATTTAATTACATCAAAATAAATAAACTGTCTAGATTTCAAATCATTTTCAATTGGCCCCAATTTAATATATGTTAATAGACATATCATGGTCATTACATATATTCACACACAAGCTTAATTAGGCCCATGAAACCACCAAAATAGATTTTAATTAATTCCCTTAATTAAAGTCTCTAGATTTCCAAACTCAACCAAATGCTCCCAAATTAAAGTATGTTAACAAACATGCCAAAACTTAATTTAGAAGCATAATACAACTCAATTCCATGCAAGGTATGGCCATGAACTTAAATCTTTCACAAAAGATAAATATTAATTAAAAAGAGCAATTCTTATTTAATTAATCCAAATTTAATATATGTTAACCAACATGTTAAAACAAGATTTTCTACCATGCCACAATTCAAATCAAAGTCATATACCATCATGAATTTTAAATCTCATACAAAGAATTAAAAATTACCAACTTTCTAGATTAGATACAAGGCACATATATAAGTTGTATAATCATGCTAAACACTTAATACAACACACACAAAAGCCTAAAGCATTCCCTACCTCCATTTGAGATGAAATCTCAAATCCTCACCAAAATAAATCGGCTCCGAATCCGACGAAACTCCTAGGTTTTGTCGGGGACAACACCACGAACATGAATCCCAAGGAAGCCCCATCAAAAACAAAACTTGACTTCAAACCCGAACTCAAGAAATGGCCAAAACGAGATTCCAATCGGTTGGAATCAAAGGCCTCGTCGAGGGGAACAATAAACACAAAGGCATCACCACTTTTATATGAAGGGAAGAAGTCCAAAAGAGGAGAGAGAAGATGGCAGCCATGGATTGAGCTTGGACCGGCCATGAGAGAGGAGAGAGAGAGAAAAATCTGATTTTTCTTTCTAAGACCTCCTATTTATAGAAAGACTCAAAAAGTGCCCCGAACGGGCCCCGTCGGGTCCGGAAAAGTGGAATTCACGCAGACGCGCTCAAATGGCAAAACTCCGTGAATGAAAAAGATTCCAAATGAGAAAATATTAAAAACGGAAGAAACATCGTCAAAAACCGAGTCCCGAGCAGAGAGTTATGCCCAAAATAAGTTTAGCGCAAACCGGGGCCAGAAACCCTGAAACTGGAAAACTCGATGAAATATGAAAATGAGTCCCGTACAAGGTCCAGGCTCAAAACAAGGCATTGAGCAATAACTTTCATTAATCGCACAATGACCCCTCCAAAAAGTGAAAACTGCGAAACTGCCCCAGAATGAAAATATCTTCCAAAAGATATTTTCTTAGATACCCCTGAAATAAAATATCTTAAAAAGATATTTATGAAAAACACCCCAAGAAAAGAAAAAGTTTCCAAAGAACTTTGCATTTATGCCCCTATGGACACCGGGAGCAACCAGAGTACTTTCTCACGAAAGTAAAGATACGTATCTCATATAAATCATTGGGAATGAAGATACGTGAAGTCAGAAACCAACTCCAAACACAAGAAGTGTGGTTACGCAAACAAAGTGCCAAACAAGGAAAAGACGAAATAGGGAAAAAGATAAAATAGGGAAAAGACAAAAAGTGAATAGTGTCGAAAAACGAAAAGTGCGGAACTGACTCGGTCCTTAAAGGAAGTTGTCAATCCACAGAAAAGAGTCTCAGAAATCACTCCAGAGCACTCGAGACGACACTAATCGACAAGAAACCAAACTCAGAAGGGAAAAGACAACGAAAAAAATTTATCCGAAAAATCCGGGTCATTACACCACATAAGCACATACATACTAAAATTTAATAATACAATTTAGATAATAAAACAACCCAAAACACAATTTAAATAAACAATTAAAATAAAACAATTAATTTACAAAAACGAGCAATTTAACAAGTAATTAAAACACTTAACTAAATAAAAATGCAATTAAATAAAATAATAAAATTCCAAGACTGTCCTTTTAAATTGGGGTTATTACATTCTTTCCCCCTAACAAAAGGAATTCCGTCATTGGAATTCGCTCTTACCTTCTTCCCACAATTCAGGAAACTACAAGTGAATGACATCCTCCCGTTCCCAAGTGGACTCAGCCTCATTGTGATGACTCCATCGCACACGAACTAAAGGGATAACCTTGTTACAAAGGATTTGATCCCTACGGTCGACAATACGACACCATGGCTCTAAATAAGTTACATCCGGCTGCAACTAAATCTCCCCAACATCGATATGTTGATACCGATCTTCATCTCGCAGAAAATTTCCCGAACATAGAAACATGGGATACGTTGTGTACGTGATCCAACGTATCTGAAAGTGCTAACCGATAAGTAACAGCTCCAATGCGATCCGTGATCATGAATGGACCCACAAACCATGGTGAACACTTCCCTTTCTTCCTAAAGCGCATAACACCTTTCATAGGCGACACTTTGAGGAGAACTTGATCTCCAACCTTAAACTTTAAAGCACAAGTACGCCGATCAGCATAACTCTTCTGCCTACTCTTCGCAGTGCACATACGATCGCCCTTTTAGGCTGTCCATCAGTCTGAGGATGATAAGCAGTGCTAAGATGCAACTCGGTACCCAAAGCCTACTGAAAACTCTTCCAAAATCCAGACTCCAAGCTCGAATCCCTAGCTAAAGAGCTCCTGGCGGCCCTTGATGATCAATCTTAACCATCTGACAAGTACTACACTGAGAGACAAATAAAGTAATATCCCTCTTCATACCTGCCCACCAAAACTGCTGCTTTATATCCTGATACATCTTGTCTCCTCCTGGATGAACAAAGAACTCAGAGTGATGAGTCTCAGCCATCTTACCCTTCCTTAAATCGTCAGTAGAAGATACCACTAAGCGTTCCTTGTTCCTCAAGCCTACATCAATCCCAACATAGTAAAATGGAACTTCCCTAGAAGCTATCTCGCCAACTTTGTCGATACACTGCTGATCGGTGAGTTGTGCTTGCAAAATCTTGCGAATGATGGAAGGTGTAACCACCATGCAAGCCATAAAAGCGTCTGACAACTCATCTACACTCTTCAAAGCATTCCACTCAGTGGTGAACAAAGCAGAAAGACTACCAACAGGTTGGCGACTGAATGCATCTGCCACCACATTCACTTTCCCTGGATGGTACTGTATAGAAAAATGATAATCCTTTACAAACTCCAACCATCTGCGCTGTCTCATATTTAGCTCCCACTGAGTGAACAAGTAATATAGACTCTTGTGATCACTAAATAATCTGAAGGACTCCCCCAACAGTTAATGCCTCTAAATGCGTAAGGCAAAGACCACAGCTGCCAATTCCAAATCATGTGTTGGATAGTTAAGCTCATGAGGTTTAAGTTTCCGAGATCCATAGGAAATCGGTCACTCCTCCTGCATCAAAAACACACCCAAGACCCTGTAACGAAGCATCCGTGTAGACTAGATACTCGATCCGGCTCTGTAAAGTAGCCAGAATCGGTGCAGAAGTCAACTTTCTTTTCAGCTCATCAAAAGCTCGCTGACAGTGCTCATCCCACACGAATTGTACACCCTTCCTGGTCAGATGAGTGAGTGGTCCCGCTATCTTTGAGAACCCCTGGATGAATCTCCTGTAATACCTTGCCAGACCGAGAAAACTTCGAATCTCGGTAGGTGATGTAGGCTGTCCCCACTCAACCACTGCGGAAACCTTGGCTGGATCCACCGCTATTCCTTTTTCTGACACCACGTGACCCAGAAACTTCACCTCCCGCTGCCAAAATTCACACTTCTCGAACTTGGCGTACAACTGGTGTTCATGAAGCATCCGCAAAACTATCCGTAGATGTCTAGTATAATCGTCCTCCGACTGAGAATAGATCAAGATATCATCAATGAAGACGATAATAAACTGATCTAACTAAGCCCGGAAGACTCTATTCAAAACAATAGACCTATCCAAAATAAATAACATGAGCATGGTAGTGATAACCAATCCATCCCAAGTATCACATCATAAGTGTGCCTGTCCAAGACCAAAAGATTTGCTAGAAATCTGAGTCTATCAAAATCTAGTGTCACAGGTCCATCCTATATGGCAGTGTTGCCTAAAATAAATATTCTAAGGTCTATTGTATAAGTGTATCACCAACCCATCCATGAAAATCCCCTGTTTTCGAATACTCTAAAAAGCAAAACACTTAAGGTAAAACAAAATGCTCCGCAAACATCCTATTTTAGATTATCAATTTATCCTGGGACGTCCCCATTCCAACCAAACCTACCATAATGATTTACACAAGTTCTCTTATAAACTCCTTGAAAATCATCCTGTCTCAACACTATGTACTTACAAGCAATTTGCTGTTCGCCAGTTCAAAACCAACCACTCCATTGTGGTCAATCATTAATTTCCACATATTAATATTCCAATACAGTCTTAGAAAAACCATATGTGTATATAACATAAGAATGCCATCACACAACACAATAAGGATAGCCAAAACCGCTAGTTCACTATATTAAGAACGTGTTTAGATCGTAAACCTCCATAGAAAAACATATTTGAAAAAATATCCTTTAATAACATACCAATGTATGTGATTAAATAGTACCACGTTTATTAAAATCTCCACTACTATTAGCAATAACTACTACTCTTAAAAAGAGTCTTTCTCCTTGTGATCCGGTACCCTCCTACTTGGACGGCCCAATATCATCCTCGTCTAGCACACTGCCTAGTAGTGTGGCCGTACTCTCCACAAGCATAGCAAGTAGCCCTAAAAGTACCGAATGGCCTCTTCTGCTAGTTAGCCTGTGGCTGATCTCGTCCTACTGGTGGTCCCCCATCTTGTTGTCTCTGAGCAAACCCAAGACATTGGTTAAATGTATGCCTATCCTCTCCGCAGCCAAAACAATAAACTTGAACCACAGTCTGCACTACTGGTTCGGCTTCGAGTGTCCGCTGCACGTTTAACTGATAATGAAATGCAGTTGCTACACCTTTAGCTACAGCCTGAGCAATGATCCACCTAACTGAGGAGAAAACTTTAGATTATTACCGTGACTATAGCCTCAATCCTGGAACCCCTTAGTCTGCTATACATCTCCCTGCTCGGTACGCAACTGACCTCCTTCCCCCTGCTCCTTGTCCTGATACCTAGGCAGTTGCTGCTCTTCCTCACTTTGCTGATGTCACAGGAGATATTGTTGCCTACGCGCCGCTCTCCTTTCCTTCCTAGTTCATGGCATGTTTTGTCCGCTTCTAGCGTTAACCATCTCTTAACACGGAAAGACAGACATCAATACCATTTCTAAACGAACCGTAAAGAATACACTGAATCCTAAACTTAAGCTCTAATCAAGAGAAAACGCTATGCGGAAGACTTAATACGAAACGTCCTAGAGACACTTAAACCTTGAGTGCTCTGATACCAACTGTGATACCCCTCAATTCTAGAGCCATGGGTGATCAAATCTGAGCATAGATCCGAGCGGTACCAAACAATTAATATGTAACCAAACACAGAATACAAGATGAAATGAGAAATAAAATAATAAACTGAAGGAATGCTAATTGAAAATCCTTAAAATAACTTATTAAAATCTGATAATCCAAAACCTCTATAGTTTACAACTCAGGAATCCATCCAATGGACCCCTTATGAAAAGTTCTCAACTGAAACTGGAAAACTGAAATAAAAACTAAAGCTAATATAGAGAAGATTCCTACGTAGTCGGAGGAATGAATATCTGTATCTGCTCTGCACGTCCAAGCTCTAACCCTGGATCTGACGAACATCTGAAAAATAAAGGAATGGGTCAGGCCCAAATATAAGTCCTGATCTACTACGATCCAAATAGTAATCCAATACGTAGATACATCCTAGAAAGACTCAACAATATCTAGAGTAGTCCATATATGTATATAGTACACACTACAGGACGTTCGCTAGTCTAGTAGGTCTATCTCAGCCTAAATAAAAGGTAACATTCGAATACGCACCCGAAGGTGGGCATGAGTACCCAGACGTACCAGAGAACAACACCTATGTCTAGTTATCCATCCTAGGTGATATACGCGCCCTAACCATGGTCCTGAGATTCAAGCTCACACCATGGCACATATGATAAATATATAAAGTCCGTACTCCTAATACAAAATATCATCCATCTGTATAGTGGTCTGATATATGTATAACAAATCCATCATGAAACCATAATAGGTCATTCAATTTATTTTATTGACAAGACACAAGTTGGTGGTGGACTTAACCTTTATGGTTAATCCATACCTTAATCCAAATTAGGTAGGACTTAGTATTTTGAACTAATCCATTCCCAATATAGGTAAGTCTTAGTGTTTTGAACTAAGCCAGCCCTAATATGACACCGTCCCATACCGGTTCATATATATCCATATAAGTAAGACTTAACCTTTTTATGGTTAATCCAACTCATTCCAAATTAGGTAGGATTTAGTGCTTGAACTACTCCATACCTAGTATGTCACCGTCCCATACCGGTACATACAATTCTCCAGTTAACATAGTTGACAAAACAATATTAAATAGTCATCAACCACATTCCACAGTATGCACAAGATAAGTTAATCTATATACATAAATATTAGGCATTTAATACTGAGCCTAAAATCCAACCCAAATAATGTAAATTGCTACATAATTTGCATACATTTACATTTTCCAACATAATCCATGAATTAATACAATTTAGTACAATTTAAGTATTAAATACACCCAAGTTAAGCATAGCGAAATTCAGTTGATTCAATATACTTCAAATACTATAGAATTATGATTTATATATATATTTAAATCATACACAACAACCTTGCCAAGCTCCGGTATATAACCCTAGCAAATCCTCCAATATAGTCCACGAATGGATACAGTTAATGGAAAATTAAGTATCAATTTAACTCAAGCTAAGCATAGGTAAGTTTAGTTAATTCCCTATGCTTATAATATTATGGAAATATGATTTATATATATAATTAAATCATGTCACAAAATCTTACTAAGTTCCAGTGCACAAAATTTATAAAACAATGAGCAACACCATAGTTTTTCTTTAACTTTGTATTGCTTCATTCCTTAATCCAACCACAAACTAATGTTTCACCATTATTTTTATAGGTCTATAGTAGTCATCCCTATCCTTTAAACCAATTTAAATTGATCAAAACACCCCACGCAGTCAAACAGTGCCCAAAAAAATAAAACTGGAAGACTGTAGGTGAGAGCAAGCTCTTGAAAAATGCAAAGCCTGCTCTTCTTCAACAAGAGCCGGCTCTAACCCCTTAGGAGCCGGCTCCTAGCAAGGTAGAGCTGGCTCCACACCTTAGGGAGCCTGCTCTAAGGTTAGGAAGAGGCGGCTCCTCCTCCTTTGGAGCCTGCTCTTCTCTCCTTAGATGCCGTCGACTGTTTCTGTATGTTCTCCTCCAACTCCGGTGATTAATGGAGACTGTATGATGTTTTTAAATCTTTGTTCTAGGTTCAAAGTCAGTCCTAGATAAATTTTAAATCACTGATATGCAATGATAGCATGCATAGAACATAGGTTTAGAAGCACTGATCACAGAAACTTAGTCTGAAATTGTAAACAACCCACAACAGATTAATTTGGCGAATTTGAGCACTGTTTTAAGTAATTATTCTAGAGCTTGTTTAATGTCTCAGACTAATCCTCCAACATAGATATACGATCACAATAAGAATTTAACACCAGATTTGAAAACAATCGACAACAAGATTTCAGTTAATACTTTTAAGCAACACCAAGATAAATTAATACGATGGAATGAAAAACTAATTTAAACATGCATACAAGATGAATCATAACATTCATTTCATCTATTTTAATCTTTGATTAACCCCTAAAGTCTAAACTAGGTATGCACAGAACACGAATTAACGGGAAAGAGAAGAACAGAGACTTGCCTATAGTTTCAGATTTTGAAACTATAATCCACCATCTCTAAAGTTTTTGACAACGTCCTAGACTGCCGTTCCACTCCTCCGGTGCTCTTGGTTCAACCCAGAAGCAACCCCCGTTCCTTTCTCCTTAAAGCTCCCTTTTAAACTCTCAGAATTCTCTCTCTGTTGCTCTCTGTGTATCTCTCTGTTTCACAGTCATGACTATAATGACTAGGGTTTTGTTTGTAACCCTAAACCAACATATAATATGTATATATATAGGCTTCACACCACAATCCTAATTCTAATATAAAACCATCCCTAAGTCGGCTAAAACCTGTGACGTGATTTAATTAAAGACAACCAAAAACCGTAAAAATGAAATAGCTAAATTACATTTAAATCACAAAGCCACATAAGCACGTACATACTAAAATTTAAGAGTACAATTTAGATAATAAAACAACCTAAAACACAATTTAAATAAACAATTAAAATAAAACAATTAATTCACAAAAACGAGCAATTTAACAAGTAATTAAAACAATTAACTAAATAAAAGTGCAATTAAATAAAATAATAAAATTCCAAGACTGTCCTTTTAAATTGGGGGTATTACATCATACGAGATTCATTTTCACTTTTCGTCTAGTCGTGTACTCTTAGAATTTCCTTCCGAAGGTTTTTCGCAGTTTTAGGGTTTTCGGCCCCGGTTAGCGCCAAACTTGTTCGGGGTATATCTTTCTGCATGAGACTCAACTTTCGATGCCATTTCTTTTGTTGTTCATTTCTTTTCATTTTGATTCTTTTTCATTCATGGTGTTTTACCATTTGAGCGCGTCTGCGCAAATTGCACTTTTCCGGACTCGGCGGGGTACTTTTAGGGTTTTATTATAAATAGGGGGTTTGGAAAATTAAAATCATTTCATTTCCCCTTCTTTTACACTGCTGCAAATCTGATCTTCAAGCTTTTCCATGACTACCACCCTTCTTTTCCCAAATTAACCTTCTTCCCTTAGGTAAAATGCTGTAGTACCTTAGTGTTTATCGTAGGCCTTGGTGAGGCGCTCTTTTCCCCCATATTAGAAGTCGATTCCAACCATTTTTGAGTTCAGCTTTTGAGTTCGGGTTTGAATTTAGCATGATGCCTCAAGGGTTATTGTTGCTTCCCTTGTTATCCCCGACATAACCTAGAAGTATCGTCGGATTCGGAGCTGTTTCCTTCTGGTGGGGATTTGAGATTTCATCTCAAAGTGAGGTAGGGGATGTTTTAGTTTTAAATAAATGTTGTATTGATTGTTTTATAAGCTTATACAACATGTATGCATGCCTTTGTAATTAATCTAGAATTTAATTTAATTATTTTCTATGTATAAGATTTAATTCTCATGGTTGTATATAGTTAGGAATTAAATTATGGTATGCTATTAAATTAGACCTTGCTATGCTATTTAACATATATTAAATTGGTAGCATTTGAATAACTATTGAAACTTTTATTTAATCTTTCACTTGTATGAAAATTTAATTCACATGGTTGTAACTAGGATGGAATCAACTTGTAATGTGATATTAAATTAGGCCATGGTATGTTCTTTAACATATATGAATTTGAGAATATTCGGAGTTGTTTTAAAATCTAAAGAAAATTAATTAATTAGGTTAATTAATTTTATTTTAAGTGTTCTACTCACTTAAGTGGATTTTTATCTTGATATTGTTGTTGAACTTGGCATGTTCTATCATGTACATTAAATTTAGAATAATTGAATATGTTTTGAGAATTTTATTTAATTATTTTCTTTGTATGGAATTTAATTCACATGGTTGTACCTAACTCGGAATGAACTTACGATGTAATATTAAATTAAGCCTTAATATGTTCATTAACATATATAAAAAATGAGAATATTTGAAAGAGTGTGGAGAACTTTATTTAATTATTTTGTTGTATAAAATTTAATTTACCTAGTTGTGAGTTAGGTAGAAATAACTTGTAAAGTGTTATTAAACTATGCCTTACTATAACCTTTGACTTGTAGTAGTTTTAGAATATTTGGAGTTATTATGTAATCTTGAGAATTTAGTTATTTAATTTAATTAAATTCCATTATATGCTTCCATTGAGGTAGTTAGGTATTGAAGTCGTTTCCATGCTTAACTTATAAATTTGGATCTTGTTGTATGATTACATTATAGTACTTTATGAGTAGAAGTTGTAGTTTAACTTGCTTATATACACATTATACATTTGACATGTCGTATGCCATTGTAGCTTGAAGACATAGGATGAATATTGTGCGTTTTACTTGACTTGTTTCTACATGGTAGTTGACTAATATATTTTGTATATGTATTACACCTTGATACACAACTTGTTGATTTTAGGAAAGCTTACAAGGCATTGTAATATGTTATGGCTAGGGCATGGCTCTAGTACGGGGGATGAGAGCTCCCCCTATAACATTTAGTATGCACTGGGTGGTTCGCTGAGGGCTAGTAACCCTAAAACACCAATTTACGGTTTAATTTCGGGTTTAGTGCGCACCAGGTAGTACCTTACAAGCTAGTAACCCGAGATCAGCTTGCTTGGTCATTGAGACCGTATGTCCTTGTCTTTCCGCCACTACTTGATTTCACATTCAATTCTAAGTTTTTTAATATGGATTATTTATAGCTTGTGATGTGGTGTTTGACATTTCGATTAGGTGTAGTATACATGTGCTTAGTATACTTGCATGCCTTGCTTTTTAATACAAGTTAATAGCACTAATTTGTTATAACTTGTTGTGTCCATATTTTAGATTTCAAGTTGTTAACTTTGATAATTTATGCCTTGATGTGTTGTATTAGAAGTTCTAATGTTGGTTAAAATAGCATAAATATTGTAATTTGGGTATTGATATTTTAATGTAGCCTAGGATGATTCCATAGACTCATTTGGAACATAGACGTTAGGTAGCATGAACCGTTTCAGTTGTTTTCACATTATAGGTTGCAAGTTGATAATTTGAATACCTATGTCTTGTTGCGTTATACTATATGCTCCTATGTTGTTAAAGTGCATGAATGATGTGGTTTATGCTAGAAATGCTCTAAGGTAGCTTAGGATGCTCCCTGAGTCTCACCTTTGACATAGACACTAGGTGCCATGACCGTATAAATTGATTTATAGCAGCTTAATAATTTTTGTAAAACGCTAGGTCTTTCCATGCTCATCTCCTATGAGTAGCTTTATGTTACTCACCCACGTAGTGGGCACATTTTTCAGGTACAGGATTTAAGACTTAGGGCTTTGCATTTGCTTTGGGATGTCTTGTAGACTTGAAGTATTTATTTCATGAAAATGTTAGCATGAAATGCTATTTGTAGCTTTATATGTCAAAACTTGTATATTTGGTTCTAAATATGTAATGAAGACTTAAGTGCACCATTTGGGATGTATTTGACATGTATGTAATGAGGCTATAGGCCAAGGACTTTCATTTTGTATTCTAAATACTTTTATTTCTAACTAATTTCATTAAAAAATAGAAAAATGGCATATATTAACTTCACTAAATTTGCATGGGTAGTGAGAACTGCGCTTTAACAGTTCCATAGAGTCTTTTTATTTATGCATGAAGTATAGTCAAGGGCCAAATGGTTTTTTGAATCCATTTGATAATTTTTAGTTTCAAATTTCTCTTTTAAAAGCCATTTTAGGCAAAATTTGAGGTTTAATAGGTAATATTTTTGTATTTAGCGACCATTGAGGCCATAGGCCATTGAAACGCGTGTAAATATGTATATTACATTTGTGTGAATGCTCACCTTGTACAAAATATCACATTTGTATGAAATGGATGCTTGTTGGTCTCAAGTTTTCCATTTTAAGCATTTTCTTTGCATTTTGAGGTTCAGATAGGTCGTATTTTGCATCGGGCATTTTTGGAAGCCGCAGACCATTCCCGTGCGCTTAAAATAAATATTTACATTTGCGTCCATGATCCTTTTAGGACACAACACCATTTAGGGTCAAATGAACACTTGGTGCAAAGTTGTTTATTTTTTTTCATCGTTTTTGACCTAAACTGATCTAGGGGCATTTTGGGAATTTATGTTGAAAAATAAATTCCGATCTTGACATGGTCACATAGAAAACATGATTTTAGGGGGGTTTCTTCACAATATTTGTCTATAAAATTCTGTCTCGGTCTCAAAAACCCCGCGTCAAATTTAATTTCCTGTGCGCACATGCATTTTTTGAAAAAGTCTGTTGTAAGGGCATTTTGGGGATTTTACGTCAAAAATAAATTTTTCTTTTGACATACTCAGCTTGGAAAAATTATTTTAATGGGGGTTTCTTCTTCGTGTTTTTCCATAAAACATCGTTTAGTGCCTCAAAACGGCACACGAATTTCAGCATTTTACCTAGGTTACTATTCATTATTGTCAAACACTATTCACGGCCTCGGCAACATCAAAACTTTGTTTTGACTTTTCTCTTCCATCCGGACTTTGAATCAAGTGATTCTTGAGTCTAATGGTGTTCTCGATAGCACCCATATCTTGCTGAAATTACTATTTTGCCCTTGGGGCTAAACTTATCCAGTTTTCTTTTTATTAAATTGCTTCCGCTATGCTTTCTTATGAGTTCTATGACTTCATGAGAAGTCATAGATGTGTCTTGGGAATGATGTATATTTCCAAAGATGTTGCTTCCATGTAAAAAAGACTATTTTGCCCTTGGGGGCTTATTTGGTCTTTTTCTAATCTTTTCTTCCGCGTCGGTTCTCATGGAGTTCCATGGCCTCATGAAAGGTCACTTTGGTATCATAGAGATATTGTATATCCCTAGAGACTTGTTTTCTATTTTCACTTCCGTATTTCAGATCCGTTATTGGGTCAAACTACAGTTCATCACAGAACGTACTGGCTTGAAAAACCAGGGCCATCACAGGTGGTATCAGAGCTCCTAGGTTCAAATACGTTGGACGACGGGTTTTGGGTGCATATCATGCTTGTGTTTCCATGCTCTATGTATTTAATTGCTTATTGATGACATGTTTTGATTTGATGACATGTCTGTTTGCTTATGTAGTAACTTGTTTTAAAGCTTACTTTAACTGCTTTAGCATATGATATATGTTTGTTTACCTTAGCATGTGGTATATGCTTATTTCCTTTAGCATGTTGTATATGCTTATCTGCTTTAGCATGACTATATGTTGCATACATTGACGAGCTATTTGTTTGATGCATTCATTGAGTGAGTTGCTTTTGGTCATGATAACTTGAGTTATAATCAGCGTCATTCATTCTTTCACGCATATAGCATCACGGTCTTGACTCATGGAGAGTCTTCTCGACAGGGCTCAGGTGAGCATAGAGTAGCAGTCTTTGTCTGGTGGAATGAGACGTGGGCTATGGAGGCGCCGTTTCATTTTGTTCTTCTTTCGTAGCTTTATGACGTAGTCATAGGGCATCCGAGGTAACGGTATCATCTTTTGGGGTTTAATGGTGACCTTGATGTGATGACATCATTGAGGTCTCTATTTCTAATATCATGGGACGATGAGTCAGGACTGACTCGAGTCCTTCCTTAGGGAGTTAGGAAGTTTCTTGTGAACCTCAGGGCGAGGTTCTTGTGTCTTGCCTTCTTAGGGTGATAGTTTCGGGATTTGGATATGTGACGACCCTGGTTTTTAGGCCAGCGTGTCCTGTGATGAACCGTAAGGATGATCCGATAACGGATCTGAAATGCGGAAGCGAAAATAGAAAACAAGACTTTAAGAAGTCAAAGTGACCTTCCATGAGGTCATGGAACTCAATGAGAACTGATGCGGAAGTAAAAGATCAAAAATATGACAAATAAGCCCCCAGGGGTAAAATAGTCATTTTTAAAAAATGTGGAATCGGGTGCCACCGGGCACACCGCTGGAAAGAAAACAAAAAAATAATCTGGATGGACTCAAGAATCGTATGATTCGGAGTCTGGACGAAGGAAAAATGGCCTGACGAAGAAAAACGAGCATTTAAGGCTAAAAGGGTAAATTGGTAATTATTCAGGAAGATCCAGGTGCAACCAAGCACACCGTTGGAAAGACAGCGAAAAATTTGTCAAGTTCAAAAAAAAGTTCACTCGATTTGGAGTCCAGACGAGGGAGAAAAGAGGATTTGAAGTTGAAAAGTCGCGGCGGCCCAACAAAGGCTATAGCGCACACGACGCCCATGCACGAGCCCACCGGTGCCCATGCCGACGCCTGATGGCATGCACATGCTGACAGCAAGTGAAAAAAAATGAGCTACCAGAACTGAGGCTTGAAACGGAGGTCAAGACGAGTTTTTCTGGAAAAACACGAAGAAGAAACCCCCTATAAAATCGAGTTTTCTACGTGATCTGCGATAGAATTCAAAAAACTCACTGTAAAATACCCAAATGCCCCTAGATCAGAACTGGTCAAGAGAGGCAAAAAGCTGCTAAAATGCAAACTGGAAGCTGAAACTTCACGAGGGATTTCCGATACCAAGACGACATTTTTCTGGAAAAACACGAATAAGAAACCCCCCCTAAAATCACATTTTCTATTCAACCATGTCGAAAGGAAAAATTAAAACTGATGTGAAAGGTCTAGAATGCCCCTACATTAGATTATGCAACAAAACTTCAAAATGAGTCCATATGAAGCTCAAAACACAAACGATAAGGTTTTGCCCGGCAACGACCATGCACGGAAATGTAACTTACCTATTTGGATGTGCTACAATAGTCCACGACTTAAAAATACCACCCATACAAAATTCGACCCCCCAACGGGTAAAAACGCAAAAATGGAACTTAGTATGAAAATTCGGAATCCAAAAATACAAAACGGGGTCAAATAATCAATTGGCCCTTGGCCACACTTCAAACATGATTTATAAGACCCTATGAAAGAATGAAAACGGAATTCCCCCACCCGATGCAACCATGGTGAGACAATGACTTGGTGTTTTTCAATATTTTCATAATATTTCATGAAGTTAAAAGTTACATAGGATACAAATTAGATGTCATTGGCCTATGGCCTCATCTCATACATGTCAAATACATTGTAAAGAGTGTACTTATGTACACATCACAAAAATAGAATCAAATTTACATATTTTGACATATAAAGCTATAAATGGCATTTCAAGCCAACATTTACATGAAATCAGAACTTCAAGTCTACAAATCATCCAAGCATGATGTGAATCCCAAATCTTGATCCTGGTACCTGAAAAATGTCCCCACTACGTGGGTGAGTAACATAAAGCTACTCGTAGGAGATGAGCATGCATCGACCAAGCATTTTACAATTATATCACCTTAAGGTGAAACATGTCAAAGGGGGCTCATGCCACCTAACGTCTATATCAAAATGAAACTCAGGGAGCATCCTAAGCTACTCATGCAATTTAAAGTGAACAACGGCATACAAGTATACATGCTCAAGTATACTAAACAATGTTAAACACGTTATACAACATACAAGCATACATTTCCAAGTATACTAAACCACATTAAGACAAGTCATGCAATGTCTAAGCATATTTACACAAGTATGCATTTTATATGAAAATCTCGTAAATCAAGTATATGAACACAAGTATACTAAGCTAAAAGAGATACACCTAAAACAAGTATACACGGCACAAGCATACTAAATGAAATCTAAACTCACAGAGCAAGCATACAAGTTCAAGTACACTATATGAGATCTAAATGCACAAAACAAGTATACAGTTTCAAGTATACTAAGTAAGATTCAAATATCCAAAGCAAGCATTAATTCTCAAGCTACAAGTAATCCATGATTAACAACTTGAAATTGAATGCGAAATCAAAGTAGAAAGACTAGGACATGTGGTCACTAGACCAAGTAAGTGTTTTCGGGTAATTAAGACCCACAAGGCACTACCTAGTGCGCACATGCATAAGTTATTCCGGGCAATTACTACCCACAAGGTACTACCTAGTGCGCACTTATGACTTATAAGACTCTTGTCTCCGTACTAGAGCCAAACCCTAGCCATCACGTGAAATATGTCCTTACAAACTTTCCAAAATCAATAAGTCCAAAACTTATACAAAAATCAATAAGTTAGACCAAACTTATACCAAATCCACTAATGCATAAAGCCATCTTCCATGCACAAATAAGGTTGAATCCACACAAACTATGTCCTAGAATTCAAGTTTAGATAGCATATGACATGTCAAGCCTCCAATATGCAATTTATACACCAAAACAAGAATATTTTACAACAATCGAACCACATTACCACACTAAGCCACAAGTACTAAATAAGTCCCAATTTAGTAACTAGCTTCCAAGGTAAACAATTGTAATATTCTAACAAGCTATACACCCACACAAGATATATCTAAACAAGCTATGCAAGTTAATTATATTCTATATCATGCTAAGTCCAATTACCATTTCAAGATGCCTCAGGTACTAATTCTACATCAAATTTGTAATATGCTCACAAAGTGATTAAACGGACTACGTTTCAAGGGATTAATAACCTATTACCTCCGATATCAATTTAAGTAACTAACACACTTAAAATAAAATTAATTAAGCTCATTAATTAATTTTTCTCTAGATTTTCAAACATATCCTAATGTCCTCAATTTAATATATGTTAAAGAACTCACCAAGGCTTACTTTAATATCACATTACAAGTTGATTCCATACTTGATACAACTAGGTGAATTAAACTTTCACAAAAGATAAATATTAAATAAAATTTGTAATTCTTATTCAAATAACCCAAATTTAATATATATCAACCACCATATCAAGGCCTAAATTTCTAGCATGCCACAATTTAATTCTAAGTTGCCTAGCATCATGAGAATCAAATCTTAAACAAATAAAATAATTAAATTAAATTCTATAACTTGAACAAGGCATGCTCACAAGTTGTATATGCTCATATAACAATCAATACAACATTAATATAACCCTAAAACATCCCCTACCTTAATTTGAGATAAAAATCCCAAATCCCCACCGAATTGAAACGACTCCGAATCCGACGAAACTCCTAGCTTTTGTCGGGGACAACACGATCTATATGAATCCCCAAGAAGCCCTATGAAAATCCAAACTTGACCTCAATCCCGAACTCAAAATTTGGTCAGAAATGGTTTCTAATAAGGGGTAATGGTGTGCGTAGTCAACACGAACACAAAACGTAAAGGCACTTCAACTTTTTAACAAATGAATGAAGTTCAAAAGAGGAGAGAGGTGGTGGAAGCCTCCCTTGGGAGCTCTGGTCATGCAAGGTGAGTGGGGAAGATGAAAAATGAAATATTTCACCCCCCTTTTAAAGAAATCTCAAAAAGTGCCCCGAACGGGCCCTACCAGTTCCAGAAAAGTGGAATTTGAGCAAACGCGCTCAAATGGAAAAACTCCGTGAACAAAAAAGATTCAAAATGATAAAATATGAACAATAGAAAAAACATCGTCAAAAACTGAGTTCCGAGCAGAGAGATATGCCCCGAACAAGTTCAGCGGCAACCGTGGCCAGAAACCATAAAACTGTAGAAAAACGACCAGAAGGAAATACCAAGAATTTATGAGTCGATGAAAAGTGAAAATGAATCCCGTACGAGGATCCAGGCTCCAAATGAAGTATTTTACAATAACTTTCATTAATTACAAAATGGCCCCTCCAAAAAAGGTTAATTGCACTAATGCCCCAGAATGAAAATATCTTTCAAAAATATTTTCTTAAAAACCCCTGAAATAAAATATTTTTAAAAGATATTTACGAAAAACACCCCAAGAAAAGAAAAAGATTCTAAAAAACTTTGCATCCATGCCCCTATGGACACCAGGAGTAACAAGAGTACTTTCTTGCAAAAGTAAAGATACATATTTCGTGGAAACCACTTAGAATGAAGATATGTGAAGTCAAAAACCAACTCCGAACACAAAGAGTGAGGTTACGCCAACAAAGTGACAAACGGGGAAAAGAAAAAATAGGGAAAAGGACGAAATAGGGAAAAGGACGAAAAGTGAATAGTGTCAAAAAACGAAAAATGTGGAAATGACTCGGTCCTCAAAGGAAGTTGTCAATTCAAAGAAAAGAGTCTCAAAAACCATTTCCGAACACTGGAGACAACACTAAGCGACGAGAAACTGAACTCAAATAAGAAATTTCAACGAAAAAAATTCATCCGTGAAATTCTAAGGAAAAAGCAAAGGAAGGAAATGACCGGGTCATTACAGGATAGGTATGTTGACTTAAGATCCTTCTTGAGTTGCCTTGGACAGCTCTTAAGAGCTACAGTTGGGATGTGGGCGGTTTCATGTAATTAATTGCATTGGTGCAATTTATTACTCTCCCTTGTCATTTTAGGGTTCCGTTAGGATCTTGTCCAATTATCATCAAACTCATCAGCATTTTGAGTTAAGTTCTCTATTGATGTCTTGTACTGGCTAGTGTTGGAACTATCCATTGCGTAGTTGTTTCATTTTGGGTGGCGTTAGGATTCCACCTTGGTTAGGGGCTAGCCTTGGGAAGGACTTGTAGACTCCTTGTTTCGGGAACCTTAGTGTTCATTCTGGGGGATGATGCATTTCCTCGTGGTGAGAGATTGGACTTATCCAGGTTCTATGGCACATTTTCTGCGAGGTGTCTTTTAAGAGGCATTCCATTCTTTTCTTTTGATTTTACGATATTGCTATTTGCAGGATCACCTTTACATGTTTATGAGCCCCATTATTTTTCGGGCATGCCTTAGAAACATGCTTAGGATATATGACTATGTGGTAGTTGTATGAGGATATAGATGATATGTTTTCTTTAATAGTATCTGTTTAGTATGTTAGTACCGTTAGTGATGTATAGCGTGTTGTTGTTTATGTGACCCCTATGTGATAGGTGGCTTTCTTGATTTACCTTATATGTATTGTGTGCTTAGTATTAAGGTATTATTTAATTTATACAATTTAATTTTTGCGAGTATGTACTATGTGAGTAGCTGGTAGTACTGTTTCATTTTCCTATACTTATGTTGGGGTTTTGTGAACTTGGTTGTTGGGATTGTCATGAGTGAGCTACATGGCTGACTTCTATTTTGAGAACTTAGTTGTCCATGATAGGAATTTTGATCCAGTATTTTGTTTCCATTTGTGACCTTAGGATAGGTTTGCTTGGGGCGATGTCTTTCTGTTCCGTGGAGTCTGATCCATTGGCTTGAGGGCATAGACTTATCAGGCTTTGAATTCGTGACCGGAGGTCGTTGATAAGGGTGTTTTACAATGTAGGAGTTGCTGACTCTACTTGCACTGAGGATTTAAGGCCTTAAGCATAACGGTACCCATGACATTGTTGTTAGAGTTTTGGGATTAGCTACCCCAACTCTCACAAGATGCCTAGATCCCATAGTGCTTTTGGTAATGATAATTTCTAACATTGATGTCATTCGTATCGATAAATTTTTCCAGGTTAACCTAGTTGGGGCAGGTTATGAACTAATGCCTTATACTGTCATGTTACCATACAAAGTTGTGTGTTGTAGGCGAGTGCTAGTTGTCGTCGATACTACCTTACTGACGAGTAAGTGTGGGCGGGCACTAGGCACTGTCATTGCTACCACACATTTGAGTATGTCATGGGCGGGTTCTGGTTGATATTCATTCTGCCATGTCATTCTTAGTCTTTTGTCGTGTTTCGACATTTCATTGTCTTGGGATTCTCTCGGTGGTTGACATTGAGTTGACATGCCAATTCGTTTGAGGAGTTGTCTTTCGGTTCATGGTTTCGCGTTCCTTCAATTAGATCTTGAGGCTTCTGGAGTTGTCCTTTAGTTCTTTAAGATTTTTTCCTCGGTGTGACCTTGTGTTCGGTCCTTGTTCAATTTTCCTCGGGATGTTCCTAATTTTGGGGACGAAATTTCCTCAAGGATGATAGGTTGTAATGACCCGGTCATTTTCCTTCCTTTCCTTTTTCTGAAATTTTACAGATAAATTTTTTCCGTTGGATTTTCTTTTCTAAGTTCAGTTACTCATCATTTAGTGTCGTCTTAAGTGCTCAGAAATGGTTTCCGAGACTCTTTCCTTTAGATTCACAACTTCTTTCAAGGACTGAGTTATTTCCATATTTTTATTTATTGGATACTAGTCACTTTTCGTCCTTTTCCTATTTGTCACTTTGTTGGCACAACCTCACTTTCCGTGTTCGGAGTTAAGTTTTGATTTCATGAGTTTTCATTCCAGTTGATTTCCTCGGAACGCGTAGCTTTACTTTTGGAGAAAAGCTCATCGGTTGTTTCTTTCTCCCGTAGGGGCATGGATGAAAGGATTCTTCAGAAACATTGATATTTCTTGGGGTGTTTTTCATAAATATCTTTTGGAGATATTTTTATTTTGGGCAGTTTTGTAGTTATCCCTTTTTATAGGGACCATTGTGCAATTAACGAAAGTTATTGCAAAATGTCTCATTTTGAGCCTGGATCCTCGTACGGGATTCATTTTCGCTTTTCATCGAGTCGTGCACTCTTAGAATTTCCTTTCGGTCGTTTCCCCCAATTTTATGGTTTTCAACCCCAGTTAACACCGAAGTTGTTTGGGGCATATCTGATAAGCGCCAAATACTGTATATTCAAGCGCCCTAAATTACATTAACAAAGTCCATTAATTGATTATTTTATGTAGATTATCTCCATTTGCATGTTTTTGTACATTTTCAGGTTAAATTGCAAAAAGGAAGCAAAAATGATGCCTTGTGGAATTTTGAACAAAAAGGGTGCCAATTCTGAAATTCTGGCAGCAGTAAAACCTGACTTTCGTAACCATTTTCAACCTAGTAAACTCAAGAAATGGACTTCCATCATAACATAAAAGATTTAGAGCTCGGAATCAGCTTTCCAAATCTTCAAGCGGTTCATCATTCGGAGTTCGGAGCAGAGAGTTATGATCTTCTTACCAGAGGTGCGCAGAACTGCCTGGCAGCACTGAGTGCTGCTTTTCTCCCCATTTTCGACCAACCATACTTGAGAATTGGGTCTTCATAAAAACATGAAGTTTTTAAACCTCTGAATCAGCTCTCCAAATCTTCAAACAGATTATCATTCGGAGTTCGGAGCACAAAGTTATGGTCATTCTTCCACAGTGGGTCAGAGATGGGCAAGAATTGCATGTTGCTCATTACATTAATTTCGAGTGCTCAAGACCACCCTTCGAGTGCTCGAAATTCTGGCAGATTGCACTCGGAAATGGCTCAATTTCAGCCACTTGCACATTGGTTTCCTCAATGCCATCTTCCTTCTTTATGAAGTGGTTGGAGGTGTTCCTTGGAGGAGAGAGAGCCTTGACTTGAGCTTGATAAGAGAGAGGGAGGACCACATAGATGTTATCCTTCATTTCTTACAAGATTAGAGGGGAGAGAGGAGAGCAAGGAAGAGAGTGTTCTTGAGTGCTACAGTAGAGCTCGAAAATGAAGTTGTATTCTTCTTCTTCTTCTTCCATTTTTGTATCAATGGAGAGCTAAACCTCCATCTAGGGAGGTGATGAAGCCTCCTCTTTTGATCATGTTCTAGATTAGGCTATACTTTTGGGGACTATAATGTATAATGTATGGTAGTTTCATAGTCTAAGAGCATATTCCTTCTTGTAATGAATTTTAATATGTAAATGGTTGATGTAAGTTCATTATTATATCTTTGATGATTCTTGGATCAATCTTATTGCTTTTATTTTCATAGTGACAATGAAAATATAGACTATGAATGTTTTTCAAGGCATGTTGATTTTGAAACTTGATATTCCATTGCTTAGGTACCTCCTTTGATGGTTTATACTTGATTCCTACATTCATGTGCTTCACCATTTGATTGAAAGCTTGATGGTCTTTTGCTTGAGATAGTGTATTTGATTCTACACCTTAGTTTAAGTAGTTCAACTATGGTAGCTTTTGATGGATTATTCTTGTTTTGATTAAGTGAACTTCTTGATGATTATTAAGCAACGGAGTTGCTTCATATTTCTTGACCATTGCATATATGCTATTTATCCCCAAATTTAGACCTAATCTAGCATGTACTTAGGATGTAGTGTGGATTCATCTCCCTAGTCTTTTCTACTTGTATCTCACTTCTTTAATTTCATTGCAATCTATTATTTTATGCATTTTAATTTCTTAGTTTAGTGACAAACACACAAACCCTTTATAAACCCCTCATCACTCTAAAATGACTTTAGATACTTAGGTTGCCTTAAGACTAGCGCAGTCCTAGTGGTTCGACTTACCCGTCCAATAGCCCTATTTTACAATGATTCGTGCTATTGCGAAGAGGGTTGATTTATAATTGATTTCGACCCTCGATCAATTTTTGGCGCCGTTGCCGGGGACTTGCAAACGGTTTAGCGACCAAAGTTCTAGGGTTAATTTTAGTTTGATTGTGAATATTGTGTCGTGTGAATATTCCTTGTGTGTTTTGACCATCTTTGTGTTTTAAGTGTTGTAAGATTCTAGGGACTCAACTCTCGCCGTGGGAACGCTAGCAAAGTGTAAGTCTAGAGGACCCTAGGTAAGCTTCTTGACCTTTTAGTTTCGCATTGTTATATATTGTGCATGTGTTAAGCTTAGAAGTAGTTAATTTATTTGCAAGCCCTTGTTGAGGCTATATTATTGTTTTAATTTCGTGTTCAAGCATCGGTCCTTGTCGTGGCCATTTATTTTCTGTCTTGATAATTGAGGAGAAAGGGAACATCGTATGTGGAGTTGTGGATAATGAATTGCTTTGTTGATTATATGCTGTGCTGTTGATGTTCGGTCGTAGGTCACTCTCTCTACCCACAATCGATTCGCCCATTGATATCAATTCTCTTGAAAGAACTCTTAGAAGAAACCTTAGGGAATCTACTCTTACAAGGGATCTTGAAATTGAATTTAATACAATGGGGGATAATATAGGAAATCCGGGGAATGAAAGGGTTGAAATTCCTAATATTGAGCCAATGACTCTTAGAGATCATTTCATCCCTACCACCTATGCTTCTCCATCTTGCATAGTGATGCCAAACATCGATGCAGCTCAATATGAGATCAAATCTAGTACCATCCAAATGCTTCCATCTTTTCATGGTTTTGATAATGAAGATCCATATAAGCATCTCGATGAGTTCCTTGAAATCTGTTCGACCATCCGATTGAGAGGATTTCCTGAAAATGCACTCCACTTACATCTTTTCCCATTCTCCCTAAAGGATAGGGCAAAATATTGGTTGAACTCCCTTGCTCCCAACTCTATTACTTCTTGGGCTCAATTGCAACAAGAATTTCTTAAGAAGTATTATCCGGTGAGTAAAACCAACCAAATGAGGCGTTCCATTCTAAGCTTTTCTCATGTTGATGGAGAACAACTCCACTAGACTTGGGAAAGGTTACAAGATCTTCTTCGGAAGTGTCCTCATCATTTGATCCCAAAATGGCAATTAGTGCAAGCTTTCTATGCCGGCTTGACCGACACCCATAGATTCATGGTTGACTCTTCTTGTGGTGGGATGTTCATATCCAAGAATGCGGATGAGGCTTGGACCTTACTTGAGAATTTGAGTGAAAATTCACTTCAACACAATTCTCGTAGGGCTCCGACCTCAACCACTCCAAAGAACACCAATCCTTGTCAACAAAAATCAATAAGGGAGGAATCATCTCAAGTGGATGCCATTGCTTATAAATTCTACCAATTGATGGCACCACATCTTCCCCCTTCATTGTCTCAAAATTCGGCAAGTTCGGTTTGTGCTTCATGTACTAGTCCATTCCATCTCTCGGAAGATTGCCCCACACCGGAGCAATTTCCCAATCCCAACCAAGAGCAAGCTAATGCCATGTTCTCATGGCCCGGGCATAACCCGTATTCCAATACATATAATCCAGGTTGGAGGGACCATCCGAATTTTTCGTGGAGGCAACAAGCCCCATAAAATTCCCAACTTCAAAATCAAGGGCCTCAAAATCAGCCCTCTTCTCAATATCAAGGTAGGCCTTTCCAAGCCTCTTCAAGCTACCAACCTCCATACAATCCAAATGTCTGCACTCAACCTCCTGTGAATCCAATTGATGAGATAGTGGCTGCAAACAAGCAAATGATGGAATCATTAAATGTGCAAATGATGGAATCATTAAACAAGCACATCATGGATTCCAACAAGCATCTCTTGACATCCTTGCAACCTACTCTCCAAATGGTTCACTCCCATACTCAATCCATAGCTAGGCTCGAAAATCAAATGGGACAAATAGCTAACCAAGTGAACCAACTTCTTCAAAAAGACAAGGGTAAGCTTCCAGCTCAACCATTTGAAAATCCTAGAGGGATACATGCAATTGATGAAACCCCTCTTCCGAGTGGGTCGAGTCTTGAGCACGTTCAAGCTATCACCACCCTTCAGAGTGGTAAAGTGGTTGACAACAAGGTCGATGGAGACAAAAGTGAACAAAATCCTCCTTTGAAAAATCCAAATTCAAGCTCTTCCAATCCAAATCCAAGTTCTTCTTGTCCAAATACCATTCACGGAAATCCCACGCATGTCACCCCAAATGTGGAAACTACTTATGAGCCAAAAGCTCCGTTCCCTCAACGTCTTCAAGAGTCGACACATTTTGGGAATAAGAATTGCAAAATTCAAGACATGTGGGAGGTCTTTAGGCAAGTAAAGATCAATCTTCCTTTCTTGGATGCTATCAAGAAAATTCCTCCTTATGCAAAATTCCTTAAGGATTTGTGCACTCAAAAGCGCACTTCCAGAAGTCATTTACCAAAGAAAGTGAGGTTAACCGAAAATGTTAATGCGATCATTCAGCACAACACTCCTCTAAAGTATAAGGATCCAGGTGCCCCCACAATCTCTTGTGTCATTGGTGATAACAAAATCGAGAGGGCCCTCCTTGACTTTGGAGCTAGTGTGAATTTGATTCCATATTCGGTTTACCTACAACTTGGTTTGGGAGATCTTAAACCAACTCCGATAGTATTGCAACTTGCTGATAGATCTATTAAGCAACCACGGGGAATCATTGAAGATGTTATCATAAAGGTGGATAGGTTCTACTTCCCGGTAGACTTCGTGGTTCTTGATACGGAACCAGTCCACGACCCAAGAAAACACATTCCCATAATTCTCGGACGTCCTTTTTTAGCTACAGCTAATGCTTCTATTAACTATAGAACCGGATTGATGGATATCTCTTTTGGGAATATGAATGTTAAGCTCAATATTTTCAATGCTGTGCATCTTTCTCTGGATGAGAGTGAGTGTTTTGCAATCACTATTGCTGATGAACTCATTGAAAATCCAATTCCACCTCCTTCAACGGAGGATCCCCTACAAGCTTGCTTGGTCCACTCTGATTTTGAGGATTTTGATGAGGAAAAATCCATTCGTAAAGTCAACTCCTTACTTGATATTCCATCACCATTTTCCTCTCCTTTATGGGTAGCACCAAACCCATCTCTATCTTGGGAATGTCCATCTCCTTCCATTTCTTCACCGGAGTTACCTCAACATTTTGAGGGTGAACCACCGGACAAAGGTAAGGAGAATGTTGACAAGTTGCTAGGAATTCTTCCAATCATTCCGGCCCAATCTAGAATCACTGTCCATGATACTCAACCTGTGAACAAACCATTTGAGTACAATGAGGTATATGACTTGGAGATTGCAAATATGAAAGGTCATGATCCTCCCAGTGTTAGTCAAGACAATGACATTCAACAAGCCTCCATAATCTCGAACAAGCAACACCTTTGCTTAAATATGAAAATAAAAGAAGTGAGATTAAAAGCGATGCTCAAATCCTCTAAGGCCAAACTTGTTTCTCTTCGGAAGGATCAATATCCCTCACCATTCATTGATCCAAGTTTGAGACCATATGAAGGAGGCAAGTTGCATACGGAGCGTTAAGGATCCATCTCTCCAATGGATCCCGATCCTGGTTCGTCTAGCTATCGACATTAAATTTAGCAAAGCAAGGGAAGAAATTCTTTCGATGTTCCAAGCTTCCCTACCTTCTCAAATTGCTCGTGCCTTGAAATTTTCTGGGAAATGGTTTAGAAAAGCCAAAAATTTGATTTTTCTGAAATGGTCTTCAGTTGTGTTCCGCAATTTTAGACCGGCCTCTTAGACCTTCTCAGCTCTAATTTTCATTCCTGGAAATTTCCATCGCTTTCTAGCAATTTCATAGGATCTTTGGCATGCAACTCATGTGCACAACCTCTCATTTTCAATGCATTGTTGGATCATGGTTCCCCAAAATTTTCCATGCATTGGAGATGAAGTGCAAGGTTTAAAAAAAAAAAATTTCCTACATTCATCGATGCATTTGAAGAGACCAAATCCCATCCATGCATTGAAGAGATGTTCCAAGGCTTGAAAATTTTCTCAAAATCATCCATGCATTGGAAAGGTGTTACATTTTGAAAAATTTTCCAATTTGATCCATGCATTAGAAAGAAGTTGAAAAGTTTTCCAAATTTTTCTAAAAATCCATCCATGCATTGGATTGGAATAATGTGTCAAGTTTCAAATTTTCCACGCATGGCTTGAATTTAGGACTGACATGCAAATTTTCAAAAATTCTCTATGCTTAAAATTTTCATTTTTGAGAATTCTATCCATTTTGCATCATGTTGCAAAAGCTTGAAAATTTTCTTAAACTCATCCATGCATTGTGTGCAGTGCAAAGTTTGAAAAAATTTCATCCATGCATTGGAATGGAATGAATTTGCAAAGTTTAAAAATTTTTCTCCAGAAATTTCATTCATCCATGCTATGTGTGATGTTGTACAAGTTGGAAATTTTTTCGTGCAATTGAAATTCATGCATGCATCATTAAAAAAAAAAAATTCATGAAAATATATATATATATATATATATATATATATATATATATATATATATATTTCCATGAAAAATTTCCATGAAAAATTTCAATTTTTCCATCCATGCAACATTTCAACTTTCAAGCCAATGCATCCAGGCAAATTGCAAATTACATCATGTATACACAGTTTATCTATGCATAGTAATTTTGCATGCATTCACAATGCATAAGAATAAAAAATTCATGCATGCATCCATGATGAAAAATTTTGCATTCCTGCATGCATAAGAATAAAATAAATAAATAAATAAATAAATTTTTAAGGTTAAAATTTTGCATGCATGCATATATGAGAATGAAAAAAAATGTTTGCATTCTACAATATGTATGCATAAGATATGTATGCATAAGTGCTCGGTTGGTCACTCATAATGTAAGGTTTAAATTTTGCATTCATGCATGCATAAAAATAAAAAAAATTTGCATGCATCCATGCATCCATGTCAGATGAAAAATTCAACTTCTATGATGCTCAAAATTCCAGCTTTCTGTCCTAATTTCGAGCATTCAAGATCCAAGTTAGAGTGCTCGCAGCTGTGCACCAATGTCAGCACATCATCCTGAGGCTACTGTCTCCATTTCAGGCACTCAAAGTCCATTTTCGAGTGCTCGAACACTTCATGCATCACAACCCGAGACACTGCCTTCAATTCGAGTGCTCGCAGGCTCAGTTTGAGCACTCGAATATGCAACCCTCACCTCTCGGCACTTCTCTTTCCTCACCCCCAACCCACCAACTCATCAACCAACCCATTTCCCTGCATCCACCTCCCAAACCCACCCTCTCAGCATGCTAACCTCACCACCACCATCAACCCAGACCTCACCTTCTCTCTCTCGACAACACACTCACCTCACCAACTCGCCACCCCCTCCCACCCATGTACACCCCTCTCGGCCACCCTCTCAACAACCACCTACCAAACCAACAACTCTTTATCCTCCCTCTTTCAAACCATACCTCACAACCATCTCTCTCTCAAAAACAAACCAACTTCCCTCTCGACCATGCAGTTGCCACCACAAACCAACCTCCACGACCTGCATCCACCTTACCCATACCACCCCATACAACTCCTTCACTCCCACAAACCCACAACCAACTCCACGACACCCATGCAAATCATCCAACCTCTCCTTATGACCAACCCTCCTCACGACTAACCCCCTCAAGCACACCAACTCCCATGCATGAACATCCAACCACACCTCCACCCTCTCAATTTCCACCAAGCAACCCCCACCCAGCAAGCCACAAACCATGCACCTTCAACCAACCTCCCAACCCCATGCACCAACACCATCTCTCCCTCAGCAACAACCACCCAACCACCCATTTTCTCAACCCACAACAACCAAGCCACCCTGCATACCACCACTCAAACCAACCACAAACCCTCACCTCTCTGTAATATTTTCGAGCACTCGAAGCCAAGCTTCGAGTGCTCGCAAATGCTCGAGCTCTAACACACCCACAGCCAAGCCCACTGCCGGATTTTTGAGCACTCGAAGACACACTTCGAGTGCTTGAACCAGGCCTCCCTCTCTCTTTTAAAACCAACCCACCTCACTCTCACTCACCCCTCTCGGCTCCAACACCCCAACCATCATTACCACCTTATTCCCAACTCAACCAACCACCATCCCATTCAACCACACCACCCACCACCTTCCCTTATTCCCAACTCTCGGCAACCCACGCAACATCACCCACCTCCTACCCATCCCAACAACCACTCTTTGCACCCAACCTTCCTCTCAACCACAGCATCTCACAGCAACCAACCAACCCCAATCTAACTCTCACTCACACAACCCAACCTTCCTCTCTCATCCACCACCAGCCAACCCACATTGCCACCACCCATGCATGTCTGCATTTCCCCATTTCCCATTCTTTCCCACGGTATGTGAGCTTCCTTTTATTCTCATTTCCTTGTCTTTATTTTCATCATAAGGTGGATGGGATTGCATGTTGGCGATTTTGTTGATGCTTGTGTTGCTTGTTGTTGATGATAGCTCTATGCTAGAACTTGTTTTCTTGCCAAAATTTTTGGGTTTGCTCCTCCATCCCACTCACTCTCACCTTCTCCTTTTTGTGGTGCACGCCAGGTGTTCGCTGAAATTCCTCAACCAAGTTCACCTCTCTAAATGTCTCGTACCGGTCCTTCTCGCCCTCCTAGACCCTCTGCGGGTGCCCGTGCTGTCAATCGTGAGCGACCACGTGATCCTTGGGTTGGCAAACAACTCAACTACGAGCTTTTCTTTCCGCTCACAGATGCCTTTGACATTCTACCCACTACTTCGTGGGCTGTAGCCGAATTGACTAACCGGTGTCTGCAGCACATTTGCGCGCCCCTTGCCAAGGTTGCCTACCCTCGTGTAGTGCACCTCTTCTACCAGATCTCCAATGCCCTGAAGAGCCACCCATTTCTCTCACTACATCCATTGATGGTACCACCTATGCTTTCACTATGACTGACATCATTTAGGTTTCTGGTTTCCCCATTGAGTGCCCCGCTGACCTTTTGGACCCTACTAGCCATACGTTGTATGAGCAGGTCGATGATATGACTGTCGAGCAGGTAGTAGCCGCCATTGGCAATGTTGACGATCCTAATAGGCCCCGGTCTTTTATCCGCAAAACCAATCTTCCGGAACGCCTCTGGTTCATTGACACTATTTTCAAGCACAATGTCTACCCTTTGGTGCATAGCACCGAGCGTAGGGGCCTCCTTTTACAAGCCTTATATGCCATGGACCAAGGCCAATGGTTCTCCATCCCGGGGCTCATTTGGACAACATTTATGAAGTTTTGGCATGACGCTCATAATGCACGGGTTCCGCGAGTTGAAAATCGGAAATTGCCTTTGCCGTTTTTCATCACTCGGCTCCTTAAGCACAAGGGTTTCATTGTTCCTCCCCATGAACCAAAAGGCGAAAAGATTAAAAATTTTACCAAGTGCCGGTGAATCAATGTTCTTAGCCATTCTAGTACCCCTCAGCCTGCTGCCCCTCTGTCCCTCCAAGCACCACCTCCTCTTCCTTTTGAGGATGCTCACATGGCAGCAGCCGCTGCAAGGCTAGAGCCTCCGGTTGACTCTCAGCAGGACCAGGCTTTCATCCGGGCTAGCATTGCCGGTATTCATGAGCGGATGGATCGTTTCGAGAATTCCTTATCCGAGTACACTCGAACTTTGTGTGAGACTTCTTCCCGTGCCGAAGAAGATCGTCGTCTTGCTGCTGAAGACTACCGTGTCGCAGCTGAGGAACGTCGTTTGGCTCACGCCGAGCGGCGTAAGACGCAATCTCTCCTCCATTCCATCCTCGCCCGTTTACCCTCTGGCCCGTAGCTTGTTGCGAGTGTTAGACCTTATCTTTTTGTTCATATGTAAATATTTCTCTTGTATCTTTTGTTTTACTTTTGAACTTTCAGAATTTGCTATGTATAGGTTGCTCTAGTAGACATGATCTATGTATAGCTCTTTTGTAATCATGTAAACTCCCTTTTGAATGCAAATTCTCTCTTTTCTGTTATCTTTTTGTTCAGTATTTTTCTGTATATATGCTTGTGCTATTAATGCCTTTTGTGGTTGTTTCTTTTTGTTCTTCGTCATACTATCCAGGTGGCGCAATCCATTTCAAGTTTGGGGGTTTTGTCTCACCATGCCTTTTCCTCCCCCTGGGTATTTTTGTTCCTTTTTACTCTTTGTCATTTTTGTCTTTAACTTTAATCCACGTCCCACATTGAGGACACCGTGTCGTTCAAGTTTGGGGGTGCATTATTGCATTCTTGGCATAGTTTTGGTATCATATTTTTGTAAAGCAATGATAGTGTAACTTGGAACTTGTTGGAAATGAAGCATATGTTTAAAACTTTGTGTATAGAAGCAATTGACATTTTTGAAAATAAAGAAAAATTTGAGTTGAAATGATCATGCAAAATACAATGTAGTCTATATAAATGCCTCAATTATATTCTTGCTGGATTTACACTCTTATAAGCTTCACAATGCACAGATGCACATTGGAAACTTAACTGTGAGGCATGCAACTTGATTGACCTTGACCTTGGCCTAGTTAATCTGATTTGATGAACCTGATAGATGAATATCTTTGGCATGATATAAGTTGTCTAAAAAAAAATGAAGATGAGAAAGAAAGAAAATAATGACCAGTTGAAGTTCGTAGCCTTTCCAACTCGAGCTATTAAGCCCTATGGAGTGTCTCTACACTTAACACCCTAAAACCGTCTGGTTTAGGAGTTGTTGGCCTAACGCTTGCTACATGGGTTGGTTAGAAAGCTTAAAGGAATTAAACATTGCACGGTCATTCAAAAAAAATGTGTGTAATAAACATGGTTTGTTGGAATTCGTAACCTTTCCAACTTGAGCTATTAAGCCCTAGGAGTGTCTTTACACTTAGCACCCTAAAGCCGTCTGGTTTGGGAGTTGTTGGCCTAACGCTCGCTACATAGGTTGGTTAGAAAGCTTAAAGGATTTCAACACTGCACAACCATTTTATGTTTCACTTTTGAGTTATAATAAATTGTTAACATGCAACAAAAGTTGTCTTGAAAATAAAATCATGCCTTAGGGACTTCATGTAAAGGGGAATTCATTGATTTGAAAACTTGTGCCTTGGAATTGGAAAAGAAAGTAAAAACCGCATGTTGAGAATCCAATCCACTTTCACTGAAGTTAGAGTTGATTTCCATTTAAGAGATGACAATTGAGTTATTTATACGGACTATGATGTTAATACATGCATGTTGAAATGTGTTTAGTATCAATGCTTCATATATGCAAGGTAGTCTTCCCAATGACCCCATCTCCAGCTCTTTTTCTGTTTCAAGTTATTTTTGAGCTATGTATATATCTCATTTTACCATGGATGATATTTTTGTAGTAGCATGCCCATGGTTGTCTTTTCATTAAGTTTTTCATTGTAGTTTTGCTAAGGGACTAGCAAAATGTAAGTTTGGGGGTGTGATAAGCGCCGAATACTGTATATTCAAGCGCCCTAAATTACATTAACAAAGTCCATTAATTGATTATTTTATGTAGATTATCTCCATTTGCATGTTTTTGTACATTTTCAGGTTAAATTGCAAAAAGGAAGCAAAAATGATGCCTTGTGGAATTTTGAACAAAAAGGGTGCCAATTCCGAAATTCTGGCAGCAGTAGAAACTGACTTTTGTCGCCATTTTCGACCTAGAAAACTCAAGAACTGGACTTCCATCATTACATAAAAGATTTATATCTCTGAATTAGCTTTCCAAATCTTCAAGCGGTTTGTCATTCGGAGTTCGGAGCAGAGAGTTATGATCTTCTTACCAGAGGTACGCAGAACTGCCTGGCAGCACTGAAGTGCTGCCTTTCTCCCCATTTTCGACCAAACAGACTTGAGAATTGGGTCTTCATCAAAACATAAAGTTTTTAAAGCTATGAATCAGCTATCCAAATCTTCAAACATATCATTATTTGGAGTTTGGAGTACAAAGTTATGGTCATTCTTCCACAGTGGGTCAGAGATGGGCAAGAATTGCATGTTGCTCATTACACTAATTTCGAGTGCTCGAGACCACCCTTCGAGTGCTCGAAATTCTGGCAGATTGCACTCAGAAATGGCTCAATTTCAGCCACTTGTACATTGGTTTCCTCAATGCCATCTTCCTTCTTTATGAAGTGGTTGGAGGTGTTCCTTGGAGGAGAGAGAGCCTTGACTTGAGCTTGATAAGAGAGAGGGAGGACCACATATATGTTATCCTTCATTTCTTACAAGATTAGAGGGGAGAGAGGAGAGCAAGGAAGAGAGTGTTCTTGAGTGCTACAGTAGAGCTCGAAAATGAAGTTGTATTATTCTTCTTCTTCTTCCATTTTTGTATCAATGGAGAGCTAAACCTCCATCTAGGGAGGTGATGAAGCCTCCTCTTTTGATCATGTTCTAGATTAGGCTATACTTTTGGGGACTATAATGTATAATGTATGGTAGTTTCATAGTCTAAGAGCATATTCCTTCTTATAATGAATTTTAATGTGTAAATGGTTGATGTAAGTTCATTGTCATATCTTTGATGATTCTTGGATCAATCTTATTGCTTTTATTTTCATAGTGACAATGAAAATATAGACTATGAATGTTTTTCAAGGCGTGTTGATTTTGAAACTTGATATTCCATTGCTTAGGTACCTCCTTTGATGGTTTATACTTGATTCCTACCTTCATGTGCTTCACCATTTGATTGAAAGCTTGATGGTCTTTTGCTTGAGATAGTGTATTTGATTCTACACCTTAGTTTAAGTAGTTCAACTATGGTAGCTTTTGATGGATCATTCTTGTTTTGATTAAGTGAACTTCTTGATGACTATTAAGTAACGGAGTTGCTTCATATTTCTTGACCATTGCATATATGCTATTTATCCCCAAATTTAGACCTAATCTAGCATGTACTTAGAGTGTAGTGTGGATTCATCTCCCTAGTCTTTTCTACTTGTATCTCACTTCTTCAATTTCATTGCAATCTATTGTTTTATGCATTTTAATTTCTTAGTTTAGTGATAAACTCGCAAACCCTTTATAAACCCCTCATCACTCTAAAATGACTTTAGATACTTAGGTTGCCTTAAGACCAGCGCAGTCCCAGTGGTTCGACTTACCCGTCCAATAGCCCTATTTTACAATGATTCGTGCTATTGCGATTAGGGTTGATTTATAATTGATTTCGACCGTCGATCAATATCTTTCTGCACGGGACTCGGTTTCGATGTCATTTTTTCCATTGTTCATTTTTTTTCATTTCAATTCTTTTTTGTTCACGGTGTTTTACCATTTGAGCGCATCTGTGCAAATTCCACTTATTCGAACCCAGCGGGGCACTTTTAGGGTTTTACTATAAATAGGGGGTTTGGAAATTAAAATCATTTCATTTCCCCTTCTTCTACACTACTGCAAATCTGATCTTCAAGCTTTTCCATGACTACCACCTTTCTTTCCCCAAATTAACCTTCTTCCCTTAGGTAAAATGTCGTAGTACCTTAGCATTTATCGTAGGCCTTAGCAAGGCGCTCCTTTCCCCCTTATTAGAAGCCAATTCCTGCCATTTTTGAGTTTGGGTTTTGAGTTCGAGCTTGAATTTTTATGCTGCCTCAAGGGTTATTGTTGCTTCCCTCGTTGTCTCCGACGTAACCTAGAAGTATCGTCGGATTCGGAGCAGTTTCCTTCCGGTGGGGATTTGAAATTTCATCTCAAAGTGAGGTAGAGGATGTTTTAGGTTTAAATTAATGTTGTATTGATTGTCTTATAAGCTTATACAACATGTACGCATGCCTTTGTAATTAATTTAGAATTTAATTTAATTATTTTCTATGTATAAGATTTAATTTTCACGGTTGTACATAGTTTGGAATTAAATTCTGTCATGCTATTAAATTAGACCTTGCTATGCTTATTAACATATATTAAATTGGGAGCATTTGAATTTGTATTGAAACTTTTATTTAATTTTTCGTTTGTATGAAAATTTAATTCACATGGTTGTAACTAGGATGGAATCAACTTGTAATGTGATATTAAATTAGGCATAGTATGTTCTTTAACATATATGAATTTGAGAATATTCGGAGTTGTTCTAAAATCTAGAAAAAATTAATTACTTAGGTTAACTAATTTTATTTTCATGGTTCTACTCACTTAAGTGAATTTTTAACTTGATATTGTTGATGAGCTTGACATGCTCTATCATATACATTAAATTGAGAATAATTGAATAGGTTTTGAGACTTTTATTTAATTATTTTCTTTGTATGGAATTTAATTCACATGGTTATACTTAGCTTGGAATGAACTTACAATGTGATATTAAATTAGGCCTTAATATGTTTATTAACATATATGAAAATGAGAATATTTGAATGAGTGTGGAGAACTTTATTTAATTATTTTGTTGTATGAAGTTTAATTTACCTAGTTGTGAGTTAGGTATAAATAACTTATAAAGTGTTATTAAACTAATAAAGTGTTATTAAACTAGGCCTTGCTATAACATTTGACATATTTGGAGTTACTATGTAATCTTGAGAATTTAGTTATTTAATTTAATTAAATTCCATTGCATGCTTCCATTGAGGTAGTTAGGTATCGAAGTTGTTTCCATGCTTAACTTATAAATTTGGAACTTGTTGTATAATTACATTATAGTACTCTATAAGTAGAAGTTATAGTTTAACTTGCTTATATACACATTATACATTTGACATGTCGTATGCCATTGTAACTTGAAGACATAGGATGAATATTGTGTGTTTTACATGACTTGTTTGTGCATGGTAGTTGACTAATATATTGTGTATATTTATTATACCTTGATGCATAACTTGTTGATATTAGGAAAGCTTATAAGGCATTGTAATATATTACGGCTAGAGCATGGCTCTAGTACTGGGGATGAGAGCTCCCCCTATAACATTTACTGTACACTGGGTGGTTCCCTAAGGGCTAGTAGCCCTAAAACACCAATATACGGTTTGATTCCCGGTTTAGTGTGTACTAGGTAGTACCTTGCGTGCTAATAACCCGAGATCAGCTTGCTTGGTCATTGAGACCGTATGTCCTTGTCTTTCCACCACTACTAGATCTCACATTCAATTCCAAGTCTTTTAATATGGATTATTTATAGCATGTGATGTGGTGTTTGACATTTCGATTAGGTGTAGTATACATCTGCTTAGTATAGTTGCATGTCTTGTTTTTCAATACAAGTTAATAGCATTAATTTGTTATAACTTGTTGTTTCCGTATTTTAGATATCAAGTTGTTAACTTTGATAATCTATGCCATGATGCGTTGTATTAGAACTTCTAATGTTGGTTAAAATTGCATTGATATTGTAATTTGGGTATTGATTGTTCAATATAGCCTAGGATGATTCCTTAGACTCATTTAGAACATAGATGATGAGTGCTCAAATGTGACGCATTTTAGCACCTAAGTGAGGGTATTTTAGTCCATTCATCTATCTTTATTTTTCCGTTTTAGTACTTATTTGTGTTTTTGTCTATTTCAGGTCAATAAGGTTCAAACGGGCTAAAAATGGTCTATTACAGCCTTTTTGGAGTCAAGCAAAAGTTCCGAGAAGATTCCAGAAAAATTCTGAAAAAGGTCAAAAATGCTGAATTTTTGGATGGATCGAGATTTTTTCGATCGATTGAAGTTTTCTTCATTCAATCGAAGATTTCTTCAATCGATCGAAAATGTGCTGGCAGCGAGCTGTTTTATTTCCGCGCGCCCGAACTCCACCTACCACATAGTTGCGAGATTAGATATTTTAAGGGCTTATTTTCTGACTTATTCCCTACTCCAAGGACTTCGTATTTAAAGGGAATTGAACCATTTTGTAACATATCTTTTGTCTTCAATTTTATTTCATTGTAATTTTTATTTTCTCTCTCTAGAAAAGTTAGAGATTAGGGTTAGAAGAAAAGAGAAGAATAGAGGCACCAAGAACACATCTCAAAATCTACACACACTCTCTCTCTAGAATTCAATAAAGAAGAAGAAGAAGAAGATGGAGCTATATTTGGGGATTGCCCTTGAGGGTTTCAAGATCACACCCACCTCCTCCGACTTCTCCTTAGGGCTTGGATGAGCCCTAAGTTTGTAATCTAAACCTCTATTTCTTTTATACTTTTTGGGGAATAATATCTTGTGATTATTGTTTTAGCGTTGTGAATTTAATGAATCTTGGGTTCTCCTTTGATTTCTATGGATTAATTCTTTCTATTAATTCTCTATATGATTACATGTTATCTTATGTGTGATTATTTGGAAATTGATCCCTACACTAGTTTTTCTATATTAAATTGCATGTCTATATGTGGTTGATTAAGAATCTAGTGATGGCTAGACATGGTTTTTATTAGATGGGTTTGTCAATTAATTTGATGGGTTATACTTATACTTGATGGGTTATTCTATAATTTAATTCATGCTTGTATGTAGGTAGACAATCTACACTTGATTTGATATTCCATGCCTTATTATTGTAAATTCAATTATTCTCTAAATTAATGTGTGCTACAATTGTGACTAGTTTGATAGGTCATGCTTAGAATTGATTGGTTGTACTACACTTAGTTTATTTATCGGTTAGGTAGACAATTCATTATTGAATTTGATGGTCCATGCTTAATATTGCAATTGGTAGTCGCATTTTGTTCACAAGAAGGTTTTTCCCAAATTAGTTGAAAGTGTGGTTTAGTGAACGAGCTTGGTGGCGATTCCAATGCACCCCAAGACCTCACTTCTCATCTCTTAAATCCTTATCTTAACTTAGTTTTATTTTACTTGCATTTTAATTAATTGATTTCTAAAGTAAATAATCAATCTTTCCTTTGCAATCTTGTGATCCACTAGAGTCAAAGTTAAATTCTAACACGTATAATCCTTGCGGACGATCCCTACTCGTTATACTTCATTAGTTGTAGTAGTGGTTTTTATAAATGTAAATTTGACTAGAAAGGCTTCATAAACCACATTCATATTTTGACCTTGCGAAGCGACCTTTTGCATTACAAAGTCCGTTTTCTAAACACATAAAAAGGGGCTCGTCAATAGACATTAAGTGGTATAAACTGTTTCGGTTGTCTTCACATTATAGGTTGCAAGTTGATAGCTTTGAATACCTATATCTTGTTGCATTATACTATATGCTCCTATGTTGTTAAAGTGCATGAATGATGTAGTTTATGCTAGAAATGCTCTAAGGTAGCTTAGGATGCTCCCTGAATCTTACTTTTGACATAGACTGGTGGTATAACCGTATCAATTAATTTATAGCAACGTAATAAGTTTTTAAAACGCTAGGTCTTTGCATGCTCATCTCCTACTAGTAGCTTTATGTTACTCACCCATGTAGTAGGGACATTTTTCAGGTACAGGATTCAAGACTTGGGGATTTGCATTTGCTTTAGGATGTCTTGTAAACTTGAAGTATTTATTTCATGAAAATGTTAACATGAAATGCTATTTGTAGCTTTATATGTTAAAACTTGTATATTTGGTTCTAAATATGTAATAAGTACTTAAGTGCACCATTTGGGATCTATTTGATAGGTATGTAATGAGGCCATAGGCCAAGGACTTTCATTTTGTATTCTAAGTACATTTATTTCTAAGTGATTTCATTGAAAAATAGAAAAATGGCATGTATTAACTTCACTACATTTTCATGGGTGGTGGGAAGTGGGCTTTAACACTTCCATAAGGTCTCTTTATTTATGCATGAAGTGTGGCCAAGGGCCAAATGGTCTTTTGAAACCATTTGATAATTTTTAGTTTCAAAATTTTCTTTTAAAAGCCATTTTAGGCAAAATTTGAGATTTAATAGGTGATATTTTGTATTTAGCGACCATTGAGGCCGTAGGACATTGGAACACGTGTAAATATGTATATTACGTTTCCGTGAATGCTCACCTTACACAAAATATCACATTTGTATGAAATGAATGCTTGTTGATCTCAAGGTTTCCATTTTAAGAATTTTCTTTGCATTTTGAGGTTCGGATAGGTCGCATTTTGTATCAGGCATTTTTTGGAGCCGCAAACCATTACCGCGCGCTTAAAATCACTATTTATGTTTGCGTGCATGATCGTTTTAGCACACAACACCATTTAAGGTCAAATGAACCCTTGGTGCAAAGTTAATCTAGGGGCATTTTGGAAATTTTCTTTAAAAAATAAATTCTGGTCTTGACATGGTCACATTGAAAACATGATTTTAGGAGGGGTTTCTTCACAACATTTGTCTATAAAATGCCGTCTCAGTCTCGAAAACCCTGCGTCAAATATGATTTCCTGTGCGCACATGCATTTTTTGAAAAAGTCTGTTATAAGGGCATTTCGGGGATTTCACGTCAAAAATAAATTTTATTTTTGATATGGTCAACTTGGAAAAAGTATTTTAATGGGGGTTTCTTTTTCGTGTTTTTCTAGAAAAAGTCGTTTAGTGCCTCAAAACAGCACACGATTTCAATATTTTGCCTAGGTTACTATTCATTGCTGTCAAAACACTATTCACGGCCTCGGCGACATTAAAACTTTGTTTTGACTTTTCTCTTCCATCCAAACTCTGAATCAAGTGATTCTTGAGTTTAACTTGATTAATTTTTTGCTGTCTTTCTAATGGTGCACTCGGTAGCACCCAGATCTTGCGAAAATATTTTGCCCTTGGGATAAACTTGTCCCGTTTTTTTTAAAAAAAATTGCTTCCGCTATGCTTTCTTATGAGTTCCGTGACTTCATGGGAAGTCACGAATGTATCTCGAGAATGATGTATATTTCCAAAGACGTTGCTTCTATGTAAAAAAGACTATTTTGCCTTTGGGGGCTTATTTAGTCTTTTTCTGATCTTTTCTTCCGCGTCGGTTCTCGTGGAGTTCCGTGGCCTCATGAAAGGTCACTTTTATGTCCTAGGGATGTTGTATATCTCTAAAGACTTGTTTTCTATTTTCGCTTCCGCATTTCGAATCCGTTATCAGGTCAAACTACGGTTTATCACAGGACGCACTAGCTTGAAAAACCAAGGCCGTCACAGGGACAGAGAGATGAAATTTTCAGAGCTTCAAAAAATTTCTAAGTATGGAATTGAGATCAATCAGAGGGTCAACCAGATTGATCGAAGATTACTTGGAATGATCGAACAGAAAGTTTGAACAACAGATAGAGACCTGGAATATGTAGAGAATCTCAAACGATGGGACAAAGAGATGAAAATATGCAGGGATAATGTTCGATCGATCGAATATCTCTTGTGATCGATCGAACAGGCACTAAATGCCTAATTTGGAGATGAAAGTGCATGCATTCCCTATCAAACTCTCAAACAACATATATGATCCCAGATTGTATCTAGACTACGCAAGAAAAGAAAAGAAAGGAGAAATGAGGGAGGAGTAGGGTTAAAAAACCCTACAACGCACTAGTATTTAACGTCTCTAGTAAGACGTTGGGCTTTTTTAGCCGGGTTAAAAATCTTAGTATGCATCCCCTCCTTAATGGGGTAAATGGAATTTCAAACCCCACCCAACAAACTATCCCGTAAGGAACTTGTTGGATTTGATTCAAATGAGATTGATAGCCTTTTGTCAACAAAATTTTTAGGCTTCTATGCCCTTTCAACATTTGATTTGAAAACAAAATCTTTTTAAACTTTTTTAGAAGATGAACCATTTGATGTTTCAACACTAAGCAAAGACTCAGTTTTGTCATCTTCAAAACATTTTTCAATAACACATATCTTCTCATGTTTGTCCATAGAATTCAGGGTTGGATTAAAAATGTTTAACTTCACTTTCATGTGACCAATTGAAATCTTCATTATCCCCGTCCTACAATTAATGTTGGCATTAGTGGTAGCCAAGAAAGGACGGCCAGGGATGCTTGGAATTTGGCTCTTAGGATTTGGAGCCGATTCTGTGTCAATGACAACAAAATCAACCGGGGAAAAGAACTTATCAATTTTAATCTAAATATCCTCAATGATACCCCAAGGCTTCTTAATTAATCAGTCGGCTAGTTGCAAAACTACCGACGTTGGTTTCAAATCACCTAAGCCCAATCGAACATAGACCGAATAAGGCAGAAGATTCACACTCGCTCCTAAATCCAAAAGAGCCTGATTGATAACATGATCACCAATAGTGCACGAAGTGGTTGGTGAACCAGGGTCTTTGAATTTTGGGAGGGTGTTGTGTTGCAAGATTGAGCTTACTTGCTCGGTTAAGACAATTTTCTTCGGTGCTTGGCTTTTGTTCTTCCTCTTAAGGGTGCAAAGATCTTTCAAGAACTTGGCATAGGCTAGAATTTGTCGAATTACAACCAAGAGAGAAAGATTGAATTTCACTTGCCTAAACACATCAATTATTTCATTTGCCTCACTTTGTTGCTTTTCAAGAGAGGTGGATGCTTTTAAGGCATCCGAAAATGGAGCTTTAGGCTTAAAAGCTTTTTCAAATCTACTCACATAGATAAAAATCAATGGTACATGCAGCACGTCTCCACGTAAGCACAAATTCATGTCACTAAAGCGCAGTAACAACATGGCATCTCTAAGCATATAAAGAAGGCATACTAATGCCACACAACAAGAAGGCAAATATAGATAGACCTCCACCTACTCATGCATCACAATATCATAGTCAAACTACTAACATAGTAGAAAACGAAACTGCAGAAGATAAAAATGATGTAACGATGAACCCTATGGACATCTTGTCCTAGAGTGTCTAAGTAAAAGGAAAGGACAATTCCTAGTCATAAACTGTCTCCAAAAATCAATGCGATAACACCCGTCTCAAAACAAACTCGAGCCTTTATCATAATGGTAAGACTCTAACAATCCATCTCTGAATCTAAAGGTGACACTACAAGTGACACTAACAGTGCAATGCTGTCTCTACCAGAAACATCAATCAATCGACTTGATCCCAAAAGTGTCATCACGCAAGGAGAACTCCAAAGAAAATGGCAACTATAGCCATGCCAACAACAACCAAATCAATCGCTATGACTGATCCTCAAAACAACCACCATCATCATCGATCAAAAAGACAACGTCTATCAAAACAAAATTGACTCTGATTCCATATGAACTGCACATGTAGCATGCTAGTACGGTAGCATGACAGTGCCATGCACCCACCCACAATGTACCCGCCCACAGAAAACGCAATCCCAGAGGAATCATCTTGAACAATCAAGGATCCTAAGAGGTCCATAACCTCATCATGGCTTAAAACCGACAAATCCATCATTATGGCAACGCTAAATGACTCACTTCACGAGAGCCTAAACAAAAGGTGACCATCCACCTACTCAAAACAATGCTAGGTCGATAACAACCTACACCACCACGAGATTGTGACTACAGTTACCATCAACCTCAACTCGTGCCTCAATGACCAATCCCATGTAATGCCAAATATGCAACACAGTAATGCATATACAATTCTAATCTAGCATACGTCACATGTCATACTCTTTACATTAGAATTATAATCATGCTTAAACAAATGGCATAATACATATACCACATAAGCACATAAACATATTATCAAACCAAAACATGTTATCACGACGCATATAAACATATAGAGCATGGCAACAAAAGCATGATATGCACCCAAAACCCGTCGTCCAAGGTATTTTAACCAAGGAGCTCTGATACCACTTGTGACGGCCTAAGTTTTGTAAACCCGGTGCGTCGGTGATGACCAAAAGATGACCCGATAATGGATCCGAAATGCGAAAGCGAAAGGTGAAAAAATGGTCTCTAGAGATTTATGCTACTTTGAGACACCAATGTGACCCTCAATGATGTCACAGAACCCAAAGGAAAGAAATGCAGAAGTGTTGTTTCAAAAACGAACAAAAAGAACCTAGGGGCAAAATGGTTATTTTGTAAAAAGTGGATTCAAGTGCTATCGAGCACACCGCTAGAAAGACAATGACAAATTAGTCAATTTCAAAAAAAAATTTACTCAATTTGGAGTCCAGACGGGGGAGAAAGGTTAAAAACAAAAATGATGTCGTGGCGGCCCGACGAGGACAACCCACCACTGCTGCAATTGAGACTAAAAACGGGCATCTAAACGGACTTTTTTTGGAAAAACAAAAAGAAGAAACCCCACCTACAATCAAGTTTTCTACCCCACTTGGGGACGGAAACAAAAAAAATTCATCGTAAAATCCCCAGAATGCCCCCAAGAAATTCAGGTCAAGAGGAAAAAAATTAATCCGAGCTACTGCCCAAGTTTTGGAAATAGGGCTTCGGGAGGTTTTTAAATTGCCTAAATTGAAAATTCAATCTTCAAATGCACCCACAAGACCTCCAGAAGTTTCGGATTGGTCGTGACGATTTTCAAAAAAAAGTCGATGAATAGTACCAACTACATTTGTACTAAAAATTTACAAAACCTGGCAGCAAGGATTTTTCAGAAAAATATTGATTTTTGAGGGCCAATATGATGTTTTCTGGAAAAACACAAAGAAGAAACCCCCCTCAAAATTGAGTTTTCTATGTGAATTGCAAGGAAAAATGGAAAAAAAAAAAAAAAAAAAAGCATTGTGAAATACCCGAAATACCCCTGTAACAGAATAGGATAAAACTCCCTAAAAATGCTACTTAGAGTTTTTGTTTCATCAAGGAAGGTATTGTTTGCCAAAGTGAGCATGCAAGTGTACGTAATATGATAAAATAGATGTGCTACAATGGTCTGTGGCCTCATTACAATACATTTACAACATTTGACATGTCAAACCTCCAAGTTAGAAAAATTACATTTCATAGACAAATCATAAAAATGCTAACACTTGCATGTGAACAAGAATGCTTCTAAAGAAACTCAACTCAGCAAATCACCCAAGTAATTGCAATCTCCAATCTTGTATCCTGTACCTAAAATATGCCCCAGTATCGTAGGGGTGAGTAACATTAAGCTACTCGTAGGAAATGAGCATGCATCGACCTACATTTTACAAGTGTATATGATTTAATCATTGTGGTTCATTCCACCTAACGTCTATGTCAAAGGTGAGACTCAGGGAGCATCCTAGCTACCTAAGATCATTTCTAGCATAAAACACATCCTTTATGCAATTTCAACAACACAAGAGCATGCTACACATAGCAACAAGATATAACATGCTTACACAAAGCAACTAGTTAGAAACATGCTTACACAAAGCAACCAGATAGAAACATGCTTACACAAAGCAACTAGATATAGATTCTCAAAGTTATCAACTTGAAATCTAAATGCTAAATCAACTAAATATAGCAATTTACTATGGATGTACTTATCAACATCAAAATTGCCAATAGCCAAAACCACAAGTCACAATATAAACATGATTGCTAACTTGGAATTGAATGCGAAAACAAATAATGGAAGACTTGGACATCTAGACTCGAAATTCTGCCGAGATCAATGGTTGTTCTGGGAACTAACTCACAGGGAAAACCACCCTAAGTGCGCACTATCTCAATTGGGGAGAACTCATACCTCCCGCACTAAAGCTGAACTTTAGCCATATCATAGTAACCATGTCCCAAGTGACTCCAAAATAAATAAGTTAATAACTTATATACGTATTAAACAGTACACGAAACTACCTCCATGCACAAGTAGGTTGAAACCATACAACACATGCTCTAAATCCACAACTACTATAGGATGACAATGTCGAATCTTCAGAGCGCGATTCGTTACGCGCTATAATAACATCACATGACGAATCTTCAGTGTGCGACTCGTTATACGCTATAACAATATAATCCAATATTGAAAACATAAACTTATAAATTCACTATAATTCTAAAGTCTTGAGTTAATCAATAATACAATTGAAACGGAATTTAATCAATAAACTAATTAAATTCCCTAGGTTTCAAATCTCAATCAAATGGCCTCCAATTAATGCATGTTAAACAACATAGCATGGTATCCACACACATTCACTAAAATCTCAAGTAGGCGGTAAGAACAATAAAATGGAATTTAACTAAATCATGATAATCAAACCCCAAACTTCTAAAACAACATCAAATGGTTCCAAATTAACATATGCTAGAACATAAGTCATAGTTATCACAAATATCAAGTTAAACACTTAATTAGGCCAATGGAATCCTTAATTAGATTTTAATTAATCATTTTAATTAAAATCTCTAGATTTTCATACTTGTCCAAATGCTCTCAAATTAAAGTATGTTAAACAACATGCCAAGACATAATTTAAAAGCAAATAACAAGTCAATTTCAAGCAAGGTACGGCCATGGGATTTAATCTTTCACAAAAGATAAATATTAAATAAAAAATGCAATTCTTATTCAATTAATTCTAATTTAATATATGTCAACAAACATAATAAAACTAGATTTTCTAGCATGCCACAATTCAACAAAGTTATATATCATCATGAATTTTAAATCTTATACACAGAAATAAAAATTAATAACTTTTAAGATTTGATACAAGGCATATATATAAGTTGTATAATCATGCTAAACACTCAATACAACACACACAAAGGCCTAAAACATTCCCTACCTCAATTTGAGATGAAAATCTCAAAAGCCATCAAAATGTAACGGCTCCGAATCCGACGAAACTACTAGGTTTTGTCGGGGACTACACCGTGCACATAACCCCCATGAAAGCCCCATCAAAATCACAACTTGACCTCAAAACTAAACTCAAAATTTGGCTAGAAATGGGTTCCAATAAGGGTGAAAGATAGAGCACGGCGAGGGAAACAACAAACGTTAAGGCCGAAGACTTTCTATCAAGGAAAAGTGAACCAAAAGAGTAGAGAAAAGATGGCATCACCCCTTGGGCTGCCATGGGAGCTCCAAGTCGTGCTTGAAGAGGGGAGAAGATGAAAAATGAAATATCTCACCCCTCCCCCCCCCTTTTATAGAAATCTCAAAAAGTGCCCCGAACGGGCCCCTCCGGGTCCGAAAAAGTAAAATTTGAGCAGACACACTCAAATGGGAAAACTTTGTGAACGAAAAAGATTTAAAATGAGAAAATATGAATAACGGAAGAAACGGCGTCAAAAACAGAGTATCGAGCAGAAAGTTACGCCTAAAACAAGTTTGGCGCAAACAATGGCCAAAAACCCTGAAACTGAAAAACATCGACCAAGAGGAAATTCCTAGAGTACACAACTCAACGAAAAGTGAAAATGAATCCTGTACTAGGATCCAGGCTCAAAACAAGGCATTTAGCAATAACTTTCATTAATTGCACAATAGCCCCTCCAAAAAGTGAAAACTGCACTTCTGGCTCAGAATGAAAATATCTTCCAAAAATATTTTCTTAAAAACCCCTAAAATTAAATATCTTCAAAAGATATTAATGAAAAGCACCCCAGAAAAGAAAAAGATTTCAAAGAACTTTGCATCCATGCTCCTACGGACACCGGGAACAACCAGAGTACCTTTTTGCAAAAGTAAAGATACGTATTTTATGGAAACCACCGAGAATAAAGATACGTGAAGTTAGAAACCAACTCCGAACGCAAGAAGTGTGGTTATGCCAACAAAGTGACAAACGGGGAAAAAGACAAAATAGGAAAAATGACGAAATAGGGAAAAGGACAAAAAGTGAATAGTGTCGAAAAATGAAAAATGTGGAAATGACTCGGTCCTCAAAGAAAGTTGTCAATCCATAGAAAAGAGTCTCGGAAATCACTCCAGAGCATTCGAGATGACACTAATCAATAAGAAACCCAACTCAGAAAGGAGAGACAGCGGAAAAAAATTATCCACGAAAATCGGAGTCGTTACAACCTTCCCACCTTAAAGGGATTTCGTCCCCAAAATCCAGCCCCAACAAAACAAAAGGGCGAAACCAGGATAACTATGGAGTACACCTCCGAGTATCCCACACAACACGATACAAAAGCAATCCCAAAACTGAAAGACAACACACAGACCAATGTCATTCGCACCCACATGCTAACAACAGGACAACTTCTCAAAAAGAAAGTGACTACATGGCCACCCAACAAGTCGGAACTCACACACAGAACCCAAGGTAAGACAAAGGAATGAAAGACAACAACAATAAACATCCCTCCAGATGAGCCATCATACCGATCCAAAAATGACCACCAAAAAATCTCCAAGATAACCACGTATCAGATCAGGGTACAGAACAAACACAACGTGGCAGTACGAACCAAAACCAGCCCACGACGTACTCAAATGTGTGGTAGCAATGATAGTACCTAATGCCCGCCCACACTTACTCGTCAATAAGGTAGCCTCGTCGGCAATTAGCACTCGCCCATCACACACAACTTTGTACGGTAGCATGACAGTATAAGGCACTAAATCATAACCTGCCCCCCACTAGGTCTACCCATGGAACTCTCGATACCAATGACATCAATGTCAAAAAAATGATCATTTACCAAAAGCACTATGGGGACCAATATTTTGTGAGAGTTGGGATATGGTCCAAAGATGTCTGGCCGGACCATCCCGGCAAATCCCAAAACTCTGACAACAATGCTATAGGTACCGCTATGCTTAAGGCCCCAAATCCTCAATACAACAAAACTAACCTCTCCAATGTCTCAAAACACTCCTATCAACAACAGCAATCGAGAATCCAAAACCTGAGAAGCAAATCAAAACTTCTAGAGATCAAAACAAACCTTACCATAAGACATTTCATCGAAAGTCCTTCACATTTCTCCCTGAAACAGATCAACTACAAGACTACACCGTAATCAAACATCTGATCTACATCCCTATCATGAATAACTAAATCCTCAGAATATAAATCCACCAAGTGGCACACACATCAAAATCTCGATAAACAAGGTCACAAAAAAATGAGTCTCTCAAAACCGTGCTTGGCAACACCAAGCTAAATTAAAATTCCTCAATTTCAATCCACAACCAATCATCAGAACAACGATTCCTCAAAACTATGCCTAGCCATAGCTAGAACGAGAAAACTCCACAACATGCCATATCCAACATCGATCCTCAAAAACTCCTCCTAAGAGTTAACCACATCTAGGTCTCCAAAACGGAAACAGTCTCCAAAAGACTTTCTCAAAAGAGCATCGAGCACCTTACGAATCAAACAAATCCTCAATGATATGGACACAAGTCCCCGTAAAATGAGCTCACACCAATCAACTCACTCTGAGTACCACAACTCCGTCAACAACCACGGCAGAAACTCCCCAAAGGAAGACACGAAAGAAAGGGAGCCACTGGTCCTAAAAAGGACAACAAGGTCAAAGACTTCACCCCCTTACATGGAAGTAAGTCGACCAAAATCCCTTAAATCCTCACCAAGGACTCAAAACAACAACGGTGATCCTCACGGACCAACTAACCAAGAACTGTGCACAACGCAACGAAGAGAAGAGATTCACTCCTTGTGAAATCCTTTACTCGAACCAAGAAAGGAGGAGAATTCCTCTACAAGGAATCTCACAACGAAACCCTTACGAAAACCCCCACATACACTACGTGTTACTGAGGAGAACAAAAAGGGAAACCAAACCTGGAAGTCATGCATATGACAAAGAATGCAACTACCAGAAAGAAAATCTACTCACATAGATAAAAATCAAGGGTACATGCAGCACGTCTCCACGTAAGCACAAATTCATGTCACTAAAGCGCAGTAACAACATGGCATCTCTAAGCATATAAAGAAGGCATGCTAATGCCACACAATAAGAAGGCAAATGTGGATAGACCTCCACCTACTCATGCATCACAATATCATAGTCAAACTACTAACATGGTAGAATACGAAACTGCAGAAGATAAAAATGATGCAACAATGAACCTTATGGACATCGTGTCCTAGAGTGTCTAAGTAAAAGGAAAGGACAATTCCTAGTCATAAACTGTCTCCAAAAATCAATGCGACAACACCCGTCTCAAACCAAACACGAGCCTTTACCACAATGGTAAGACTCTAACAACAATCCATCTCTGAATCTAAAGGTGACACTACAAGTGACACTAACAGTGCAGTGCTCTCTTTACCCAAAACATCAATCAATCAACTTGATCCCAAAAACGTCATCACGTAACGAGAACTCCAAAGAAAATGGCAACTATAGCCATGCCAACAACAACCAAATCAATCGCTATGATTAATCCTCAAAACAACCATCATCATCATCGATCAAAAGGACAACGCCTATCAAAACAAAATCGACTCTAATTCCATCTAAACTGCACATGTAGCATGCCAGTATGGTAGTATGACAGTGCCATGCACCTGCCCACGGAAAACGCAATCCCAGAGGAATTATCTTGAACAATCAAGGATCCTAAGAGGTCCATAACCTCATCATGGCTAAAAACCAACAAATCCATCACTATGGCAACGCTAAATGACTCACTTCACGAGAGCCTAAACAAAAGGTGACCATCCACCTACTCAAAATAATGCTAGGTCAACAACAATCTACACCACCACGAGACTGTAACTACAGTCACCATCAACCTCAACTCGTGCCTCAATGACCAATCCCGTGTCATGCCAAATATACAACGTAGTTATGCATATACAATTCTAATCTAGCATACGTCATATGTCATGCTCTTTACATTAGAATTAAAATCATGCTTAAATAAACGGCATAATACATATACCACATAAGAACATAAACATGTTATCAAACCAAAACATGTTATCACGAAGCATATAAACATATAGAGCATGGAAAAAAAAAGCATGATATGCACCTAAAACCCGTTGTCCAAGGTATTCAAACCAAGGAGCTTGACGGCCCAAGTTTTGTAAACCCGGTGCGTCAATGATGACCAAAAGATGACCCGATAATAGATCCGAAATGCAGAAGCGAAAGGTGAAACAACGGTCTCTAGAGATTTATGCATCTCTAAGACACTAATGTGACCCTCAATGAGTTCACGGAGCCCAAAGGAAACAAATGCAGAAGTGTCGTTTCAAAAACGGACAAAAAGAACCTAGGGGCAAAATGTTGATTTTGCAAGAAGTGGATTCAGGTGCTATTGAGCACATCGCTAGAAAGACAATGACAAATTAGTCAAGTTCAACAAAAAGTTTACTCAATTTGGAGTCCGGACGGGGGAAAAAGGTCAAAAACAAAAATGATGTCGTGGCTGCCAAACGAGGACAACCCACCACTGCTGCAATTGAGAGTAAAAACGGGCATCTAAACAGATTTTTTTCAAAAAAATCAAAGAAGAAACCCCCCCTAAAATCAAGTTTCCTACCCCGTTCGCAAATGGAAACAAAAAAAAATGCATTGTAAAATGCCCAGAATGCCCCCAAGAAAATCAGGTCAAGAGGAAAAAAATTAATCCGAGCTACTGCCCAAGTTTTGGAAATAGGGCTTCAGGAGGTTTTTAAATTGCCTAAATTGAAAATACAATCTTAAAATGCACCCACAAGTCCTCTAGAAGTTTCGAATCGGTCGTGACGATTTTCAAAAAAAAGTCAATGAATAGTACCAACTACATTTGTATTAAAAATTTACAAAACCTGGCAGCAAGGATTTTTCGGAAAAATATTGATTTTTAAGGGCCAATATGATGTTTTCTAGAAAAATACAAAGAAGAAACCCCCCTAAAAATTGAGTTTTCTACGTGACTAACGAGGAAATATGAAAAAAAAAAAAAAAAAAAAAAAAGCATTGAGAAATACCCAAAATGCCCCTGGAACAGAATAGGGTAAAACTCCCTAAAAATGCTACTTAGAGTTTTTGTTTCATCAAGGAAGGTATTGTTTGCCAAAGTGAGCATGCAAGTGTATGTAATATGATAAAATAGATGTGCTACAATGGTCTATGGCCTCATACAATATATTTACAACATTTGACATGTCAAACCTCCAAGTTAGAAAAATTACATTTCATAAACAAATCATGAACATGCTAACACTTGCATGTGAACAAGAATGCTTCTAAAGAAGCTCAACTCAGCAAATCACCCAAGCAATTGCAATCTCCAATCTTGTATCCTGTACCTAAAATATACCCTAGTATCGTAGGGGTGAGTAACATTAAGCTACTCGTAGGAAATGAGCATGCATCGACCTACATTTTACAAGTGTACATGATTTAATCATTGTCGTTCATTCCACCTAACGTTTATGTCAAAGGTGAGACTAAGGGAGCATCCTAGCTACCTAAGATCATTTCTAGCATAAAACACATCCTTTATGCAATTTCAACAACACAAGAGCATGCTACACATAGCAACAAGATATAACATGCTTACACAAAGCAACTAGATATAGATTCTCAAAGTTATCAACTTGAAATCTAAATGCTAAATCAACTAAATATAGCAATTTAGTATGGATGTACTTATCAACATCAAAATCGCCAATAGCCAAAACCACAAGTCACAATATAAACATGATTGCTAACTTGGAATTGAATGCGAAAACAAATAATGGAAGACTTGGACATCTAGACTCGGAATTCTGCCGAGATCAATGGTTGTTCCGGGCACTAACCCGCAGGGAAAACCACCCTAAGTGCGCACTATCTCAATTGGGGAGAACTCATACCTCCCGCATCAAAGCCAAACTTTAGCCATATCATAGTAACCATGCCCCAAGTGACTCCAAAATAAATAAGTTAACAACTTATATATGTATTAAACAGTACACGAAACTACCTCCATGCACAAGTAGGTTGAAACCACACAACACATGCTCTAAATCCACAACTACTATAGGATGACAATGTCGAATCTTCAGAGCGCGATTCGTTACGCGCTATAATAACATCACATGACAAATCTTTAGTGTACGACTCCTTATACGCTATAACAATATAATCCAATATTGAAAACATAAACTCATAAATTCATTATAAGTCAAAAGTTATGCTTTAAACATACTATCAATGTCAAATACATGAGTTAATCAATAATACAATAGAAACGGAATTTAATCAATAAACTAATTAAATTCCCTACGTTTCAAATCTCAATCAAATGGCCTCCAATTAATGCATGTTAAACAACATAGCATGGTATCCACACACATTCACTAAAATCTCAAGTAGGCGGTAAGAACAATAAAATGGAATTTAACTAAATCATGATAATCAAATCCCAAACTTCTAAAACAATATCAAATGGTTCCAAATTAACATATGCTAGAACATAAGTCATAGTTATCACAAATATCAAGTTAAACACTTAATTAGGCCAATGGAACCCTTAATTAGATTTTAATTAATCATTTTAATTAAAATCTCTAGATTTTTATACTTGTCCAAATGCTCTCAAATTAAAGTATGTTAAATAACTTGCCAAAACATAATTTAAAAGCATATCACAAGTCAATTTCAAGCAAGGTACGGCCATGGGATTTAATCTTTCACAAAAGATAAATATTAAATAAAAAGTGCAATTCTTATTCAATTAATCCCAATTTAATATATGTCAACAAACATAATAAAACAATATTTTTTAGCTTGCCACAATTCAAATCAAAGTTATATGTCATCATGAATTTTAAATCTTATACAAAGAAATAAAAATTAATAACTTTTAAGATTTGATACAAGGCATATATATAAGTTGTATAATCCTGCTAAATACTCAATACAACACACACAAAAGCCTAAAACATTCCCTACCTCAATTTGAGATGAAAATCTCAAAAGCCATCAAAATGTAACGGCTCCGAATCCGACGAAACTACTAGGTTTTGTCGAGCACTACACCGTGCACATAACCCCCATGAAAGCCCCATCAAAATCACAACTTGACCTCAAAACCAAACTCAAAATTTGGCTAGAAATGGGTTCCAATAAGGGTGAAAGATAGAGCACGGCGAGGGGAACAACAAACGTTAAGGCCGAAGACTTTCCATCAAGGAAAAGTGAACCAAAAGAGGAGAGAGAAGATGGCAGCACCCCTTGGGCTGCCATGGGAACTCCAGGTTGTGCTTGAAGAGGGGAGAAGATGAAAAATAAAATATCTCACCCCCCTTTTATAGAAATCTCAAAAAGTGCCCCGAACGAGCCCCGCCGGGTCCGAAAGAGTAAAATTTGAGCAGACGCGCTCAAATGGAAAAACTTTATGAACAAAAAAGATTCAAAATGAGAAAATATGAACAACAGAAGAAACGGCGTCAAAAATAGAGTCCCGAACAGAAAGTTACGCCCAAAACAAATTTGGTGCAAACTAGGGCCAGAAACCCTGAAACTGGAAAACATCGACCAGGAGGAAATTCCAAGAGTACATAACTCGACGAAAAGTGAAAATGAATCCTGTACGAGGATCCAGGCTCAAAATAAGGCATTTAGCAATAACTTTCATTAATTCCACAATGGCCCCTCCAAAAAGTGAAAACTGCAATTATGGCCCAAAATGAAAATATCTTCCAAAAATATTTAACATTGTTTAGTATACTTGAGCATGTATACTTATATGTCGTTGTTCACTTTAAATTGCATGAGTAGCTTATGATGCTCCCTGAGTCTTATTTTGATATAGACGTGAGGTGGTATGAGCCCATTTGACATGTTTCACCTTAAGGTGATATAATTGTAAAATGCTAGGTCGATGCATGCTCATCTCCTATGAGTAGCTTTATGTTACTCACCCACATAATGGGGACATTTTTCAGGTACCAGGATCAAGATTTGGGATTCACATCATGCTTGGATGATTTGTAGACTTGAAGTTCTCATTTCATGTAAATGTTGGCTTGAAATGCCACTTATAGCTTTATATGTCAAAATGTGTAAATTTGATTCTATTTTTGTAATGTGCACATAAGTACACTCTTTACAATGTATTTAATATATATGAGATTAGGCCATAGGCCAATGACATATAATTTATATCCTATGTAACTTTTAACTTCATGAAATATTATGAAAATATTGAAAAATGCCAAGTATTTGTCTCACCATGCTTGCATCGGGTGTGGGAATTCCGTTTTCATTCTTTCATAGGGTCTTATAAATCATGTTTGAAGTGTGGCCATGGGCCAAACGATCATTTGACCCCGTTTTGTATTTTTGGATTCTGAGTTTTCATTCCAAGTTCCATTTTTGCCTTTTTGCCCGTTGGGGGGTCGGATTTTGTAGTGGTGGTATTTTTAAGCCGTGGACCATTGTCGCGCATCCAAATAGGTAAGTTACATTTATGTGCATGGTCGTTTTTGGGCAAACCTTCTTCTTTGGTGAAATGAGCCTCCTATGGACTTATTTTGAAATTTTGTTGCATAATCTGATCTAGGGGAATTCTAGACCTTTCAAATCAGGTTTAATTTCTTCTTTCAACAATGGTCGAATAGAAAATGTGATTTTAGGGGGGGTTTCTTCTTTGTGTTTTTCCAGACAATGTCGTCTTGGTACCAGAAATCCCTCGTGAAGTTTCAGCTTCTAGTGTGCATTTTAGCAGTTTTTTGCCTCTCTTGACCAGTTCTAATCTAGGTGCATTTTGGGCATTTTACAGTGAGTTTTTTTTTTAATTCTCTCGCAAGTCACGAAGAAAACTCGATTTTAGGGGGGGTTTCTTCTTTGTGTTTTTCCAGAAAAACTCGTCTTAACCTCCATTTCAAGCCTCAGTTCTGGTAGCTCATTTTTTTTCTCTTGCTGTCAGCATATGCACGCCATCGGGCGCCGGCATGGGTGCCAGTGGGCTCGTGCATGGGCGCCGTATGTGCCATGGCCTTCGTCGAGCCGCCGCCACGTCTTTACTTCAAACCCTCATTTCTCCCTTGTCCAGACTCCAAATCGAGTGAACTTTTTTTTGAACTTGACTAATTTTTTGCTATCTTTCCAACGGTGTGCTTGGTTGCACCTGGATCTTCCTGAATAATTACCAGTTTACCCTTTTAGCCTTAAGTACTCGTTTTTCTTCGTCAGGCTATTTCTCCTTCGTCCGGACTCCGAATCATGCGATTCTTGAGTCCATCCTGATTATTTTTTTGTTATCTTTCCAGCGGTGTGCCCGGTGGCACCCGAATCCATATTTTTCAAAAATGACTATTTTGCCCCTAGGGGCTTATTTGTCATATTTTTGATCTTTTGCTTCCGCATCAGTTCTCATTGAGTTCCACGACCTCATGGAAGGTCACTTTAACTTCTTAGAGTCTTGTTTTCTGTTTTCGTTTCCGCATTTTGGATCCGTTATCAGATCATCCTTACGGTTCATCACAGGACACGCTGGCCTGAAAACCAGGGTCGTCACAAGTGGTATCAGAGTTCCTAGGTTCGAAAACCTTAGGACGATGGGTTTTGGGTGCATATCATGCTTGTGTTGCTATGCTCTATGTGTTTAGTTGTTTCTTAATAACTTGTTTACGTGCTTATGTGGACGTATGTTTAGAAGTTTACCTTAACTATCACAGCATGATACATATGCTTGTTTACTTTAGTACATTGTATATACTTGTAAATCTCAGCATATTGTATGTGCTCGTCTGCCTTAGCATACGGTATATGTTTTTCGGCTTCTGTACATTGTATATGCTTGTTTGTTTTAGCATATTGACTTACGTTTGTCTGTTTAGCATGTTGGTTATGCTTGTCTACTTTAGCATATTGCATGCACTTGTTATTCTTACTACTTGTGTGAGTATGTAGTCTATTGCTATGTTATATGTCAACTGCTTACTTTTATGTCTTGTTTAGGCATTGTGGGTTGTTCCAGCTTGGTTGGTTGAGATTGATGCTATGGCATCATCTCTTGGCTCGTGGTGACCTTGATGTGATGATGTCATTGGGGTCTTATTTCTAAAGCCATAGGACAATGAGTCGGATTGACTTGAGTCCTTCCTTGGGGATTGGGAGATTCATTTTTGTGAGCCTCAATGGTGAGGTCCTCGTGTTTCTTCTTCTTAGAGTGATAGTCAGAGATTTGATAGGTATGTTGACCTAGGATTCTTCTTGTCATGCCTTAGACAGCTCTTACGAGCTAAGGTTGGGGTGTGAGTGGTTACGCGTAATTAATTGTATTGGTGCAATTAATTATTCTCCCTCATCCTTGGAGACTTGGGATTTTGTATAGATAGGATCCTATAGAGTTCTCATCGAACTCATTGGCATCTTGAGTTGAGTTCTCTTGTTGGTGTCTCGTAATGGTTAGCATTGGGACTATCCATTACACCATTGTTTGTTTTGTGTGGCGTTAGGATTCCACCTTGTGTTTGGGCCAGTCTTGAGAAAGACTTGTAGTCTCTTTGTTTTGGGAACCGTAATGTTCATTCTAAGAGATGATTCGGAGATAGATCAGACTCATCCGGGTTTTTGGGATTCACTTTCCGTGAGTTTGTCCTTCTGAGAGGCATTTTATCCCTTCTTGCTTTTATTTTATGGGATTGTTATTTCCATAGTCATTCTTACATGTTTATATGCCTTGTCATTTTGACCATGCCTTAGAAACATGTTAGGGGATGTGACTATTTAATGGCTATGTACTGGTATAGATGGTGTGTTTTCCATTTAATATATCTATTTGTCATGCTAACGTCATAGGTGATGTGTAGTATGTCTCTGATGCTTAACCCCTATGTGATATGTAGCATATTTGATTGCCCTTGTACACTATGTGTTTAGTTGTATGGTGCGATATTGTTTCTGTGAAATTATTCGTAGAATTTCATTTACGTTTAGTATACTTGTACCTAGCATACTTGCGCGTTGTTTATTTCATTTCACTTTGATTTAGTATACTTGAGCCTGTATACTTGTTCACCATGGATTTAGTACTATTTAGTATACTTGTGAATGTATACTTGTGTATATAAACGTGTATATTGCATAACTAATTGCTTTATTAGTTCATTTCCTTTATCATTCCGCACTTTGCTTAAGGTTGTGTGACCTTGGTTGTCGGGATTGTGTGTGTGAGCTTGATCCGATGTCTTAATTCCTAGGCGTAGCCTTGTAGTAGGTCAACGTTAGGATGACGTAGAGGATTTTGGGTGCATTGTCTGGTTGGAAGTCGTTGTGGCTAGGGCAATGATGATGTTGTTTGATTTGTAAAGTCCGATCCATTGGCTTGAGGGCACAGACTTGTCAAGCTTTGGATTCGTGACCGGTGTTGTTGACAGCGGTGTTTTGAGACTTGGGGTTGTCAGTTTTTCCCAGTATTGAGGATTTAAGGCCTTAAGCGTAGCGGTGCCTATGACATTGTTGTCAGGGTTTTGGATTGGCCAGAATGGTCCAGCCGGACATTTTGGACCGTATCGCAACTCTCACAGAACACCTGCTTTCCATGGTGCTTTTGGTAATGATTGTTTGACACTGATGTCATTTGTATCGATAGGTTTTACGGGTGAGCTTGTTGGGGGCAAGTGATGAATTAAGGATTTATACTATCATGCTACCGTATAAGTTGTGTGTGGGCGAGTACTAGTTGCCGTCGATGCTACCTTGCATTACCTAACTAGTAATGTGAGTGTGGGCGGGCACTTGACACTGTGGATGCTACCACACCTTGGGTACATTGTGGGCTGGTTCTAGTCAGTATTCGTGCTGCCATGTTGCTTCTGGTTGTGTTCCTTGTTTAGTTATGTGGTTGCCTTGATCTCTTTTGGGTGGTTGACATTGGGTTAGTATGTCAATTTGTTGGAGAGGTGCCTCACTATTTGCGATTTCGTGTCTCTTCGTTGATTTGGAGACCTTTGGAGTTGTCCTTAGGTACTTTAGGATCTATTCTTTCATGTGACCTTGTGTACGGTCCTTCTTCGTTCTTCTTGGAATGTTCCTGATTTCGAGGATGAAATCTCTTTAAGGAGGGTAGGTTGTAATGACCCGGTCATTTCCTTCCTTTTCTTTTTCCTTAGAATTTCACGGATGAATTTTTTTCGTTGAAATTTCTCGTCTGAGTTCAGTTTCTCGTCGCTTAGTGTTGTCTCGAGTGCTCGGAAATGGTTTCTGAGATTCTTTCCTTTGGATTGAGCACTTCCTTTGAGGACCGAGTCATTTCCACAATTTTTGTTTTTTGACACTATTCATTTTTTTGTCCTTATTCCTATTTCGTCCTTTTGCCCTATTTCGTCTTTTCCCTGTTTGTCACTTTGTTGGCAAAACCTCACTTCTTATGGTCGGAGTTAGTTTTTGACTTCACGTATCTTTATCGTGAGTGGTTTCCACGAAATACGTATCTTTACTTTTGCATGAAAGTACTCTGGTTGCTCCCGGTGTCCATAGGGGCATGGATGCATAATTATTTGAAATTAATTTCTTTTCCTGAGGTGTTTTTCGTAAATATCTTTTGAAGATATTTTATTTTAGGGGTATCTAAGAAAATATCTTTTGGAAGATATTTTCGTTCTGGGGCAGTTTTGCAGTTAACCCTTTTGTGGGGGCCATTGTGCAATTAATGAAAGTTGTTGCAAATTATCTTGTTTTGAGCCTGAATCCTCGTACGGGATTCATTTTCACTTTTCGTCAAGTCATAAACTCTTAGAAGTCCCTTCGGGTCGATGTTTTCCAGTTTCAGGGTTTTTGGCCCCGGTTTGCGTCAAACTTGTTTGGGGCATAACTTTCTACTCGGGACTCAGTTTTTGAGGCCGTTTATTCCGTTATTCTTATTTTCTCTTTTTGAATCTTTTTTGTTCATAGAGTTTCATCATTTGAGCGTGTCTGCTCAAATTTCACTTTTCCGGACCCGGCGGGGCCCGTTTGGGGCACTTTTTGAGATTTCTTTAAAAGGGGGCTGAAATATTTCATTTTTCATCTTCCCCACTCACCTTGCATGACCAGAGCTCCCATGGAAGCACAAGGGAGGCTGCCACCACCTCTCTCCTCTTTTGAACTTCATTCCTTTGTTAAAAAGTTGAAGTACATTTACATTTTGTGTTCGTGTTGACTACGCGCACCATTACCCCTTATTTGAAACCATTTCTGACCAAATTTTGAGTTCAGGATTGAGGTCAAGTTTGGATTTTCATGGGGCTTCTTGGGGATTCATATAGATCGTGTTGTCCCCGACAAAAGCTAGGACTTTCGTCGGATTCAGGAGCCGTTTCAATTCGGTGGGGATTTGGGATTTTCATCTCAAATTGAGGTAGGGGATGTTTTAGGGTTATATTAATGTTGTATTGATTGTTATATGAGCATATACAACTTGCGAGCATGCCTTGTTCAAGTTATAGAATTTAATTAAATTATTTTCTTTGTTTAAGATTTAATTCTTATGACGCTAGGCAACTTAGAATTAAATTGTGGCATGCTAGAAATTTAGGCCTTGGTATGGTGGTTGATATATATTAAATTGTGGGGTTATTTGAATAAGAATTACAAATTTTATTTAATATTTATCTTTTGTGAAAGTTTAATTCACCTAGTTGTATTAAGCATGGAATCAACTTGTAATGTGATATTAAAGTAGGCCTTTGTGAGTTCTTTAACATATATTAAATTGAGGACATTTGGATATGTTTGAAAATCTAGAGAAAAATTAATTAATGAGCTTAATTAATTTTATTTTAAGTGTGTTGGTCACTTAAATTGATATAGGAGGTAATAGGTTATTAATCTCTTGAAACGTAGTCCGTTTAATCACCTTGTGAGCATATTACAAATTTGATGTAGAATTAGTACTAGAGGCATCTTGAAATGGTAATTGGGCTTAGCATTATATAGAATATCATTGACTTGCATAGCTTGTTTAGATATATCTTGTGTGGGTGTATAGCTTGTTAGAATATTACAATTGTTTACCTTGGAAGCTAGTTACTAAATTGGGACTTATTTACTACTTGTGGCTTAGTGTGGTAATGTGGTTCAATTGTTATAAAATATTCTTGTTTTGGTGTATAAATTGCATATTGGAGGCTTGACATGTCATATGCTATCTAGACTTGAATTCTAGGATATGGTTTGTGTGGATTCAATCTTATTTGTGCATGGAAGATGGCTTTATGCATTAGTGGATTTGGTATAAGTTTGGTCTAACTTATTGATTTTTGTATAAGTTTTGGACTTATTGATTTTGGAAAGCTTGTAAGGACATATTTCACGTGATGGCTAGGGTTTGGCTCTAGTACGGAGACAAGAGTCTTCTAAGTCATAAGTGCGCACTAGGTAGTACCTTGGGGGTCGTTATTGCCTGGAATAACTTATGCATGTGCGCACTAAGTAGTGCCTTGTGAGTCGTAATTACCCGGAAACACTTGCTTGGTCTAGTGACCACATGTCCTAGTCTTTCTACTTTGATTTCGCATTCAATTTCAAATTGTTAATCATGGATTACTTGTAGCTTAAGAATTAATGCTTGCTTTGGATATTTGAATCTGCTTAGTATACTTGAAACTGTATACTTGTTTTGTGCATTTAGATCTCATATAGTGTACTTGAACTTGTATGCGTGCTCTTTGAGTTTAGATTTCATTTAGTATGCTTGGGCCGTGTATACTTGTTTTAGGCGTATCTCTTTTAGCTTAGTATACTTGTGTTCATATACTTGATTTACGAAATTTTCATATAAAATTGCATACTTGTGTAAATATGCTTAGACATTGCATGACTTGTCTTAATGTGGTTTAGTATACTTGAAAATGTATGCTTGTATGTTGTATAACGTGTTTAACATTGTTTGGTATACTTGAGCATGTATACTTGTATGTCGCTGTTCACTTTAAATTGCATGAGTAGCTTAGGATGCTCCCTGAGTCTTATTTTGATATAGACGTTAGGTTGCGTGAGCCCCTTTGACATGTTTCACCTTAAGGTGATATAATTGTAAAATGTTAGGTCGATGCATGCTCATCTCCTACGAGTAGCTTTATGTTACTCACCCACGTAATGGGGACATTTTTTAGGTACCGGGATCAAGATTTGGGACTCACATCGTGCTTGGATGATTTGTAGACTTGAAGTTCTCATTTCATGTAAATGTTGGCTTGAAATGCCACTTATAGCTTTATATATCAAAATGTGTAAATTTGATTCTATTTTTGTAATGTGTACATACAATCTTTACAATGTATTTGACATGTATGAGATGAGGCCATAGGCCAATGACATCTAATTTATATCCTATGTAACTTTTAACTTCATGAAATATTGTGAAAATATTGAAAAACGCCAAGTCATTGTCTCACCATGGTTGCATCGGGTGTGGTAATTCCATTTTCATTCTTTCATAGGGTCTTATAAATAATGTTTGATGTGTGGCCAAGGGCCAAATGGTCATTTGACCCTGTTTTATATTTTTGGATTCTGAGTTTTCATTCCAAGTTCTATTTTTGCCTTTTTGCCCGTTGGGGGGTCGGATTTTGTAGCAGTGGTATTTTTAAGCCATGGACCATTGTAGCGCGTCTAAATAGGTAAGTTACATTTACGTACATGGTCGTTTCCGGGCAAACCTTCTTCTTTAGTGAAATGAGCCTCCTATGGACTCATTTTGAAATTTTGTTGCATAATCTGATCTAGGGGCGTTCTAGACCTTTCACATCATTTTTAATTTCTTCTTTCAACATAGTCAAATAGAAAATGTGATTTTAGGGGGGTTTTCTTCTTTGTATTTTTCCAGAAAATGTCATCTTGGTACCAGAAATCCCTCGTGAAGTTTCAGCTTCCAGTTTGCATTTTAGCAACTTTTTGCCTCTTTTGGCCAGTTCTGATTTAGGGGCATTTTGGGCATTTTACAGTGAGTTTTTTTTAATTCACTTGCAGGTCACGCAGAAAACTCGATTTTAGGAGGGGTTTCTTCTTTGTGTTTTTCCAGAAAAACTCGTCTTGACCTCCGTTTCAAGCCTCAGTTCTGGTAGCTCATTTTTTTTCTCTTGCTGTCAACATGTGTATGCCATCAGGCGCCGGTGGGCTCGTGCATGGGCGCCGTGTGCGCCATGGTCTTCGTCGAGCCGCCAAATCGAATGAACTTTTTTTTGAGCTTGACTACTTTTTCGCTATCTTTCCAACAGTGTGCTCAAATGCACCTAGATCTTCCTGGATAATTACCAATTTACCCTTTTAGCCTTAAGTGCTCGTTTTTCTTTGTCAAGCCGTTTCTCCTTCGTCCGGACTCCGAATCATGCGATTCTTGAGTCCATCCTAATTATTTTTTTGTTGTCTTTCTAGCGGTGTGCCCGGTGGTACCCGAATCCACATTTTTCAAAAATGACTATTTTGCCCCTAGGGGCTTATTTGTCATATTTTTGATCCTTTGCTTCCGCATCAGTTCTCATTGAGTTCCACGACCTCATGGAAGGTCACTTTGACTTCTTAGAGTCTTGTTTTCTGTTTTCACTTCCGTATTTCGGATCCGTTATCGGATCATCCTTACGGTTCATCACAGGACACGCTGGCCTAAAAACCAGGGTCGTCACAAGTGGTATCAGAGCTCCTAGGTTCGAAAACCTTAGGACAACGGGTTTTGGGTGCATATCATGCTTGTGTTACCATAATAACTTGTTTATGTGCTTATGTAGACGTATGTTTAGAAGTTTACCTTAACTATCACAGCATGATACATATGTTTGTTTACTTTAGTATATTGTATATACTTGTAGATCTCAGCATGTTGTATGTGCTCGTCTGCCTTAGCATACGGTATATGTTTGTCGGCTTCTGTACATTGTATATGCTTGTTTGTTTTAGCATATTGACTTACGCTTGTCTATTTAGCATGTTGGTTATGCTTGTCTACTTTAGCGTATTGCATGCACTTGTTATTCTTAGTATGATAATATGATGCATACATTGACATGCCTTATATGACCTTACTACTTGTGTGAGTATCTAATCTATTGCTATGTTACATGTCAACTACTTACTTTTATGTCTTGTTTAGGTATTGTGGATTGTTCCAACTTGGTTGGTTGAGATTGATGCTAGGGCATCATCTCTTGGGGTTTCGTGGTGACCTTGATGTGATGACGTCATTGGGGTCTTGTTTCTAAAGCCACGGGACGACGAGTCGGATTGACTCGAGTCCTTCCTTGGGGATTGGGAGATTCGTTTTCGTGAGCCTCAATGGTGAGGTCCTCGTATTTCTTCTTCTTAGCGTGATGGTCGGAGATTTAATAGGTGCGTTGACCTAGGATTTTTCTTGTCTTGCCTTGCCTTGGACAGCTCTTACGAGCTAAGGTTGGGGGGTGAGTGGTTATGGGTAATTAATTGCATTAGTGCAATTAATTATTCTCCCTCGTCCTTGGAGACTTGGGATTTTGTATGGATAGGATCCTGTAGAGTTCTCATCGAACTCATTGCCATCTTGAGTTGAGTTCTCTCATTGGTGTCTTGTAATGGTTAGTATTGGGACTATCCATTACACCGTTGTTTGTTTTGTGTGGCGTTAGGATTCCACCTTATGTTTGGGCCAGTCTTGGGAAAGACTTGTAGATTCTTTGTTCCGGGAACCTTAGTGTTCATTTTAAGAAATGATTCATTTCCTCGCGGAGAGAGATCAGACTCATCCGGGTTTTTGGGATTCACTTTCCGTGAGTTTGTCCTTCTGAGAGGCATTTCAATCCTTCTTGCTTTTGATTTTGCGGGATTGTTATTTACATAGTCATTCTTACATGTTTATATGCCTTGTCATTTTGACCATGCCTTAAAAACATGTTAGGGGATGTGACTATTTAATGGCTATGTGCTAGTATAGATGGTGTGTTTTCCATTTACTATATCTGTTTGTCATGCTAGCGTCATAGGTGATGTGTAGTATATCTCTGATGCTTGACCCCTATGTGATATGTAGCATATTTGATTACCCTTGTACACTATGTGGTTAGTTGTATGGTGCGATATTGTTTCTGTGAAATTATTCGTAGAATTTCATTTACGTTTAGTATACTTGTACCTAGCATACTTGCGCGTTGTTTATTTCATTTCACTTTGATTTACCGTACTTGAGCCTTTATACTTGTTCACCATGGATTTAGTACTATTTAGTATACTTGTGAATGTATACTTATGTATATATACGTGTATGTTGTATGACTAATTGCTTTATTAGTTCATTTCCTTTATCATTCCGCACTTTGCTTGGGGTTGTGTGACCTTGGTTGTCGGGATTGTGTGTGTGAGCTTGATCCGATGTCTTGATTCCTAGGCGTAGCCTTGTAGTAGGTCAGCGTTAGGATGACGTAGAGGATTTTGGCTGCATTGTCTGGTTGGAAGTCGTTGTGGCTAGGGCAATGATGATGTTGTTTGATTTGTAAAGTCCGATCTATTGGCTTGAGGGTACAGACTTGTCAGGCTTTGGATTCGTGACTGGTGTTATTGACAGCGATGTTTTGAGACTTGGGGTTGTCAGTTTTTCCAGTATTGAGGATTTAAGGCCTTAAGCTTAGCGATGCCTATGACATTATTGTCAGGGTTTTGGATTGGCCAAAATGGTCCGGCCGGACATTTTGGACCATATCGCAACTCTCACAGAATGCCTGGTTTCCATGGTGCTTTTGGTAATGATTGTTTGACATTGATGTCATTTGTATCCATAGGTTTTACGGGTGAGCTTGTTAGGGGCAGGTGATGAATTAGGGCTTTATACTGTCATGCTACCGTGCAAGTTGTGTGTGGGCAAGTACTAGTTGCCGTCGATGCTACCTTGCATTACCTAGCTAGTAATGTGAGTGTAGGCAGGCACTTGACACTATGGATGCTACCACACCTTGGGTACTGTAATACCCCCGGATTTCCGGATGCGGGTTGGCCAGGCCCACGCCCGATTACCCGAGGATATCAACCAATTAGTAATAAATGAACACAGAATATAATTAAGAAAACAGGAATAAATAAATTGTTGAAAAGAAACTAGAATGATAAACCAAAACTAGAAACCTCATAATAAAATTTTATAAATAAATAATTAGTCTGATACACCCAACTTCTCCAATTCTAATACAACTCGGGAATCCATCTCTAATGGACCCCTAATAATAATCTAAACTATAATGGAAGCTACTTAAAGAACATCCAGAGTAAACCATGGAGGAAAGTCCTACGTCGTCGAAAGAGTGAGTAGTAGTCTTCGTTCAGCACGATCAAGTCTAAGTCTCGAACTGACGAGTACCTGAAAAATAGAGGTGGGTCAGGCCCACGAACAAGTTCTAACCTACTACAATCCAAGTAGAGACTCGATACACATATACATTCTAACCAACTCAACAATAACTATATAGTCCGTAGATATGTATATTCACACTACAGGACTCTCACTGGACTATGGAGAGGGTCTCAACCTGAATAGAAGGCAACATGCGAAAACGCACCCATAGGTGGGCATGAGTACCCAGACCTAACAGGGTATACCTCAACCTCTCATATCCAGCTACGCATCCTACTACATATACGCACCCTAACCAACGAGCCTGAGACTCAAGCTCATCTCGTGGTACCATAAAAATATATTTAAAATCCATACATATCCATCCACAGGTAATCCAATAAATCGTTCAGCTTATTCAGCTGCACAGACTTATACAAGAGATCCAATAAGTCATTCAGTTTATTCAACCGCACAGACTTAAATATAAGGAGAATTATGTTTTTATAATTCGCACCCTTATTCCAAAATAGGTAGGACTAAGTATTTTGAATCAGTCGGTCCCTAGTATGCCACCGTCCCATACCAGTGCATACAATCCACAAAATCCATATAATTGATAGAACAGGTAAAACTGTTCACTAATTAAAATCCATAAGGTAGGAATTAGCATTTTGAGCTAAACCATACCTAGTATGTCACCGTCCCATACCGGTGCATACAATCCTCCATATTCGGGTAAATTACAATATATAAATAATAAGCAAGTAATTTACAATCCTAAACCAAATATTCATACCATTGCAGAAAAGTAATTAAAATTTCAGCAATTTGAATCTAAGATCTAAACCATGTATTTACAAGAAACGGTTTAATAGTTCAACAACCAGCATCCAGAGCATGCATAGATCAGTTTTAATAAATCAACAACTCTATCATGCATTTAAACCAGTTTTATAATCATGTTATAATCCAAAAAATTGCTAAATTAATTTAAGCAATTTAGTTCTTTCCATCCGGTAACAGCGTACTAAGTGTTATACTCGTATTCTGTTTTATCCTTTAACACGGAGCCATACCCTATGCCCCAAGTCCAACTTGTTAATTAAAAGACTCCACCGTGCATCTAAAACCTAATTTAGAATCATGTTATAGCATCTTAATTTGTCAAATTAAACTAGACAATTAATTGTCTTCCCGTCGTTAACCGTACGCATAGTTATTAAATAGCGCACTATTAATTCCATTAACACAAAAGGGGTATTTTATGCAATTAAAGACCTTGATTACAGGTTAAACTAATTAATGAAAACCCCATTAAAATTCTAAAACTGTTTAAGAACCCCAAGTGCTCAAACAGTAGCTAAAAACATTACAGTACGCTTCAAATTCCATCAAATTGGAAAGAGCCTGCTCTTGGCAAAGTAGAGCAGGCTCCAAAACAGCCTAGAGTCGGCTCCATACAACCTTGGAGCCAGCTCTAATCAGGTGGGAGCCGGCTCTTGGCATTCCAGAGCCGGCTCTCCTTCCCCCTGTGAGCCTTCTCTCCGTTCTGCTCTGTTTCAGCTTCTCTGCTCCTTCACCGGATTATTCCTATCACTCTATTGGTTTTTAAAACTAATCATAGGAGTTTAATTTACACCCAATAGTATCCCATCAGATTGTTATAGCAATAGGAATTTAATACGACATCAAAACAACAATTGACGTAACATGTCTTTATGCTCAAAACTGAAACAAGTTAAGTTCTATATGACAGTTAATCCGTAGCTAGCAGTAATTAAAGCTTAGGCATACTTGTTCCTACCACAGTTCCATGTTTAACATGGTGCAACCATCCTTAGTAATCTGCTAGATTAGATTAAAGGCAATTAAACCTTTACATCTCTAAAAACGGTAACCTGATTTGCCTCTAACAATTTATGCATTGTTTTACTATAAACACCAGTGTTTTAATCCAGTTAACCAACCCTTAGAAACTTTAATATGGCCTTAGAACATACTGAAAACCCCAATTATATCTTCTAACAGGATCTGAAATTTCCAACATCCAACCCTCGTAGCCCAAACGGTCGCCAAAACATCAAAAACTGGAAAAACCTTAAAGAAGCCTACTCTTCTAAAAGAAGAGCCTGCTCTCCTTTGCTAGGAGCCAGCTCTCTCAGTCTTGGAGCCGGCTCCAAGTCCCCTAAGAGCTGGCTCTTTGATTTTAAGAGCCTGCTCTTTGTTTCCAAAGAGCCTGCTCTTTAAACTTTGAGCCGTCTCTCTTCTTGTGTGTTCATCGTCTCCACGTCCGGTGAATTTCTGAGGAACTGTCTTCCAATCCTAAGGTTCTTAGATGTTTAAACTAAGTTTCCACATGTTCCAGAATCTATTGAATTCTCTGTTCAATTACCAAACTCAATTTAATACATGGATTTTGCAAAAAGAATTTAATACGAGCAGTTTAAGCATTCTTGAGTATCGACTGTTGTAACCAATCAAACTTGCAACCTAAATTAATTCTAGTGTTTCCCAACATGTTGTAGAACTAATTAGAATCATTACTAAAGATTACATGAATTAAACAGAAGTTACATAAGGAAGAAATTAAAACATCCAGTACACACATTACAACTACAATCAGTTTTAAAACAACAGAGGTACAAGAAATCCAGTTTAATTTTAATCCTTAACAGTTTCCCTGGAGTTATGTTAGACATGCAAAGAACACGAATCAATGGGATAGAGTTAGGATTAGAACTTGCCTTACACCGACGTCGTCCTAAAGTCTCCGGCCAACCCTCTATTTCTTCCCTCTCTGTTGCTTCCCAGACTTCTCCCAAATTACTTCTGCCTTTTCTATATCATGAATACAACCCTCAACCCTAGGCAGAACATCACTGGTATATTTATAGACCACCAATTCTAGGTTCCATTAAACCCTAAATGATTTATCCGACCCATAGACCAACCTATATTATACCAACGTCGGCTGCATAATTGAAGGTGATAATAACACTAAAACCCTAACCTAATCTTACCATAGTGGAAATTAAATAGAACAATACAAATTCACAATTTAAATAATTCAACTAATTCACATAAAATAATTAAATCCATTTAATTCAAATCGCAAATAATAAATGCAAATCAATAATCAATTATTTTAATTAAACCCATCAACACCTAGCCACGTAAGCACCTCAAACATAATTAAAAAAAAATACTGAAAATAATAAAATAAATAATAAAATTCCGATTATATCCTTTTTTAAGTTTTAGGGGTATTACAGGTACGTTGTGGGCTGGTTCTAGTCAGTATTCGTGCTGCCATGTTGCTTCTGGTTGTGTTCCTTGTTTAGTTATGTGGTTGCCTTGATCTCTTTTGGGTGGTTGACATTGGGTTAGTATGTCAATTCCTTGGAGAGGTGTCTCACTATTCGCGGTTTCGTGTCTCTTCGTTGATTTTGAGACCTTTGGAGTTGTCCTTTGGTACTTTATAATCTGTTCTTTCGTGTGACCTTGTGTACGGTCCTTCTTCGGTTCTTCTGGGAATGTTCCTGATTTCGGGGACGAAATCTCTTTAAGGAGGGTAGGTTGTAATGACCCGAACATTTCCTTCCTTTTCTTTTTCCTCAGAATTTCACGGATGAATTTTTTTCATTCAAATTTCTTGTCTGAGTTCAGTTGGTCTTCGCTTAGTGTCGTCTCAAGTGCTCGAAAATGGTTTCTGAGACTCTTTCCTTTGGTTTGACAACTTCCTTTGAGGACCGAGTCATTTCCATAATTTTCGTTTTTTGACACTATTCACTTTTTTGTCTTTATTCCTATTTCATCCTTTTCCCTATTTCGTCTTTTCCCCATTTGTCACTTTGTTGGCAAAACCTCACTTCTTGTGCTCGGAGTTGGTTTTTAACTTCACGTATCTTTATCGTGAAAAGTTTCCACGAAATACGTATCTTTCCTTTTGCAGGAAAGTACTTTGGTTGCTCCCGGTGTCCATAGAGGCATGGATGCATAATTCTTCGAAATTAATTTCTTTTCTTAGGGTGTTTTTCGTAAATATCTTTTGAAGATTTTTTATTTCAAGGGTATCTAAGAAAATATCTTTTGGAAGATATTTTCATTCTGGGGCAGTTTTGCAGTTAGCCCTTTTGTGGGGGCCATTGTGCAATTAATGAAAGTTGTTGCAAATTATCTTATTTTGAGCCTAGATCCTCGTACGGGATTCATTTTCACTTTTCGTCGAGTCATAAACTCTTAGAAGTCCCTTCTGGCCGATGTTTTCCAGTTTCAGGGTTTTTGGCCCCGGTATGCGCCAAACTTGTTTGGGGCATAACTTTCTGCTCGGGACTCAGTTTTTGACGCCATTTCCTCCATTAATCTTATTTTCTCATTTTGAATCTTTTTCGTTCACAGAGTTTCATCATTTGGGCCCGTTCGGGGCACCTTTTGAGATTTCTTTAAAAGGGGGGTGAAATATTTCATTTTTCATCTTCCTCACTCACCTTGCATGACCAAAGCTCCCATGGAAGCCCAAGGGAGGCTACCACCACCTCTACCCTCTTTTGAACTTCATTCCTTTGTTAAAAAGTTAAAGTGCCTTTACGTTTTGTGTTCGTGTTGACTACGCGCACCATTACCCCTTATTTGAAACCATTTCTGACCAAATTTCGAGTTCAGGATTGAGGTCAAGGTTGGATTTTCATGGGGCTTCTTGGGGATTCATATAAATCGTGTTGTGCCCGACAAAAGTTAGGAGTTTCGTCAGATTCAGAGTCGTTTCAATTCGGTGGGGATTTGGGATTTTCATCTCAAATTGAGGTAGGGGATGTTTTAGGGTTATATTAATGCTGTATAGATTGTTATATGAGCATATACAACTTGCGAGCATGCCTTGTTCAAGTTATAGAATTTAATTAAATTATTTTCTTTGTTTAAGATTTAATTCTCATGACGCTAGGCAACTTAGAATTAAATTGTGGCATGCTAGAAATTTAGGCCTTGGTATGGTGGTTGATATATATTAAATTGTGGGGTTATTTGAATAAGAATTACAAATTTTATTTAATATTTATCTTTTGTGAAAGTTTAATTCACCTAGTTGTATCAAGCATGGAATCAACTTGTAATGTGATATTAAAGTAGGCCTTTGTGAGTTCTTTCACATATATTAAATTGAGGACATTTGGATATGTTGGAAAATCTAGAGAAAAATTAATTAATGAGCTTAATTGATTTTATTTTAAGTGTGTTGGTCACTTAAATTGATATCAGAGGTAATAGGTTATTAATCCCTTGAAACGTAGTCCGTTTAATCACCTTTTGATCATATTACAAATTTGATGTAGAATTAGTACTTGAGGCATCTTGAAATGGTAATTGGACTTAGCATTATATAGAATATCATTGACTTGCATAGCTTGTTTAGATATATCTTGGGTGGGTGTATAGCTTGTTAGAATATTATAATTGTTTACCTTAGAAGCTAGTTACTAAATTAGGACTTATTTAGTACTTGTGGCTTAGTGTGGTAATGTGGTTCAATTGTTATAAAATATTCTTGTTTTAGTGTATAAATTGCATATTGGAGGCTTGACATGTCATATGCTATATAGACTTGAATTCTAGGACATGGTTTATGTGGATTCAACCTTATTTGTGCATGGAAGATGGCTTTATGCATTAGTGGATTTGGTATAAATTTGGTTTAACTTATTGATTTTTGTATAAGTTTTGGACTTATTGATTTTGGAAAGCTTGTAAGGACATATTTCACGTGATGACTAGGGTTTGGCTCTAGTACGAAGACAAGAGTCTTCTAAGTCATAAGTGCGCACTAGGTAGTACCTTGTGGGTCGTAATTGCCTAGAATAACTTAAGCATGTGCGCACTAAGTAGTGCCTTGTGGGTCGTAATTACCCAGAAACACTTACTTGGTCTAGTGACCACATGTCCTAGTCTTTCTACTTTGATTTCGCATTCAATTTCAAGTTGTTAATCATGGATTACTTGTAGCTTGAGAATTAATGCTTGCTTTGGATATTTGAATCTTACTTAGTATACTTGAAACTGTATACTTGTTTTATGCATTTAGATCTCTTATAGTGTACTTGAACTTCTATGCTTGCTCTTTGAGTTTAGATTTCATTTAGTATGCTTGGGCCGTGTATACTTATTTTAGGCGTATCTCTTTTAGCTTAGTATACTTGTGTTCGTATACTTGATTTACGAGATTTTCATATAAAATGCATACTTGTGTAAATATGCTTAGACATTGCATGACTTGTCTTAATGTGGTTTAGTATACTTGGAAATGTATGCTTGTATGTTGTATAACGTGTTTAACATTGTTTAGTATACATGAGCATGTATACTTGTATGCCGTTGTTCACTTTAAATTGCATGAGTAGCTTAGGATACTCCCTGAGTCTCATTTTGATATAGACGTTAGGTGGCATGAGCCCCTTTGACATGTTTCACCTTAAGGTGATATAATTATAAAATGTTAGATCGATGCATGCTCATCTCCTACAAGTAGCTTTATGTTACTCACCCACGTATTAGGGACATTTTTCAGGTACCGGGATCAAGATTTGGGATTCACATCATGCTTGGATGATTTGTAGACTTGAAGTTCTCATTTCATGTAAATGTTGGCTTGAAATGCCATTTATAGCCTTATATGTCAAAATGTGTAAATTTGATTCTATTTTTGTAATGTTTACATAAGTACACTCTTTACAATGTATTTGACATGTATGAGATGAGGCCATAGGCCAATGACATCTAATTTGTATCCTATGTAACTTTTAACTTCTTGAAATATTATGAAAATATTGAAAAACGCCAAGTCATTGTCTTACCATGGTTGCATCGGGTGTGGGAATTCAATTTTTATTCTTTACTAGGGTCTTATAAATCATGTTTGAAGTGTGGTCAAGGGCCAAACGGTCATTTGACCCCATTTTGTATTTTTGGGTTCCGAGTTTTCATTCCAAGTTCCATTTTTGCCTTTTTGCCCATTGGGGGGTCGGATTTTGTAGCGGTTGTATTTTTAAGCCATGGACCATTGTAGCACGTCCAAATACGTAAGTTACATTTGTGTGCATGGTTGTTTTCTAGCAAACCTTTTTCTTTGGTGAAATGAGCCTCCTATGGACTCATTTTGAAATTTTGTTGCATAATTTGATCTAGGGGCATTCTAGACCTTTCACATCAGTTTTAATTTCTTCTTTCGAAATGGTCGAATAGAAAATGTGATTTTAGGGGGAGTTTCTTTTTCGTGTTTTTCCAGAAAATGTCGTCTTGGTACCGGAAATCCCTCGTGAAGTTTCAGCTTCCAGTTTGCATTTTAGCAACTTTTTGCCTCTCTTGACTAGTTCTGATCTAAGGGCATTTTGGGCATTTTACAATGAGTTTTTTTTTAACTCTCTCATTCATCACATAGAAAACTCAATTTTAGGGGGGGTTTCTTCTTCATGTTTTTCCAGAAAAACTCGTCTTGACCTCCGTTTCAAGCCTCAGTTCTGGTAGCTCATTTTTTTTTCTCTTGCTATTAGCATGTGCATGCCATCCGGCGCCGGCATGGGCGCCGGTGGGCTTGTGCATGGGCGCCGTGTGCGCCATGGCATTCGTCTGGCCGCCGCGACGTCTCAACTTCAAACCCTCGTTTCTCACTCATCCGAACTCTAAATCGAATGAACTTTTTTTTTGAACTTGACTAATTTTTCGCTGTCTTTCCAACAGTGTGCTCGGTTGCACCTGGATCTTCCTGAATAATTACCAGTTTACCCTTTTAGCCTTAAGAGCTCATTTTTCTTCTTCAGGCCGTTTCTCCTTCGTCCAGACTCCAAATCATGCGATTCTTGAGTCCATCATGATTATTTTTTTGTTGTCTTTCCAGCGGTGTGCCCGGTGGCACCCGAATCCACATTTTTCAAAAATAACTATTTTACCCCTGGGGGCTTATTTGTCATATTTTTGATCTTTTACTTCCGCATCAGTTCTCATTGAGTTCCACGACCTCATAGAAGGTCACTTTGACTTCTTAAAGTCTTGTTTTCTGTTTTCGCTTTCGTATTTCAGATCCGTTATTAGATCATCCTTACGGTTCATCACAGGACACGTTGGCCTAAAAACCAGGGTTGTCACAGTATGACCTTCTGAAGAGGAATTGGTCTCCATAACAAATTATTGCTTGGGTGGTGGATTTAAAGGCATTTTCCCCTTTTCCCTAGCATTTAATGTACTAGCTATTTGCTCGACTTTGGTTTCTAGCTTTACGATCGATTAGGAATGAGAATGAAGCAATTGGGAATTTGCCTCCAAAATACCCAAAGTGGTTAGAACTTTTTCTTCAAATGTGGAACTTTTTGAATTTCCTTGAGAATATGATGATTGGTTTGGAAAATGAGAGTTTGAAAATTGGTTTCCATTTGGTGCTTGGTAAGATGAACGATAACCTTGGGAACCTTGGCCTTTCAAAGGGGGCGGAACAGATTTACTTTGAAACCACTTTGGGGAGGGTTTGAGCCTTCCCCTTGGCTTTTCCAAGAGAAGTTTAGATGATTCCTCCACCCGGCATTGTAGTGAGTGTCATAGGGATTATTCCCTTGGTTAACAAAAGTGGCATTCACTTGTTCATGGTGTTCACTTTGAACATGTCCATGAGGACAATAGGAAGTAGAATGTAAAACACTAGAACAAGTCATGCACGATTCATTGGAAGGATGATGAGTATGATTAGGAGAGGAAAACACTTGGTTCACCGAATTTTGGTTGATCAAAAATTGATAATTGGAATGGTCAACTTGATATAAGCTGACATTCTTCCTTCCACCTATATTTCTACCATTTTTAGATGATAAAGATCGATACATTGAATTTTCACTCGTGCTTTCATATTAGCACCATACATCATCTTCATGCCTATCAAGATAAGAACCACCCATAAAAGCATCAATCATACCTTTATAATTATCCGACAAACTTTCAAAGAAGAATTGAACTAATTGCCATTTAGGGATGTCACGGTGTGGACACTTCCTAAGCAAATCGTTCAATCGTTCCTATGCCTCATGAAATATTTCCCCTTCCCCTTGAGAAAATTCAAGAGTTGAAGTTCTCATTGCATTGGTCTTTGATACTGGATAGTAATTTTCAAGAACTCTTGTTGCATCTCTGCCCAAGAAGTTATCGAAAAAGGCCTCAAATGGTTAAACCATTATTTTGCTTTATCTTTAAGGTTGAAAGGGAAAAGTTTTAATCTCAAAACCTTTTTTGGCATGTCTGTGTATTTCACGGTGGAACACGCTTCAAGGAACTCATCCAAATGCTTGTAAGGTTCTTCACTTGGTAGCCCATGGTAATTGGGAAGCATTTGAATTGTTTGCGGTTTAATCTCATAATGGTGTACTCTAAATGGAGGTAATTGAATGCATGTTGGTGCATTATACTCATTTGGCACATAATGGTCTCTTAAAGCAAGGGGAGGATTCACAACTGGTGGATCTACACGAGCACCATGATTTGCTTGAACAACGGGAGGAGGAGGTGGAACAAAAATTAGCCGAGGCATTCCCATTGGAACTTGGCTTTGTTGTTATGGAATGAAGGGTCTAGGCATGCCTAATGGTACTTGAATGTTATCATGATGTTAATGCACATTAGGGTGAAGAATGCCTTGTTGGTCGATGTGACCAAGGTCCTCCACATAGTCCTTATTATGTTCCTCCATTAATGAAATAGAGTCACTAGAATTACCCCTTCCCCTAGAATTACGAACAATGGATTCAAGATTAAAGTTCAATGGGATAAGAGTAGGATTCAATGACCTATAACCATGAACACACAATCAAAATGAACAACAACTAGCAAGTAGCAATCATTTCTCCTCTGCAACAAGTCAATCAACAAACCTCCACATACATTGATCCCATACTCCCATGCTTTCAACAATGTGCAAGAAAAATAAATTGCCTCCTCGCGGGCCGACGATCTATTTAAGAAATTAAAACTTGTCACCACGCTGGTCGATGATTTAACTGGAGAGAGAGTTAGAAAAGCTCACAAAGGGTCCTTAAGCATCTTCAATTTATTTTCAATTTTTGCCTTGCTTTGCTTTGCAATTTTTTTATTTTTAGCTTTTAATGTTTTTGCTTGGCTTAGCTGCTTGCTTCTTTGCTTTCGAATTCCCTTGCTTCACTTCCCTTGGCACAATGTACCTAGCCAATCAAGAATAAACACAATAAGTAAACTAAGTGAAATAAAATAAAATAAAGACAAGATCAAAAGAGTACTAATTCTTAATTAATTCCAAAATACGGCATTGCCAAATCCCCTGCAACGGTGCCAAAACTTGCGTGTATGTTGTCGTCGTCAACACCTAGTTGCACAAAACTAGTGTGTGAAATGTGAAAAGATGTAGCCAAGTTTGAATTTATAGAATGCCACTACCACTACTAATTATTAATGTAGCTAGAGTAAGTAGGGATCATCCCAAGGGAAATAAATGGTACTTTGGAATCAATGTTGGATTAGTAGGTCGAATGATCAAAAGAAAGTTTGTTGGTTGAATTATACTACAATTTAAACTAAAGAAATGCAATGTAAAACAACTAAAACAAATGAGGTGTAGAGAATATAAGAGAGGAGTCTTGGGACATAGAGTTCACCACTAAGCATTGCCTTCCTAGACATTCAATATTTAATAGATTAGGGGGATTGTGTGTTGTAAATGAAAGTGTGTGCCATTAATTAAAATATTAAACATGGATAGCCAAGTAAGCATAAATTGTCTAATCAATCTAGTGAATAGCACAACATATCAAATTAAGCCATTAATCCTTCCATAAGTCCATAATCAATGCACACTCAATAAATTAAAGAATTATACCACTTGCATTCATAAGCATGGAACATCAAACAATAAGAATGGATTGTCCATCTATCCAAGAAAGTAAGGCAATTACACTACAACTATGATAGTGACATGGGAAGTAAACTAATTAAACTAAGGAAGTGGCACAATCCATCAAGAAATAAGTATGAACCATCAAATAAACCATAAAAGTAATCTATTCAAGCACCATGCCTTAGCCATCACTAGATTCATAATATCAACACACATAAACATGTATTAATGTTACAAAATATAGAGATAAACATATGAACATTTATTCTAGCATACATAGACATATGGATAGAATTAAATGATCAATTAGAAGTATTAAACCACACAAATCGTGTACAAACAAGATTTATATATATAAGAGGTCAAGACAAGAATTACAACACAAATCCCTATTAATTACAAAATATCAAAGTCTATGAGGCATACTTAGGGCTATCTCTAGCCCCAAGAGAATGGTTTAGCCACTCATTGATGTTGTCATCCAACCCTCAAGGACTATCTCCATGGTAGAATTCATCCTCCTCTTCTTGTGCTCTTGGTAGAAACCCTAGATGATGGAAAGAACTTTCCCAAATTGTATGTATTTTCCTCTAATCTCAAGCCAAGTCCCTCTCTCTAACTAACCTCTTCTTCTAAAAATAGCCAAATTCCTTATATAGGTAGTGCAAATGTCACACCCAATGGTTAGACCTCTTGCACTAGGACCTCCAAATGATTGCACCACGAGCACCCATTTAATTTGGCTTGAAATCTATTTTTCATGCAATTTGAGGTAGTTCGATCAATCACAAGGATGCTCGGATCGATCGAACCATGGCGGCTCACTTTTTGGATAAGGACAAGGCTGAGATATTTTTGGGAAAAGGACAAAAGTGGATGGTGAGGATAATATTGAAAGGGTTCGATCGATCGAAGGAAAGGTTGGATCGATCGAATAGGAAATTTTTCTGAAGATAAGGACAGAGGGCTCGATTCATCATGGTAGGGTTGGAACGATCATAGCATGATCAATCATAGCTTAGTCTAATAGATCAGAGAGGGCTTTTTCACCACCTTGCTTCCACTTTGCTCTTTTCTTCCACTAGGCTTAAGATTGCTTCTTTTAATGCTCTAATTCAGTTAAATCGACTTATTTTAGGGATAAGTGCCTGAAAAGGGAAATAACATGAAATTAGACTAAAACGGAAAAATAAGATAGAATAAGGTCCTCGAACATTCAAGATTAAAGGGTTTAAATGCGCATTTTTTAGCGCTTATCACCATGAACACTTGAAATTCTTTAAATCCGCATCCGATCTTCAATCTTGAAATTTTGAACCAAAAAATTATAACTCAATCGGACTTATTTTGACAACGAAATTAGCCAATTACAAAATATATATCTCACAATCTCCCCCTTTGGCAATTTCGTGACAAAACCCTAAAAACAATTTGTAATCTACCCAAGCAGAAAAAGTAAATTACAATGATTATTAAAGGAAATAAACCACGGAATTTTTCATGAACCTCATGAAGCTTCAACACATGTAGTAATCTGTAATCTGCACATTAGCTCAAACACAACTACCCGTGAAGCTTAATTAAGAAAATAAAAACAAGCATAAAATAGCAATGCTAATAATGCCAGAAACTCAATGCAATGTAATGCAATGATCAATGGTTCTCCCCCTCAATGCAAAATTTCTCCCCCTTAATGCAAAAGTATCTCTCCTCCTGAATGATAAGACTAACAACTCTCTCCCCCTTTTTGTGACAAATTAATAGGAGTCTAAAGGAAGAAATATCCTTGAAGTAGGAAGCAACTAACCATATAAATCTTGTAAATTGAAACCAATGAGAAAAATAGACTCCACAAGACAATATGTATCAATATAAATAACCAAGATCAATTCAATTAAGTTCCACAAACTTAGTAAGTGTACAAAAATCACCATCAAGTTTCAAAAACATGTGATATGTCTACTGTTTAGATTTCAGATTATAAATCAATGATATCACATATCCTTATAAATCAAACAATCAACATGTGCAAAAGATTTTTTTATTATTATTTCTCTCTTTGTGCTCCATTTTTCTTTTTGCACATCGGCAGCTTTCACGCTTATGGGCAGCCAGCTCTTTCCCTTATTCCCATTTGTTTCAAGTTAAGGTAGCTTCGGACAATTTCCAAAGGTAGCCTTTTCCACCTCTTTTTTTTTTTTTTTTCTTCTTAAAACACAAATATTTTTCATTCTTTTTCAAAAACTTTTCATTGCAAGCAGTTTTTCAATTTCTTTTATTTCTTTTCACTCTGTTGGTCTAAAACATATAAATCATATTTAAATTCCAAGACAATGATCAATCATGTCAACATTATCTTTGACCAAAACAATGACATCAACCACAAGTAAATGAACTATTAATGATCCATTTACTATACGAAACAAGTAAGCAAAACCAATTTCATCAATTCATAGTCATAATATATTTTACACATATAATTCATGTGTCATAAAACTCCTTGCGTTCAACATACTCAATCAATATGGTTTGCTTAACTTCCCAAAAACATAATCTAGACACTTAAGATATGCATGAAATTCCTTTCGAGATTATGTATTTGCAATGCATTTAATCAAGACAATAAATGCCTATAGATTTCCTAAGATGAGAAAACTTAGGAGCATCTAATGGCTTAGTGAGAATATTAGCCAAATTCTGATTAGTATGCACTTTTTCCAAAGACACGACATTTTGTTCAACAAGTTCCCTAAAAAGGTAATGTCGAATGTCAATGTGCTTAATCCTAGAATGCAAAACTGGATTCTTTAAAATATTAATTGTACTAGTATTATCACAAAAGATAATCAACTCCATAATCCAGAAGCATCTGTTTCATCCAAAGCAATTGTGTGCAACAACTTCTTGCAGCAATGTATTCAGCCTCACAAGATGATAATGATATACAATTTTGCTTCTTATTGTACCATAAAACAAGATTAATACTAACATAGAAACAACCACTTGAAGTACTATTTCTATCATCCTTGTTACCAGCCCAATCAGCATCAGTATAACCTGCAATCTCATAATTAGATTTAGAAGAATAACGCATAATGCGCTTGACTGTAAGAACATGTTATTCTCTAGGATCAGTTGATATCTAGCACAAACACCTACACTAAATAAAATATCTGGCCTACTTGCTGCCAAATATAACAAGCTACCAATCATACTCCTATACAAGGAAGGATCAACCTTGTTAGGATTAGAGTCTCTATCTAATTTGGATGAAGTACTCATAGGAGTTTGCACATGCTTTGAATCTTTCATACCAAATTTCTTAACTAGCTCCGTTGCATATTTTGATTGAGATATGAAAATCCCATCATCAAGTTGTTTCACTTGGAGACCTAGAAAGAAAGTTAGTTCACCAACCATGCTCATTTCAAAATTATTACTCATATCCTTACTAAAATTATAAATAAGGTTATCACAAGTAGCACCAAGAACAATATCATCCACATAGATTAAAGCAACAAGAAAATCTTTTCCTTTCCTGAAAATAAACAATGTTTTATCTGCTCTTCCTCTTCTGAAGCCCTTATACATTAGATAAGAAGTTAACTTCTCATACCATGCTCTAGGTACTTGCTTTAAACCATAAAGAGCCTTTTTAAGATGAAAAACATAATCAGGATTATGTAGATCAATAAAACCTTTTGGTTGTTCTGCATAAACTTCTTCCTGCAATATACCATTAAGAAAAGCACTTTTTACATCCATTTAAATAATTTAAATTTAAAGTGACATGCAAGAGCAAAAATAAGTTGAATAGACTCAAGTCTAGCAACAGGTGCAAAAGTTTCATCAAAATCAATTCCTTCAACTTGAATATATCCTTATACAACCAACCTAGCTTTATTTCTCATCACAAAACCATGTTCATCAAGTTTTTTTTTTAAAGATCCATTTGGTCCCTATGATATTGACATCACTAGGTCGAGGCACTAATTCTGAAACACCATTTTTCATTAAATTGAAGCAATTTTTCTTGCATAGCTATAAGCCAATCAGAACTTTAAAGAGCTTCATCAACATTCTTAGGTTCAAATTGAGCCATGTGACATTAGTGTCCTATATCATCTACCATGCATGAGTGTCCTAAGTGATTACGGACTTTACTCCTAGTAACTAGTTTATCCCATGGACCTATCACATTTTCAACTGGATAACTCGATCGAATCCTAGAACTGTTAGATGTGGGATTGTCTAAGGATGGTGCATGAATTCCTATAAGTTCATCAGTGGTGACCTCTAATTCCTCATCATCATCTTTTTCAACCTCTTCACCTTCTCCACCTAAATTCTCAACTCTTTCTTCCCCATGAATTGTAGGGTCTATCCTTTATCCTGCAATTTTAAAATTAGTTTCTTCTTCATCAGATTGAGAAAAGGTTATCTTAGGTTTTGTATCATCAAGCACAACATTTATAGACTCCATAACCACTTTGGTTATAAGATTAAAAACCCTATAAGCTCGACTTTTTTGTGAATAACCCAAAAATATACCTTCATCACTTCTAGAGTCAAATTTTCTCAAGTGTTCCCTATCTCTAAGGATATAACATTTACTTCTAAAGATTCTAAAGTATTTAACAGTGGGCTTTCTATCAAACCACAATTCATATGAAGTCTTTTTAGTTCCACACCTAAGATAAACTCTATTTAGGATATGACAAGCAGTACGTACCGATTCAGCCCAAAAGTGACTAGCAATTTTATTTTTATGAAGCATAGTATGAGCCATACCTGCTATTGTCTCTGTTGTGGTGTTTTAGGTGCTGAAAATTCATGCATAATGCCAAACTTGTCACAATATTCAATAAACTCCTTAGGTTCGAATTCACCTCCATTGTTGCTTTTAATCCGAGTAATTCGATATCCCTTCTCATTTTGAATAAGTTGTCAAATAGACCTGAAATTCACAAAAGCATCAGATTTTTCTTTAAAATATGCAACAAAAGTAAATCTAGAAAAATCATAAACCATAACAAGCATATATATTTTTCCTCCAATGCTATCAGGTGTTATATGACCCATTAAATCCATATGAATCAATTCTAAAGGTCGAGAAGTGACTTTATGAATAAGTCTCTTGTGTGACACTCTAGTTTGTTTTCCTAATTGACATGGACCACATATTTCATTCTTAGGCATTTTCAATTTAGGCAAACCTTGAACAAGATCATTAGTAGACAAATTCACCAAATCATTAAAATTCACATGTCCAAGTATTTTATGCTATAGAACTGCCTCATCAGTAACTGCAGAAAAACATATAAGTGAAGGATCTAAAAACACGACATAACAATTATCAGAAGTTCTACTTTCTTTCAAAACACGTTCACCTTTTTCATTATTTATAAAACACCCTTATTGAGTAAAATTGACTTCAAATTCCTCATCACATATTTGACTAATACTCAACAAATTAGCAGTTAAACCTTTAATATGTAGAACATTTTTTAATTCCCCAATGCCTGAAAATTTGATCTTACCTTTACCACTTACACTATAAGCATTAGCATCACCAAAACTAACGATACCAACTGTGCATTCCTTAAAAGTGATAAACTATGTTCTATCTCATGTCATATGCCTAAAGTAACCACTATTAAAGTACCAACCACCTCTAAGTGTAGTGTGCATGGCAAGGAATTAAATTTCTCTTTCTTTACCCAAACAATTTTAGATTTATTATGCAATGATTTCCCTATTGTTCTAGGCAAAGTGTCACAAGACTCAGAAATCCTAATCCACTTCTTTTTCAAATTTAAACTTTCTAGATTTTTCAATTTCTTCCCAAGTTCAATTTTTCTTTTCTGACACTTATACTTGATATGACATTTTTCACCACAAAAATGACATGTTGAAATAAGTTTGGGAGAACTAGAGATAACATACGGCTTGGTTTCAACTTTCACAAAAACATCGTTAGATTTTTTAAAATACAAATCCTTTGAAGTTGAAGCCAATTCTTTGTTAGTATTAATATTCTCAACCACTCCTTTCAATTTATCAATTTTGCAAGTGTCAAATTTCTGAAAAGACTGTTTTGATTTAACAAACTCACTACTCAAATTATCAATTTTAAGTTCAAGTGATTTATTAAACAAATATACTTTCTCAAGTTCCTTTCCCAGAAAATTAACTTTATAAAGAAGATTCAAATTTCTATGGCCAAGTTCTTTCAATTTTTTATCAGAGACAGAAACTTTTAACTTATAAATATCTCTATCAAGTTCCGTAAGATTTAATTTTTCTAACAAGTTTTCAAAATCCTTTTTAAAAATAGGAGTAAAGGTAACACATCAACAAAAGCTGAATTTTCAGACATGATGCAAAAATCACAACAAATCGACAATTATGATCAACTCAGTATGTCGAGTAACCCGGTCTAATACCAATTGTGAAAACAGTTTAAATGCGGGGTGTGGAAGCTACTAGTTGATTTTATTATGATTAACTCCTTTAATGACCTAGATCTGATTATTAGGTTAGCTTGCCCAGTTTATGATTAATTAAATTATCTGATCAAGTAACCATCCACAATCATAAATATAAATACTGAAAAGTAAAGCAAGTAGAGTTAGAGAGATTGCACCAGGATTTTTAGCGAGAATACTCCAGTTGGTAAAATGGGCCAATTGTTTGCAAAGAAAAAACCTCGTGGAATATGCAGTCTAAAGTAAACCGATCCACTATGTTTGAAACAAGTACACTAAAGTTTAACTCTGGCTCACACCCTATCGTTCTACCAAACACCAGTTGCTGACAATCCTCTACCTTTGCGACATCTCATCCAGCTGGAACTTGACCTTAAGTTTATGCTTGATCATTGTAGAAGAGTAGCAGGTAGATCAAACAACACTCCTCAAATGCTTTGACCCTTTCAAAGTGTGATCGTTTTTACTTCATGTCTTCTATATCTGAACTCGATGTAGAAGAATTAAATCATGCTTTTTCCCGGAATCCCTGAATCTTCAATTAAGCTCCAATTCTGATGAGATAAAGAACAACACTACTAAATCACTCATGGATATATGTGTGTGCTCTCAAAAATAAATTCAGAATAATTAGATTTGATTTTCTTAATAATATCTCTCTAAAGGCTTTCTCAAAATATTGAATTGATGTTCCTTAATGCCATACCTCAATAATGAATGAAAGATGTATTATATAGAAGTTTAGAAGACCTACACCTTCAGAAAATATAGAAAATTTCGTGCATAGGACTTGGAAAGAAGTCTAATCCAAAAAGGAATAAAAAAGAATAAGAAAGGTAAGTTACCAAAACTAATCAGGATACCTTGAACTGGTTCAGGATTCTTTAAATTGATTTAAGAAGGCCAACAAGGAATTCAGAGAATCCCTCAGATTCTTGAACCGGTTCAGAAATTCTTGAACCGGTTCAGAAATTCTTGAACCGATTCAAGATGGCCAGTCTTGAATTTCTCTACAGAACCCTAAAAGTTGGACCTGTTCGAATATTCTTGAACTAGTTCAGGTTGGACAGAATGTATTTCTTCCAAGGAAAACTTCCAAAATCTTCCTAAGTGTTCTCACTACCTCACAAAACTTCCTAAAGCATTGTTCTCATTATTCGGGAGTGTAGTAAACCATAAACACTTGAACTTCTTCAAATCTGCATCCGATCTTCAATCTTAAAATTTTGAACCAAAAAATTACAACTCGATCGGACTTGTTTTGACAACGAAATTAGTCAATTACAAAATATATATCTCACAGACTTCTTCCTCTAAATCTCCATTGAGGAAAGCTTTCTTGATTTCGAATTGTTGCGAAGGCCAATCTCGATTTGCTGCTATGGATATAAGAATGTGGATGGTATTAATTTTGGAAACTGGAGCAAAAGTCTCTTGATGATCACTTCATACTTCTGTGTATATCCCTTTACAACTAACCTCGCTTTGTACTTATCAACATTGCCATCAGACTTGAGTTTCACTGTGAACACCCATCTACACCCAATCGTCTTCTTCCCTTTGGGTAATGGACAAAGTTGCCAAGTGTTCTTCATCTTAAGAGCCTCCATTTCTTCATTCATTGCCCTGGTCCACTTTGGATCTGCCAATGCATCCGGCACACTCTAGGAATAGGCACAGTGGATAACTGATTAACAGAAAATGCATACGATTCTGACAACCTATAAGGGGAAACATAATTACTAGTTAGGTACTTAGTCTTGGCTTTGGGATCTGGCTTCATATTGTTTCTTCTATACTCCTGTGATACCCCCAGATTTCTGGATGCGGGTTGGCCAAGCCCATGCCCGATTACCCGAGGATATCAAACCAATTAGCGATAAATGAACACAGAATACAATTAAGATAAACAAGAATAAATAAAATTGCTAAAAAGAAACTAGAATGATAATCCAAAAACTAAAACCCTCAGAATAAAATTTTATAAATAAGAAATTATTCTAATACATCCCACTTCTCCATTTCTAATACAACTCGGGAATCCATCTGGTGGACCCCTAATAAAAACCGACACTGGAAAATGAACAACCGAAAAGAAATCCAATGCTAAACCATGAAGAAACCTCCTACGTCGTCGGAAGAATGAGTAGTCGTCTCTGCTCAGTACGAACAAGCTCTAAGACCTGGAACCGTCCATTACCTGAAAAATAATAGTGGGTCAGGCCTATGAACAAGTTCTATCCTAACTATAATCCAAACAGAGACCCGATACACAGATATATCCTAGATACCTCAACCATATCTATATAGTCCGTATATATATATATATATATATATATATATATATATATATATATATATCCACACTACAGGACTCTCACTGGACTATGATGAGGGTCTCAACCTGAATAGAAGGCAACATGCAAAACGCACCTGAGTGGGCATAACTACCTAAGCCTATCAGGGTATACCTCAACCACCATAGCCAGCTACGCATCTTACTGCACATACGCTCCCTAACCGACGATCCTGAGACTTAAGCTCATACCGCGGTACCATAAATATATATTTAAAGTCCAATCCTATCCATCCATAAGAAATCCCGTTAGTCGTTCAGCTTGTTCATGTAACGACCCGGGTTTATTTTCAACCCGGTACTACAGTGATGAACCGAAGATTGACCCGATAATGAATCCAGATGCGGAAGCAAGAAACAAAACCATGGTCTTCCAAGGCACAACACACCTCTAAGACCCTAAGATGACCCTCTATGAGGTCACGGAACTCAAAGAAACAAGGTGCGGAAGCAAAGGACCAGAAGAATGACAATTTAAGCCCCTAGGGGCAAGGTAGTCATTTCTAAAAGTATGAATTTAGGTGTCACCGTGCACACCACTAGAAAGGCAATGAAAAACTAATCAAGATGGACTCAAGAATCGCATGATTCGGAGTCCGAACGAAGGAGAAACAACAAGATGAAAAGAAGCGAGCAAACTCTTTAGTAAAGGGCAAAGTGGTCAATTTGCAATTCAAAATGGGATATTTGACTCTAAACAAGTCAAGTGAGGTCCACATAGCCTAATCCAATCATTTCCCAACATTCCAAAAGGTTCTAAGAACTTTGGACAAGAATCCCACGAAATGCCCCTTCTCAGTTGAAGTAAAAACTAACACCCTCTCACTAAAACATGAATAACTCTCACCAAAAATGAGTTTGAATTCATGGTTGGTGTCATTGGAAAGCTGACTTCAAGCTCATGAATTTAGGCTCAAGAATCACCCAATTTGGGTTAGAAACGAAGAAGTTATGGCCATTCAAAGTCGGAGCAGCAGTACTGAAACTGAACTGAGGCTACTCTCGGGATCAGGCCATTTTGGTCGACCGAAATAACCCATTGGACAACCAAAATGACTTAATTTTGTGCTGAAATCATGTTTTCAAGGCTTGGTTGTATCGGTAGACTGAAATGAACCATCGGTTGACCGAAATAAGCCATCGGTCGACCGAAATGGCCCTGAACAGTGAAAATGGCTACTGGAAATGCATGTTTTAAAGTTCAATCAAAAACCAAAAGGCTTCGGTCAACCAAAATGACTCGAGAAAGTGCAAAAACCACCTGTTATGCACCCAAATCTGAAAGTCTACTTGGAAATCCCCATGGCATGTTCAATTCACAAAATATACAACTGTGTGACGATGTGAACATGCACGCAAGTGTAATATGGATAATTAAACATGTTGCAATGACCCATGGCCTTATTACATTCCATTTATAAGATTTGACATGTCAAACCTCTAAAGTTGGAAAAATTTACATTTCAAAGGTAAAACTTAAAGTTTACATACATAGACTTGAACTTAAAGGTTTGTGGCCCTTAGCCTCATGTCACACATGTCAAATACATTGAAAATAGTGTACTTATGTACACTTTATATACATAGAATCAAGAATACAAGTTTTGTCATGTGAAGCCACAAATCACCCAAGCAATGAAATCTTCAAGTCTTGAGTCATGTACCTGAAATATGCCCCAGTAACGTAGGGGTGAGCAACATAAAGCTACTCGTAGGAGATGAACATGCATCGACCTAGCATTTTACAATTTTGTCACCTTAAGGTGAAACATGTTAAGAAGGTTCATACCACCTAACATCTATGTCACAATAAGATTCAGGGAGCATCCTACGCTACCCTAGAGTACTAACAACGAGAATCATGAAATATACTCATATGAAACAAGTCAAGATTTGGGACAACCCAAGAACACGACAAGTAGCATACTCGAAATCAAGAAGTAGGCATAATATCTATGCAAGTAAATAAGGATAGAATACACGACATGAAGTATACTTGAAATCAAGAACGAAGCATAATATCTATGCAAGTAAACAGGGAAGGAACACTTCATAAGACACGAAAAGAAGTATACTTGAATCACGATTAAGGTATAATATCTACACTAATGATAAGATTAGAACATTCTAATTTACACGATAGGAGTTATACAAGGAATCAAGAATAAGGCATAATATCTACACAAATAACAAGATTGGGATAATCCAATTAGCAAGACAAGAGTTATACACAAAATCAGGAATAAGGCATAATATCTATGCAAATAACAAGGATGGGACATTCTAATAAAAACTAAAAGAATTATACATGAATCAAGAACAGGGCATAATATTTATGCAAGTAAACAGGATTGGAGCATTTCACATACACGACAAGTTTAAATCTTCAAGGAATAGCAACTTGAAATTTAAAAAGTGAAATCAAACAATATGGAAACTTGGATATCACCCGGATTAAAACCGTACTCTTGGGATCACTTTAGGGTTACCAGCCCAATGGTACCTTCCCCTAGTCTTGGGATCACTTTAGGGATTATCAACCCAAGGGTACCTTTCCCTATTCTTGGGATCACTTTAGGGACTATCACCCAAGGGTACGTTCCCTTATTCTTGGGATCACTTTAGAGATTATCACCCAAGGGTACCTTCCCCTATTCTTGATTGATATCCCAAGTCCCAAAATCAACAAGTTGTGCAAGTCAAGATTGTATCAAAATACTAGAAACACATTAACCACGTCTCATGCACAACCAAGATTTTGAAACATACAAGTCATGCCCTAAGTTCACATTAATATGATATGATGAATGTCGAATCTTCAGTGTGCAATTCGTTACACGCTATGCGTAAAGGATGTTTAATGTGAAGTGTGCAAATCATTGCACAAGGTAAGTCCGATGTCAAGTTACAAGTTCATTCTAAGCAAGATACAACCATGTGAATTAAGTTCCATACAAAGGAATTAATTAAATATAAGTTTCAAAACTTATCCGATTATTCTCGATTTGGTACACGTGAATGAACTTGTCTAGAAAATCATGAATACAAGGTTAGAAACTGAGTCAAGACCAATGAACCATGAAATGGATTTTAATTACTTCATTTAATTAAAATCTCTAGGTTTTGAAATTCATCTAAATGATCTCAAATTAATATATGTTATACAATATGCCAAGACTTGATTTAAAAACACGACACAAGTGAATTCCATGCAAGAGAAGACCATGAGTATTAAACTTTAATACTAGAAAATAAATAAATGAAAGGTTCAAAACCTAATCAAATATTCTAGATTTAATATATGTGAAACCATATAGCATGCATATCAAGAATGTCAAGTCGGAATTCCAATGGGGTGAATAGTACACCCAGATTAAATTAATTAATCAAATTAATTAATAAATACTAGATTTCAAAACAACTCCGAATAGTCTCAATTTAATCTATGTTGAGGAGTATACTAGGGCCTAATATAATATGCTAACACATATTGATTTCAAGCTAATTAAGGCCATGTGAATTAATTTTTCACCTAAGATAAATATTAAATAAAAACTTTAATACTTATTCAATTGCTCTAAATTTAATACACGACAGTGAGCATATCAAGGGGTAATATAATATCATGCTACATGTTTAAACCAAGTCATGAGCAACCGGAAAAATCAAATCCAGTACAAGAAAAATAAATAATAAAATCTGAACATGTCAAGGGGTAATATAATATCATGCTACATGTTTAAACCAAGTCATGAGCAACCGAAAAAATCAGATCCAGTACAAGAAAAATAAATAATAAAATCTCTAGATTTTATATTTAAGCATGGAAACAAGTAGTATAAGCATCAATATCATGCTATATAACAAGAATTAAACCTAGAACATCCCTTACCTCGATTTGAGATGAAAATCTCGAAGGCCCACCAAAATAAAAGTGCCCCGAATCCGACGATACCGAAGGGTTTTGTTGGGGACTACACCGGGAACAAGAATTCACAAGAAGCCCCATGAAAATCTCAACTTGACTCCAAACCCGAACTCGAAAAATCGTCGAAAATGAATTCTAATAAGGGCATAAGATGCGCGGCGTCAAGAGAAGGATTAATAGTTAAGGCCGAAGAGTTTTCACTCGAGGGAAGTGGCCAGAAAATGAAGAAGAAGCATGGCAGCCCCTTGGCAACCATGGCCGCCGGCTAAGAGAGAGGAGAGAGAGAAGAAAATCTGACTTTTCTTCTTAAGACCCCCTATTTATAGAAAATCTCAAAAAGTGCCCCGCCGGGTCTAGAAAAGTGGATTTTGAGCAGACGCGCTCAAACGGTAAAAATCTATAAACAAAAAAGATTCTAAATGAGAAAACATGAACAACGGAAGAAACGGCGTCAAAAACCGAGTCCCGAGCATAGAGATATGCCTCGAACAAGTTCGGCAGCAACCGGGTCCAGAAACTCTGAAACTGGAGAAAAACGACCAGAACGGAATTCTATGAGTACAAGACTCGACGAAATGTGAAAATGAATCCCGTACAAGAATCCAGGCTCCAGACAAGATATTTTGCAATAACTTTCGTTAATTGCACAATGGCCCCCACAAGAAGGGTTAACTGCAAAACTGCCCCAGAATGAAAATATCTTCCAAAAGATATTTTCTTAGATACCCCTGAAATAAAATATCTTCAAAAGATATTTATGAAAAACACCCCAAGAAAAGAAATTAATTCTAAAGAATTGTGCATCCATGCCCCTACGGACACCGGGAGCAACCAGAGTACTTTCTTGAAAAAGTGAAGATACGTATTTCGTAGAAACCACGCAAGATCAAGATATGTGAAGTCAAAAACTAACTCCGAGCACGAAAAGTGAGGTTATGCCAAAAACTGACAAACGGGAATAAGACAGAATAGGGAAAAGGACGAAATAGTGCATAGTGTCGAAAAACGAAAAATGTGGAAATGACTCGATCCTCAAAGGAAGTTGTCAATCCATGGAAAAGAGTCTCAGAACCCATTCATGAGCAGTCGAGATGACACTAAGCAATGAGAAACTGAGCTCAGCGAAGGAAATTAAACGAAAAAAAATTCATTCGTAAAATTTCAGGAAAAAGAAAAGGAAGGGAATTTTCTGGGTCGTTACAGTTCAGCTGCACAGACTAACATAAATTACATGTATACAAATTTCATCCAAATAAAATGTTGTGTCGGTCAACTATTCGTCGTCCAGACACGACACATAATTAGGATTTAAATGTCTTAATTAAATCTCTATCCTTCCTAATATAGAAACATAAACAACCATCTAATATGTCCTTCAGCTGTTTTAGTTGATAGGACATGAAACCATGTAGGATTTAACTGTTTTATTTAACCCATTCCGTATGTATGAATGAGCAGGAATTAACATTTTGATCTAATCCATCCCTCCATATGCCACCGTCCCATACCGATGCATATCATGCAAATGATCTGTAAATGATGCAACATTTTAAACAGTACATCAAATAAAGTCCACATACTCCATATAATTGACAAATACAGAATTTAAACATTTCATCAACTAATTATCCATAATAATAACCATGTAATTAACGAGACCAAGTTTAATTGTTCGCCAATTTAAAATCTAGCATCCATCCAGGTAATTGACAGAAAATATATAATTAATTCTTCAATTAACTCCAGGCCAACATCCATAAGATTGACAGAACCTAAGTATTAGTTCAGCAATTTAAGTCCAAACCATAATCCAAATAATTGCTGAGTAGTGCTTAATATTACAGCAATTAACATCCATGCTTAAATCCATGTATTGCAGAAAAGAATTTAGTATTTCAACAATTAACATCCAAGGTATGCACATATCAAAATTGATAAATAAATGACCCTAGCATGCAACCAAAATAAGATATATATATATATATATATATATATATATATATATATATATATATATATATATATATTCCATTAATTTGCTAAAATTAAATTAGACAATTAAACTCCTTCCATCCGTTAACAGCCTGCACCGTTGTATACTTTCCTATGGTTAAATCCATGAGCACAAAGACATTAATTTATTAAATGTGGCTCTAATATAGCATGGTATAATGTTTGGAAACCATGTTACAATCCATTTAATTGCTAGACACATTTCGAACAATTAAATCTTTCCTATCCGTTACATCCGTGAACAGCATGCAACTTGTTCTAGATTTTCCTACTATTTAAAACATTAGCATATAAATAAATTGATGTATCCTAGGGCTTTAATACTCCATGAATTAATGATTAAAATCATCTCCCTAACCCAAACACAGTTCAGAATAACCCAATTTGAACCAAACAGTGCGTAAACAAGCTCCAGTAAACCACAAGACCACAGAGCCTGCTCACAAAACCATGGAGCAGGCTCTAACCACCCTAGAGCCGGCTCCCATGACCTTGGAGCCGGCTCTGTGAAGAGGGGAGCCGGCTCCCAACCTCCTGGAGCCGGCTCTCTCCCCCTCTAAGAGCACTGCTCCTCCTTGCTTCGTCTACTTCGTTTCCGGCTGATTCCAACCCCTCTGTTCTTCATTTATTAGGGGTCTAATATGCATCCAGTAATATCCCAATTATTCATTCCAACCAGTTTGCATCAAAAAGAACCATAAAAACCATTGCCGATTTAATTACGTTTTAACAAGAGGCAATATATTTCAACTTTCAGAAACCATCACAGTTTAAGCTAAATACATACAGACGAGTAATTTATCATTTTTTAAGCATGTAATATCCAATTAATATCCAATTAAGATCCTAGAGATCATCTAAGTATTCACAGAACACAAGCCGAAAGGAGAAAGACAGAATAGAACTTGCCTCTGTGGGTTTTGAATAAAAACCTCGTCGCTGTCTTCCTAAGTTTTTTCGGCGATCATGACTGCCGTCAAGGACTCCTTTGCTCTGGTTCTGACCCTCGAACAACCCTCAACCCTCCTCCTTAGTCCAGCTTACTCCATTGGCCAAAACCTTAACAGAAAACCCCTCTGTTTTCCTCACAATCCCTCTCTCTGTTTTCTCTCTATCATACTGTACATGTATAGGGTTCTAAACCCTTTTGAAAACATATAACAGTATATATATATAGGCACCCATAAAACCCTAAACCCAATTCTAATCCGCAATGGAAAACCTGATTAAGTCCCAATCTAGTCGGCGTGAGATATTAAAAGACTAAAACCCTATTTTTCCATTACATCTAGGAATACTCCGTTAATCCAATTAATTCCATTTTAAAAAAACTAATAAAACATGTAAACAATTAAAACTAATAATTTAACTACAGGAAATAAAATACAATTAAAGAAATTAAAGAAACTATTAAACAAACAAAAATTCAATTAAATAACAATTAGTCAATTAAATAACCAATCCACTTAAACAAAACAATAATCAATTAATGAAAAACAAGCAAATATACAAATAAACAAATAATATAAAGCCACGTAAACCACTAAAATATAATAAAATAAAACCATTAATTTTCAATTATATCCTTTTGAAACTAGAGGTATTACAACTCCCTTGTTTGACCTCTGTGGATATTTATTGGTTACATCTTCTGCATGGACATGAATTTCATTAGGTTCATTAAGAATGGGATTCGAGGTTACTTGAGGAAGAATATTTTGGTTTAATCCTTCGATTAATGGTGTAAACGTGCACAACTCTGGAAAGGAAGGGGATTATTGTTGGAAAAACGCGGATCTGTGCATAATTCCGGGTCAGCGCTGCAACCTTGACTAATAGGCGCCACAACGCTTGGGCCTGTTTCCTCAAAAATTCAAAACATCTGCCATTTTCCTCCAATTCGAATAATTCATTTCCACTATCTTTATTCTCTTCACTGTGACTCTCCCCCTAAAGAGAAAACCCAGAAACTCCCCCTAAATAGTATGGTTTTAATTCACGAAATGAATCATCCAAGGTCACATGTAACTTCCAAGTTTGAGGATCATAACAACAATATCCCTTCTGAAACTCCGAGTAACCTATAAAGACACATTGTTTCGCATATAGATCAAGTTTACTCTGCAGGACTTTAGGCACGTGAACATAGACCGCATCCAAATACTCGTGGTTCAAGATTCGGGAGATGAGGAACGGAAAGCAATAATTGCATCTTTTTGGAGAGTTTGGAACTATCACACTAGATGGTGTTCGGTTGATTAAATAGGAAGTTGATTTCATTGCCTCCCCCCAATAAAACTTCGACATATTCATGCCAAAGAGGGAGGCCTGAACTATTTCCATAATCTATCTATTCTTTCGCTTTGCTAATCCATTTTGTTGTGGAGTATAGGTGCAGGAGGTTTAATGTCATATTCCATGGTGGCCTAAGAAAACAACTAAAATCTTATCCACAAACTCTTTACCATTGTCAGATTGAAGTGTGCGAATCTGCCTTTGGTATTGAGTTGTCACCATATTATGAAATTCCTAAAATGTTGTATCTACATCACTTTTACTTCGAAGAAGAGATATCCAGGTCATTCGAGTACATTCATCAATAAATGTAACAAAATAACGCGCATTAGAAAGTGAAGGAATTTTTTCAGGACCCCAAACATCCGTGTGAATAACCGCAAAAGGTTCTGAACTTTTATTCAAACTCGGTAAATAAGAAATACAATGGCTCTTGGTTAGTTCACAAATTTCACAATGAAAGTCTAAATCACTTAAACACGAAAACAAATGCGGTGGTAACTTCTTAAGATAACCAAAAGAAATATGCCCTAGTCTTTGGTTCCATAACCATACGATTGCTCGAGCTTTATCTTCACTACTTGTTTGATTCGCTTGACTGAACTTTGACCCCCCTTTTTCCATCAACTCGAAATAATAAAGGTTGCCCCGTCTAACACCATAACCAAGAATCTTCCGTGTTAGAATGTCCTGAAAAACATAAAAAGAAGGCCAAAAAGTTACAATGCACGCAAGGGTAGAGGTATTTGGCTAACAGAAAGAATGTTATATTCAAGGGATGGAACAACAGTATCTAAAATGAGAGAATCGGACAAAGTAACAGACCATTCCCCAGTAATAGGAGAGGTACTACCATTAGCTATGGAAATAACTGACTGAGAAGGAGGGTTAAGAGATTTTAACTAACCAAAGTCCCTAGTCATATGATCGGATGCACCTGTATCAATAATCCAAGCACTACTTAAAAGTAAAAAAGAGTACAGAAGCTTTACCAAGTATACCTGGGTGAACAATATTTGTCATTGGTTACACCTGTTCCTCTTCCGTAGAAGTCACCGTGGCTTTTCCTCTAATATTCTTCCGAGGTTTCTTCATAAATTCCCATCAGTCAGGATAGCCAATAATCTTATAGCATTGCTGTTTTGAATGGCCCGATTCACCACAATGAGTACATATTTGCCCTCCAGATTTTCCAGTAACCTAATTACTCTGATTTTTCGAAGGGCCCGATGCTGGTCCTTGTCGAGTTTGGTTGGCTATCATCACCGAGCTCTCAAAGATTGGATGAGATCCTCCCATCGTCTGCTTCTACTGATACTCTCTCCGGACATATACATACGCACTCTCAAGGTCAAGATTTAAATCTTTTCGCAAGATTTCTCCACAAACCTGTTCAAACTCAGAGTCAATTCTGCTTAGAAAAATATAAACTTGAAGCCTCACTATGGTCAAGTGCAATTGCACCACTCCTTCAACTGTTCCTGCTTATGACATAGTCATGTGATCAATCTCTTAGAAAATAGCAACAAATTCATTATGTTCGCAGAGGGCAGCCATTCTGCTTGGTAGAAAAAGACCTCTAATTCAATTCAAAAACACATGTTTCATCTGAGCCATCATAGAAAGTTGTAGACACCGCCTCCCATATTTCTTTAGCCGTGGGAAGACGAATAAATCGCTACATCAATTATGTGATCATCGAGTCAATGAGCTAACTCTTAACTCGATGATTTTCGGTTATCCATGCCTCCAATTTCGGATCTCTAGGACGGGTTTTTTCACTTCTCTGGTGAGATACCCAGCCTTGTTAAGAACACCAATCCGCATCTCCATGAGTTGAGACCATAATGAGTAATTAATCGCATCCAGTATAATTCAAGTTGGAAATGCAAAATTGTCTTGGTGGACTATGATTTGTGGTGACGGAGTCGGGGTTGGTACGGTAGTTGCGCCTGAAGTAATCGCCATTTAGACTAACAACAGGAATAAATTTTGAAATACGATATTCGGAATATGTAATACAAAGAAGAAGAGAAAAAAAAAAAAAAAAATTTCTTAGAGTTGCTCTAATATTGTGTTAAATATAAAAAGAGAGATACTGTATATTGTATTTATGTATGAGATATGAGATACACATGGGTTTATACAGGTGACAAGTTAGAGAAAGAAACCTAAACCCTATTTGATAAACCTATACATGATTAGAATATATTACACGATATAGTAATAATATATTCTAAACTAATTTACAAAATATAGGAAAAAACTTCCTAAAGTAAAGAATCCTGAAACATAAATTACAATATATCAGTAACTATCTTAAGTAATTACCAAATCAATTTAGGAGAATTTACATAAATATATTAGGAAATACAGCTCATGCCAACAATATTAATTCAAAGGCCACTCAACTCAAGTTCCAGGAACATATTTTGACTCTTGAAAACATTCAAATAACAAATAAATAACAATTGTACTCACATACTCACTAACCTCCTCTACATGCAGGGGCGGAGCCAATTAAGGCTCAGAGAGGGCACGTGCCCCCTCACTTTGCTTCAATTTACTATATATAGGTACATATTTTTGGTATATATATATACTTACATGGTAATTTTAAATAGTGCCCCCTCTCAAATTTTCAAATTCTTCTAATTTCCTTTTGAAAAAAAAAAAAAAAAGTTACATATATATCCCTTCTTCAAGTATACAATATATTTTTCCTTTTCTAATTTTTGTTTCCTTTTTCAAAAAAAAATCTTTTTTCACTTATGTATAATTATGTATTTTTCTATTTTTTTAAACTTATTTCTTTTATCGATGACATTTGTGATTGTTTTTAATTAAAATATTATTAATTAATATTTTGATTCTTATATTTGTAACTATATTTTTTACAATATTTATTTAGCATATTATTTTACAACTATTTTTTTCTTATTTGTCTTTTTGATTTAAAAAAATTATACTTCCTATTTGTCATGTTTATTAAAAAAAAATTTTAACAAGTGCATTGTGCCCCCTCTGAAATAAAATTCTGGCTCTACCCCCTATCTAAATGATATTCCAATTTGATTAATGAGTACTAAAGTTGAGTTCATCACTTGTGTTCAGTTTTTCAAATTAAACATTAAATTACAAATCGATTAACCTGTTTTGACACTAAAATTTGTAAAGACGAAAACTAAGTGACGAAAACTAACTTTCTCACATTTATAAGTAAAACTTTGGAATACTGAATATCAAGTTTAGATATAACATTTTGGTTCTTCCTAAATGCACAATTATTAGAAGTTTTTATTTTTCTAGACTTCTTACTCATTGAAGAATGGGCACCGCTGTCCTCAACATTTCTCTTCTATGCCCCTTGTAGTGACCTTTAAGCCACTTTCTCTACCTCTTTCTCAGTATTTCCCATTGAGTCATCCCTCGTCTGTTTAGCTCAATAAAAAACCAAGAAATGAACACGTATAGGGTTCGATAAAGACGTCAATTGTAACAGGCCATTATCTCGATCTAGAGCCGTAAGTTCCACTTTTCGAGATAGGGGCGAGACAAAGCGGGCAAGTGCTTGGTAGGCCAACAGCCCAGTGAACCGGGTGGGGCACTCGACGAAAGGGGGGCACACTGAGCAAGTACGAGAAATTGGCCCATCTTGATCTTATTCGCAATTAAAGAATAGAAAGCAAGCAATACGAAGTCATTAATATGATGAATATAGATTCTCTAAGGGGAAGGTTCCGAAACCGCTTCCGATAACAGCAGCTACGACAGTCGCTTTGGGTAAGCATCAAGATGAGTTATCTTTTCTTCCCAGCGCCCTTAACAAAATGGATTGGCTGACTACCCCAACAGATACGAAAGGCAAGACGGGTTCATGGTTGAGATGGTTAAGGCAGAAAACAAGAATGATAATGTATGGTAAGAAAAAGCGTTTTTAACAGACTATGGACGCATAGATGTGGGTGTGAATACTCCTAAGAAATGAACTCATAAGGTATAGAGGGGGCATTTGTTATGTTGTCCTTAAATGTGTTTTAAGAAATGTTAAAAAAGGGCATCTTAGAAGAAGGTGCAACCTCTCCGATATTTGATGCTCACAATGTTAAACAATATAAAATTCAATTAACAAACATTTAAATTTTAGGTAAGTCCAAAAAAGAAATATATATATATATATATATATATATATATATATATATATAAAAGTGGGTGGGTGAAGAAGAAGCGATTGGTCATAGACACATGCCGCCTCCGTGAATCGCCCGTGCTCACTGGACCATTTCCATCAACGGACCAGACACTGCCACTTGGACAATCCAAGGACCATTTAGGACCTCAGGCATCGTACGGACCGCAACGTAAAAAATAAACAAAGGGAACGAGCGATGATTGGGTCGGCCGGGCAGCACGGGCAGCTTTTTAGGGCAGTTGAACGTGATGACGTCACAGGGTTCGATTTCATTTTTACATTCTTTTTGGGCCTTGGACCAGTCACTATCAAGGTCCATCAGGGCAAGCCCACTCCCCTTCATATAAGCCCAAGCAATCCCTCAACTTTCTTCATTCCTTCCATTCCTCTCTCTCTCTCTCTCTCTCTCTCTAAATTGTATGGGGAGAGAGAAAAGCTTTCTAAGCAGATAGACAGAAACTTCTACAAGCAGGTATGAAACCTTAATATGGCATATTCAAACTTTTATTTTCTGTGTATGTGTGTATTTATATATATAAATGTATATATATAGTCAATTGACACACTGTTTTCTTATTTTGCCCAATTGAGCACTAGTTCGACTTTTTCCCTTGAACATCTTTAACTTGTTTAAGTATAACAATTTGCATATATATATATATATATATATATATATATATATATATATATAGATAACTAGCTAGAAGTATTAAAGTTGCTTTTTCTTGAATTAATACATCTTGTCACTCTCTTTATATTTTTATCTTATGTGCATATATAGTATAATCTTAGGCTTAGGGTATCACCAATTTATATATATATATATATATATAAGTTCGGTTTTTTTTTTCTTGAACTAATTAACATTTTCATTCTCTTTATATTTATCTCATGCATATAGTATTAAATTTTTGTGCAGGTCATGACCTTCAAGCCATTAACTATATGGATCCATCAACCACCACCGCCACCACCAGCAGAGTGTCCAAACCTTCAAAAATTGGAAGCCATGGGCTAGAAGAAATGGTTGTTGATCCATCAAACATCACCGGCGGCTTTCAATTTGGCATTGGAAGCTCCACTGTAGTGGTGGCTAGTTCTTGTTAATGGGGTGCTATCCTACCTGAGCTTTTCTATCTCCTCCTCAACCACCTCTTCTTCATTTTCTTTCTTTCTTTCTTTTTATTTTTTGACTTGTTGCCTTTTATTTTTTTTTTATTTCTTGTCTTCTTGACCTTGTAAGACCTTTTCTTGACCTTGTAAGACCCAATTTTATGTTTTCTGTTCTCGTTTTTTATTTTGTTAAAAATCTTACATCAGAAATTACTGATTAGGGTTTGGTTATTTTGTGTCCTCGTTTTCGCCCAACTCATGTTGTCCTTCCTTGTCTATCCCTCCTGAGCTATTCGGATTAGATTTAAAGTACATCCCTTCGCGTAATTTGATGTAGGTTTTCAAAGTTTGATGCCACTTATATAAATTATGTCACGCATAAAGAAAAAATCTATCGAAGGTCGAGCTCCTTAATTATTATTAGTGAACATCTAGATTACAATGTTTTACTAAGTTGTTTATACAATTAAGGTGGGCATTTAGGATACCTTAATTCTCAAGTTCATACAAGCATTGGAGATCTCAATTCAATTTGGTCCAACCTTTTATTTAATTCATGTAATAAACTTTATGATCAAATATTAATGTTCTTTGAAGTATAGTTGTAATGTTTGTTTGTGTGTGTGTGTTTGTGTTTGTGTGTGTTTCTTCTGTTAGGCCATCGATTTCAAATGGTGCTATATGGGGCAGAAATATGCTCTTACAGGTTCAGTTTCGTTGTTTTATATGTTGTTTTATGTGTTGTTGGCTGAGTGAGTAAGAGAATAAATACTGTTGCAAGATCTGTGAGAGTGTTATCCTCGTGACAGCTATCTTTTATATATATATATATATATATATATTAAACTGTATTATTGGACTCTCTCATAGGAAAAGGCTCATCTGTACCACAAAAGTTGTCCGTAGAAAGGTGATTGCCCTAGGGAGAGAAGTGTTTTTTTTTTTTCCACAGCTCATAAATGCGATTAGATAGAGGAAATCCAAGTGTGTGTGTGTGTGTGTGTGTGTGAGAGACAGAGAGAGAGACTTGTATAATTCCACTTTATTTTATTATTCTTCTTTTTCTAGGAAAAACTTGTTTACTGTTTCTGTATGAGACAATTAGAAGCATATAGGAAAGCTGATCAGTGTGGTTTTTTATTATAATTAAATACTATGAGATGAAAGCATTTATATTGTTTCTATGGAAATTGTCAAATTGATATGCTTGGACAAACCCATCAATCAATTTCTAAAGAAAATTGTAACCTAATGTCAAAACCCTAATCATGCATGTCTTTTGCTTTTTTCTTTTTCTCTTTTTTTCCTAGTGTGTGAATATAAATGTGTGTGTGTGCACACACACACTAAGAAAAGTATGTGGGTGGCAATTTTTAACATCAAAAAAAAAAAAAAAAATTGTTGTGAAAGGGGCAATAAAGGAATTTTTCTCTATTTTCAGTCGGGGCAAACTCAAAAATTTTTAGGTATATAATTTAAAAGAGTAAAATTAGTAGGTAAAATAGTAAAAACAAAAAAAAATAGTGGGATGCCTCACTGAGCTAATAAATTATTAGATAATCCTGAACCATTTGACATTTGATGCACCAATTTAATTCAGGTTGTTGTTCAAATTTATTTGTAATATAATAACACAGTCAGGTGGGACTACTTTTTTCAATCCAAGAATTTGAATTGAATTGACTCATCAAATATCAATGGTACAAGACTATCTAATAAACTTATGTCATATACGGCTATGGCAGTCCCAAATTATCACTACTCTTTAAAAAATATACACACACAAATGTTGATAGTTGTTTTATGAGACATTATACCTAAATGATTTTGTAAATTAGCAAAGCCTCTATTTAATGGACCTTTATATAGACATGTAATGATATTGTCATTTTTCATTTTGCATTTTGTATTTAAAACACTAATGTTAATTAAGATATTTATAGAAAATTTAATTAAACTTTTTTTTTTTGAAAAGTAATATATATATATCTATATATATATATATATATATATATAGATAGATTTAATTGTTTGAGTCCATCACCAAACATCCTAGCAAAATTGACTGCTAATTTGGAAATTCATGGCACGTGGCAAGTGGTGGAGGACCAGGTGCACCAAGCATGTGTGGCATGTGCCTGTGGCAAATTATATATTGATATATATATATATATATACTCTCAAGCTTTGAATGGAATTGGAACTTGGTGCCTTGCAAGCTAAAATGATGAATCATCATTCAGATTATGAATTTTTATGTCCTTTTGATTAAAATTTACACAACAACTGTTCGTTCAGAGATGCCCACACTGCATTGGGAACATATCAGCAAATACATACATATATATATATATCATCAAGTTTTATTATGCTTATATATTATGTATACAACTATGTTCAATAGCTCCCGTGGTGTAAAGAAAATCATCCACGAATTCAATTTTAACCATAAGATCAAATTGCATTGGTTGTTACACAAACCACCAATTTGAGCAGCTGAACACTAATTTATATACATATATTCTTAATTGTTCTTGACTTTCTTTCCGATCAAATTTATTCTTAAAAATTAAAAATTCAATTTTTGCAGGTAGGGCCTGCAATTATCATCATCTTAAATGACTAAACACATGGTATTATGAGCATCTTTAATGATCAAGGAAAAATTGATGCTAATTATTTTGCTTAGACTAATGGTGTTAGTTATGGGCATTGACTCAATTGAGTATCAAAGAGATTGGAGAGAGACATGACTTCAAGCACATAATGATGATATCCACAACTTTGCATTGGAAAGCTAAATAAATGCCTTTGCCTTTTGTTTGACTAATTAGTTATTTACCCCTCCCCCCTTTTCTCTCTCTCTCTCTCTCTCTCTACTTATTGGTGTTAGAAGGAACAACACACACAAGGGTTGAACTGAAGCACTCACATGATGTGCCTCATACCCTATTTTAGCTAGTTATTTGTGTTAGGGACCTCCAACAATGGGTCCATGTTTGCAGAGATAGTCCATCTTTGGGTAACATGCAAACATGGCCATTTCATTAGCCTCTTTTGCTTTTACTCAAAATCATTGCTTTCAAGACCTCTCAAAAAGTTGGCCATCTGCCTCTTGTCAATGTCCTCTCTCAATAATGTCTTGGTAACAAAATTTTACGCTGCTTAGGGCTAGTTTGGTATGGGTCTTGTTTTTGGTGTTTCTATTTTTGTCAGCACTATAATAATGAATAGTAAAAAAAAAAAAGTTTAATAAAAATTATTTTGTTTTGCACAGTGCTTAAACGTTTCGTAAATAGTGGCTAAAAATCAAAACACTAATTTATTGCTTTTATATGTTTACACAATGTAACGTTTGGTACTATAGCCATGAACAGTAATTTTTTTTAAAAAAAAACTCTTAAATTATATTTTTAAAGTAACCATTACATTTTTCAAACGTGCATAACTTTTTTACTAAATATATTTTCATGTTTTTACTTTCAAAAATCATGTAACAAATGATCGTTACCAAATATGCCTTCGACTACTATTCAAAACACTCTGTAACAAAACACTTGTTTTGTTTCGGATTAAAACAAAATGCGAATAAGCCCTTAGACTCCAATGGAATCTTGAGGACAAGTTAAGAGTGATATGTCATCAGAAAATGAAATAACGTCCAGGCGTAACCAATTGTTTTACATAATTGGGAGATGACGTTATCACGATATCTGCAGCTATTTTGTGTAAATGGAGGATGACATAATCCGTACTCACAGTCGAATGCGTCCAACTTTCAAACGTTGTATCACGACTGTATATCCTAATAATAACCATACATATATATATATATATATATATATATATACAAACACGCAATCCCTTTTGGTTTTTCACAATATTTTCTTATGGCATCCAAGTATAAATACATACATTGCACATCCTACATGACATAACTTGCAGGATCAAATGGACCATGTACCATTATTATAGAGTTCATACTGCATAAGCCAGAACTCTAGATCTTTGGGCCCAAATCCAACAAATCAAACATCTTTATTTTTTTCCAGCTTTGCTAGCGACCCACCTTGTAGTGTTATAATTAAAATATTTAAGACCCCAAATTTGACTCATCCACCAACTGAAACTCAATATTTTGGTTGTGTTTGAGGGCTGGCTGCTTCTTTTGTTCTTGTTTTGCCTTTTTACCCTTATTAGTGGGTTGGTGTTAGGTCAGTTGGGGAAAAATCACTATAAGAACACCTTTTCTTTCTAAAATACCTTATTCTATAATTACATTTCTCAACTACCAATTTAATCAGTGACCTAATTGATAAAGCACCTTGCTCCCCGAGGTGTATTTGTGTTCGAGTTCCCCTTCTCCGAGTTTGTTAGGAAAAAAAAAAAAAAATACCTACCAATTTAATCTTATCAATGATAATTAAAATCAAATTCATTCATGCATGCTAGATTTACTCCACTAACCAGTCTAGATATGATCATGAAACAAAATTAACAAACTTAAAAACCTCAGCATGAGGCCACCCACCTAGTGCTCTTTCGATGGTATTATATTACACAAAATAATTTCTTCCAAACTCAAACCTCGCACGAACAGGACAATCATCATCATTACCCTTTGCCTTAATCCCATATGAATAGAGTAGACCAATGCACCAGACAATCGCTCCTCAGGAAAAACTCAAAGCAACATAGAATTTTGAAAAATTCGACACATTTACACCAATTCATATAAATGTCTGAATAAGTACAATTTTGTTATGATTCTTATAAGTTATAAACATACATGCGACTGTTCAGTCAGAAACCAATAACATAGATTAGAGGTTCTTCAAAACATCTGTCCTCTGAATACAAAAATCAGGTGACTACCTTAACAAATATCAAGTAATTTAACACTGATGTAGGCTGTTAGAAAATACACAGCACTATGTCGGGGGTGACAATTAGGTCATCAGTGTAGAATTTGGAAAGTACCATGTTCGTTATTTGTATAAAAATAAGTCAGCTCGTGTCAGGCTGAAAATGTTATTCTTTTTTTCTAATGTTTTTACCTGATTGTTATGCTAGTAAACACTACAGAATATGTGACTTGGCAGAACCACGTGAGCATTTCTTCCGACCGGTTTTGCTAAGCGCACAGACACAAATTTCAAGGAGCTCGTAATCCTCTTCCCAGAACAAGAAGGATGCCATCTCCGGGTTTTCCAGCAGCATCTTTGAGGTCAGGAACCCTGCAATTGTCCATGTTTGATACAGTCGAGATTGCTTCCCTATAAATCTTCCATTTCGCGTGTCATAATATTCAGGCCACTGATCCACTGAAAGCCTCTTCTCGGCCAATGCGATGGCCTTTCTTGCTAGTTCTGGCCTCTTCAACTTAATGCAGGCTAATGTGAACTGAAATATCAAGCAGCAACGGTGTTAAGAGTTGGAAAAATACATATCACTATGATCCGACAAAAATCCATTGTCATGACATGACTAAACCATACTCACTAATTGCTTCTAGACAGACACCATTGCAATTCCCAAGAAAGAAAAAAATTATTAGAAGATGCCAATGGCAACAAAGGTGAGAGAAGTTCAAAACTGTTGACTCACTAGTCATCCTACAAGCTGTAACAAAAGATTTATAAGATAAACGAAATCAGAACATTATTGTACCTGCCAAAGCAAAGTTGGCCAGGATCCTCCATTATGATATGACCATGGGCTGCGAGTAAGCAGACATATTCAGTGAAATGCAGTAGCTAAGCTCTCCAAAAATTATTGAAAGGCAAGAAATTCACAAAAAATTCTAGAAGGGCCATACGTATTCTTCGGGTCACTGCCGGTGATTATACGCCATTCTTCATACTCCAAAGCAGGGTAACATATCTTAAGAGGCATCTGAGCCACAAAATCATCCCATTTTGCTTCAATCAAATTTAAAATTCCCTCATTCTGTTTGGTAGTACCCAGTGAAGATATAATGGCCCAAAGATTTCCTAAAGTGAAAAACCTAAAGTCCATGTGTGCGGGTTGTAGATTTCCCATGAGATAACCACCTTCCTCAGGAATCCAGTCCACTAGCCAAGAAGGAATTTGATCTGGGTAGATGTTAAACTTGTTGATGGCATCTGTGGAGTATTCCTCTGTTTTGTAGCGATATATCTCATTGATTTTCTTCATGTCTACCCAATAGTACTCCCTGATATGAAATGAGAGTGCACTAAGTCGGTTATTGATGGCTGCCACTAAATTCTTGGTTCCATCATTGACAATGAGCATCTCACGGGAGCAACGTAGAGCCGAGTAGAACAAAGCCTGTAAATCAAATAGTTAGAGCAAAAGATAGACTAGGTATGAGGGGAGAAGACTGAAATTAGATGCATGAGGAAACAGTAGTATGGTTGTTAAACATTGAATACAGAAGCCTGCCGAATACTGAAAACAGAATATATAACTCTGCATGTGTTCTATTTATTTATTCATTTTTATTTTTTCTTTTACTTTTTGGCAGAAAGGGTCATGAGGAAAGACTTGCACTAAATTCCTCAATACGCTTCCAAGAAATCAATGGGAGTCAAATTTACAACCAAAAAAAAAATCTCTACTTGGTTTCCAACCTAGACACTTCCCTTGCATGTCCTCAACAGAGATGAAGTAAAATATCCCTAAAACTCTTTGCATTTTAACTCCTGGAACCAGATGATCCTAGATAGAAGAAAGGGGGTGATATAACTTATCACTATTGCAAAGTTGGCAATGCAAACTTCACTGAAGTCTGTGACTTGAGTTATTTGAAAATTTTGGAAAGTAGAGCTAATAGTGCTTTAATATTACTTTATTGGATGATTATAACATCATCCAATCTATTACTATTTGAGCTGATAAAAATCAGGCCAAAACCCAAGCCAACAAAATGACCACAGCAAAACTATAGGTTCCATCATACAGAAAAAGGTCCAAATATACTCACAGATAACCAAGTGTTTCCATGAAATAACTTATTACAATGACTGCACTGGACTTCAATAACTCAAACAAAGTGATAGTGCAATAACCTTTAGTAACATGAGTGTTATTTGCCCTTGTAATGATTAAAAACATTGTTTCTTCATCTACACCAAGATGCCAAAGATCATAAAGCCTTGCACAAATGTATGCTTTACATGGTCGATCAAAACACTAATCCAAACAAATATCTTTCTTATAAGCTTTAGAATGTTATAATGCAAAAATTATAGAAAACAAACAGATCATAACAATGCAAAATTTTGAAAGCTGCATCTCGATAAAATGGAAATAAAAAAGCTAGAATCCTATCAACAGTTCGATTTTATATTTTTTTTATTTTTTTTTCTCTTTCTCTAAATTTGTGTTTTTGTTATTAATATTCTATCCATGCTTGTAGGCAATAAATCATGAGAAAAATATTTTTTGCCCAAAGGGGGGGGGGGACAAGCAATTTTCTGTGGTAATGCCTCTCGTGCCTACGTCCATGACTCAAGAGCACCTCTCTCAAGATTTCCAAACCTCCATTGTCAGGTTCTCCTTCATGGGTAGTGGGGGTGGGGGGGACGAGCGATTTTCCATGGTAATGCCTCTCGTGCCTACGTCCATGACTCAAGAGCACCTCTCTCAAGATTTCCAAACCTCCAATGTCAGGCTCTCCTTCATGGGTGAAGAGCAAACCCTTACAAAGCTTCACAAGCTTGTCTCTCCTTTGCTAAGGGAACACTTCACTTACACACCAACCCTTTTACAACAGTCTCAAATATATGGCAAGTTTGAGTACAAGAGATATCCTCTTCAAAGGATGAATGTATACAATCAAAGCTCTCTTTCTAAAGCAGTAGATAGAAAGCTCAACTCTAGATGAATATGGATACATGTGAAAGATTATCAAATGTATATCACAACTCTATCAATGATCTCTCTATAGAATATAAATGAGATAATAGAAATCTAAAGCTTTCTCTAACTTTCAAATAATGAGAATGAATGAGCTAAACTTTTCAAAATATTTCAAATGTTTCCTCAATTCTTGGATGCTCCCCCAAAAGGCCTCATTGAGAAATATGATTGTCTTACTCTCTGAGGACGTGTTTGCATATTTCATTTTGAAAATCTCATCCAACTATCGACGTCTGTCTATGTACCATAGACATAAACGTCCATGAGACTTTGAGCCCAAATATGTCTTCTCAGTATATTCTGAAAACATGAAGACATAGACTTCTATACTAGAGACAATAGACGTATGTGAGTCATTCCAATTAGGGTTTGGATATACAGAGTAAATTCATAGACGCCTATCTATAATCAATAGGCGTTTGTCTATCCTGTTCATGGAAATTCTCTCTTTCTGTCTTTTCTAAAATCACATAGACACGGACGTCTGTCCTGAAAATCCTAGATGTCAGTCAAGTCATTTTCAGAAAAGATACATGGAAATAGTTATTTGCTCATAGACATCTGTGATGGGATAATAGAAATCTTACCCTTTTCCTGAAAATACTTGCTCTATATTCTTTAGCCAAAACACTAAGGCGTAGATGTCTATCTATATTCATAGACATCTGTCCTTTTAGCATTTTGCAATTCTAAGTTTCAGAGGCCATAGAGGCATCTCAACAGCACAACATAATAATAAGTATATTCTTGGTGCATTTTTACTAAAAGTTTGCAATATACATTTGAATTTTAAAGTAAAACATAGGTACCAAGGAATGGGGAGAGTGTCAAAGAGAATAGAAGTGCAAGTTAAAGGAGTAAATCATTGGTGAATAATATAATCGAAGCACTGTATGCTTTTGACAGTGCTTTACCCCCTTCAATTAACTGAGAAATTTTCATTACCAAACTAAATAGAATCTCCTACTATGAGTGAATCTTGGCGATAGTATCCTGAAATGACATAGACGTCACCAACAAATATAGTTAATGCCAAATTTTGATTGCATAAGAAACAATAACAAAGGCTTTGGTGTCACCTCCCTTAAGAGAAAACTAGGGTTACTGCCATCAAGATTTCTTACTAAAACATTGAGCCTCACATATAGGGTTGCATTTGTTTACTTTTGATATATGACATGAGTTCCAATGATATTCCTAGGATTCCCCACCAATTCCCCTTTTAATAGGGAATAAACTATACTGAAGAAACAAAAAGGAAACAACTCATCTGCAAGTTCCAATTCCAGAAAGGATCTTCTCATGGTGTGTAGAATGTTGTTACACATAATTGGAGGTTACATTTTTTGTTTTCAGTATTTGGTCTTTCAAGTTTCAAGTTGCAGTCAAGGGCACACCTACTAAGATATTTTATATATATTGACCTAGAGAATATGGGTTTCCTATATATATAGTGAACTTGTATAATTAAACAATGCGTGGTTGCCCAAAATTTTGTGCTCTAATAATATTGTCTTTCGATAAAATGTGAGCTTTGAAAACATTAAATTAACATGTTTCCTCAATGTTCATAGAGAACCTTAAACTTGACTCTTTTAAGCATTACTTTTGGAAGCCAACATTTGGAGGGAAATATCAGAAAACAAAAATATACCTTTTTTTCTTCTCATTTTATGCACTTAATGAAAAATATATCACTTATTTATAGTTTTCTTATGTTCATAAATAATCAAACAAGAAATATATTACTTTTTATTAAAAAAAAATTATATAAACAGTTTGGCCCCTCCAAATGAAGTTTCTAGGTCCACCCCTCTGCAGTAGCAGATGCGCAAAGTAGCTGACAAGCAGTGTGGCAGCAATAGCAGCAAGAAGAGCCAAACCTGGCTGTTAGAAGGTGTTTGATTAATTCACTAATGGCAAATGACAGAGGAATTAAGGGCCATAACTAGAAAGCGGTTGTCACTCCCCTAACCAACCATCTGATCCAATTTTTATGCCAGGCCTATCGATTCACTACGAAGTATATACTATATGCAAGCTTACTAGTTATTCTCTCGAGGTGGCTAGCCTAAGAATGAAGACAATTGTGCAGGCGAACACTAAATAATAAAGAACAGCCATACTGCCAAGTTATTAGTGACCCGGGATGCCATGTAACAAAGGCAACCTTTGAATATAAAGTACTTCAACTTGCAATCACTGGGACATATTAAAAACAAAATCCAGCAGAAATCTCGTATAAACAAAAGAAAATTTCTAGAGCTCCAATTGGTATATTGAAACTTACTTGGATTTCAAGAGGGTGGCCATGGATACCCATCCGTCTATCAATCATACAGGAACCATCAGTCACTAACAGTGTAGGAAACATGTCAAACCCATCAGTCAAACACAATTTGAGAACCAAACTTATGCCTGTTTGCACATCCACCCTCTGTTGCAGTCCATAGTCACCCGTGATCTTTCCATAAGCTCTCAACAAAATGATCCACCACAACCCTGTCAAGAAGTAACACCAGAAATAGTGCGTCAGATGTCAGTTGCTGTGTCACTATCCAATTGTTACATAACAGATCAAAATAATGTCACTTTATAATTGATAAGAAGCACAGAGTGATGGTCTATATGCAGCACTTGTGGAACAACATGAATAAATTGCCAAGTAAATTTATGTGCAAAAATCTGTTAGTCAAAAAGAGTTTATAGTTCAGAAAGTTATATCTAACCAGAATCAACAGGTGCAACACGCCCGATGGCTGATTCACCAAAATCTGGGTCCAAAACTTCCTCGGACGCTTCATCACTTCCATCAAGAGGCACAGTTCTAACTTTAAAACTTGCCGGCATCAACCCTTGCCCAGGGCTGTAGCAGTCCACAGTCTTCTCCCAACTCTAGGAAATATATAGGAAAACGATTTTAGTTTAAACTATAAGTTATATAATGCTGAAGCCCACACAAAAACTACATTGCGCAAGCTATTTTTACCACATACCCTATGAAAACAGATTCATTACTATGCCACGATATATCATCACAGTATGTGGTAAGAGCAATAAAATCTCTTTTACTGCAATAGGGGAGTGAAAGATTTCTGCAAATATTGTATCAGAGACGGAAGGAATAGATAGATGTTTGCAGGGTGGAGCTTCTAGTGCATAGGTTGCAAATTCTTCTTTTGATTCTTTATTTTCTCTTTTTGATTGTTGAGTCCTAACCCATGTCAAAAGATTTTTTTTTTTGTTGTTGTTGTTGTTGTTGCTGCAGAATTTGGCAGATATGTTCTATTCCTTGACAATAACATTTGTATACCTTGCATATATATGAGATGCACCATATTTTTATTTTTGAAAAGATAAAACGATATGAACAATCATTTTATGGTGTTTGATATATCATTTGTATGCACAAATAATTTGCAAAATGCCAGCCGGTATACAAAAAAAAAAAATCTAGTAATCATATACATGCTATGTTAAAGACAATCTAATATACCATATTCATTACAAGAAAAATCAAAGTTGAAATGGAAAAAGAGAGGAGACTAAGGGACTGTTTGATATCGCTATTCAGTGTGTTTGATAACATTTAGGTTACTATTTAAAATATTAGGCACTAACTTAAAACAGGCCAAAATGACCTTGCCTAATGCTTATCACATAAAATGGTGATTTTAGGTTTTAAAATATTTTGTCAATGACAATGTTACCCACAAATATTATATTTTTAGGTTGTCCATTACTTGTTCTACTTTTGAAATTAAACGTATTGATGTTACTCTTAAAATTAAACGAATTGATGGACTTTCTATTTCCACTTTGCATTTCTATTCCCTTCTGATGGATTTTTACTTTTAGTTTACTTTAATTTCTCAAATGTTTCGTTGCACTTTTCTTCTCAAATAATGTAAATATAAATAATATTCAACAAAATATAAATAAATAAATATATGTACATATATACTGCATAGTTTACTCAGGTTTATAATCGACATTCATACAATGAAACCCTCACACCATTGTTATGATGCAAATCTACAATATAAATAAAAAAAAATTGAATAATTTGTGCGTGAATTTTAATCTCCTTCTCATAAATATTTCATTTTCATAAGTTATTCATTTTATATGTTGATTTTGAAATTTTTATGATCAGTTTTGACATTAATATCCACTGTTAAATTGATATTTCTTTGGTGAAATTCATTATTTTATATATGTGTTTATGTTTTAATATAGTATCTTTTATAATAATATTATGTGTAGAAGAACAACATTCAGATTTCAGCTTTTGCATTAACAATGAATTCAATGCTTAAAATTAATACAATATCAAACAAGTTTACAGATTAAAATATTCAGCGCTTAAAATTGAGTACTTAAAATATTCCATACTTAATTTTAAATTTTATCAAACAGCACCAAAGAAAATCATAAATTACCTGTAACTGCAATGTGTGAAGCAGAAAATTCTTGACAATCTCCCCTTCTCCATTGAGTAAGAATGCGAGTGCTGACGGGATAAAGTCACGAATGAAAACCTGATCATAGTTTAATGGTTGCGTATCAGCTGGATCTTTAGCTGCAAGGGTGCCCACTGGATTTCCACAATAATTCACAACTGAATCTCGAAGCAACTTCCACGCCTCTTTTTCAATTTCAGACACCTCTCTCTCACAGGTCAAAACCTTGACCCCATTCAAACCCTTTAAAGTATCTATATTAACATTTGAACCATTATTTTCTAACCTGGGCTTTTTTTCTTCTTCTTCTTCTTCTTCTTTCCCTACATCAGGACCTCTCTCTATCCTCTCAATCACCAGAGGCTTCACATTCAACCCGCCTTGAACGTAAATCCTCTCGAAGCCCTTCTCATTAATATGAGCTTCAACGGACGTCGAATGATTCCGAAAATCCGACGCCACATTAACTAAAACAGACCTACGTTTATTAGCACTACAACTAGTAAAAACAATAGACTGACCCCAATTTGAATCGGAACCACAAAAAGCTGCCCGATCCGGACCAATCACACGCCTAAACCCTAAAATTCTATTGTTACAACAGTGAAATTGACGATTATTGTTTAATTTAGACGGAGATTTCGACCAATTATCAACAACGGAATGATAACATTTGGGAAATGGAAACCCGAACATGGATGAATTTCTACAACCAATCAAGATTCTACAACAAGGCTTCATCGTGCTGATACCAATACAACTGCTGGTATTCATTCTTTGATGAAATTCAAATTATTTATTATATATATATATGTGTGTGTGTGTATGTATACCACCTATGGATTGAGAAGAATGTATCTATATATATTGTGTATATAATATATATACAGATCTGTTAATCTTGAAAAAAAGAATTAACAGAGGATATAGATATAGATACAACTTAAAGCAAATATAAATAAAGAGAAAATGAAAGTAAAAAGCTTACTTACAGTTTTAGAGACGTTAAGTGGTTTGAATGAGGGAGAAAATGTCTGAAGAAGATAGATTTTTGCGAGGCTTGGAGTTTGCAGTTGGGGTTGGTTTATATAGGCGATGCAAGTTGAAAATTCGCTGAATCGAGGAAGGGTAGACGTGGAAATGTGAGCTTTCAAGTGTCAATTTACTGTAGTGCCCTTGCACATTAAGGGTACAAAGTTGGATTTACAAAAGTCATTACTTGGTGATAAAGGATTGAGTTTTGGAACAACCTTTTTCTTTTTCTTTTTTTAAAGAACGATTGGTTTTTTTCAGATGTCTTGCATAGGCAAGATATATATTAGACAATAAATTTTGAATTTGAGAACAAACCATTTATGCAAAATAATAACAAAGATTATATATATATATATATATATATATATATATATATATATATATATAATTTTTAATTTTTAATGTTTTGTATAAATAAAATTAATACGGAATTGTCCATTTAAGAGTATTAAATCAGTGTCTTATAATTAAAATTAAATAAATGAGATTTCCCTCCTTAGATTTCTCACGAGTTCATCTCTTTTTGTCGTGATTATGTACAAATATTGAGGCACGAACTAAATTACTTGAAGGAGGATTAAACGATGATTATATAGTTTAAATTTTATTCAAAAATTCATTAATAATATTTTTATATTCTTTTTTTTTATGTCTAAATTATATTATTAACTTTAACGAACTCGTTTAATATACTACATATAAATTTTTGAACGAAATTTTAACCAATTAAAAACCTCATAGTAGCATTTGTCGCCAAATTATCTCTGACCAAGACAAGTAAAACATCACTGCAGTGGGTTTACGTCAATCACATGAATTTAATTAGTAAGTTGCTCTTTTTATTGATATATGGAGTACAGGTTTAAATTAAAGGCAGGTTGAGAAAATAGAAAGGGAGGGTACAATCGTCATTTCGTGCTTGTTTATTGAAAGTATCAGATATGTCGGTTCTGACGCGCATAAAAAATGTGCGAAATTCAGAAAGCGCAAGTGTGTTTGGCTTTTCTTTATCTTTTAAGTCACGTAAAAAAAAGCTTCTGATACATACATACACATATACATACATGTGTGTTGCTGTGTGTATATATATATATATATAGTAATACGGAGTATATATTAATGAGTGAGAGAGAAGTGGGGACCGTTAGATTCTTTGATTGGTGAGAGGAGTAACCGTGAGATCTCTTACTAAAAGTGAAAGATATATTTATATTGGAAATATCACTATTTTGAAAATAGGTGAGATTTACGCGCTCTCGTATGTTAAATGCTCTTTCTTTTTGTCTTTTTATTTAATTTAAATGACAAGTATATCCCTAAGACTAGGAAGCATTTATTCATAAATTAAGGATACGAATGTCATTTCAATGTATCAAATAGAAATGGATTACTTTTATCAAAATGCAAATATAATGAAATTTAAGAAGACGTGTATGGATTGGGCTTCGTTGTGGTCAATTCTATTTTTGCGTGTGGGTCCAAACTTATCTACCAAATTTGTGCCTAGTCATTTTGCTAGAAAAAAAAAAAAAAAAAATGTGTCCAATTTTGTAGGAAGAAATAAAATTTTAAAAATCAACTTTTTTATAATAAATACAAACTAATGCTCAATTTGTTTCTACCTAAAATATTTTTCTTAAAAATTAATTTTTTTTAAATAAAACATTTTTTTATTTTTCTATTTCTCACCGTTTGACAAAGGTCTAAGTTAAAATTAAGGTTAAGGTTGAGGTCAAGTCCATTGAGTGGAGCGTGAAAAATAATTTGTCAAAAATTTATGAATAGATTATTTTTATTAGGTTTTAATATTTTTTTTCTTCGTAAATATTTTATGACAACCAAATACCAGAAAACAAGAAAATATTTTTTAACGCTCAAACAAACGGAGTCTAAATGAAAATAATAAATAATTCTAGCTAGGTTCATGTTGGAGTCGAGTTATTACAATTGAGTCATCCATTTATAATTCTACCGAGTTTGGATTGCAAATTATTGAAGTAAATTAAACTCGAGAAACAAAAGAAAAAACTCAAATATCAAAGGACTTAAACCTAATGTTAGGATCTTAAAAGGGGATATTCGAGTGCTATTATAGATATATGGTAAATAATAGACGAGTTGTCCAACAACAAAATAGAACCATGAGACTCTTATGTTCTAATTGGTAGGAAAGAAAAAAATTAGATCTAAGGAAGAGGAGAAGGGATAAATTAGACATCCTAGGAAAGAGATGGTGTATTTCATTTTTTTTTTTGTTAAGCTCATAATTTACTATGTTCATTAAGAGAAAGAAAGAAAGAAAATTTAATTATTTTTATCATTATATCCAATACTATTTATAATATTGTAATTTATAAAAGATAATACTGTAATTTAAAACTTGTACAATTTATGATAATATTTAATTTAAAACTTTTATAATAGTTTACTTGCCTTTCCTCTTTTCTTCCACTCATTTTTTGACGGATGAAAATTTGTAAAAGAAAAGGGTGGGTCATCATTCATATTCTCTTTTCATTCTTTGTATCATCTCGACCGAACAAAAGAAGTTGATTCTTTCTTTCTTATTTTCTCTCACACCTCTTCTTTCTTTTATGAGGAACACAACGTACGTAAACAATATGTGCATCATTTATTAAATTAAGAAAAACAAATAATTAATCAAAATCAACGTCATCATTTTCTCGAAAATGACCATTACAATTTACAATGAGGTAATGAGTCGGGAATAGATTCCACAATACATTACACATATCTAATCATACAATCCATATTTTTTTATCAAGCCCAAAAGCAACTTTTAAAAGAAATATATACAAAAATTGGGCATATGTTTGGGCTAGAACCTGTTATCTGCATCTAATTTATTTGCTGTTTTCTTTTCTTTTGTTCTTCTAATTGTAACTACAACCTGTTATCCTTCTGTGCTACTTATTGTTCATGACGCTTTTGTGTGGTTTTTCCATTTTTGGGTGTTTCCTCCGTGGGTCTCTCATCCTTCTCTTACCATTTCTATTATTCATCTTTCCTTTTGTTTAAGTAAAATTTCTCTTCCATTTGTTTACCGTGTTGGAGTTGTAGACACTATAATTTGATGCACTTTTATTTTGATAAATTAACCAATCAAATATGGGTCTCATGTTTAATTAAATTATTTAGTTAAGCAAACTTAGTCAAACTTAAATTATTTAATTAGTCAACTCAGGTGATTAAATAAAAAGATAATTATTCTCAATAAAATATATTTGGAATAATTACTTTTAAGATTAAATGCAAAAAAAAAAAAAAAAATCCTGAACTATTAGCATATTGCAACTAACCCCCCTGAACTACAAAAAACCTCCTTGAACTATGAATTTGTTGCAGTCAAGGATATTCTGGCATATTAGTTGATCGGAAAAAGCAAATGACAAGATTACCCTTGCATAAGATGACAAAGTATGAGACAATCTACAAACTGAATCAGATAAGGTGGCAATTGTAATCTCAATAACCAATGATTATTTCACAGCACATGTGACAGCCCGAATTTCAAAGAATCTGGTGCGTCAGCGAGTAACCCGAAAATAGATTCCAAATGCGGAAGTAATGAAAGAGAAGAAGTCTCTAAAAATGAGTCCTTTGATCAACCATAATCTAAACCACGAATAAAAAGTAACGTAAAATGACCTAAATGCCCCCAAGATTATACTATGTCAAAGAGATAAAAACATGTTGTAAAATGACATACATTCCATACATAAAAAGTGTTTGGCCCTTGGCCTCATTACATACAAGTTAAAGTAGCATCAAAATAGAGTACTTAAGTGCATATTACACATTCAAAAGAAAGCAAGACATGCTTCTAAATACATTACACATTGTTAACCTCAAAAGATAACTATATCATGTTAACACTTGCATGTCAAAATATACAAAAGATGTCCAATTGAAACACAAGCCAAGCTAGGGATGTTGTGCATCCAAAAAGAGTGTCTCTTTACCTGAAAAACAAATATCAACTAGGGTGCATAATCGAGTTACTCCGTAGGATGATGTGTATGCATATACCCTAAAGTTTCAATGGTTTTTGTAAGTGTAATATAAATCAAATACATGTGGATCATGCCTTCTAACGTCTAGTTTCAAAGGGGAAGCTAAGTGATCATCCTAAGCTATATTTGAAACATTTTGAAAGTAATCCACAATAGGTAAAATACATAACAATATTGGAATCTCCAATGAAATACAACAAGTTACAACTTCAAAGTAATGTCAACTTGTAAAATGAACGCGAAATCAAACAATAGGGAAAACTTGGAAGCGACATCCAGTTATGAACTTCACAACGCAAGACAATTAGTTGTTTCAGACTTCTAACCCACAAGGAACCACCTAATTGTGCACTCTATTGGGGAGAACTCGTACCTCCTGCACTAGAGCCTAACCCTAGCCAAATCAATGTATCAATGCCCCAAGTAATTCCAAAATCAACAATAGTGTCACAACAACTACATAGTTATATAATACATTTAACCACCTTCCATGCACATCCAATATTCGAAATACACACACAACCATGCCCTAAATCTTCAACCTACAATAGCATTTGCAATGTCAAGTTCTCAATGTGAATACAACTATACTACTACAAGGTTGTCAACATAGGAAACTCATTCATGCTAACATAATAAGTTTAAATCCCTAATTTAGACAACAATATAGTATAATATCACAACATAATCAATAATAAGAATAATTCTAGAATTTTATAATTACAACAACAAAATAATACTATAATTTAATTCTATATCAAATGAAGTAACAACAACACAATAAGTAGATCACATATAAGCCTTGAATTAAATGAAACCCTAGGTTAGTTATATACAAGATTCATCTATATACAACCCTAGAATTTATATAACAAGCATACAATGTATACTAACTTCAAAGCACACAACAAACACTTAGGAAATAAACATAAACACCCCCACCTCACTAGAGAATTATATCTCTAGAAACCAAGAGAGAATGGAAGCAAAATGGAAATCCAAGCTAAGGTGTGGTGGACAAGAGTGTGAAGAACCTTTTCTCTTCCAAGTGCAAGACTCATAGTGTTTTAATGACTAAAGATTGAATCTTTGTACGAAAATACCTCAATCAAGGTACTGATTATGTCACTAACCATTTTAATGTATAAACATTAAAGCTTTGAAAAAAATTACCTCAATGAAGGTACCTAATATGTCACTAGACCATTTTAATGTATAAAGATTAAATCTTTGAAAGAAAATTAGAGTTTTGAGTTCAACATATTCGAGTTCGCTTTGACATCACGAAATGTGTTTTAATGAATAAAGATTGAATCTTTGAATGAAATTACCTCAATCATATTATGTCGCTAGGCCTTTTTAATGTATAAAGATTGAATCTTTGAAAGAAAATGAGAGTTTTGAGTTTAACTTATTCGAGTTCCCTATAAAGTCGCGAAGAGTGTTTTAATGACTAAAGATTGAATCTTTGAATGTAAATACCTCAATCAATGAACCTATTATGTCACTAGACCATTTTAATGTATAAATATTAAATTTTTGAAAGAAAATGAGAGTTTTGAGTTAAACTTATTCGAGTTCTCTTTAAGATAACAAAGAGTGTTTTAGTAAGTAAAGATTGAATCTTTGAATGAAATTACTTCAATCAAGGTACTAATTATGGCACTAGACCTTTTAATTGTATAAAGATTGAATCTTTGAAAGAAAATGAGAGTTTTGAGTTTAACTTATTCAAGTTCCCTATAAAATCGCGATGAATGTTTTAATGACTAAAGATTAATTCTTTGAATGAAAATACCTCAATCAATGTACCTATTATGTCACTAGACCATTTTATTGTATAAAGATTAAATCTTAGAAAAAAAATGAGAGTCTTGATTTAAACTTATTCAAATTCCCTTTGACATAACGAATAGTGTTTTAATGAGTAAAGATTGAGTCTTTGAATTAAATTACCTCAATTTGGGTACCTTTATGTCACTCAAATTTTTTAATGTATAAAGATTGAATCTTTAAAAGAAAATGTGAGATTTGAGTTAAACTTAATCGAGTTCCCATTGACGTTCCGAAGAGTGTTTTAAAGAGTAAAGAATGAATCTTTGAAGGAAAATACCACAATAAAGGTACATATTACGTCAGTAGACCGTTTTAACGTAAAAAGATTAAATTTTTGAAAGAAAATGAGAGTTTTGAGTTAAACTTATTCAAGTTCCCTTTGACGTCACGAATAGCGTTTTAATGAGTAAAGATTGAATCTTTGATTGAAATTACCCCATTCAAGGTACCAATTATGTCATTAGACCTATTACGTTACTTGACCATTTTAATTTATAGAGATTAAATCTGTGAAAGAAAATGAGAGTTTCGAGTTAAACATATTCGAGTTCCCTTTGACGTCAGGAAGAGTGTTTTAATGAGTGAAAATTGAATCTTTGAATAAAATTTCCTCAATCAATGTACCTATTATGTCACTAGACCTATTTAATGTATAAAGATTCAATCTTTGAAATAAAATGAGAGTTTTGATTTAAATTCATTAGAGTTCCTTTCAACATTCCAAAGAGGGTTTTTATGAGTAAAGATTGAATCTTTGAATGAAATTATCTCAATCAAGGTACCTATTATGTCACTAGACCTTTTTAACATATAAAGGTTAAATCTTTGAATGAAAATTAGAGTTTTGAATTTAACTTATGCAAGTTCCCTATGAAGTTGCGAAGAGTGTTTTAATAACTAAAGATTGAATCTTCGAAAGAAAATACCTCAATCAAGGTACCTATTATGCCACTAGACCTTTTTAATCTATAAAGATTGAATCTTTGAAAGAAAATGAGAGTTTTGAGTTAAACTTGTTTGAGTACCCTTTGGCGTCCAGAAGAGTGCTTTAATGAGTAAAGATTGAATCTTTCAATAAAAATACATCAATTAAGGTACCTATTATACCATTCGACCATTTTAATGTATAAAGATTGAATCTTTGAAAGAAAATGAAAGTTTTTAGTTAAACTTATTCGAGTTCCGATTGACGTCCCGAAGAGTGTTTAATGGGTAAAGATTGAATCTTTGAATGAAAATACCTCAATTAAGGTATTTAATATGTCATTAGACCATTTTAATGTATAAAGAATAAATCTTTGAAAAAAATGAGAGTTTTTTTGTTAAACTTGTTCGAGTTCCCATTGACTTCACGAATAATGTTTTAATGAGTAAGGATTGAATATTTGAATGAAATTACTTCAATTTAGGTACCTATTATGACCCTAGACCTTTTTAATAAATAAAGATTGAATCTTTAAAAGAAAATGAGAATTTTGAGTTAAACTTATTAAAGTTCGCTTTGACATCACGAATAGTGTTTTAATGAGCAAAGATTGAATCTTTGAATGAAATTACTTCAATCAACGTACCTATTATGTTACTAAACCTTTTTAATGTTTCAAGATTGAATCTTTGAAAGAAAATTGAGAATTTTGAGTTAAACTTATTCGAGTTCCCTTCGACGTTTCGAAAAGTGTTTTCATGAGTAAAGATTGAATCTTTGAAAGAAATTATCTCAATCAAGGTACCTATTATGTCACTAGACCTTTTTAACGTATAAAGATTGAATCTTTGAATGAAAATTAGAATTTTGAGTTTAACTTATTCGAGTTCCCTATGAAGTTGCGAAGAGTGCTTTAATGACAAAAGATGGAATCTTTGAAAGAAAATATCTCAATCAAAGTACCTATTCTGTCAGTATACCTTTTTAATCTATAAAATTAAATCTTTGAAAGAAAATGAGAGTTTTGAGTTAAACTTATTCGAGTTCCCTTTGATGTCTAGAAGAGTGCTTTAATGAGTAAAGATTGAATCTTTGAATGAAAATACCTCAATCAAGGTACTTATTATGTCACTGGACCATTTTATTGTACAATGTTTAAATCTTTGAAAGAAAATGGAAGTTTTGAGTTAAACTTATTCGAGTTTCCTTTGACGTTACAAAGAGTATTTTAGTGAGTAAAGACTGAATATGTGACGAAAATACCTCAATCAAGGTACCTATCATGTCACTAGACCATTTTAATGTATAAACATTAAAGTTTTGAATGAAATTACCTAAACAAAGGTACCTAATATGTCACTAGACCATTTTAATGTATAAAGATTAAATCTTTGAAAGAAAATTAGAGTTTTGAGTTCAACATATTCGAGTTCGCTTTGACGTCACGAAGTGTGTCTTAATGAATAAAGATTGAATCTTTGCATGAAATTACCTCAATCAAGGTACCTATTATGTCGCTAGGCCTTTTTAATGTATAAAGATTGAATCTTTGAAAGAAAATTAGAGTTTTGAGTTTAACTTATTCGAGTTTCCTATAAAGTCGCGAAGAGTGTTTTAATGACTAAAGATTGAATCTTTGAATAAAAATACCTCAATGAATGAGCCTATCATGTCACTAGACCATTTTAATGTATAAATATTAAATTTTTGAAAGAAAATGAGAGTTTTGAGTTAAACTTATTCGTATTCCCTTTGAGATCACGAAGAGTGTTTTAGTGAGTAAAGATTAAATCTTTGAATGAAATTACTTCAATTAGGGTACTAACTATGTCACTAGACCTTTTAATTATATAAAGATTGAATCTTTGAAAGAAAATGAGAGTTTTTAGTTTAACTTATTCAAGTACCCTATGAAGTCGCGATAAGTGTTTCAATGACTAAAGATTAATTCTTTGAATGAAAAAACCTCAATCAATGTACCTATTATGTCAGAAGACCATTTTATTGTATTAAGATTAAATCTTTGAAAGAAAATGAGAGTCTTAATTTAAACTTATTCAAATTCCCTTTGACGTATCGAATAGTGTTTTAATGAGTAAAGATTGAGTCTTTGAATTAAATTACCTCAATTTGGGTACTAATTATGTCACTAGACCTTTTTAATGTATAAAGATTGAATCTTTTAAACAAAATTTGAGTTTTGAATTTAACTTATTCGGGTTCCGTTGGAAGTCGCGAAGAGAGTTTTAATGACTAAAGATTAAATCTTTGAATGAAAATACCTCAATCAGGGTACCTTTTATGTCACTCAACCTTTTTACTATATAAAGATTAAATCTTTGAAATAAAATGTGAGATTTGAGTTAAACTTAATCGAGTTCCCATTAATGTCTCGAAGAGTATTTTAAAGAGTAAAGAATGAATTTTTGAATGAAAATACCACAATCAAGGTACATATTATGTCAGTAGACCATTTTAACGTAAAAAGATTAAATCTTTGAAAGAAAATGAGAGTTTTGAGTTAAACTTATTCAAGTTCCCTTTGACGTCACGAAAAACGTTTAATGAGTAAAGATTGAATCTTTGATTGAAATTACCTCATTCGAGGTACCAATTATGTCATTAGACCTATTATGTCACTAGACCATTTTAATGTATAGAGATTAAATCTTTTAAAGAAAATGAGAGTTTTGAGTTAAACATATCCGAGTTCCCTTTGACGTCACGAAGAGTGTTTTAATGAGTGAAAATTGAATCTTTGAATAAAATTTCCTCAATCAAGGTACCTATTATGTCACTAGACCTATTTAATGTTTAAAAATTGAATCTTTGAAATAAAATGAGAGTTTTGAGTTAAATTCATTCGAGTTCCCTTCAACATTCCAAAGAGGGTTTTTATGAGTAAGGATTGAATCTTTGAATGAAATTATCTCAATCAAGGTACCTATTATGTCACTAGACTTTTTTAACGTATAAAGGTTAAATTTTTGAATGAAAATTAGAGTTTTGAGTTTAACTTATGCGATTCCCTATGAAGTTGCGAAGAGTGTTTTAATAACTAAAGATTGAATCTTTGAAAGAAAATACCTCAATCAAGGTACCTATTATGTCACTAGACCTTTTTAATCTTTAAAGATTGAATCTTTGAAAGAAAATGAGAGTTTTGAGTTAAACTTATTTGAGTATCCTTTGACGTCCAGAAGAGTGCTTTAATGAGTAAAGATTGAATCTTTGAATGAAAATACATCAATCAAGGTACCTATTATACCACTCGACCATTTTAATGTATAAAGATTGAATCTTTAAAAGAAAATGAAAGTTTTTAGTTAAATTTATTCGAGTTCCGATTGACGTCCCGAAGAGTGTTTTAAAGAGTAAAGATTAAATCTTTGAATGAAAATACCTCAATCAAGGTATCTATTATGTTACTAGACAATTTTACTGTATAAATATTAAATCTTTAAAAAAAAATGTGAGTTTTTTTGTTAAACTTGTTCGAGCTCCCTTTGATTTTACGAAGAGTGTTTTAATGAGTAAGAATTGAATCTTTGAATAAAATTACCTCAATCAAGGTACCTGTTATGTCCCTAGACCTTTTTAATATATAAAGATTGAATCTTTGAAAAAAAATGAGAGTTTTGATTTAAACTTATTCGAGTTCGCTTTAACATCACAAATAGTGTTTTAATGAGTAAAGATTGAATCTTTGAATGAAATTACTTCAATCAAGGTACCTATTATGTCACTAGACCTTTTTAATGTTTCAAGATTGATACTTTGAAAGAAAAACGAGAGTTTTGAGTTAAACTTATTCGAGTTCTCTTCGACGTTCCGAAGAGTGTTTTCATGAGTAAATATTGAATCTTTGAAAAAAATTATCTCAATCAAGGTACTTATTATGTCACTTGTCCTTTTTAACGTATAAAGATTGAATCTTTGAATGAAAATTAGAGTTTTGAGTTTAACTTATTCGAGTTCCCTATGAAGACTCAAAGAGTGCTTTAATGACAAATGATGGAATCTTTGAAAGAACATACCTTAATCAAGGCACCTATTATGTCAGTATACATTTTTAATGTATGAAGATTAAATCTTTGAAAGAAAATGTGAGTTTTGAGTAAAATTTATTCAAGTTCCCTTTAACGTCACAAAGAGAGTTTAAGTAAGTAAAGACTGAATTTCCGTGAAATTTCCTACATCAAGGTAACTATTACGTCATCAGACTATTTAATATATAAAGATTGAATCTTTGAAAGAAAATGAGAGTTTTGAGTTTAACTTTTTCAAGTTCCTTATGAAGTCGCGAAGAGTATTTTAATGACTAAAGATTGAATCTTTGTACAAAAATACCTCAATCAAGGTACCTATTATGTCACAAGACTATTTTAATGTATAAATATTAAAGTTTTGAATGAAATTACCTCAATTATGGTACCTAATATGTCACTAGACCATTTTACTGTATAAAGATTAAATCTTTGAAAGAAAATTAGAGTTTTGAGTTCAACATATTCGAGTTCGCTTTGACGTCACGAAGTGTGTTTTAATGAATAAATATTGAATCTTTGAATGAAATTACCTTAATCGAGGTACCTATTACGTTGCTAGGCATTTTTAATGTATAAAGATTGAATCCTTGAAAGAAAATGAGAATTTTGAATTTAACTTATTCGAGTTCCCTATAAAGTCGCGAAAAGTGTTTTAATGACTAAAGATTGAATCTTTGAATGAAAATACCTCAATCAAAGAACCTATTATGTCACTAGACCATTTTAATGTATAAATATTAAATCTTTGAAAGAAAATTAGAGTTTTGAGCTAAAGTTATTCGAGTTATCTTTGAGATCACGAAAAGTGTTTTAGTGAGTAAAGATTGAATCTTTAAATGAAATTACTTCAACCAAGGTGCTAACTATGTCACTAGACTTTTTTAATTATAAAAAAATTGAATCTTTGAAAGAAAATGAGAGTTTTGAGTTTTTAACTTAATCAAGTTCTCTATGAAGTCGCGATGAGTGTTTCAATGACTAAAGATTAATTCTTTGAATGAAAATACCTCAATCAATGTACCTATTATGTTACTAGACCATTTTATTGTATAAAGATTAAATCTTTGAAAGAAAATGAGAGTCTTGATTTAAACTTATTCGAATTACCTTTGACGTAACGAAGAGTATTTTAATGAGTAAAGATTGAGTTTTTGAATTAAATTACCACAATTTGGGTACTTATTATGTCACTAGACCTTTTTAATGTATAAAGATTGAATCTTTTTTAAAAAATTGAGTTTGAGTTTAACTTATTCGAGTTCTATAGGAAGTCACGAAGAAAAGTGTTTTAATGACTAAAGATTAAATCTCTGAATCAAAATACCTCAATCAAGGTACCTTTTATGTCACTCAACCTTTTTAATGTATAAAGATTGAATCTTTGAAAAAAAATGTGAGATTTTAGTTAAACTTCATCGAGTTCCCATTGACGTCCCGAAGAGTGTTTTAAAAAGTAAAGAATGAATCTTTGAATGAAAATACCACAATCAAGGTACATATTATGTCAGTAGACCATTTTAACGTAAAAAGATTAAATTTTACAAAGAAAATGAGAGTTTTGAATTAAACATATTCGAGTTCCTTTTGGCGTCACGAAGAGTGTTTTAATGAGTGAAAATTGAATCTTTGAATGAAATTTCCTCAATCAAGGAACCTATTATGTAACTAGACCTATTTAATGTTTAAAGATTGAATCTTTGAAATAAAATAAGAGTTTTGAGTTAAATTCGTTCGAGTTCCCTTCGACATTTCGAAGAGGGTTTGTATGAATCTTTTGAATGAAATTATCTCAATCAAGGTACCTATTATGTCACTAAAACTTTTTAACGTATACAGGTTAAATCTTTGAATGAAAATTAGAGTTTTGAATCTAACTTATGCGAGTTCTCTATGAAGTTGCGAAGAGTGTTTTCATAACTAAAGATTTAATCTTTGAAAGAAAATACCTCAATTAAAGTACCTATTATGTCACTAGACCTTTTTAATCTACAAAGATTGAATCTTTGAAAGAAAATAAGAGTTTTCAGTTAAACTTATTTGAGTACCCTTTGATGTCTATAAGAGTGCTTTAATAAGTAAAGATTGAATCTTTTTAATGAAAATACATCAATCAAGGTACTTATAATTCCACTCGAGCATTTTAATGTATAAAGATTGAATCTTTGAAAGAAAATGAGAGTTTTTAATTAAAATTATTCGAGTTCTGATTGACGTCCCGAAGAGTGTTTTAATGAGTAAAGATTAAATCTTTGAATGAAAATACCTCAATCAAGGTATTTATTATGTCCCTAGATCTTTTTAATATATAAAGATTGAATCTTTGAAAGAAAATGAGAGTTTTGAGTTAAACTTATTCGAGTTCGCTTTGACGTCACGAATAGTGTTTTAATGACTAAAGATCGAATCTTTGAACGAAAATATCTCAATCAATAAACCTATTATGTCACTAGACCATCGTAATGTATAAATGTTAAATCTTTGAAAGAAAATGAGAGTTTTGAGTTAAACTTATTCGAGTTCCCTTTGAGATCACAAAGACTGTTTTAGTGAGTAAAGATTGAGTCTTTGAATTAAATTACCTCAATTTGGGTACTTATTATGTCACTAGACCTTTTTAATGTATAAAGATTGAATCTTTTAAAGAAAATTTGAGTTTTGAGTTTAACTTATTCGAGTTCTCTAGAAAGTCGCGAAGAGTGTTTTAATGAGAAAAGGTTAAATTTTTGAACGAAAATACCTCAATCAAGGTACCTTTTGTATCACTCAACCTTTTTAATGTATAAAGATTGAATCTTTGAAAGAAAATGTGAGATTTGAGTTAAACTTAATCGAGTTCCCATTGACGCCCCGAATAGTGTTTTAAAGAGTAAAGAATGAATCTTTGAATGAAAATACCACAATTAAGTTACATATTATGTCAGTAGACCATTTTAACGTAAAAAGATTAAATCTTTGAAAGAAAATGAGAGTTTTGAGTTAAACTTATTCAAGTTCCCTTTAACGTCACGAAGAGCGTTTTAATGAGTAAAAATTGAATCTTTGATTGAAATTACCTCATTCAAGGTACCAATTATGTCATTAGACCTATTATGTTACCAGACCATTTTAATGTATAGAGAATAAATCTTTGAAAGAAAATGAGAGTTTTGAGTTGAACATATTCGAGTTCCTTTTGACGTCAGGAAGAGTGTTTTAATTACTGAAAATTGAATCTTTGAATGAAATTTCCTCAATCAAGGTACCTATTATGTCACTAGACCAATTTAATGTTTAAAGATTGAATCTTTGAAATAAAATGAGAGTTTTGAGTTAAATTCATTCGAGTTCCCTTCGACATTCTGAAGAGGGTTTTTATGAGTAAAGATTGAATCTTTGAATGAAATTATCTCAATTAAGGTATCTATTATGTCTCTAGACCATTTTAGCGTATAAAGGTTAAATCTTTGAATGAAAATTAGAGTTTTGAGTATAACTTATGCGAGTTCCCTATGAAGTTGCGAAGTGTATTTTAATAACTAAAGATTAAATATTTGAAAGAAAATACCTCAATCAAGGTACCTATTATGTTTCTTGACATTTTTAATCTATAAAGATTGAATCTTTGAAAGAAAATGAGAGTTTTGAGTTAAACTTATTTGAGTACTCTTTGACGTTCAGAAAAGTGCTTCAATGAGTAAAGGTTGAATCTTTGAATGAAAATATATCAATCAAGGTACCTATTATACCATTCAACCATTTTAATGTATAAAGATTGAATCTTTGAAAAAAATGAGAGTTTTTAGTTAAACTTATTCGAGTTCCGATTAACGTCCCGAAGAGTGTTTTAATGAGTAAAGATTGAATCTTTGAATGAAAATCCCTCAATCAAGGTATCTATTTTGTCACTAGACCATTTTAATGTATAATTATTAAATCTTAAAAAAAAATGAGAGTTTTTTTGTTAAACTTGTTCGAGCTCCCTTTGATTTCACGAAGAATGTTTTAATGAGTAATGATTGAATCTTTGAATGAAATTACCTTAATCTAGGTACCTATTATGTCCCTAGACCTTTTTAATATATAAAGATTGAATATTTGAAAGAAAATGAGTGTTTTGAGTTAAACTTATTCGAGTTTGCTTTGACGTCACGAATAGTGTTTTAATGAGTAAAGATTGAATCTTTGAATAAAATTACTTCAATCAAGGTACTTATTATGTCACTAGACCTTTTTAATGTTTCAAAATTGAATCTTTGAAAGAAAAACGAGAGTTTTGAGTTAAACTTATTCGAATTTCCTTCAATGTTCCGAAGAGAGTTTTCATGAGTAAAGATTGAATCTTTGAAAAAAATTATCTCAATCAAGGTACTTATTATGTCACTAGTCCTTTTTAACGTATAAAGATTGAATCTTTGAATGAATATTAGAGTTTTGAGTTTAACTTATTCGAGTTCCCTATGAAGTTGCGAAGAGTGCTTTAATGACAAATGATGGAATCTTTGAAAAAAAATACCTCAATCATGGTATCTATTATATCATTATACCTTTTTAATTTATAAAGATTAAATCTTTGAAAGAAAATGAGGGTTTTGAGTTAAACTTATTTGAGTACCCTTTGACATCCAGAAAAGTGCTTTAATGAGTAAAGATTGAATTTTTGAATGATAATACATCAATCAAGGTACCTATTATACCACTCGACCATTTTAATGTATAAAGATTGAATCTTTAAAAGAAAATGAGAATTTTAAGTTAAACTTATTCGAGTTTCGATTGACGTCCAGAAGAGTGTTTTAATGTGTAAAGATTGAATCTTTGAATGAAAATACCTCAATCAAGGTATCTATTATGTCACTAGACCATTTTAATATATAAAGATTAAATCTTTGAAAAAAATGAGAGCTTTTTGTTAAACTTGTTCGAGTTCCCTTTGACTTCGCGAAAAGTGTTTTAATGAGTAAAGATTGAATCTTTGAATGAAATTACCTCAATATAGGTACCTATTATGTCCCTAGACCTTTTTAATATATAAAGATTGAAACTTTGAAAGAAAATAAGAGTTTTGAGTTAAACTTATTCGTGTTCGCTTTGACGTCACGAATAGTGTTTTAATGAGTAAAGATTGAATCTTTGAATGAAATTACTTCAATCAAGGTGCCTATTATGTCACTAGACCTTTTTAATGTTTCAAGATTGAATCTTTGAAAGAAAATTGAGAATTTTGACTTAAACTTATTCGAGTTCTCTTCGACGTTCCGAAGAGTGTTTTAATGAATAAAGATTGAATCTTTGAAAGAAATTATGTCAATCAAGGTCCTATTATGTCACTAGTCCTTTTTAACGTATAAAGATTGAATCTTTGAATGAAAATTAGGGTTTTGAGTTTAACTTATTCGAGTTCCCTATGAAGTTGCGAAGAGTGCTTTAATGACAAAAAATGAAATCTTTGAAAGAAAATACCTCAATCATGGTACCTATTATGTCAGTATGCCTTTTTAATCTATAAAGTTTAAATCTTTGAAAGAATATGAGGGTTTTGAGTTAAACTTATTCGAGTTCCCTTTGACGTCCAGAAGAGTGCTTTAATGAGAAAAGATTGAATTTTTGAATGAAAATACCTCAATCAAGGTAATTATTACGTTACTGGACCATTTTATTGTACATTGTTTAAATCTTTGAAAGAAAATGGGAGTTTTGAGTTAAACTTTTTCGAGTTTCCTTTGACGTCACAAAGAGTATTTTAGTGAGTAAAGACTGAATATGTGATGAAATTATCTCAATCAAGGTAACTATTACGTCATCAGACCTTTTAATGTATAAAGATTGAATCTTTGAAAGAAAATGAGAGTTTTGAGTTTAACTTTTTCAAGTTCCTTATAAAATCGTGAAGAGTGTTTTAATGACTAAAGATTGAATCTTTAGATGAAAATATCTCAATCAAGGTACGTATTATATCACTAGACCATTTTAATGTATCAACATTATAGCTTTGAATGAGACAACCTCAGTGAAGGTACATAATATGTTACTAGACCATTTTAATGTATAAAGATTAAATCTTTGAAAGAAAATTAGAGTTTTGAGTTCAACATATTCGATTTCGCTTTGACGTCACGAAGTGTGTTTTAATGAATAAAGATTGAATCTTTGAATGAAATTACCTCAATTAAGGTACCTATTATGTTGCTAGGCCTTTTTAATGTATAAAGATTGAATCTTTGAAAAAAAATGAGAGTTTTGAGTTTAACTTATTCGAATTCCCTATAAAGTCGCGAAGAGTGTTTTAGTGAGTAAAGATTGAATCTTTGAATTAAATTACTTCAATCAAGATACTAACTATGTCATTAGACCTTTTAATTGTATAAAGATTAAATCTTTGAAAGAAAATGAGAGTTTTGAGTTTAACTTATTCAAGTTCCCTATGAAGTCGCGATGAGTGTTTTAATGACTAAAGATTAATTCTTTAAATGAAAATACCTCAATTAATGTATCTATTATGTCACTAGGCCATTTTGTTATATAAAGATTAAACCTTTAAAAGAAAATGAGAGTCTTGATTTAAACTTATTCGAATTTCCTTTGACGTAACGAAGAGTGTTTTAATGAGTAAAGACTGAGTCTTTGAATTAAATTTCCTCAATTTGGATACTTATTATGTCACAAGACCTTTTTAATGTATAAAGATTTAATTTTTCAAAGAAAATTTGAGTTTTGAGTTTAACTTATTCGAGTTCCCTAGAAAGATTAAAAAGGGTTTTAATGACTAAAGATTAAATCTCTGAGTAAAAATACCTCAATCAAAGTACCTTTTATGTCACTCAACCTTTTTAATGTATAAAGATTGAATCTTTGAAAGAAAATGTGAGATTTGAGTTAAACTTAATCGAGTTCCCATTGACGTCCCGAAGAGTGTTTTAAAGAGTAAAGAATGAATTTTTGAATAAAAATACCACAATCAAGGTACATATTATGTTAGTAGACTGTTTTAACGTAAAAAGATTAAATCTTTGAAAGAAAATGAGAGTTTTGAGTAAAGTTTATTTAAGTTCCATTTGACGTCTCGAATAGCATTTTAATGAGTAAAGATAGAATCTTTAAATGAAATTATCTCAATCAAGGTACCTATTATGTCACCAGACCTTTTTAACGTATAAAGGTTAAATCTTTGAATGAAAATTAGAGTTTTAAATTTAACTTATGCGAGTTCCCTATGAAGTTGTGATGAGTGTTTTAATAACTAAAGATTTAATTTTTGAAAGAAAATACCTCAATCAAGGTACCTGTTATGTCACTAGACCTTTTTAATTTATAAAGATTGAATATTTGAAAGAAAATGAGAGTTTTAAGTTAAACTTATTTTAGTACCCTTTGATGTCCAGAAGAGTGCTCTAATGAGTAAAGATTGAATCTTTGAATGAAAATACATCAATCAAGGTACCTATTATACCATTCGACCATTTTAAGGTATAAAGATTGAATCTTTGAAAAAAAAATCGGAGTTTTGAGTTAAACTTATTCGAGTTCCCTTCGACGTTGCGAAGAGTATTTGAAAGAAATTATCTCAATCATGGTACCTATTATGTAACTAGTCGTTTTTAACATATAAAGATTGAATCTTAGAATAAAAATTAGAGTTTTAAGTTTAATAATTCGAATCCCCTATGAAGTTGCGAAGAGTGCTTTAATGACAAAAGATGAAATCTTTAAAAGAAAATACCTCAATCAAGGTACCTATTATGTCAGTATACCTTTTTAATCTATAAAGATTAAATCTTTGAAAGAAAATGAGAGTTTTGAGTTAAACTTATTCGAGTTCCCTTTGACATCCAAAAGAGTGCTTTAATGAGTAGAGATTGAATCTTTAAATGAAAATACCTCAATCAAGGTACTTATTATGTCACTGGACCATTCCATTGTACAATGTTTAATTCTTTGAAAGAAAATGAGAGTTTTGAGTTACACTTATTCGAGTTTCCTTTGACGTCACAAAGAGTGTTTTAGCGAGTAAAGACTAAATCTCTGATGAAATAACCTCAATCAAGGTAACTATTACGTCATCAGACCTTTTAATGTACAAAGATTGAATCTTTGAAAGAAAATGAGAGTTTTGAGTTTAACTTTTACAAGTTCCTTATGAAGTCGCGAAAAGTGTTTTAATGACTAAAGATTGAATCTTTGTATGAAAATACCTCAATCAAGGTACCTATTATGTCACTAGACTATTTTAATGTATAAACATTACAGCTTTGAATGAAATTACCTCAATGAAGGTACCTAATATGTCACTAGACCATTTTAATGTATAAAGATTAAATCTTTAAAAAAAAATTAGAGTTTTGAGTTCAACATATTCGAGTTCGCTTTGACGTCACGAAGTATGTTTAATGAATAAAAATTGAATCTTTGAATGAAATTACCACAATCAAGGTACCTATTATGTCGCTAGGCTTTTTTAATGTATAAAGATTGAATCTTTGAAAGAAAATGAGAGTTTTGAGTTAAACTTATTCGAATTCCCTATTGAGTCGCGAAGAGTGTTTTAATGACTAAAGATTGAAGTTTTGAATGAAAATACCTCAATCAATGAACCTATTATGTCACTAGACCATTTTAATGTATAAATATTAAATCTTTGAAAGAAAATTAGAGTTTTAAGTTAAACTTAATTTAGTTCCTTTTGAGATCACGAAGAGTGTTTTAGTGAGTAAAGATTGAATCTTTGAATTAAATTATTTCAATCAAGGTACTAACTTTATCACTAAACCTTTTAACTGTATAAAGGTTGAATCTTTGAAAGAAAATAGGAGTTTTGAGTTTAACTTATTCAAGTTCCCTATGAAGTTGCGATGAGTGTTTTAATGAGTAAAGATTAATTCTTTGAATGAAAATACCTCAATCATTGTACCTATTATATCAGTAGACCATTTTATTGTATAAAGATTAAATCTTTCAAAGAAAATGAGTGTCTTGATTTAAACTTATTCGAATTTCGTTTGACGTAACAAAGAGTGTTTTAATGAGTAAAGATTGAATCTTTGAATTAAATTACCTCAATTTGGGTACTTATTATGTCACTAGACCATTTTAACGTATAAAGGTTAAATCTTTGAATGAAAATTAGAGTTTTGAGTTTAACATATGTGAGTTCCCTATGAAATTGCTATAAGTGTTTTAATAACTAAAGATTTAATCTTTGAAAGAAAATACATCAATCAAGGTACCTATTATGTCACTAGACCTTTTTAATCTATAAAGATTGAATCTTCGAAAGAAAATGAGAGTTTTGAGTTAAACTTATTTGAGTACACTTTGAAGTCCAGAAGAGTGCTTTAATGAGTAAAGATTGAATGTTTGAATGAAAATACATCAATCAAGGTACCTATTATACCACTCGACCATTTTAAGGTATAAAGATTGAATCTTTGAAAGAAATGAGAGTTTTTAGTTAAACTTATTCGAGTTCCGATTGACGTCCCGAAGAGTATTTTAATGAGTAGAGATTGAATCTTTGAATGAAAATACCTCAATCAATGTATCTATTATGTCACTAGACCAATTTAATATATAAAGATTAAATATTAGAAAAAAAATGAGAGTTTTTTGTTAAACTTGGTTGAGTTCTCTTTGACGTCACGAAGAGTGCTTTAATGAGTAAGGATTGAATCTTTGAATGAAATTTCCACAATCTAGGTACCAATTACGTCCCTAAATCTTTTTAATATATCAAGATTGAATCTTTGAAAGAAAATGAGAGTTTTGAGTTAAACTTATTCGAGTTCGCTTTGACGTCACAAATAGTGTTTTAATGAGCAAAGATTGAATCTTTGAAAGAAATTACATAAATCAAGGTACCTATTATGTCACTAGACCTTTTTAATGTTTCAAGATTGAATCTTTAAAAGAAAAACGAGAGTTTTGAATTAAACTTATTCGAGTTCCTTTCGACGTTCCAAAGAGTGTTTTTATGAGTAAAAATTGAATCTTTGAAAGAAATTATCTCAATCAAGGTACCTATTATGTTACTAGTCCCTTTTAGTGTATAAAGAATGAATCTTTGAATAAAAATTAGAGTTTTGAGTTTAACTTATTCGAGTTCCCTATGAAGTTGCGAAGAGTGCTTTAATAACAAAAGATGGAATCTTTGAAAGAAATACCTCAATCAAGGTACCTATTATGTCCGTATATCTTTTTAATCTATAAAGATTAAATCTTTCAAAGAAAATGAAAGTTTTGAGTTAAACTTATTCGAGTTCCCTTTGACGTCCAAAAGAGTACTTTAATGAGTAAAGATTGAATCTTTGAATGAAAATACCTTAATCAAGGTACTTATTACGTCACTGGACCATTTTATTATACAATGTTTTAATCTTTGAAAGAAAATAGGAGTTTTGAGTTAAACTTATTCGAGTTTCCTTTGATGTCACAAAGAGTGTTTTAGTGAGTAAAAACTGAATCTGTGATGAAATTACCTCAATCAAGGTAACTATTACGTCATCAGACCTTTTAATGTATAAAGATTGAATCTTTGAAAGAAAATGAGAGTTTTGAGTTTAACTTTTTCAAATTCCTTACGAAGTCGCAAAGAGTGTTTTAATGACTAAAAATTGAATCTTTAGACGAAAATACCTCAATCATGGTACCTATTATGTCACTAGACCATTTTAATGTATAAACATTAAAACTTTGAATGAAATTACCTCAATGAAGGTATCTAATATGTCACTAGACCATTTTAATGTATAAAGATATAATCTTTGAAAGAAAATTAGAGTATCTAGTTCAACATATTCGAGTTCGCTTTGACGTCACGAAATGTGTATTAATGAATAAAGATTGAATCTTTGAATGAAATTACCTTAATCAAGGTACCTATTATGTCACTAAGCCTTTTTAATGTATAAAGATTGAATCTTTGAAAGAAAATAAGGTTTTAAGTTTAACTTATTCGAGATCCCTATAAAGTTGCGAAGAGTGTTTTAATGACTAAAGATTGAATCTTTAAATGAAAATACCTCAATCAGTGAACCAATTATGTCACTAGACCATTTTAATGTATAAATATTAAATCTTTGAAAGAAAATGAGGGTTTTGAGTTAAACTTATTCGAGTTCCCTTTGAGATCACGAAGAGTGTTTTAGTGAGTAAAGATTGAATCTTTGAATGAAATTACTTTAATCAAGGTACTAACTATGTCACTAGACCTTTTAATTGTATAAAGATTGAATTTTCGAAAGAAAATGAGAGTTTTGAGTTTAACTTATTCTAGTTCCCTTTAAAGTCGCGATGAGTGTTTTAATGACTAAAGATTAATTCTTTGAATGAAAATATCTCAATCAATCTACCTATTATGTCATTAGACCATTTTATTGTATAAAGATTAAATCTTTGAAAGAAAATGAGAGTCTTGATTTAAACTTATTCGAATTCCCTTTGACGTAACGAATAGTGTTTAATGAGGAAAGATTGAGTTTTTGAATTAAATTACCTCAATTTTGGTACTTATTATGTCACTTGACCTTTTTAATGTATAAAGATTGAATTTTTTAAAGAAAATTTGAGTTTTGAATTTAACTTATTCAAGTTCCCTAGGAAGTCGCGGAGAGTGTCTTAATGAGTAAAGATTGAGTCTTTGAATTAAATTACCTCAATTTGGGTACTTATTATGTCACTAGACCTTTTTAATATATAAAGATTGAATCTTTTAAAGAAAATTTGAGTTTTGAGTTTAACTTATTCGAGTTCCCTAAGAAGTCGCGAAGAGTAATTTAATGACTAAAGATTAATTCTTTGAATAAAAATACCTCAATTAAGGTACCTTTTATGTCACTCAATCTTTTTAATGTATAAAGATTGAATCTTTGAAAGAAAATGTGAGATTTGAGTTAAACTTAATCGAGTTCCAATTGACATCCCGAAGAGTGTTTTAAAGAGTAAAGAATGAATTTTTGAATGAAAATACCACAATCAAGATACATATGATATTAGTAAGCAGTTTTAACGTAAAAAGATTAAATCTTTGAAAGAAAATAAGAGTTTTGAGTTAAGCTTATTCAAGTTTGCTTTGACGTGACGAAGAGTGTTTTAATGAGTGAAAATTGAATCTTTGAATGAAATTTCCTCAATCAAGGTACCTATTTTGTTACTAGAACTATTTAATGTTTAAAGATTGAATCTTTGAAATAAAATGTGAGTTTTGAGTTAAATTCATTCGAGTTTCCTTCGACATTCCAAAGAGGGTTTATATGTGTCAAGATTGAATCTTTGAATGAAATTATCTCGATCAAGGATCTATTATGTCACTAGACCTTTTTAACGTATAATGGTTAAATCTTTGAATGAAAATTAAAGTTTTGAGTTTAACTTATGCGAGTTCCCTATGTAGTTGCGAAGAGTGTTTTAATTACTAAAGATTGAATTTTTGAAAGAAAATACCTCAATCAACGAACCTATTATGTCACTATACCATTTTAATGTATAAATATTAAATCTTTGAAAGAAAATGAGAGTTTGGAGTTAAACTTATTCGAGTTCTCTTTGAGATAACGAAGAGTGTTTTAGTGAGTAAAGATTGAATCTTTGAATGAACTCACTTCAATCGAGGTACTAACTACGTCACTAGACCTTTTAATTGCATAAAGATTGAATCTTTGAAAGAAAATGAGAGTTTTGAGTTTAACTTATTCAAGTTCCCTATGAAATCGTGATGAGTGTTTTAATGACTAAAGATTAATTCTTTGAATGAAAATACCTCAATCAATGTACCTATTATTTCACTAGACCATTTTATTATATAAAGATTAAATCTTTGAAAGAAAATGAGAGTCTTGATTTAAACTTATTTGAATTCTTTTCGACGTAACGAAGAGTATTTTAATGAGTAAAGATTGAGTCTTTGAATTTAATTACCTCAATTTGGGCACTTATTATGTCACTAGACATTTTTAATGTATAAGGATTGAATCTTTTAAAGAAAATTTGAGTTTTGAGTTTAATTTATCCGAGTTCACTAGGAAGTCGCGAAGAGTGTTTTAATGACTAAAGATTAAATCTTTTAATGGATATACCTCAATCAATGTACCTTTTATGTCACTCGACCATTTTAAAGTATAAAGATTGAATCTTTGAAAGAAAATGTTAGATTTGAGTTAAACTTAATCGAGTTCCCATTGACGTCCCAAAGAGTGTTTTAAAGAGTAAAGAATGAATCTTTGAATGAAAATAACACAATCATGGTACATATTATGTCAGTAGACCGTCTTAACGTAAAAAGATTAAATCTTTGAAAGAAAATGAGAGTTTTGAGTTAAACTTATTCAAGTTCCTTTGACGTCACGAAAAACATTTTAATGAGTAAAGATTGAATCTTTGATTGAAATTACCTCATTCAAGGTATGAATTATGTCATTAGACTTATTATGTCACTAGACCATTTTAATGTATAGAGATTAAATCTTTGAAAGAAAATAAGAGTTTTGAGTTAAACATATTCGAGTTCCCTTTGACGTCACGAAGAATGTTTTAATGAGTGAAAATTGAATCTTTGAATGAAATTTCCTCAATCAAGGTACCTATTATGTCACTAGACCTATTTTATGTTTAAAGATTGAATCTTTGAAATAAAATGAGAGTTTTGAGTTAAATTCATTCGAGCTCCCTTCAACATTCCAAAAAGGGTTTTTATGAGTAAAGATTGAATTTTTGAATGAAATTATCTCAATCAAGGTACCTATTATGTCACAAGATCTTTTCAATGTATAAAGGTTAAATATTTGAATGAAAATTATAGTTTTGAGTTTAACTTATGCGAGTTACCTATGAAGTTGCGAAGAGTGTTTTAATAACAATAAATTGAATCTTTGAAAGAAAATACCTCAATCAAGGTACCTATTATGTCACTAAACCTTTTTAATCTATAAAGATTGGATCTTGCAAAGAAAATGAGAGTTTTGAGTTACACTTATTTGAGTACCCTTTGACATCCAGAAGAGTGCTTTAATGAGTAAAGATTGAATCTTTAAATGAAAATATATCAATTAAGGTACCTATTATACCACTCTACCATTTTAATGTACAAAGATTGAATCTTTGAAAGAAAATGAGAGTTTTTAGTTAAACTTATTCGAGTTACGATTGATGTCCTGAAGAGTGTTTTAATGAGTAAAAATTGAATCTTTTAATAAAAATACCTCAATCAAGGTATCTATTATGTCACTGGATCATTTTAATTTATAAAGATTAAATTTTAGAAAAAAATGAGGGTTTTTTGTTAAACTTGTTCGAGTTACCTTTGACGTTATAAAGAGTGTTTTAATGAGTAAGGATTGAATCTTTGAATGAAATTACCACAATCAAGGTACATATTATGTTCTTAGATCTTTTTAACATATAAAGATTGCATCTTTGAAAGAAAATGAGAGTTTTGAGTTAAACTTATTCGAGTTCGCTCTGACGTCACGAATAGTGTTTTAATGAGCAAAGATTGAATCTTTGAAAGAAATTACATCAATCAAGGTACCTATTATGTCACTAGACCTTTTTAATGTTTCAGGATTGAATCTTTGAAAGAAAAACGAGAGTTTTGAGTTGTTCGAGTTCCCTTCGACGTTCTGAAGAGTGTTTTCATGAGTTCCCTTCGACGTTCCAAAGAGTGTTTTAATGACTAATGATTAAATCTTTAGACGAAAATACCTCAATCATGGTACCTATTATGTCACTAGACCATTTTAATATATAAACATTAAAACTTTGAATGAAATTACCTCAATGAAGGTATCTAAAATGTCACTAGACCATTTTAATGTATAAAGATTAAATCTTTGAAAGAAAATTAGAGTATTTAGTTCAACATATTCAAGTTCGCTTTGACGTCACGAAGTGTGTTTTAATGAATAAAGATTGAATCTTTGAATGAAATTACCTCAATCAAGGTACCTATTATGTCGCTAGACTTTTTTAATGTGTAAAGATTGAATCTTTAAAAGAGAAAGAGAGTTTTGAGTTTAACTTATTCGAGTTTCCTATAAAGTTGCGAAGAGTGTTTTAATGACTAAAGATTGAATCTTTGAAAGAAAATACCTCAATCAGTGAACAAATTATCTCACTAGACCATTTTAATGTATAAATATTAAATCTTTGAAAGAAAATGAGAGTTTTGAGTTAAACATATTCGAGTTCCCTTTAACATCACGAAGAATGTTTTAATGAATGAAAATTGAATCTTTGAATGAAATTTCCTCAATCAAGGTACCTATTATGTCACTAGACATTTTTAACGTTTAAAGATTGAATCTTTGAAATAAAATGAGAGTTTTGAGTGAAATTCATTTGAGTTCCCTTTAACATTCCAAAGAGGGTTTTTATGAGTAAAGATTGAATTTTTGAATGAAATTATCTCAATCAAGGTACCTATTATGTCACAAGACCTTTTCAATGTATAAAGGTTAAATATTTGAATGAAAATTAGAGTTTTGAGTTTAACTTAGCGAGTTACCTATGAAGTTACGAAGAGTGTTTTAATAACTACAAATTGAATCTTTGAAACAAAATATCTCAATCAAGGTACCTACTATGTCACTAGACCTTTTCAATCTATAAAGATTGGATCTTTCAAAGAAAATGAGAGTTTTGAGTTACACTTATTTGACTACCCTTTGACGTCCAGATGAGTGCTTTAATGAGTAAAAATTGAATCTTTGATTGAAAAAATATCAATCAAGGTACCTATTATACCACTCGACCATTTTAATGTATGAAGATAGAATATTTGAAAGAAAATGAGAGTTTTTAGTTAAACTTATTCGAGTTCCGATTGACGTCCCGATGAGTGTTTTAATGAGCAAAAATTGAATCTTTCAATGAAGATACCTCAATCAAGATATCTATTATGTCACTGGACCATTTTACTTTATAAAGATTAAATCTTACAAAAAAATGAAAGTTTTTTGTTAAACTTGTTCGAGTTCCCATTGACGTCACGAAGAGTGTTTTAAAGAGTAAGGATTGAATCTTTGAATGAAATTACAACAATCTAGGTACATATTATGTCCCTAGATCTTTTTAATATATAAAGATTGAATCTTTGAAAGAAAATGAGAGTTTTAAGTTAAACTTATCCGAGTTCGCTTTAACGTCACGAATAGTGTTTTAATGAGCAAAGATTGAATCTTTGAAAGAAATTACATCAATTAAGGTACCTATTATATCAGTAGACCTTTTTATTGTTTCAGGATTAAATCTTTAAAAGAAAAATGAGAGTTTTGAGTTAAACTTATTCGAGTTCCCTTCGACGTTCCGAAAAGTGTTTTCATGAGTAAAGATTGAATCTTTAAAAGAAATTATCTCAATCATGGTACCTATTATGTTACTAGTCCTTTTTAACGTATAAAGATTGAATCTTTGAATAAAAATTAGAGTTTTGAGTTTAACTTATTCGAGTCCCCTATAAAGTTGCGAAGAGTGCTTTAATGACAAAAGATGGAATCTTCGAAAGAAAATACCTCACTCAAGGTACCTATTATGTCAGTATACCTTTTTAATCTATAAAGATTATATCTTTGAAAGAAAATGAGAGTTTTGAGTTAACTTATTCGAATTCCCTTTGACGTCCAAAAGTGTAACGACCCGGATTTCTCAACCTGGTGCGTTAGTGATGAACCGGAAGTTGACCCGATAACGGACCCGAAATGCAGAAGCGAAAGAAGCCAACTGACCTCAAGAGATGTACGTCATCCCTAAGGCCCCAAAATGACTCTCCATGAAGCCACGGAACTCAAATGAGCCAAGCAAATGAAGCAAGAATGCCTAACCCGAAAAGAGATGAACTAAGGGCAAAATGGTCATTTCTCACTGAAAAGGGTGCCACCGTGCACACCATTGGAAGGACAATGAAAAATGAACAAAATTAGACTCAAGAATCGTCTAATTCTGAGTCCGGGCAGAAAAGATATGAAATTCCAACACCCGATGCGAAAGTTATGACGCAATGACTTAACATTTTCTAATATTTTCATAATAAACTTTGAAAACAAAAGTGCATAGAAAACGAGATACATGTCATTGGCCTCCGGCCTCATCTCATACATGTTAAATACATTGAAAAGAGTGCACTTACGTACACTTTACATATACGAATCAACGAATACAAGTTTAAACAAATAGGGCTACAAAGAGGCATCTTATGCTAACACTTGCATAAAATAGAAACTTAAAAACTATAATCCATCCAAGGAGCAATGGAATCTTCAAATCTTGAGTCTTGTACCTGAAATATGCCCCAGTATCATAGGGGTGAGTAACATAAAGCTACTCATAGGAGATGAGCATGCATCGATCTAGCATTTTACAATTTTATCACCTTATGGTGAAATATGTTAAAGGGGCTCATGCCACCTAACGTCTATGTCAAGATGAGACCCAGGGAGTATCCTAAGCTACCTAGATCATTTATATCATAATCACATTGTTCATGCAATTCAAACAATATGGAAACATGTTATACAAGGCAACAAGATATAGATTCTCAAAGTCTTCAACTTGAAATCCAAAATACAAAAACAAGAAGTGTGGGTCATGCCACCTAACGTCTATGTTCAAAATGAATCTATAAGGTCATTCCTAAACTACATTTGAACATCAAAACACAAATTATGATATCGATGCAATTTAACAACAATGGAACTTTCAATACAACGCATGAAGCATGCTTTCACAAAGCTAAATTGTGAACCTACACTTGTCACCAATACATGGCTCCTTCCTAGGCTTAATCCCACACCTACACTTGTCAACCATCCAAACCAACAAGTGCACCAATCCTAGGCCAACAAGTGGGTGAATCCTCACCCTCCAAATGTCATCATCCAATGCATTAAAGTATTACCACACAAATGTCAACAAGTGGACCAATGAGAGTGTGACAGTTGTCACACTTTTCAAAAATTACAAAAAGGTCCTTTTTGAAAATATCTTCCAAATTTAATTACAAAATGGTCCCTAAGATGAAAAATAATTACTTTATTTAATTACACTAAAACCCCACAAGTTAAGAATAATTACACTAAAGTATGCATTAATGCCCCTTTATGAAAGAAGTAAGCAATCAACATGCTTTTTTAGAAAAGTAAAAATACCACTATCATAGAAATCAAATATCATGAATGCATGTAAAACCGGAATGAAATCCGAGCACAAAAAGTGAGGTTGTGCAAGGAAAAAGGATAAACGAGAAAAAGACAAAATGTGAATAGTGTTTGGAAAAATAAAATATGGAAATGACACAATCCCCAAGGAAGTTGTCAATTCAAGGAAAAGAGTCTCGGAAATCATTCTAGAGCACTCGAGACGACATCAAGTGATGAAAAACCGAACCCAAAAAGGAAAAGACAATGGAAAAAAAATATCCGTTAAAATCTGAGAAAAAGAAAAGGAAGAAAAATGACCGGGTCATTACAACCTTCCCATCTTAAAGGGATTTCGTCCCTGAAATCTAGCCCCAACAAAACAAAAAGGCGAAACCAGGATAACTACGGAGTACATCTCTGAGTATCCCTCACAACATGCTACGAAAGCAATCCCAAAACTGAAGACAACGTATAACCCCATGTCATTCGCACCCACGTGCTCACGACAAGACAACCCCTCAAAAGAAAAGTGATCACATGGCCACACCACAAGTTGAAACTGACACATAGAACTTAAGGCCAGACGAGGGCACGGAAGACAACAATCGAAAGCACCCCTCTTGACGAACCATCATAAGGAACCAAAAACAACCACCAACAGAACTCCAAGATATCCATGAATCAAATCAAAGTACTAAACAAAGACGACATGGCAGTATGAATAGCGACCAGAACCCGCCCACGACGTACTCAAATGTGTGGCAGCAATGACAATTCCTAGTGTCTGCCTACACTTACTCGTCAGTAAGGTAGCATCGACGGTAACTAGCACCCGCCCACACCACACAACTTGTACGGTAGCATGACAGTATAAGGCACCAATTCATAACCTGCCCCTACTAGGTCTACCCATGAAACCTCTCGATACAAATGACTTTAATGTCAAAAATGATCATTACCAAAAGCACTACGGAAACCAACATTTTGTGAGAGTTGAGATATGGTCCAAAGATGTCCGGCCGGACCATCCTGGCCAATCCCAAAACTCTGACAACAATGCCATAGGTACCAACAATTTTAACATCTCAAAACACTACTATCAACAACATCAATTATGAATACAAAGTCTGATAAGCAAAATAGCATCTCCAAAATCCCAGATATCATCCTAAAATAGATCAACTATAAGATTACTCACCGTAATCAAACATCGGATCAAAATCCCTATCACGGATAACTAAATCCTCGAAATACAAGTCCACAACGTGGCACACATCTAAAAATCTTGACATCCAAGGTTATAGAACGAGTCTCTCAAAATCGTACTTGACAACACCAAGCTAAATCAAAATTCCTCAATTTCGATCCATCTATAAACAACCACTGGAACTACGATTCCTCAAGGCCATGCCTAGTCATAACTAAGACGAGAAAACTCCACAAGCAAGCCATATGCAACAACGATACTCCAAAACTCCTCGTAAGAGTCAACCACATCCAGGCTTCCAAAACTGGAATAAGTCTCCAAAAGACATTCCCAAAAGAGCATCGAGCTCACCATACGAATCAAACAATCCTCAAAGATATGGACATAAGTCTTCGTAAAATGATCTCACACCAATCAACTCACTTGAGCACCACAACCGTGAACAATCACGGCAGGAACTCCCCAAGGGAAGACACGAAAGAAAGGGGACCACCAATCCTAAAAAGGACAACACCACGACTCCATCTCTGAAATGAAAGACAATAAAGTTAAAGACTTCACCCCCTACATGGAAGTAAGTCGACCAAATTTTTTATCAAATCCTCACCAAGGACTCAAGACAACAACGATGATCCTCATGGACCCACCAACCCCAAAACAGTGCACAACGCAACGGAGGGAAGAGACTCACTCCTTGTGAAGTCCCTAACATGAACCAGCACAAAACCGTTGTGGAAACCCGCATACAGACTACGTGCGACCAAGGGAAATGAATGGGAAAACCAAACCTGAAAGTCATGCATATGACAAGGAATGCAACTACCAGAAAGAAAATCTACTTACATAGATGAAAATCAAAAGCACATGTTGCACGTCTCCACATAAACATAAAAACATGTCATTAAAGCGCAGTAACAACATGGCATCTCGAAGCATATAAGAAAAGCATGCTATTGCCACACAACAAGAAGGCAAACGTGGATAGACCTCCACCTACTCATGCATCACAATATCATAAATCATACTACTAACATGGTAGTAAATGAAACTGCAGAAAACAAAAGTGATGCAACAATGAACCCTATGGACATCATGTCCTAGAGTGCCTAGGTTAAAAGGAAGGACCTGTCCTAGCCATACACTGACTCCAAAAACCAATGCAACAACAACCTGTCTCAAAACAAACGTGAGCCTTTACCACAATGGTAAGACTCCTACAATCCATCTCTGAATCTAAGAGTGACACTACAAGTGACACTAACAATGCAATGCTCTCTCTACCCGGAGTATCTATCAATCGACTTGACCCCAAAAACGTCATCGCTCAAGGAGAAGTCAAAGAAAATGGCAACTCTAGCCATACAATTAGACAACCAAATCAATTACTACGACTGATCCCCAAAACAACCATCATCATTATCGATCAAAAGGACTACACCTGTCGGAACAAAACCCAACACTGATTCCATCCGAACTGCACTAGTAGCTTGCCAGTACGGTAGCATGACAGTGCCATGCACTCTCAGAGGAACCTTCCAAAACAACTAAGGATCCCAAAAGGTCCAAAACCTAATTATGGCCTAAAATCAACAAATCCAGTACTACGGTTATGCCTAATGGCTCATCCCACGAGAGCCTAAACAAAAGGTGTCTCTCCACCTACCTCAAAACCAACTCTGGGTCAACAACAACCTAAACTACAATACAACCGTGACTACAATCACCATCAACCTCAACTTGAGCCTCAATGACCAATCTCGTGTCATGCCAAATATGCAACACAGTTATGCATATACAAATCTGATCTAGAATATATCATATGTCATGCTCTTTACATAATAATTAAATCATGCTAAACAAACGACGTACCACATGTAGCACGTAAGCACATAAACATGTTATCAAACCAAAACATGTTATCATGAAGCATATAAACACATAGAGCATGGCAACATAAGCATGATATGCACCCAAAATCTGTCGTCTAAGGTATTCAAACCTAGGAGCTCTGATACCACCTATAACGACTCGGATTTCTCAACCCTGTGCGTTAGTGATGAACCGGAAGTTGACCTGATAACGGACCCGAAATGCAGAAGCGAAAGAAGCCAAATGACCTCAAGAGATGTACGTCATCCCTAAGGCCCCAAAATGACTCTCTATGAAGCCACAGAACTCAAATGAGCCAAGCAAATGAAGCAAGAATTCCTAACCCGAAAAGAGATGAACTAAGGGCAAAATGGTCATTTCTCACTGAAAAGGGTGCCACCGTGCACACCATTGGAAGGATAACGAAAAATGAACAAAATTAGACTTAAGAATCGTCTGATTCTGAGTCCGGGCAGAAAAGATATGACATTCCAACACCCGATGCGAAAGTTATGAAGCAATGACTTAACATTTTCCAATATTTTCATAATAAACTTTGAAAACAAAAGTGCATAGAAAATGAGATACATGTGATTGGCCTCCGGCCTCATCTCATACATGTTAAATACATTAAAAAGAGTGCACTTACGTATACTTTACATATACGAATCAACGAATACAAGTTTAAATGAATAGGGCTACAAAGAGGCATCTTATGCTAAGACTTGCATAAAATAGAAACTTAGAAACTGTAAGCCATCCAAGGAGCAATGGAATCTTCAAATCCTGAGTCCTGTACCTGAAATATGCCCCAGTATCGTAGGGGTGAGTAACATAAAGCTACTCGTCGGAGATGAGCATGCATCGACCTAACATTTTAAAATTTTATCACCTTATGGTGAAACATGTTAAAGGGGCTCATGCCACCTAATGTCTATGTCAAGATGAGGCCTAGGGAGCATCCTAAGCTACCTAGATCATTTATATCATAATCACATTGTTCATGCAATTCAAACAACATGGGAACATGTTATATAAGGCAACAAGATATAGATTCTCAAAGTCTTTAACTTGAAATCCAAAATACGAAAACAACAAGTGTGGGTCATGCCACCTAACGTCTATGTTCAAAATGAATTTATAAGGTCATTCCTAAACTACATTTGAACATCAAAACACAAATTATGATATCGATGCAATTTAACCAACAATGGAACTTCCAATACAACGCATGAAGCATGCTTTCACAAAGCTACATCTTAAGCTCAAAATAGGAAATCAAATAAGGAACAACAAGTTACGATATCATCTAGTTATCAACTTAAAATGAAATACGAAATCAAACAAAGTGGATACTCGGACGTCACGCCGGATCAGACCGACAATATAGTTACTTTAGGGTTACTAGCCCATGGGTAACCTCCTTATGTGCGCACTAGACTATATAGAGGGACAATCCCTCATACTAGGACCAAATCCTAGCCGTAGCCAAACAACGACATCCCCAAGTTTCCAAAATCAACAAATTGTGCAACAACGTATATATATCAACATGTATATACAAGATATCAACTATTTACCAAGCACAATCCAAATTTTGGAAACTTATACAATACATGCTCAAAATTCACAACTACTATGGCATGTAAGATGTCAAATATAAAGTGTGTAATTCCATACACATAGAAACAATATATTCAATAAGGAAAAACATATTCTCATGAATATAAAAGTAACAACTATGTTATCCAATGCTCAAAAGTAATCAAGTGAACATACATCAAATCTAAATCCATGATTTAAATATAGAAACAACTTCTAAAATGCAATTAAATCCATGGAGTAATAAAATAGAATTTAATTAAATATAAATAGTTAAGTTCTCTAAATTCCAAGTTAATCCAAATAACCGCAATTTAATATATATTGAAAGGCATGTCATGGTCATCATATATATAACATCAAATGACAAGTTAAGTGATTAAAACACTTAAAACAAAATTAATCAAGCTAATTAATTAATTTACTCTAGATTTTTAAACAATTCCAAATGCCCTCAATTTAATCTATGTTAGAGAACATGCTAAGGTCTATTTAAATACCACATTACAACTTGATTTAATGCTTGATACAACCATGTGAATTAAACTTTCACTAAAGATAAATATTAAATAAAAATTGTAATTCTTAATCAAATGATCCAAATTTAATATATATTAACCAATATATCTAAGCATAATTTCCTAACATGCTACAATTCAAATCAAAGTTATACATCATCATAAATTTTAAATCTTATACAAAGAAATAAAAATTACTAACTTTCTAAATTTGATACAAGGCATACATATATGTTGTATAATCATGGCAAACACACAATACAACACAAAAATAATCCTAAAACATTCCCTACCTCAATTGGAATGAAAATCCCAATTACCACCGAAATGAAATCGCCCCAAATTTTCGGTCCGCAAAACAGATTTTTCAGCTTGCTACCTTCAACTTGTAAAATTCATAAAAAATTCAATTCTAACCCAAATTGAATGAATCCAAAGCCCAATGAAAGCTTAAACACTGTAATTTGATAATATCAATTTAGTTTAACAAAATATTTTCCCAATTAAAACAGTTTTGCCCCACAACTTTGAAACAAATTCTGCCCAGAAAACACATTTTCTGCCTGTAGCTTCCAACTTTGAAAATTCATGAAAAATTCATTTGACATCCAAATTGGGCAAACCTAATTTATTTTGGAAGTAAACATATGAGAGTGTAAAACTAAAAAATTAAGCCATGATCCAATGTCAAAAGGTTAGTGAAATAAATCATCTAAAAATATGTTTACCAGTTGCAATAAAAACATGGACAACAGATAGTTTCGGATTTTAAAAAAAATTTAAAAATGCTCTAAAATCGTAAATAAAATTCTGAATTGTGTAAAACCTATGGGGGAAGTTCCAGTAAAAATTTCAAGGCAATTGAAGTACCACAGCTCCATATTCAAATTTATTTCCGTACCAAAAAGGAAAAGCTTCAAATTTCCAACAACTAGCTTGCAACTTCAAAAATTCATAACTAATTCATTTTAAATCCAAATTACGTGAAACCAAAACTAAATGAAAGATAATTGAGTATATTTTCATATTATATATTTAATTTGACAAGATTAATTTCAAGTTAAAACAGTTTAAGGACAAAATATAAGTCATTCTCTTCCATGCATATAAAACACTCAATAATGACATAAAAATACTTTAAAATAATTGATCAATACCTCACTAGAGAATTGAATCTCCAGATACCAAAACAAAACTAGGAGTTAGGCTAGATCCTTCAAAGGTTTTGAAGAGGAGGATGAGGGGAACAAAAAGTATTCCAAACTTTATGGTCTAAAGTAAGTGGAAGGGCCTCAAAGATCAAGGTCAATGCCTAAGGCTTCAAGCTCCATCCATGGAGGTTAGGGTTTTCTTGTAAGGAAGAGAATGAAATAATGTGGTTAAGTATGAGTAGAGGAAATAGAAATCCTCCACTCACTATGTGCTCTTACACCATGGTCAACACACACATCTATGGTCAATTGCACAAAAACCCTCCTTTAAAACCATAATCCCAAAGTGGCCCAAAGATATTTGTAAGACTAAATTGTGAACCTACACTTGTCACCAATCTATGGCTCCTTCCTAGACTTAATCCCACACCTACACTTGTCAACCATCCAAGCCAACAAGTGCACCAATCCTAGGCCAACAAGTGGGTGAATCTCACCCTCCAAATGTCATCATCCAATGCATTAAAGTGTTTCCACACAAATGTCAACAAGTGGACCAATGAGAGTGTGACACTTGTCACACTTTTCAAAAATTACAAAAAGGTCCTTTTTGAAAATATCTTCCAAATTTAATTGCAAAATGGTTCACAAGATAAAAAATAATTACTTTATTTAATTACACTAAAACCCCACAAGTTAAGAATAATTACACTAAAGTATACATTAATGCCCCTTTATGAAAGAAGTAAATAATCAACATGCTTTTGTAGAAAAGTAAAAATACCACTATCATGGAAATCAAATATCATGAATGTATGCAAAACCGGAATCAAATCCGAGCACAAAAAGTGAGGTTGTGCAAGGAAAAAGGACAAACGAGAAAAAGACAATATGCGAATAGTGTTCGGAAGAATAAAATATGGAAATGACACAATCCTCAAAGGAAGTTGTCAATCCAAGGAAAAGAGTCTCGGAAATCATTCCAGAGCACCCGAGATGACATCAAGTGATAAAAAACCGAACCCAAAAAGGAAAAGACAACGGAAAAAAAAATATCCGTTAAAATCTGAGAAAAAGAAAAGGAAGAAAAATGATCGGGTCATTACAAAAAGAGTGTTTTAATGAGTAACGATTGAATCTTTGAATGCAAATACCTCAGTCAAGGTGCTTATTAAGTCACTAGACCATTTTATTGTACAATGTTTAAATCTTTGAAAGAAAATGAGAGTTTTGAGTTAAACTTATTCGAGTTTTCTTTGACGTCACAAAGAGTGTTTTAGCGAGTAAAGACTAAATCTCTGATGAAATTACCTCAATCAAGGTAATTATTACATCATCAGACTTTTTAATGTATAAAGATTGAATCTTTGAAAGAAAATGAGTGTTATGAATTTAACTTTTTCAAGTTCCTTATGAAGTCGCGGAGAGTGTTTTAATGACTAAAAATTGAATCTTTGTACGAAAATACCTCAATCAAGGTACCTATTATGTCACGAGACCATTTTAGTGTATAAACATTACAGCTTTGAATGAAATTACCTCAATGAAGGTACCTAATATGTCACTAGACCATTTTAATGTATAAAGATTATATCTTTGAAAGAAAAATTGAGTTTTGAGTTCAACATAGTCGAGTTCGCTTTGACGTCACGAAGTGTGTTTAATGAATAAAGATTGAATCTTTGAATAAAATTACCACAATCAAGGTACCTATTATGTCGTTAGGCCTTTTTAATGTATAAAGAATGAATCTTTGAAAGAAAATGAGAGTTTTGGGTTTAACTTATGTTCCCTATTGAGTCGCGAAGAGTGTTTTAACGACTAAAGATTGAAGCTTTGAATGAAAATACCTCAATTAATGAACCTATTATGTCACTAGACCATTTTAATGTATAAATATAAAATATTTGAAAGAAAATGAGAGTTTTAAGTTAAACTTATTCGAGTTCCCTTTGAGATCACGAAGAGTGTTTTAGTGAGTATAGATTGAATATTTGAATGAAATTACTTCAATCATGATACTACTTTTGTCACTAGACCTTTTAATTGTATAAAGATTGAATCTTTGAAAGAAAATGAGAGTTTTGAGTTAAAGTTATTCAAGTTCCCTATAAAGTCGCGATGAGTGTTTTTGTGATGGCCCAAGTTTTTCAACCCGGTGCATTAGTGATAAACCGAAAGATGACCTGATAACGGATTCAAAATGCGGAAGCAAAAGATAAACAATGGTCTCTAGAGATATAACATGACTCTAAGACGGCAATGTGACCCTCAACGAGGTCACGGAAAAGGAAACAAATGCGGAAGCAACATTTCAAAAACGGACAAGAATGGACTTAGGGGTAAAAATGTCATTTCTAGCTTAAAAGTGGGTGCCACCGAGTACACCATTCTAAAAACAACGAAAAATTAATGAACTTAGACTCAAAAATCACTTGATTTAGAGTCCGGATGAAGAAAATATGGCTGACGGAAGAAGAAGGGGCAAAACGGTCAAAAAGTGCCAACCCAAGATCATCTAACTGGTTAGGAGACCTTCCTAACCGGTTAGGAGGCCAAAAATCTCACCAAAAACACTGCCCATGCACATGTAACCGGTTACGAAACCCCTCGTAACTGTGTACATGTGAAGGAGGCAGAATAGGCAGCCCAAAAACCTGGCAGCAGGAGTTTTTCCGAAAAAAATAGAAATTTGAGAGCCAACATGACATTTTATGGAAAAAATAAAAAAAGAAACCCCCCTCAAAATCGAGTTTCCTATGTGACTCTTGAGAAAAATTGAACAAAACTCACTGTGAAATGCCCAAAATGCCCTCCCAAGAAAACTGGTCCAAAGGGTCCAAAAAGCTGCTAAATTTAAAAACTGAGAGCTGAACTTCGGATGCAATTTCCAATGCCAAGATGGCATTTTCTGGAAAAACACGGAAAAGAAACCCCCCCTAAAATCATGTTTTCTATTCAACCACATGAAAAGAAGGAAATAAAAATGAATTGAAAAGTTTAGAATACCCCTAGATCAGAATATGAAATAAAAACGCAAAATGAAATCGTAGGAGGCTCACAACACAAACGACGAGGTTTTGCCCGGAAATGACCATGCACGCAAACGTAACTTACCTATTAGGACATACTACAATGGTCCATGGCTTAAAAATATAGCCGATGCAAAAACCGACCCCCCAACAGGCAAAAAGGCAAAAATGGACTTGGAATGGAAAACATGAAATCCAAAAATACAAAATGGAGTCAATTGACCGTTTAGCCCTTGGCCACACTTCATACATGTTAAATGAATGCTAATGGAAGAAGTTCATACACAATGCATGCTCCAGTGCAAAATAGCATACTAAAAATGGTTTTCCATATGTTCTCATTGAAGGCAAAAATTAACATCCATAACATAAATGTAATTTCAAAAGGACTTTGGCCATTGGCCTCATGTCATATACATAAAATGAGAATCAAAAAGTGTGCTTAGGCACACATTACAAGTCAAGAAGCAAATATACACATTTGGCATATAAGGTTACAAATGGCTTTTCAAGCCAACCTTCACAAGAATTGAACCCTTCAAGTTCCCAATCATCCAAGCATAGTAAGAATCTCTAGCCTTGAATCCTGTACCTGAAATATGCCCCAGTATCGTAGGGGTGAGTAACATAAAGCTACTCGTAGGAAATGAGAATACATCGACCTACGTTTTACAAGTTTGCATGATTTATTCATTGTGGTTCATTCCGCCTAGCGTCTATGTCAATGTGAGACTCATGGAGCATCCTAAGCTACCTAAGATCATTTCTAGCATAAATCACATCATTCATGCAATTCAGAACATACGAGCATGCTATTCAAAACAACAAACATAGATCCTCAAAGTCATCAATTTGAAATCTAAAGAACAAAAACGACATAAGTGATCATGCCACCTAACGTCTATGTTCCAAATGAATCTATAGGATCATTCCTAATTTATATTTGAACAACACAACATGAATGTATTTGACAACATCAAAAGCTTATAATGATTCATTAAAATCATAAAACAAAAATGTACTTAACAACATTAAAAGCTCACAATGATTTATTAAAAATCATGGACATGAATGTACTTAATAACATTAAAATGATTTATTAAAATCATAAAACATGGATGTACTTGGCAATATCAAAATTTACAAAGATCATAAAGCATGGATGTACTTAACAACATCAAAATCGCCGATAGCCAAAACCATAAGTCACAATATAAACATGATTGCTAACTTGGAATTGAATGCGAAAATAAATAATAGAAGACTTAGACATCTAGACTCGGAATTCTGCCAAGATCAATGGTTGTTCCGGGCATTAACCCGCAGGGAAAACCACCCTAAGTGCATACTATCTTAATTGGGGGGAACTCATACCTCCCGCACTAAAGCCGAACTTTAGCCATATCATAGTAACCATGTCCCAAGTGACTCCAAAATAAATAAGTTAACAACTTATATATATACGAACCACATCCCATGCACAAGTAGTTTGTAACCACACAATACATGCTTTAAATCCACAACTACTATAGGATGACAAATGTTGAATCTTCAGAGCGGGATTTGTTACGCGCTATAATAACATCACATATCGAATCTTCAGTTTGCGACTCGTTACACGCTATAACAAGATAATCCAATATTGAAACGTAATCTCATAAATTCATTACAAGTCTAAAATCATGCTTTAGATATACAATCAACGTTAAATACATGATTTAAATCCATAATGCAATAGAAACGGAATTTAATCAAGTAAACTACTTAATTCCTCTAAGTTGCAATTCTCAATCAAATGACCTCAAATTACACATGTTAAATAACATAGCATGGTCATTGCATATACCAATTCCAAAACTTAATTAGGCCAATTCAATAACAAAATGGAATTTAATTAAATCATGATAACCAAATTCCTAAATTCTAAAACAATATAAAATGGTCCCATATTAACATATACTAGTATACAAGTCCTAGTCATCTCAAATATCAAGTCAAAACTTAATTAAGCTAAAGGAACCATTAAATAGATTTTAATTAATCATTTTAATTAAAGTCTCTAGATTTTCATACTTATCCAAATGCTCTCAAATTTAAGTATGTTAAACAACATGCCTAGAATTAATTTAAAAGCATGTTACAAGTCAATTTCAAGCAAGGTACGGCCATGTGATTTAATCTTTCACAAAAGATAAATATTAAATAAAAAGTGCAATTCTTATTCAATTAATCCCAATTTAATATATGTCAACAAACATAATAAAACTAGATTTTCTAGCATATCACAATTTAAATCAAAGTTATATATCATCACGAATTTTAAATCTTATACAAAGAAATAAAAATTAATAACTTTGAAGATTTGATACAAGACATATATATAAGTTGTATAATCATGTTAAACACTCAATACAACACACACAAAAGCCTAAAACATTCCCTACCTCAATTTGAGATGAAAATCTCAAAAGTCATCAAAATGTAAATGCTCCGAATCCGACGAAACTACTAGGTTTTGTCGGGGACTACACCGTGCACATAACCCCCATGAAAGCCCCATCAAAATCACAACTTGACCTCAAAACCAAACTCAAAATTTGGCTTGAAATGGGTTCCAATAAGGGTGAAAGATAGAGCACGGCGAGGGGAACAACAAACGTTAAGGCCGAAGACTTTCCATCAAGGAAAAGTGAACCAAAAAAGGAGAGAGAAGATGGCAGCACCCCTTGGGCTGCCATGGGAACACCAGGTCGTGCTTGAAAAGGGGGGAAGATGAAAAATGAAATATCTCACCCCCCCTTTTATAGAAATCTCAAAAAGTGCCCTGAACGGGCCCCGCCGGGTCCGAAAAAATAAAATTTGAGTAAACGCTCTCAAATGGAAAAACTTTGTGAACAAAAAAGATTCAAAATAAGAAAATATGAACAATAGAAGAAACGGAGTCAAAAACAGAGTCCCGAGTAGAAAGTTATGCCAAAATAAGTTTGGCGCAAACCGGGGCCAAAAACCCTGAAACTGGAGAAAAATGACCAGAAGGAAATTCTATGAATTTACGAGTCAACAAAAGGTGAAAATGAATCCCGTACGTGGATCTAGGCTCCAGACGAGATATTTTGCAATAACTTTCATTAATTGCACAATGGCCCCTACAAAAAGTGAAAACTGCACTTATGGCCCAGAATGAAAATATCTTCTAAAAATATTTTCTTAAAAACCCCTAAAATAAAATATCTTCAAAAGATATTTACGAAAAACACTCCAAGAAATGAAATTAATTTCAAAGATTTATGCATCCATGCCCCTATGAGCACCGGGAGCAACTAGAGTACTTTCTTGCAAAAGTAAAGATACGTATTTCGAGAAAACCACTCAAGATGAAGACACGTGAAGTCAAAAACTAACTCCGAGCACGAAAAGTGAAGTTTTGCCAAACAAGTGACAAACGGGGAAAAGACAGAATAGAGAAAAAGACGAAACAAGGAAAAGGACGAAAGGCGCATAGTGTCCGAAAAGTGAAAATGCAGAATTGACTCGGTCCTCAAAGGAAGTTGTCAATCCACGGAAAAGAGTCTCGGAAACCATTTTCGACCACTCGAGATGACACTAAGCGACACGAAATAGAGCTCAGAAGGGAAAAGACAACAGAAAAAATTTTATCCGAAAAATCCGGGTCATTACAGTTTTAATGAGCAAAGATTAATTCTTTGAACGAAAATACCTCAATCATTGTACCTATTATGTCAGTAGACCATTTTATTGTATAAATATTAAATCTTTCAAAGAAAATGAGTGTCTTGATTTAAAATTATTCGAATTTCCTTTGACGTAACGAAGAGTGTTTTAATGAGTAAAGATTGAATCTTTGAATTAAATTACCTCAATTTGGGTACTTATTATGTCACTAGACCATTTTAACATATAAAGGTTTAATCTTTGAATGAAAATTAGAGTTTTGAGTTTAATTTATGTGAGTTCGCTATGAAGTTGCTATTAGTGTTTTAATAACTAAAGATTTAATCTTGGAAAGAAAATACCTCAATCAAGGTACCTATTATGTCCCTAGACCTTTTTAATCTATAAAATTGAATCTTGGAAAGAAAATGAGAGTTTTGAGTTAAACTTATTTGAGTACTCTTTGACGTTTAGAAGAGTGCTTTAATGAGTAAAGATTGAATGTTTGAATGAAAATACATCAATCAAGGTACCTATTATACCATTCGACCATTTTAAGGTACAAAGATTGAATCTTTGAAAGAAAATGAGTGATTTTAGTTAAACTTATTCGAGTTCCGATTGACGTCCCGAAGAGTGTTTTAATGACTATTATGTCACTAGACCATTTTAATGTATAAAGATTAAATCTTTGAAAGAAAATTAGAGTATTTAGTTCAATATATTCGAGTTCGCTTTGACGTCACGAAGTGTGTTTTAATGAATAAAGATTGAATCTTTGAATGAAATTACCTCAATCAAGGTACCTATTATTTCGCTAGGCCTTTTTAATGTATAAAGATTGAATCTTTGAAAGAAAATGAGAGTTTTGAGTTTAACTTATTCGAGTTCCCTATAAAGTTGCGAAGAGTATTTTAATGACTAAAGATTGAATCTTTGAATGAAAATATCTCAATCAGTGAACCAATTTTCTCATTAGACCATTTTAATGTATAAATATTAAATCTTTGAAAGAAAATGAGAGTTTTGAGTTAAACTTTTTCGAGTTCTCTTTGAGATCACGAAGGGTGTTTTAGTGAGTAAAGATTGAATCATTAAATGAAATTACTTCAATCAAGGTACTAACTTTGCCACTAGACCTTTTAATGTTATAAAGATTGAATCTTCGAAAGAAAATGAGAGTTTAGGGTTTAACTTATTCTAGTTTCCTATAAAGTCGCGATGAGTGTTTTAATGGCTAAAGATTAATTCTTTGAATGAAAATACCTCAATCAATGTACCTATTATGTCACTACACCATTTTATTGTATAAAGATTAAATCTTTGAAAGAAAATAAGAATCTTGATTAAAACTTATTCGAATTACCTTTGACGTAACGAAGAGTGTTTAATGAGGAAAGATTGAGTCTTTGAATTAAATTACCTCAATTTTGGTACTTATTATGTCACTAGACCTTTTTAATATATAAAGATTGAATCTTTTAAAGAAATTTTGAGTTTTGAATTTAACTTATTCAAGTTCCTTAAGAAGTCGCGGAGAGTGTTTTAATGAGTAAAGATTGAGTCTTTGAATTAAATTACCTCAATTTGGGTACTTATTATGTCACTAGACCTTTTAATGTATAAAGATTGAATCTGTTAAAGAAAATTTGAGTTTTGAGTTTAACTTATTCGAGTTCCTTAAGAAGTCGCGAAGAGTAATTTAATGACTAAAGATGAATTCTTTGAATAAAAATATCTCAATCAAAGTACCTTTTATGTCACTCAACCTTTTTAATGTATAAAGATTGAATCTTTAAAAAAAAATGTGAGATTTGAGTTAAACTTAATCGAGTTCCAATTGACGTCCCGAAGAGTGTTTTAAAGAGTAAAGAATGAATCTTTGAATGAAAAATACCATAATCAAGGTACATATTATGTCAGTAAACAGTTTTGACGTAAAAAGATGAAATCTTTGAAAGAAAATAAGAGTTTTGAGTTAAGCTTATTCAAGTTCTCATTCAAGGTACTAATTATGTCATTAGACCTATTATGTCACTAGACCATTTTAATGTATAGAGATTAAATCTTTGAAAGAAAATGAGAGTTTAGAGTTAAACATATTCGAGTTCCCTTTGACGTCCCGAAGAGTGTTTTAATGAGTGAAAATTGAATCTTTGAATGAAATTTCCTTAATCAAGGTACCTATTATGTCACTAAAACTATTTAGTGTTTAAAGATTGAATCTTTGAAATAAAATGAGAGTTTTGAGTTAAATTCATTCGAGTTCCCTTCGACATTCCGAGAGGGTTTTTATGAGTCAAGATTGAATCTTTGAATGAAATTATCTCGATCAAGGATCTATTATGTCACTAGATCTTTTTAACGTATAACGGTTAAATCTTTGAATGAAAATTGAAGTTTTGAGTATAACTTATGCGAGTTCCCTATGAAGTTACGAAGAGTGTTTTAATTACTAAAGATTGAATCTTTGAAAGAAAATACCTCAATCAATGAACCTATTATGTCACTAGACCATTTTAATGTAAAAATATTAAATCTTTGAAAGAAAATGAGAGTTTTGAGTTAAACTTATTCGAGTTCTCTTTGAGATAACGAAGAGTGTTTTAGTGAGTAAAGATTGAATCTTTAAATGAAATTACTTCAATCAAGGTACTAACAATGTCACTAGACCTTTTAATTGCATAAAGATTGAATCTTTGAAAGAAAATGAGAGTTTTGAGTTTAACTTATTCAAGTTCCCTATGAAGTCGCAATGAGTGTTTTAATGACTAAAGATTAATTCTTTGAATAAAAATATCTCAACCAATGTACCTATTATATCACTGGACCATTTTATTGTATAAAGATTAAATCTTTGAAAGAAAATGAGAGTCTTGATTTAAACTTATTCGAATTCACTTTGACGTAACGAAGAGTGTTTTAATGAGTAAAGATTGAGTCTTTTAATTTAATTACCTCAATTTGGGCACTTATTATGTCACTAGACCTTTTTAATGTATAAGGATTGAATCTTTTAAAGAAAATTTTTGTTTTGAGTTTAACTTATCCGAGTTCACTAGGAAGTCGCGAAGAGTGTTTTAATGACTAAAGATTAAATCTTTTAATGGATATACCTCAATCAATGTACCTTTTATGTCACTCAACCATTTTAAAGTATAAAGATTGAATCTTTGAAAGAAAATGTGAAATTTGAGTTAAACTTAATCGAGTTCCCATTGACGTCTGAAAGAGTGTTTTAAAGAGTAAAGAATGAATCTTCGAATGAAAATAACACAATCATGGTACATATTATGTCAGTAGACTGTTTTAACATAAAAAGATTAAATCTTTGAAAGAAAATGAGAGTTTTGAGTTATACTTATTCAAGTTCCTTTGACGTCACGAAGAGCATTTTAATGAGTAAAGATTGAATCTTTGATTGAAATTACCTCATTTAAGGTACGAACTATGTCATTAGACCTATTATGTCACTAAACCATTTTAATGTATAGAGATTAAATCTTTGAAAGAAAATAAGAGTTTTGAGTTAAACATTTTCGAGTTCCTTTTGACGTCATGAAGAATAGTTTAATAAGTGAAAATTGAATCTTTGAATGAAATTTCCTCAATCAAGGTACCTATTATGTCACTAGACATATTTAATGTTTAAAGATTGAATATTTGAAATAAAATGAGCGATTTGAGTTAAATTCATTCGAGTTCCCTTCAACATTCCAAATAGGGTTTTTATGCGTACAGATTGAATTTTTGAATGCAATTATCTCAATCAAGGTACCTATTATGTTACAAGATCTTTTCAATGTATAAAGGTTAAATCTTTGAATGAAAATTAGCGTTTTGTGTTTAACTTATGCGAGTTACCTATGAAGTTGCGAAGACTGTTTTAATAACTATAAATTGAATCTTTGAAAGAAAATACCTCAATCAAGGTACCTATTATGTCACTAGACCTTTATAATCTATAAAGATTGGATCTTTCAAAGAAAATGAGAGTTTTGAGTTACACTTATTTGAGTACCCTTTGACATTTAGAAGAGTGCTTTAATGAGTAAAGATTGAATCTTTGAATGAAAATACATCAATTACCACTCAACCATTTTAATATATAAAGATTAAATCTTTGAAAGAAAATGAGAGATTTTAGTTAAACTTATTCGAGTTCCGAGTGACGTCCTGAAGAGTGTTTTAATGAGTAAAAATTGAATCTTTCAATGAAAATACCTCAATCAAGGTATCTATTATGTCGCTGGACCATTTTAATATATAAAGATTAAATCTTAGATAAAAATGAGAGTTTTTTGTTAAACTTGTTCGAGTTCCCTTTGACGTCATGAAGAGTGTTTTAATGAGTAAGGATTGAATCTTTGAATTAAATTATCGCAATCTAGGTACATATTATGTCCCTAGATCTTTTTAACATATAAAGATTGTATCTTTGAAAGAAAATGATAGTTTTGAGTTAAACTTATTCGAGTTCGCTTTGACGTGACGAATAGTGTTTTAATGAGTAAAGATTGAATCTTTGAAAGAAATTACATCAATCAAGGTACCTATTATGTCACTAGACCTTTTTAATGTTTCAAGATTGAATCTTTGAAAGAAAAACGAGAGTTTTGAGTTAAACTTATTCGAGTTTCCTTCGACATTCCGAAGAGTGTTTTCATGAGTAAAGATTGAATCTTTGAAAGAAATTATCTCAATCATGGTACCTATTATGTTACTAGTCTTTTTAAACGTATAAAGATTGAATCTTTGAATAAAAATTAGAGTTTTGAGTTTAACTTATTCGAGTTCCGTATGAAGTTGTGAAGAGTGCTTTAATGACAAAAGATGGAATCTTTGAAAGAAAATACCTCAATCAAGGTACCTATTATGTCAATATACCTTTTTAATTTATAAAGATTAAATCTTTCAAAGAAAATGAGAGTTTTGAGTTAAACTTATTCGAGTTCCCTTTGACGTCCAAAAGAATGCTTTAATGAGTAAAGATTGAATATTTGAATGAAAATACCTCAATCAAGGTACTTATTATATCACTGGACGATTTTATTGTACAATGTTTAAATCTTTGAAAGAAAGTGGGAGTTTTGAGTTAAAGTTATTCGAGTTTCCTTTGACGTCACAAAGAGTGTTTTAGCGAGTAAAGACTAAATATCTGATGAAATAACCTCAATCAAGATAATTATTACGTCATCAGATCTTTTAATGTATAAAGATTGAATCTTTCAAAGAAAATAAGAGTTTTGAGTTTAACTTTTTCAAGTTCCTTATGAAGTCACGGAGAGTGTTTTAATGACTAAAGATCGAATCTTTGCACGAAAAATGAAGGTACCTATTTTGTCACTAGACCATTTTAATGTATAAACGTTACAGCTTTGAATGAAATTACCTTAATGAAGGTACCTAATATGTCACTAGATCATTTTAATGTATAAAGATTAAATCTTTGAAAGAAAATTAGAGTTTTGAGTTAAACATATTCGAGTTCGCTTTGACGTCACGAAAAGTGTTTAATGAATAAAGATTGAATCTTTGAGTGAAATTACCACAATCAAGGTATTTATTATGTTGCTAGGCCTTTTTAATGTATAAAGATTGAATCTTTGAAAGAAAATGAAAGTTTTGAATTTAACTTATTCGAGTTCCCTATTAAGTCACGAAGAGTGTTTTAATGACTAAAAATTGAAGCTTTGAATGAAAATACCTCAATCATTGAACCTATTATGTCACTAGACCATTTTAATGTATAAATATTAAATCTTTGAAAGAAAATGAGAGTTTTAAGTTAAACTTATTTGAGTTCCCTTTGAGATCACGAAGAGTGTTTTAGTGAGTAAAGATTGAATCTTTGGATGAAATTATTTCAATCAAGGTACTAACTTTGTCACTAGACCTTTTAAGTGTATAGAGATTGAATCTTTGAAAAAAAATGAGAGTTTTGAGTTTAATTGATTCAAGTTCCATATGAAGTCGCGATGAGTGTTTTAATGAGTAAAGATAAATTCTTTGAATGAAAATACCTCAATCATTGTACCTATTATATGAGTAGACCATTTTATTGTATAAAGATTAAATTTTTCAAAAAAAATGAGTGTCTTGATTTAAACTAATTCGAATTTCCTTTGACGTAACGAAGAGTATTTTAATGAGTAAAGATTGAATAATTAAATTAAATAACCTCAATTTGGTTACTTATTATGTCACTAAAACAATTTAACGCATAAAGGTTAAATCTTTGAATAAAAATTAGAGTTTTGAGTTTAACTTATGTGTGTTTCCAATGAAATTGCGATGAGTGTTTTAATAACTAAAGATTTAATCTTTGAAAGAAAATACTTCAATCAAGGTACCAATTATGTCACTAGACCTTTTTATTCTATAAAGATTGAATCTTTGGAACAAAATGAGAGTTTTGAGTTAAACTTATTCGAGTTCCCTTCGACGTTACGAAGAGTATTTTTATAAGTAAAGATTGAATCTTTGAAAGAAATTATCTCAATCATGGTACCTATTATGTTACTAGTCCTTTTTTAACGTATAAAGATTGAATCTTTGAATAAAAATTAGAATTTTGAGTTTAACTTATTCGAGTCTCCTATGAAGTTGCGAAGAGTGCTTTAATGATAAAAGGTGGAATCTTTGAAAGAAAATACCTCAATCAAGGTACCTATTATGTCAGTATACCTTTTTAATCTATAAAGATTAAATCTTTGAAAGAAAATGAGAGTTTTGAGTTAAACTTATTCGAGTTCCCTTTGACGTCCAAAAGAGTGCTTTAATGAGTAAAGATTGAATTTTTGAATGAAAATAACTCAATCAAGGTACTTATTACGTCACTGGACCATTTTATTATATAATCTTTAAATCTTTGAAAGAAAATAGGAGTTTTGAGTTAAACTTATTCGAGTTTCCTTTGACGTCACAAAGAGTGTTTTAGCGAGTAAAGACTGAATCTGTGATGAAATTACCTCAATCAAGGTAACTATTACGTCATCAGACCTTTTAATGTATAAAGATTGAATCTTTAAAATAAAATGAGAGTTTTGAGTTTAACTTTTTCAAGTTCCTTATGAAGTCGCAAAAAGTGTTTTAATGACTAAAGATTGAATCTTTAGATGAAAATACCTCAATCAAGGTACCTATTATGTCACTAGACTATTTAATGTATAAACATTAAATCTTGGAAAGAAAATTAGAGTATTTAGTTCAACATATTCGAGTTCGCTTTCACGTCACGAAGTGTGTTTTATTGAATAAAGGTTGAATTTTTTAATGAAATTAGCTCAATCAAGGTACCTATTATGTCGCTAAGCTTTTTTAATGTATAAAGATTGAATCTTTGAAAAAAAATGGGAGTTTTGAGTTTAACTTATTCGAGTTCCCTATAAAGTTGCGAAGAGTATTTTAATGACTAAAGATTGAATCTTTGAATGAAAATACCTCAATCAGTGAACCAATTATCTCACTAGACCATTTTAAAATATAAATATTAAATCTTTGAAAGAAAATAAGAGTTTTGAGTTAAACTTATTCGAGTTCTCTTTGAGATCACGAAGAGTGTTTTAGTGAGTAAAGATTGAATCTTTGAATGAAATTAGTTCAATCAAGGTACTAACTATGTCACTAGACCATTTAATTGTATAAAGATTGAATCTTCAAAAGAAAATGAGAGTTTTGAGTTTAACTTATTCTAGTTTCCTATAAAGTCGCGATTAGTGTTTTAAAGATTAAATCAATGTACCTATTATGTCACTAGACCATTTTATTGTATAAAGATTAAATCTTTGAAAGAAAATGAGAGTCTTGGATTAAACTTATTGGAATTCCCTTTGACGTAACGAAGAGTGTTTAATAAGGAAAGATTGAGTCTTTGAATTAAATTACCTCAATTTTGGTACTTATTATATCACTAGACCTTTTTAATGTATAAAGATTGAATCTTTTAAAGAAAATTTGAGTTTTGAATTTAACTTATTTAAGTTCCTTAGGAAGTCGCGCAGAGTGTTTTAATGAGTAAAAATTGAGTCTTTGAATTAAATTATCTAAATTTGGGTACTTATTATGTCACTAGACCTATTTAATGTAAAAATATTGAATATTTTAAAGAATATTTGAGTTTTGAGTTTAACTTATTTGAGTTCCCTAAGAAGTCGCGAAGAGTATTTTAATGACTAAAGATTAATTTTTTGAATGAAAATAACTCAATCAAGGTACCTTTTATGTCACTCAACCTTTTTAATGTATAAAGATTGAATCTTTGAAAGAAAATGTGAGATTTGAGTTAAACTTAATCGAGTTCCAATTGACGTCCCGAAGAGTGTTTTAAAGAGTAAATAATGAATCTTTGATTGAAAATACCACAATCAAGGTACATATTATGTCAGTAAACAGTTTTAATGTAAAAAGATTAAATCTTTGAAAGAAAATGAAAGTTTTCAGTTAAGTTTATTCGAGTTCCCTTTGACGTGACGAAGAGCGTTTTAATGAGTAAAGATTGAATCTTCAATTGAAATTACCTCATTCAAGGCACCAATTATGTCATTAGACCTATTTTGTCACTAGACCATTTTCATGTATAGAGATTAAATCTTTGAAAGAAAATGAGAGTTTTAAGTTAAACATATTTGAGTTCCCTTTGAGATCACAAAGAGTGTTTTTATCCGTAAAGATTGAATCTTCGAATGAAATTACTTCAATCAAGTACTAACTTTGTCACTAGACCTTTTAATTGTATAAAGATTAAATCTTTGAAAGAAAATGAGAGTCTTGATATAAACTTATTCAAATTCTCTTTGATGTAACAAAGAATGTTTTAATGAGTAAAGATTAAGTCTTTGAATTTAATTACCTCAATTAGGTCACTTATTATGTCACTAGACCTTTTTAATGTATAAGGATTGAATCTTTTAAAGAAAATTTGAGTTTTGAGTTTACTTTATCGGAGTTCCCTTGGAAGTCGCGAAGAGTGTTTAAATGACTAAAGATTAAATATTTTAATGGATATACCTCAATCAATGTACCTTTTATGTCACTCGACCATTTTAAAGTATAAAGATTGAATCTTTGAAAGAAAATGTGATATTTGAGTTAAACTTAATCGAGTTCCCATTGACGTCCCAAAGAGTACTTTAAAGAGTAACGAATGAATATTTGAATGAAAATAACACAATCATGGTACATATCATTTCAGTAGACTATTTTAACGTAAAAAGATTAAATCTTTGAAAGAAAATGAGAGTTTTGAGTTAAACTTATTCAAGTTCCTTTGACATCACGAAGAACATTTAAATGAATAAAGATTGAATCTTTGATTGAAATTAGCTCATTCAAGGTACTAATTATGTCATTAGACCTATCATGTCACTATACCATTTTAATGTATAGAGATTAAATCTTTGAAAGAAAATGAAAGTTTTGAGTTAAACAAATTCGAGTTCCCTTTGACGTCACGAAGAGTGTTTTAATGAGTGAAAATTAAATTTTTGAATGAAATTTCCTCAATCAATGTATCTATTATGTCACTAGACCTATTTGATGTTTAAAGATTGAATCTTTGAAATAAAATGAGAGTTTGGAGTTAAATTCATTCGAGTTCCCTTCAACATTCCAAAGAAAGTTTTTATGAGTAAAGATCGAATTTTTGAATGAAATTATCTCAATCAAGGTACCTATTATGTCACAAGACCTTTTCAATGTATAAAGGTTAAATCTTTAAATGAAAATTAGAGTTTTGAGTTTAACTTATGCGAGTTACCTATGAAGTTTCGAAGAGTGTTTTAATAACTACAAATTGAATCTTTGAAAGAAAATACCTCAATCAAGGTACCTATTATGTCACTAGACCTTTTTAATCTATAGAGATTGGATCTTTCAAAGAAAATGAGAGTTTTGAGTTACACTTATTTGAGTAGCCTTTGACGTCCAGAAGAGTGCTTCAATGAGTAAAGATTGAATCTTTGAATGAAAATACATCAATCAAGGTACCTATTATACCACTCGACCATTTTAATGTATAAAGATTGAATCTTTGAAAGAAAATGAGAGTTTTTAGTTAAACTTATTCGAGTTCCGATTGACGTCCCGAAGAGTGTTTTAATGAGTAAAAATTGAATCTTACAATGAAAATACCTCAATCAAGGTATCTATTATGTTACTGGACCATTTTAATTTATAAAGATTAAATCTTAGAAAAAAAATGAGAGTTTTTGTTAAACTTGTTCGAGTTCCCTTTGACGTCACAAAGAGTGTTTTAATGAGTAAGGAATGAATCTTTGAATGAAATTACCACAATCTAGGTACATATTATGTCCCTAGATCTTTTTAATATATAAAGATTAAATCTTTGAAAGAAAATGAGAGTTTTAAGTTAAACTTATTCGACGCTTTAACGTCACAAATAGTGTTTTAATGAGCAAAGATTGAATCTTTGAAAGAAATTCAATCAATCAAGGTACCTATTATGTCACTAGACCTTTTTAATGTTTCAAGATTGAATCTTTGAAAGAAAAACGAGAGTTTTGAGTTAAATTTATTCGAGTTCACTGTGACGTTCCAAAGAATGTTTTCATGAGTAAAGATTGAATCTTTGAATAAAAATTAGAGTTTTGAGTAAATGACAAAAGATGGCATCTTTGAAAGAAAATACCTCAATCAAGGTACATATTATGTCAGTATACCTTTTTAATCTATAAAGATTAAATCTTTCAAAGAAAATGAGAGTTTTAAGTTATATTTATTCGAGTTTTCTTTGACGTCCAAAAGAGTACTTTAATGAGTGAAGATTGAATCCTTGAATGAAAATACTTCAATCAAGGTACTTATTACGTCACTGGACCCTTTTATTGTACAATGTTTAAATCTTTTAAAGAAAATGGGTGTTTTGAGTTAAACTTATTCAAGTTTCCTTTGACGTCACAAAGAGTGTTTTAGCGAGCAAAGACTAAATCTCTGATGAAATAACCTCAATCAAGGTAACTATTACGTCATCAAACCTTTTAATGTATAAAGATTGAATCTTTGAAAGAAAATGAGAGTTTTGAGTTTAACTTTTTCAAGTTCCTTATGAAGTCTCGGAGAGTGTTTTAATGACTAAAGATTGAATCTTTGCACGAAAATACCTCAATCAAGGTACCTATTATGTCACTAGACCATTTTAATGTATAAACATTACAGCTTTGAATGAAATTACCTCACTGAAGGTACCTAATATGTCACTAGACCATTTTATTGTATAAAGATTAAATCTTTGAAAGAAAATTAGAGTTTTGAGTTAAACATATTCGAGTTCGCTTTGACGTCATGAAGAGTGTTTTAATGACTAAAGATTGAAGCTTTGAGTGAAAATACCTCAATTATTGAACCTATTATGTTACTAGACCATTTTAATGTATAAATATTAAATCTTTGAAAGAAAATGAGAATTTTAAGTTAAACTTATTCAAGTTCCCTTTGAGATCTCGAAGCGCGTTTTAGTGAGTAAAGATTGAATTTTGAATGAAATTATTGCAATCAAGGTACTAACTTTGTCACTAGACCTTTTAAGTGTATAAAGATTGAATCTTTGAAAAAAAATGAGAGTTTTGAGTTTAACTTATTCAAGTTCCCTATGAAGTCGCGATGAGTGTTTTAATAAGTATAGATTAATTTCATGAATGAAAATACCTCAATCATTGTACCTATTATGTCAGTAGACCATTTTATTGTATAAAGATTAAATCTTTTAAATAAAATGAGTGTTTTGATTTAAACTTATTCAAATTTCCTTTGACGTAACGAAGAGTGTTTTAATGAGTAAAGAATGAATCTTTGAATTAAATAACCTCAATTTGGTTACTTATTATGTCACTAGACCAATTTAACGTATAAAGGTTAAATTTTTGAATGAAAATTAGAATTTTGAGCTTACCTGATGTGTGTTCCCAATGAAGTTGCGATAAGTGTTTTAATAAATAAAGATTAATCTTTGAAAGAAAATACCTTAATCAAGGTACCTATTATATCACTAGACCTTTTTAATCTATAAAGATTGAATCTTTGAAAGAAAATGAGAGTTTTGAATTAAACTTATTTGAGTACCCTTTAACGTCTAGAAGAGTGTTTTAATGAGTAAAGATTGAATGTTTGAATAAAAATATATCAATCAAGGTACCTATTATACCACTTGACCATTTTCAGGTATAAAGATTGAATCTTTGAAAGAAAATGAGAGTTTTTCGTTAAACTTAATCGAGTTTTGATTGACCTCCTGAAGAGTGTTTTAATGAGTAAAGATTGAATCTTTGAATGAAAATACCTCAATCAACGCATCGATTATGTCACTAGACCATTTTAATATGCAAAGATTAAATCATAGAAAAAAATGAGAGTTTTTTGTTAAACTTGTTCGAGTTCCCTTTGACGTCATGAAGAGTGTTTTAATGAGTAAGGATTGAATCTTTGAATGAAATTATCACAATCTCGGTACATTTTATGTCCCTATCTTTTTAATATATAAAGATTGAATCTTTGAAAGAAAATTAGAGTTTTGAGTTAAATTTATTCGAGTTCGCTTTGACGTCACGAATAGTGTTTTAATGAGTAAAGATTGAATCTTTGAAAGAAATTACATCAATCAAGGTACCTATTATGTCACTAGACCTTTTTAATGTTTCAAGATTGAATCTTTGAAATAAAAACGATAGTTTTGAGTTAAACTTATTCGAGTTCCCTATGACGTTAGGTAGAGTGTTTTCATGAGTAAAGATTGAATCTTTGAAAGAAATTATCTCAATCATGGTACCTATTATGTTACTAGTCCTTTTTAACGTATAAAGAATGAATCTTTGAATAAAAATTAGAGTTTTGAGTTTAACTTATTCGAGTCCCCTATGAATTTGCGAAGAGTGCTTTAATGACAAAAGATGGAATTTTTGAAAGAAAATACCTCAATCAGGGTACCTATTATGTCAGTATACCTTTTTAATTTCTAAAGATTAAATCTTTGAAAGAAAATGAGAATTTTGTGTTAAACTTATTCGAGTTCCTTTTTACGTCCAAAAGAGTGTTTTAATGAGTAAAGATTGAATTTTTGAATGAAAATACCTCAATCAAGGTACTTATTATGTCACTGGACCATTTTATTATATAATCTATAAATCTTTGAAAGAAAATAGGAGTTTTGAGATAAACTTATTCGAGTTTCCTTTGACATCACAAAGAGTGTTTTAGCGAGTAAAGACTGAATCTGTGATGAAATTACCTCAATCAAGGTAACTATTACGTCATCAAACCTTTTAATGTATAAAGATTGAATCTTGAAAATAAAATAAGAGTTTTGAGTTTAACTTTTCCAAGTTCCTTATGAAGTTGCAAAGAGTATTTTAATAACTAAAGATTGAATCTTTAGACGAAAATACCTCAATCAAGGTACCTATTATGTCACTAGACCATTTTAATGTATAAACATTAAAACTTTAAATGAAATTACCTCAATGAAGGTATCTAATATGTCACTAGACCATTTTAATGTATAAAGATTAAATCTTTGAAAGAAAATTAGAATATTTAGTTCAACATGTTCGAGTTCGCTTTGACGTCACGAAGTGTGTTTTAATAAATAAAGATTGAATCTTTGAATGTAATTACCTCAATCAAGGTACCTATTATGTTGCTAGGCTTTTTTAATGTATAAAGATTGAATCTTTGAAAGAAAATGGGAGTTTTGAGTTTAACTTATTCGAGTTCCCTTTAAAGTTGCGAAGAGTATTTTAATGACTAAAGATTGAATCTTTGAATGAAAATACCTCAATCAGTGAACCAATTATCTCACTACACCATTTTAATGTATAAATATTAAATCTTTGAAAGAATTGAGATTTTTGAGTTAAACTTATTCGAGTTCCCTTTGAGATCACGAAGAGTGTTTTAATGAGTAAAGATTGAATATTTGAATGAAATTACTTCAATCAAGGTACTAACTATATCACTAGACCATTTAATTGTATAAAGATTGAATCTTCAAAAGAAAATGAGAGTTTTGAGTTTAACTTATTCTAGTTCCCTATATAGTTGCGATGAGTGTTTTAAAGATTAAATCAGTGTACCTATTATGTCACTAGACCATTTTATTGTATAAAGATTAAATCTTCGAAAGAAAATGAGAGTCTTGATTTAAACTTATTTGAATTCCCTTTGACGTAGCGAAGAGTGTTTAATGTGGAAAGATTGAGTCTTTGAATTAAATTAGCTCAATTTTGGTACTTATTATGTCACTAGACCTTTTTAATGTATAAAGATTGAATCTTTTAAAGAAAATTTAAGTTTTGAATTTAACTTATTCAAGTTATCTAGGAAGTCGCGGAGAGTGTTTTAATGAGTAAAGATTGAGTCTTTGAATTAAATTACCTTAATTTGGGTACTTATTATGTCACTAGACCATTTTAATGTATAAAGATGGAATCTTTTAAAGAATATTTGAGTTTTGAGTTTAACTTATTTGAGTTACCTAAAAAGTCGCGAAGAGTATTTTAATGACTAAAGATTAATTCTTTGAATGAAAATACCTCAATCAAGGTACCTTTTATGTCACTCAATCTTTTTAATGTATTAAGATTGAATCTTTGAAAAAAAATGTGAGATTTGAGTTAAACTTAATCGAGTTCCAATTGACATCTCGAAGAGTGTTTCAAAGAGTAAAGAATGAATCTTTGAATGAAAATACCACAATCAAGGTACATATTATGTTAGTAAATAGTTTTAACGTAAAAAGATTAAATATTTGAAAGAAAATGAGAGTTTTGAGTTAAGCTTATTCGAGTCCCTTTGACGTGACGAAGAGCGTTTTAATGAGTAAAGATTGAATCTTCGATTGAAACTACCTCATTCAAGGTACCAATTATGTCATTAGACCTATTATGTCACTAGACCATTTTAATGTATAGAGATTAAATCTTTGATAGAAAATGAGAGTTTTGAGTTAAACATATTCGAGTTCTTTTTGATGTCACGAAGAGTGTTTTAATGTGTGAAAATTGAATCTTTGAATGAAATTTCCTCAATCAAGGTACCTATTATGTCACTAGAACTATTTAATGTTTAAAGATTGAATCTTTGAAATAAAATGAGAGTTTTGAGTTAAGTTCATTCGAGTTCCCTTCAACATTCCGAAGAGGGTTTCTATGAGTCAGAAATGAATCTTTGAATGAAATTATCTCGATTAAGGTATTTATTATGCCACTAGAGCTTTTTAATGTATAACGGTTAAATCTTTGAATGAAAATTAGAGTTTTGAGTTTAACTTATTTGAGTTCCCTATGAAGTTGCGAAGAGTGTTTTAGTTACTAAAGATTGAATCTTTGAAAGAAAATACCTCAATCAATGAACCTATTATGTCACTAGACCATTTTAATGTATAAATATTAAATCTTTGAAAGAAAATGAGAGTTTTGAGTTAAACTTATTCGAATTCTCTTTGAGATAACGAAGTGTGTTTTAATGAGTAAAGATTGAGTCTTTGAATTTAATTACCTCAATTTGGGCACTTATTATGTCACTAGACCTTTTTAATGTATAAGGATTGAATCTTTTAAAGAAAATTTGAGTTTTGAGTTTAACTTATCCGGATTCGGTAAATCGTTTTAACGTAAAAAGATTAAATCTTTGAAAGAAAATAAGAGTTTTGAGTTAAACTTATTCAAGTTCCTTTGACGTCACAAAGAGCATTTTAATGAGTAAAGATTGAATCTTTGATTGAAATTACATCATTCAAAGGTACGAATTATGCCATTAGACCTACTATATCACTAGACCATTTTAATGTATAGAGATTAAATCTTTGAAAGAAAATGAGAGTTTTGAGTTAAACATATTCGAGTTCCCTTTGACGTCACGAAGAGTGTTTTAATGAGTGAAAATTGAATATTTGAATGAAATTTTCTCAATCAAGGTACCTATTATGTCACTAGACCTATTTAATGTTTAAAGATTGAATCTTTGAAATAAAATAAGAGTTTTGAGTTAAATTCATTCAAGTTCCTTTCAACATTCCAAATTGGGTTTTTAAGAGTAAAAATTAAATTTTTGAATGAAATTATCTCAATCAAGGTACCTATTATGTCACAAGGCCTTTTTAATGTATAAAGGTTAAATTTTTGAATGAAAATTAGAGTTTTGAGTTTAACTTATGCGAGTTACCTATGAAGTTGCGAAGAGTGTTTTAATAACTACAAATTGAATCTTTGAAAGAAAATACCTCAATCAAGGTACCTATTATGTCACTTGACCTTTTTAATCTATAAAGATTGGATCTTTCAAAGAAAATGAGAATTTTGAGTTACACTTATTTGAGTACCCTTTGACGTCCAGAAGAGTGCTTTAAGGAGTAAAGATTGAATATTTGAATGAAAGTACATCAATCAAGGTACCTATTATACCACTCGACCATTTAATGTATAAAGATTGAATCTTTGAAAGAAAATGAGACTTTTTAGTTAAACTTATTCGAGTTCCGATTGACGTCGCGAAGAGTGTTTTAATGAGTAAAAATTGAATCTTTCAATGAAAATACCTCAATCAAGGTATTTATTATGTCACTGGACCATTTTAATTTATAAAGATTAAATCTTAGAAAAAAATGAGAGTTTTTGTTGAACTTGTTCGAGTTCCCTTTGACGTCACGAAGAGTGTTTTAATGAGTAAGGATTGAATCTTTAAATGAAATTACTACAATTTAGGTACATATTATATCCCTAGATCTTTTTCATATATAAAGATTGAATCTTTGAAAGAAAATGAGAGTTTTAAGTTAAACTTATTCGAATTTGCTTTGACGTCACAAATAGTGTTTTAATGAGCAAAAATTGAATTTTTGAAAGAAATTACATCAATCAAGGTACCTATTATGTCACTAGACCTTTTTAATGTTTCAAGATTGAATCTTTGAAAGAAAAACGAGAGTTTTGAGTTAAATTTATTCGAGTTCACTTCTACGTTCCGAAGAGTGTTTTTATGAGTAAAGATTGAATCTTTGAAAGAAATTATCTCAATCATGGTACCTATTATGTTACTAGTCCTTTTTAACATATAAAGATTGAATCTTTGAATAAAAAATAGTGTTTTGAGTTTAACTTATTCGAGTCCCCTATGAAGTTGCGAAGAGTGCTTTAACGACAAAAGATTGAATCTTTGAAAGAAAATACCTCAATCAAGGTACCTATTATGTCAGTATGCCTTTTTAATCTATAAAGATTAAATCTTTGAAAGAAAATGAGAGTTTTGAGTTAAACTTATTCGATTTCCCTTTGACGTCCAAAAGAGTGCTTTAATGAGTAAAGATTGAATCTTTGAATGAAAATACCTCAATTAAGGTACTTCTTACGTCACTGGGACATTTTATTGTACAATGTTTAAATTTTTGAAAAAAAATGGGAGTTTTGAGTTAAACTTATTGGAGTTTCCTTTGACGTCACAAAGAGTGTTTTAGGGAGTAAAGACTAAATCTCTGATAAAATTACCTCAATGAAGGTAACTATTACGTCATCAGACCTTTTAATGTATAAAGATTGAGTCTTTGAAAGAAAATTAGCGTTTCAAGTACCTTATGAAGTCGCGGAGAGTGTTTTAATGACTAAAGATTGAATTTTTGTACGAAATACCTCACTCAAGGTACCTATCATGTCACTGGACCATTTTAATGTATAAACATTACAACTTTGAATGAAATTACCTCAATGAAGGTACCTAATATGTCACTAGACCATTTTAATGTATAAAGATTAAATCTTTGAAAGAAAATTAGAGTTTTGAGTTAAACATGTTCGAGTTCGCTTTGACGTCACGAAGTGTGTTTAATGAATAAAGATTGAATCTTTAAATGAAATTACCACAATCAAGGTACCCATTATGTCGCTAGGCCTTTTTAATATATAAAGATTGTATCTTTGAAGGAAAATGAGAGTTTTGAGTTTAACTTATTCGAGTTCTGTATTCAGTCGCGAAGAGTGTTTTAATGAATGAAGATTGAAGTTTTGAATGAAAATACCTCAATCATTGAACCTATTATGTCACCAAACCATTTTAATGTATAAAGATTGAATCTTTGAAAGAAAATAAGAGTTTTAAGTTAAATTTATTCGAGTTCCCTTTGAGATCACGAAGAGTGTTTTAGTTAGTAAAGATTGAATCTTTGAATGAAATTACTTCAATCAAGGTGCTAACTTTGTCACTAGACCTTTTAATTGTATAAAGATTGAATATTTGAAAGAAAATGAGAGTTTTGAGTTTAACTTATTCAAGTTCCCTATGAAGTCGCGATGAGTGTTTTAATGAGTAAAGATTAATTCTTTGAATGAAAATACCTCAATCATTGTACCTATTATGTCAGTAGACCATTTTATTGTATAAAGATTAAATCTTTCAAAGAAAATGAGTGTCTTGATTTAAACTTATTCGAATTTCCTTTGACATAACGAAGAGTGTTTTAATGAGTAAAGATTGAATCTTTGAAGTAAATTACCTCAATTTGGGTACTTATTATGTCACTAGACCATTTTAACGTATAAATGTTAAATCTTGGAATGAAAATTAGAGTTTTGAGTTTAACTTATCTGAGTTCCCTATGAAGTGGCTATGAGTGTTTTAATAACTAAAGATTTAATCTTTGAATGAAAATACCTCAATCAAGGTACCTATTATGTCAATAGACCTTTTTAATCTATAAAGATTGAATCTTTGAAGGAAAATGAGAGTTTTGAGTTAAACTTATTTGAGTACCCTTTGAGTAATGAGTAATGATTGAATGTTTGAATGAAAATACATCAATAAAGGTACCTATTATACCACTCGACCATTTTAAGGTATAAAGGTTGAATCTTTGAATGAAAATGAGAGATTTTAGTTAAACTTATTCGAGTTCCGATTGACGTCCTGAAGAGTGTTTTAATGAGTAAAGATTGAATCTTTGAATGAAAATACCTCAATCAAGGTATCTATTATGTCACTAAACCATTTTAATATATAAAGATTAAATTTTTTTTTTTAAAAAAGAGTTTTTTGCTAAACTTGTTCGAGTTCCCTTTGACGTCTCGAAGAGTGTTTTAATGAGTAAGGATTAAATCGTTGAATGAAATTACCACAATCTAAGTACCAATTATGTCCCTAGATCTTTTTAATATATAAAGATTGAATCTTTGAAAGAAAATGAGAGTTTTGAGTTAAACTTATTCGAATTCGCTTTGACGTAACGAATAGTGTTTTAATGAGTAAAGATTGAATCTTTGAAAGAAATTACATAAATCAAGGTACCTATTATGTCACTAGACCATTTTAATGTTTCATGATTGAATCTTTAAAAGAAAAATGAGAGTTTTGAATTAAACTTATTCGAGTTCCCTTCAAAGTTCCGAAGAGTGTTTTCATGAGTAAAGATTGAATCTTTGAAAGAAATTATCTCAATCAAGGTACCTATTATGTTACTAGTACTTTTTAATGTATAAAGATTGAATCTTTGAATAAAAATTAGAGTTTTAAGTTTAAATTATTCGAGTTCCCTATGAAGTTGCGAAGAGTGCTTTAATGACAAAAGATGGAATCTTTGAAAGAAAATACCTCAATCATTGTACCTGTTATGTCAGTATACCTTTTTAATTTATAAAGATTAAATCTTTCAAAAAAAAAAGTGAGTTTTGAGTTAAACTTATTCGAGTTCCCTTTAACGTCTAAAAGAGTGCTTTAATGAGTAAAGATTGAATCTTTGAATGAAAATACCTCAATCATGGTACTTATTACATCACTGGACCATTTTATTATACAATGTTTAAATCTTTGAAAGAAAATAGGAGTTTTTAGTTAAACTTATTCGAGTTTCCTTTGACGTCACAAAGAGTGTTTTAGCGAGTAAAGACTGAATCTGTGATGAAATTATCTTAATCAAGGTAACTATTACGTCATCCGACCTTTAAATGTATAAAAATTAAATCTTTGAAAGAAAATGAGAGTTTTGAGTTTAACTTTTTCCAGTTCCTTATGAAGTCGCAAAGGGTGTTTTAATGACTAAAGATTAAATCTTTAGACGAAAATACCTCAATCAAGGTACCTATTACGTCACTAGACCATTTTAATGTATAAACATTAAAACTTTAAATGAAATTACCTCAATGAAGGTATCTAATATGTCACTAGACCATTTTAATGTATAAAGATTAAATCTTTGAAAGAAAATTAGAGTATTTAGTTCAACATATTCGAGTTCACTTTGACGTCACGAAGTGTGTTTTAATGAATAAAGATTGAATCTTTGATTGAAATTACCTCAATCAAGGTACCTATTATGTCGCTATGTCTTTTTAATGTATAAAGATTGAATCTGTGAAAGAAAATGAGAGTTTTGAGTTTAACTTATTCGAGTTCCTTATAAAGTTGCAAAGAGTGTTTTAATAACTAAAGATTGAATTTTTGAATGAAAATACCTCAATCAGTGAACCAATTATCTCACTAGACCATTTTAATGTATTAATATTAAATCTTTGAAAGAAAATGAGAGTTTTGAGTTAAACTTATTCGAGTTCCCTTTGAGATCACGAAGAGTATTTTAGTGAGTAAAGATTGAATCTTTGAATGAAATTACTTCAATCAAGGTACTAACTATGTCACTAGACTTTTTTTAATTGTATAAAGATTGAATCTTCGTAAGAAAATGAGAGTTTTGAGTTTAACTTATTTTAATTCCCTATAAAGTCGCGATGAGTGTTTTAATGACTAAAGATTAATTCTTTGAATGAAAATATCTCAATCAATGTACCTATTATGTCATTAGACTATTTTATTGTATAAAGATTAAATCTTTAAAAGAAAATGAGAGTCTAGATTTAAATTTATTCGAATTCCCTTTGACGTAACGAAGAGTGTTTAATAAGGAAAGATTGAGTCTTTGAATTAAATTTCCTTAATTTTGGTACTTGTTATGTCACTAGACCTTTTTAATGTATAAAGATATAATCTTTTAAAGAAAATTTGAGTTTCGAATTTAACTTATTCAAGTTCCCTAGGAAGTCGCAGAGAGTGTTTTAATGAGTAAAGATTGAGTCTTTGAATCAAATTACCTCAATTTGGGTACTTATTATGTCACTAGACCTTTTTAATGTATAAAAATTGAATCTTTTAAAGAAAATTTGTGTTTTGAGTTTAACTTATTCGAGTTCCCTAAGAAGTCGCGAAAAGTAATTTAATGACTAAAGATTAATTCTTTGAATAAAAATACCTCAATCAAGGTACCTTTTATGTCAATCAACCTTTTTAATGTATAAAGACTGAATCGTTGAAAGAAAATGTGAGATTTGAGTTAAACTTAATCGAGTTCCAATTGACATCCCGAAGAGTGTTTTAAACAGTAAAGAATGAATCTTTGAATGAAAATACCATATTCAAGGTACATATTATATCAGTAAACAGTTTTAACGTAAAAAGATTAAATCTTTGAAAGAAAATGAGAGTCTTGATTTAAACTTACTCGAATTCTCTTTAACGTAACGAAGAGTGTTTTAATGAGTAAAGATTGAGTCTTTGAATTTAACTATATCAATTTGGGCACTTATTAAGTCACTGGACCTTTTTAATGTATAAGGATTGAATCTTTTAAAGAAAATTTGAGTTTTGAGTTTAACTTATCCGGGTTCCCTAGAAAGTCGCGAAGAGTGTTTTAATGACTAAAGATTAAATCTTTTAATGGTTATACCTCAATCAATGTACCTTTTATGTCACTTGACCATTTTGAAGTATAAAGATTGAATCTTTGAAGGAAAATGTGAGATTTGAGTTAAACTTAATCGAGTTCCCGTTGACGTCCCAAAGAGTGTTTTAAAGAGTAAAGAATGAATCTTTGAATGAAAATAACACAATCATGGTACATATTATGTCAGTAGACCGTTTTAACATAAAAAGATTAAATCTTTGAAAGAAAATGAGAGTTTTGAGTAAAACTTATTCAAGTTCCTTTGACGTCACGAAGAGCATTTTAATGAGTAAAGATTGAATCCTTAATTGAAATCACCTCATTCAAGGTACGAATTATGTCATTAGACCTATTATGTCACTAGACCATTTTAATGTAAAGAGATTAAATCTTTGAAACAAAATGAGAGTTTTGAGTTAAACATATTCGAGTTCCCTTTGACGTCACGAAGAGTGTTTTAATGAGTGAAAATTGAATATTTGAATGAAATTTCCTCAATCAAGGTACCTATTATGTCACTAGACCTATTTAATGTTTAAAGATTGAATCTTTGAAATAAAATGAGAGTTTTGAGTTAAATTCATTCAAGTTTCCTTCAACATTCCAAAGAGGGTTTTTATGAGTAAAGATTGAATTTTTTGAAAGAAATTATCTCAATCAAGGTACCTATTATGTCACAAGACCTTTTTAACGTATAAAGGTTAAATCTTTGAATGAAAATTAGAGTTTTGAGTTTAACTTATGCGAGTTCCCTTTGAAGTTGTGAAGAGTGTTTTAATAACTAAAGATTGAATCTTTGAAAGAAAATACCTCAATCAAGGTACCTATTATGTCACTAGACCTTTTTAATCTATAAAGATTGAATCTTTGAAAGAAAATGAGAGTTTTGAGTTAAACTTATTTGGGTACCCTTTGACGTCCAGAAAAGTGCTTTAGTGAGTAAAGATTGAATCTTTGAATGAAAATACATCAATCAAGGTACCTATTTTACCACTCGACCATTTTAATGTATACATATTGAATCTTTGAAAGAAAATGAGAGTTTTTAGTTAAACTTATTTGAGTTCCGATTGACATCCCGAAGAGTGTTTTAATGAGTAAAGATTGAATCTTTGAATGAAAATACCTTAATCAAGGTATCTATTATGTCAGTAGACCATTTTAATATATAAAGATTAAATCTTTGAAAAAAATGAGAGTTTTTTGTTAAACTTGTTCGAGCTCCCCTTGACTTCACGAAGAGTGTTTTAATGTGTGTTTTAATATATAAAGATTGTATCTTTGAAAGAAAATGAGAGTTTTGAGTTAAACTTTTTCGAGTTTACTTTGACGTTACGAATAGTGTTTTAATGAGTAAAGATAGAATCTTTGAATGAAATTACTTCAATTAAGGTACTTATTATATCACTAGACATTTTTAATGTTTCAAGATTAAATCTCTGAAAGAAAAACGAGAGTTTTGAATTAAACTTATTCGAGTTCCCTTCGACGTTCCGAAGAGTGTTTTCATGAGTAAAGATTGAATGTTTGAGAGAAATTATCTTTATGTCCAAAGATTAAGGTATTCAATCTTTCAGTCAAGGTACCTATTTTGTCACTAGTCCTTTTTAACGTATAAAGATTGAATTTTTGAATGAAAATGAGAGTTTTAAGTTTAACTTATTCGAGTTCCCTATGAAGTTGCGAAGGGCGCTTTAACGACAAAAGATGGAATATTTGAAAGAAAAAAACTCAATTAAGGTACTTATTATGTCAGTATACCTTTTTAATTTATAAAGATTAAATCTTTGAAAGAAAATGAGAGTTTTGAGTTAAACTTATTCGAGTTCTGTTTGTCATCCAGAAGAGTGCTTTAATGAGTAAAGATTGAATCTTTGAATGAAAATACCTCAATCAAGGTACTTATTATGAGAGTTTTGAGTTAAACTTATTCGAGTTCCCTTTGATGTAACGAAGAATATTTTAAAGAGTAAAGATTGAATGTTGAATGAAATTACCTCAATCTGGGTACCTATTATGTCTCTAGACCTTTTTAATGTATAAAGAGTGAATCTTTGAAAGAAAATTAGAGTTTTAGTTTAACTTATTTGAGCTCCCTATGAAGTCGCGAAGAATGATTTAATGGCTCAAGAATGAATCTTTGAATGAAATACCTCAATCAATGTACCTGTTATGTCTCTGGACCAATTTAATATAAAAAGATTAATTCTTTGAAAGAAAATGAGTGTTTTGAGTTAATCTTATTTGAGTTCCCTTTGACGTCCCGAAGAGTATTTTAAAGACTAAAGATTGTATCTTTGAGTGAAAATACATCAATTAAGGTACCTATTATGTCACTAGACCATTTTAACATATGAAGATTAAATCTTTGAAAGAAAATGGTAGTTTTGAGTTAAACTTATTCGAGTTTCCTTTGACGTCATGAAGAGTGTTTTAGTGAAAAAATATTAAATTTTTGAATGAAATTACTTCAACCAAGGTACTAATTAGTACAGTAGAGAATTTTAATGTATAAAGATTGAGTCATTGAAAGAAAATGAGAGTTTTGATTTTAACTTTTTCGATTTCTCTATGAAGTCGTGAAGAGTGTTTTAATGACTAAAGATTAAATCTTTGAATGAAAATACCTTGATCAATGTACCTATTACATCACTAGGCCATTTTAGTGTATAAAGATTAAATCTTTGAAGTAAAATGGGAGTCTTGAGTTAAACATATTCGATTTCTCTTTAATGTAAAGAAGAGTATTTTACTGAGTAATGATTGACTCTTTAAATAAAATTATCTCAATCTAGGTACCTACTATGTCACAAGACCTTTTTAATGTATAAAGATTGAATCTTTGAAAGGGAATTACAGTTTTTATTTTAACTTATTCAAGTTTCCGAAAAAGTCGCGAAGAGTGTTTTAATGACTAAAGATTGAATCTTTGAATGAAAATACCTCAATAAAGGTACCGTTCATGTCATTCGACCTTTTTAATGTTTAAAGATTGAATCTTGAAAAGAAAATGTGATTTTTGAGTTAAACTTATTCGAGTTTCCTATGACGTCCCAACGAGTGTTTTAAAGAGTAAAGATTGATTATTTGAATGAAAATACCTGAATACATGTACCTATTATGTTAGTGGACCATTTTAACGTAAAAAGATTAAATCTTTGAAAGAAAATTAGAGTTTTGAGTTAAACTTATTCAAGTTCCCTTTAACGTCACGAAGAGCGTTTTTAATGACTAAAGATTAAATCTTTGAATGAAAATAAATCAATGTACCTATTATGTCACTAGACCCTTTTAATGTATGAAGATTAAATCTTTGATAAAAAACGAGAGTTTTTAGTTAAACTTATTCGAGTTCTCTTTGACGTCACGAAGTGTATTTTATGAGTAAAGATTAAATTTTTGAATTAAATTTTCGCAATCAATGTGCCTATTATGTCACTAAACCTTTTTAATGTATAAAAATTAAATCTTTGAAATTAGTGTTTTGAATTTAACTTATTCGATTTCCCTATGAAGTCGAAAGAGTGTTTTAATGACTAGAGATTGAATATTTGAATGAAAATACCTCGATCAAGGTACCTATTATGTCACTAGACAATTTTAATGTATAAAGATTCAATCTTTGAAAGAAAATGAGAGTTTTGAGTTACACTTATTCGAGTTCTCTTTGATGTCATGAAGAATGTTTTAATGAGTTAAGCTTGAATCATTGAATCAAATTACCTCAATAAGGTACCAATTCTGTCACTAGACCTTGTTAATGTATAAAGATAAAATCTTTGAAAGAAAATGAGAGTTTTCAGTTTAATTTATTCGAATTCTCTATAAAGTCGTGATCAGTGTTTTAATGACTAAAGATTGAATCTTTAAATGAAAATATGTCAATCAAGGTACCTATTATGTCATTACACCTTTTTAATGTATAAAGATTGAATCTTTGAAAAAAAATAAGAGTTTTGAGTTAAACTTATTCGAGTTTTCTTTGACGTCCCAAATGGTGTTTTAATGAGTAAAGATTGAATATTTGAATGAAAATACCTCAATCAAGGTACCTATTATATCACTAGACCATTTTAACGTACAAAAATTAAATCTTCGAAAGAAAATTTAAGTTTCACTTAAATTTATTCGAGTTCTCTTTGACGTTATGAAGAGTGTTTTAAAGAATAAATATCGAATCTTTGAATAAAATTACCTCAATAAAGGTACCTATTATGTCATTAGATCTTCTTAATGTATAAAGATTAAATTTTTGAAAGAAAATCAAAGTTTTGAGTTAAACTTATTCGAGTTCCCTTTGACGTCTCGAAAAGCGTTTTAATGAGTGACGATTAAATCTTTGAATGAAAATACCTTTACCAAGGTACATGTTTTGTTACTAGACCAATTTAATGTATAAAGATTAAATTTTGGAAAAAAAATGAGAGTTTTGAGTTAAACTTATTCGAGCTCCCTTTGACGTCATGAAGAGTGTTTTAATTAGTATAGATTGAATCTTTAAATGAAATAACCTTAATCAGGGTACCTATTATTTCATGAAACATTTTTAATGTATGAAGATTTAATCTTTGAAAGAAAATAAGAGCTTTGAGTTTAACTTATTCGAGTTACTTATAAAGTCGCGAAGAGTGTTTTAACGACTAAGATTGTATCTTTGAAAGAAAATACCTCAATCAAGGTACCTATTATGTCAGCACACCATTTTAATGTATATAGATTAAATTATTGAAAGAAAATGAGAGGTTTGAGTTAAACTTATTCGATTCCCTTTGACGTCACGAAGAGTGATTTAGTAAGAAAAAATTGAATCTTTGAATGAAATTACATCAATCAAGGTACTAATTATGTCACTAGACCTTTTAAATGTATAAAGATTAAGACTTTGAATGAAAATACCTTAATAAAGGTATCTATTATGTCATTAGACCATTTTAATGTATAAAGATTAAATCTTTGAAAAAATGAGAATTTTTTGTTAAACTTCTTCGTGTTCCTTTGACTTCACGGAAAGTGTTCTAATTAGTATGAATTGAATATTTGAATGAAATTACCTCAATCTAGGTACCTATTATGTCTGTAGATGTTTTTAATATATAAAGATTGAGTCTTTGAAAGAAAATGAGAATTTTGAGTTAAACTTATTCGAGTTCACTTTTACGTCACGAATAGTGTTTTAATTTGTAAAGATTGAATCTTTGAATGAAATTACTTTAATAAAGGTACCTATTATGTCACTAGACCTTTTAATATTTCAAGATTGAATCTTTGAAGGAAAAACGAGAGTTTTGAGTTAAACTTATCCGAGTTCCCTTCGACGTTCCGAAGAGTGTTTCCATGAGTAAAGCTTGAGTATTAGAAAGAAAATATCTCAATCAAGGTACCTATTATGTCATTAGTCCTTTTTAACGTATAAAGTTTGAATCTTTGAATGAAAATTAGAGTTTTGAGTTTAACTTTTTCGAGTTCCCTATGAAGTTGCGAAGAGTGCTTTAATGACAAAAGATAGAATCTTTGAAAGAAAATACCTCAATCAAGGTACCTATTATGTCAATAGACCTTTTTAATCTATAAAGATTAAATCTTTGAAAGAAAAAGAGGGTTTTGAGTTAAACTTATTCGAGTTCCCTTTGACGTCCAGAAGAGTGCTTTAATGAGTAAAGATTGAATCTTTGAATGAAAATACCTTTATCAAGGTACTTATTACATCATCGGACAATTTTATTGTACAATGTTTAAATCATTGAAAGAAAATAGGAGTTTTGAGTTAAACTTATTCGAGTTTCCTTTGACGTCACATAAAGTGTTTTAGTGAGTAAAGACTGAATCTATGATGAAATTACCTCAATCAAGGGAACAATTACATCATCAGACCTTTTAATGTATAAAGATTGAATCTTTGAAAGAAAATGAGTTTTGAGTTTAACTTTTTCAAGTTCCTTATGAAGTCGCGAAGAGTGTTTTAATGACAAAAAATTGAATCTTTGTACGAAAATACCTCAATTAAGGTACATATTATGTCATTAGACTATTTTAATGTATAAACATTAAAGCTTTGAATGAAATTACCTCAATGAAGGTACCTATTATGTCACTAGATCATTTTAATGTATAAACATTAAAGCTTTAATGAGAAAAAATAAAGGTTGAATCTTTGAATAAATTACCTCAATCAAGGTACCTATTATGTCACTAGGCCTTTTTAATGTATACAGATTGAATCTTTGAAAGAAAATAAGAGTTTCGAGTTTAACTTATTCGAGTTCCCTATAAAGTCACAAAGAGTGTTTTAATGAGAAAAAATTGAATCTTTGAATGAAAATACCTCAATAAATATATCAATTATGTTACTAGACCATTTTAATGTATAAATATTAAATCTTTGAAAGAAAATGAGAATTTTGAGTTAAACTTATTCGAATTCCCTATGAGATCACAAAGAGTGTTTTAGTGAGTAAAGATTGAATCTTTGAATGAAATTACTTCAATCAAGGTATTAACTATGTCACTAGACCTTTAACTGTATAAAGATTGAATCCTCGAAAGAAAATGAGAGTTTTGAGTTTAACTTATTCAAGTTCCCTATGAAGTCGGGAAGAGTGTTTTAATGACTAAAGATTAATTCTTTGAATGAAAATGCCTCAATTAATGTACCTATTATGTCACTAGGCCATTTTATTCTATAAAGATTAAATCTTTGAAAGAAAATGAGAGTCTTGATTTAAACTTATTCAAATTCCCTTTGACGTAACGAAGAGTGTTTTAATAAGTGAAGATTGAGTTTTTGAATTAAATTACCTCAATCTGGGTACTTATTATGTCACTAGATCTTTTTGATGTATAAATATTGAATCTTTTAAAGAAAATTTGAGTTTTGAGTTTAACTTATTCGAGTTCCTTAGGAAGTTGCGAAGAGTGTTTTAACAACTAAAGATTAAATCTTTGAATGAAAATATCTCAATCTAGTTACCTTTTATATCACTTAACCTTTTTAATGTATAAAGATTGAATCTTTGAAAGAAAATGTGAGATTTCAGTTAAACTTAATCGAGTTCCCATTGACGTCCCGAAGAGTATTTTAAAGAGTAAAGAATGAATCTTTGAACGAAAATACCACAATCAAGGTACATATTATGTCAGTAGACCGTTTTAACGTAAAAAGATTAAATCTTTGAAAGAGAAAGAGAGTTTTAAGTTAAACGTATTCAAGTTCCATTTGACGTCATGAAGAGCGTTTTAATGAGTAAAGATTGAATCTTTGATTGAAATTACCTCAATCAAGGTACCAATTATGTCATTAAACCTATTATATTACTAAACCATTTTAATGTATAGAGATTAAATCTTTGAAAGAAAATAAGAGTTTTGAGTTAAACATATTCGAGTTCCCTTTGATGTCACAAAGAGTGTTTTAGTGACTAAATACTGAATCTGTGAATGATATTACCTCAATCAAGGTAACTATCATGTCATTAGACCTTTTAATGTATAAAGATTGAATCTTTGAAAGAAAATGAGAGTTTTGAGTTTACCTTTTTCAAGTTCCTTATGAAGTCGCGAAGAGTATTTTAAAGACTAAAGATTGAATTTTTGTACAAAAATACCTCAATCAAGGTACCTATTATGTGACTAGACCATTTTAATGTATAAACATTAAAGCTTTGAATGAAATTACCTTAATGAAGGTGCCTAATATGTCACTAGACCATTTTAATGTATAAAGATTAAATCTTCGAAAGAAAATTAGAGTTTTGAGTTCAAAATATTCGAGTTCACTTTGACGTCACGAAGAGTGTTTTAATGAATAAAGATTGAATCTTTGAATGAAATTACCTCAAACAAGGTACCTATTATGTCATTAGAACTTTCTAATGTATACAGATTGAATCTTTGAAATAAAATTAGAGTTTTGAGTTTAACTTATTCGAGTTTCCTATAAAGTCGTGAAGAGTGTTTTAATGAATAAAGATTGAATCTTTAAATAAAAATTCCTCAATCAATGTACGTATTATGTCACTAGACCCTTTGAATGTATAAATATTAAATCTTTGAAAGAAAATGAGAGTTTTGAGTTAAACTTATTCGATTTCCCATTGAGATTACGAAGTGTGTGTTACTGAGTAAAGATTGAATCTTTGAATAAAATTACTTCAATCAAGGTACTAACTATGTCACTGGACCTTTTAATTGTATAAAGATTGAATCTTTGAAAGAAAATGAGAGTTTTGAGTTTAACTTATTCAAGTTCCCTATGAAGTCGCGAAGAGTGTTTTAATGACTAAAGATTAATTCTTTGAATGAAAATACCTCAATCAATGTACCTATTATGTCTCTAGACCATTTTATTGTATAAAGATTAAATCTTTGAAAGAAAATGAGAGCCTTGATTTAAATTTATTCGAATTCCTTTTGATATAACGAAGAGTGTTTTAATGACTAAAGATTGAGTTTTTTAATTAAAACCTCAATCTGGGTACTTATTATGTCACTAGACCTTTTTAATGTATAAAGATTGATTCTTTTAAAGAAAATTTGAGTTTTGAGTTTAACTTATTCGAGTTTCCTAGGAAGTCGTGAAGAGTGTTTTAATGACTGAAGATTAAATCTTTCAATAAAAATGTCTCAATCAAGGTAACTTTTATGTCACTCAACATTTTTAATGTATAAAGATTGAATCTTTGAAAGAAAATGTGAGATTTGAGTTAAACTTAATCGAGTTCCCATTGACGTCCCGAAGAGTGTTTTAAAGAGTAAAGAATGAATCTTTGAATGAAAATACCATAATTAAGGTACATATTATGTTAGTAGACCGTTTTAACGTAAAAAGATTAAATCATTGAAAGAAAATGAAAGTTTTGAATTAAACTTATTCAAGGTACCTATTTAATGTTTGAAGATTGAATATTTGAAATCAAATGAGAGTTTTGAGTTGAACTCATTCGAGTTCCCTTCGACATTCCGAAGAGGGCTTATATGAATAAAGATTGAATCTTTGAATGAAATTATCTTAGTCAAGGTACTTGTTATGTCACTAGACCTTTTTAATGTATAAAGACTAAATCTTTGAATGAAATTAGAATTTTGAGTTTAACTTATACGAGTTCCCTATGAAGTTGCGAAGCGTGTTTTAATAAATAAAGATTGAATCTTTGAAAGAAAATACCTCAATCAAGGTACCAATTATGTCACTAGACCTTTTTAATCTATAAAGATTGAATCTTTGAAAGAAAATGAGAGTTTTGAGTTAAACTTATTTAAGTACCCTTTGACGTCCAGAATAGTGCTTTAATGAGTAAAGATTGAATCTTTGAGTGAAAATGCATCAATCAAGGTATATGTTATGTCAGAAGACCATTTTATTATATAAAGTTTAAATCTTTGAAAGAAAATGAGTTTTTTGAGTTAAATTTATTCGAGTTCCCTTTGACATCACGAAGAGTGTTTTAGTGAGTAAAGACTGAATGTATGAATGAAATTACCTCAATCGAGGTAACTATTACGTTATTATACCTTTTAGTGTATAAAGATTGAATGTTTGAAAGAAAATGAGAGTTTTGAGTGTAATTTATTTGAGTTTCCTATGAAGTCGCGAAGGTTGTTTTAATTACTAAAAATTGAATCTTTGAACAAAAATACCTCAATCAAGATACCTATTATGTCAGTAGACCATTTTAATGTATAAACATTAAAGCTTTGAATGAAATTACCTTAATCAATGCACCTAACCATTTTAATGTATAAAAATTAAATCTTTGAAAGAAAATTAGAGTTTTGAGTTAAATATATTCGATTTCGCTTTGATGTCACGAAGAGTGTTTTAATGAGTAAAGATTGAATTTTTGAATGAAATTACCTCAATCAAGGTACCTATTATGTCACTAGGCCTTTTTGATGTATAAAGATTGAATCTGTGAAAGAAAATGAGATTTTTGAGTTTAATTTATTCAAGTTCCCTGTAAAGTCGCGAAGAGTGTTTTAATGACTAAAGATTAAATTTTTGAATGAAAATATCTCAATCAATGTACTTATTATGTCACTAGACCATTTTAGTTTATAAAGATTAAATCTTTTAAAAAAAATGAGAGTCTTGATTTAAACTTATTCGAATTCTCTTTGACGTAACGAAGAGTGTTTTAATGAGTAAAGATTGAATCTTTGAATTAAATTACCGCAATTTGTGTACCTATTATGTCACTAGACCTTTTTAATGTATAAAGATTGAATCTTTAAAAGAAAATTAGAGTTTAACTTATTCGAGTTCTCTAGGAAGTCGCAAAGAGTGTTTTAATGACTAAAGCTTGAATCTTTGAATAAAAATACCTCAATCAAGGTACCTTTTATGTCGAGTTCTGAGTATAAAGGTTGAATCTTTGAAAGAAATTATGAGTTTTGAGTTAAACTTAATCGAGTTCCCTTTAACGTCCCGAAGAGTTTTAAGTTAAACTTATTTGGGTTCCCTTTGACGTCTCGAAGAATGTTTTAATAAGTAAAAATTGAATCTTTGATTGAAAATACCACAATCAAGGTACCTATTACGTCAGTAGACCGTTTTAACGTAAAAAGATTATATCTTTGAAAGGATGTGAGAGTTTTGAGTTAAACTTACTCAAGTTCCGATTGAATTCACGAAGAGCGTTTTAATGAGTAAAGATTGAATCTTGGAATGAAATTACCACAATCAAGGTACCTATTATGTTATTTGACCTTTTCGATATATAAAGATTAAATCTTTGAAAGAAAATGAGAGTTTTGAGTTTAACTTATTCAAGTTCCCTATGATGTTTCGAGGAGTGTTTTAATGACTAAAGATTAAATCTTTGAATGAAAATACCTCAATCAAGGTATTTATTATGTCACTAGACTATTTTAATGTATAAAGATTAAATTTTTGAAAGAAAATGAGAGTCTGAGCTAAACTTATTTGAGTTCCCTTTGACCTCATGAAGAGTGTTTTAATTAGTAGAGATTGAATCTTTGAATCAAAATACCTCTATCATAGTACCTATTATGTCACTAGACCATTTTAATGTGTAAAGATTAAATCTTTGAAAGAAAAAGGGAATTTTGAGTTAAACTTATTCGAGTCCCTTTGACGTCACGAGGAGTGTTTTAATGAGTAAAGATTGAATCTTTGAATGAAATTACCTCAATCAAGGTACCTATTATATTACAAGACCTTTTTAATGTATAAGGATTGAATCTTTGAAAGAAAATAAAAGTTTTGAGTATAATTTATTCGTGTTTCCTATGAAGTCGCGAAGAGTGTTTTAATGATAAAAGATTGAATCTTTGAATAAAAATACATCAATCAAGGTACCTATTATGTTACTAGACCATTTTTATGTATAAAGATTAAATCTTTGAAAGAAAATGAGAGTTATGTGTTAAACTTATTTGAGTTCCCTTTGACGTCACAAAGATTGTTTAAAAGTGTAAAGATTGAATCTTTGAATGAAATTACCTCAATCAATCTTTGAATGAAAATTCCATAATCAAGGTACCCATTATGTCACAAAAAAATTTTAATGTAAAAAGATTAAATTTTTGAAAGAAAATGAGAATTTTGAGTTAAACTTATTCAAGTTTCATTTGAAGTCTCGAAATGTGTATTAATGATTAAGGATAGAAACTTTGAATGAAAATACCTCAGTCAAGGTAAAAATTCTATTCCTAGACCATTTTAATTTATAAATATTAAATATTTGAAAAAAAATGAGAGTTTTGGGTTAAACTTATTCGAGATCCCTAAAAAGTCACAAAGAGTGTTTTAATGACTAAAGATTGAATATTTGAATGATAATACGTCAACCAAGGTACCTATTATGTCACTAGACCTTTTTAATGTATAAAGATTGAATCTTTGAAAGAAAATGGGAGCTTAGAGTTAAACTTATTAGAGTTTTCTTTGACGTCTCAAAGAGTGTTTTCATGAGTGAAGATTGAATCTTTAAATGAAAATACCTCTATCAAGGTACCTATTATGTCACTAGACCAATTTAGTGTATAAAGATTAAATCTTTAAAAGAAAATGAGAGCTTTCAGTTAAACTTATTTGAGTTCCCTTTGACATCATGAAGAGTGTTTTAATTAGTAAAGATTGAATCTTTGAATGAAATTACCTCAGTTGAGGTACCTATTATGTCATTAGACCTTTTTAAAATATAAAGATTGAATCTTTGAAAGAAAATGAGAGTTTGGAGTTTAACTTATTCGAGTTCCCTATAAAGTCTCGAAGAGTGTTTTAATGACTAAAGATTGAATCTTTGAATGAAAATACCTCAATCAAGGTACCCATTCTGTCACTAGACCATTTTAATGTATAAAGATTAAATCTTTGAAACAAAATGAGAGTTTGAGTTAAAATTATTCGAGTTGCCTTTGACGTCACGAAGAGTGTTTTAGTGAGTAAAGATTGAATATTTGAATGAAATTACCTCAATCAAGGTACCTATTATGTCACTAGACTTTTTAAATGTATAAAGATTGAATCATTGAATGAAAATGGGAGTTTTGAGTTTAATTTATTCGAGTTCCATATAAAGCCGCGAATAGTGTTTTAATGACTAAAGATTGAATATTTGAATGAAAATAGCTCAATCAATGTACCTATTATGTCACTAGACCATTTTAGTGTATAAAGATTAAATCTTTGAAGGAAAATGACAGTCTTGAGTTAAACTTATTCGAGTTCCCTTTGATGTAATGAAGAGTGTTTTAAAGAGTAAAGATCGAATCTTTGAATGAAATTACCTTAATCTGGGTACCTATTATGTCACTAGACCTTTTTAATATATAAAGAGTGAATCTTTGAAAGAAAATTAAAGTTTGAGTTTAACTTATTCGAGCTCTCTATGAAGTCGCGAAGAGTGATTTAATGACTAAAGATTGAATCTTTAACAGAAAATACCTAAATCAATGTACCTTTTATGTCACTGGACCTTTTAATGTATAAAGACTGAATCTCTGAAAGAAAATATGAGTTTTGAGTTAAACTTATTCGAGTTCCCTTTGACGTCCCGAAGACTGTTTTAAAGAATAAGGATTGAATCTTTGAATGAAAATATCACAATCAACGTGCCTATTATGTCACTAGACCTTTTTAATTTATAAAGATTGAATCTTTGAAAGAAAATAAGAGTTTTAAGTTTAACTTATTCGAGTTCCCTATAAAGTCGCGAAGAGTGTTTTAATGACTAAAGATTGAATCTTTGAATGAAAATACCTCAATCAATGTAGCTGTTATGTCACTAGACCAATTTAATGCAAAAAGATTAATTCTTTGCAATAAAATGGGAGTTTTGAGTTAAACTTATTTGAGTTACCTTTGACGTATCGAATAGTATTTTAATGACTAAATATTGTATCTTTGAATGAAAATACCTCAATCAAGGTACCTATTATGTCACTAGACCATTTTCATGTATAAAGATTAAATCTTTAAAAGAAAATGGTAGTTTTGAGTTAAACTTATTTGATTTCCCTTTGACGTCATGAAGAGTGTTTTAGTGAGGAAAGATTAAATCTTTGAATGAAATTACTTCAATTAAGGTACTAATTATGTAAGTAGACCATTTAAATGTATAAAGATTGAATCATTGAAAGAAAATGAGAGTTTTGAGTTTAACTTATTCGAGTTCCCTATGAAGTCGCGAAGAGTGTTTTGATGACTAAAGATTAAATCTTTGAACGAAAATCCCTCGATCAATGTACTAATTATATCACTAGACCATTTTAGTGTATGGAAAATAAATCTTTGAAGTAAAATGAAAGTCTTGAGTTAAACTTATTCGAATTTCCTTTGACGTAACGAAGAGTGTTTTACTGAGTAAAGATTGAATCTTTGAATGGAATTATCTCAATCTAGGTACCTATTCAGTCACAAGAACTTTTTAATGTATAAAGATTGAATCTTTGAAAGAAAATGAGAGTTTTGAGTTAAACTTTTTCGAGTTTCCTTTGACGTCCCGAATGGTGTTTTAATGAGTAAAAATTGAATCTTTGAATGAAAATACCCCAATCAAGGTACCTATGATGTCACTAGACCATGTTAATGTGCAAAAATTAAATCTTTTAAAGAAATTTTGAGTTTTGATTTAAATTTATTCGAGTTTTCTTTGACGTTACAAAGAGTGTTTTAAAGAGTAAAGACTGAATCTTTGAATGAAATTACCTCAATCAAGGAACCTATTATGTCAATAGAGCTTTTTAATGTATAAAGATTAAAGCTTTGAAAGAAAATAAGAGTTTTGAGTTAAACTTATTTGAGTTCCCTTTGACATCCCGAAGAGCGTTTTAATGAGTGAAGATTGAATCTTTAAATGAAAATATCTCTATCAAGGTACCTGTTATGTCACTGGACTAATTTAATGTATAAAGATTAAATCTTTGAACGAAAATGAGAGTTTTGAGTCAAACTTATTCGAGTTCCATTTGATGTCATGAAGAGTGTTTTAATTAGTACAGATTGAATCTTTGAATAAAATTACCTCAATCAAGGTACCTATTATTTCATGATAACTTTTTAATGTATAAAGATTGAATATTTGAAAGAAAATGAGAATTTTGAATTTAACTTATTTGAGTTCCTTATAAAGTCGCGAATAATGTTTTGACGACTAAAGATTGTATTTTTGAATGAAAATACCTCAATCGAGGTACCCATTATGTCACTAGATCATTCTAATGTATAAAGATTAAATTATTAAATGAAAATGAGAGTTTTCAGTTAAACATTTTCGATTCCCTTTGACGTCATGAAGAGTGATTTAGTGTGACGACCCTGATTTTTAGGCCAGCGTGTCCTGTGATGAACCGAAGATTGACCCGATAATGGATCCGACATGCGGAAGCGAAAACAGAAAACAAGACTCTAAGAAGTCAAAATGACCTTCCATGAGGTCGTGAAACTTAATGAGAACTGACGCGGAAGCAAAAGACCAAAAATATGACAAATAAATCCCTAGGGGTAAAATAATTATTTCTAAAAACTGTGGACTCGGGTGCTACCGAGCACACCACTGGAAGGACAACGAAAAACTAATCAAGATGGACTCAAGAATCACTTGATTCGGAGTCCGGATGAAGAAAATATGAAATTTCAAAGTTTAATAAAATCAAAATTTTGGGTTTGAAATCAATGCGACAAGGGTACTTTACATGGTTTGAAATGGTCCTTTTAGACCAAACTAGATGCAACTGAGCATACCATTAGATAGACCAAGAAAAATTAATGAATCTAAACTCAAGAATCACTTGATTCGAAGTCCGGACGAAGAAGATATGAAACATCAAAGTTTAAAAAAAAACTATCTTTTGGGTTTAAAAACAGTGCGGCATGGGTATTTGACAAGGGGTAAAAAGGTCTTTCAGATATAATTGGATGCAACTGTGCATACCGTTGGATAGACAAGCAAAAGTTAATAAACTTAGACTCAAAAATCACTTGATTTGGAGTCTGGATGATGAAGATATGAAGCCTCAAAGTTTCAAAAAAATAGACTCACTTTTCGGGTCAAAAATCTGGGTATGAATAGTGTTGTAATAGTAAGCCACATTTGATTTTTTTCCCAGAACTGAGACTATAAACAGACCTTTAAACGAGTTTTTCTGGAAAAATACAAAGAAGAAACCCCCCTTAAAATCATGTTTTCTACCCGACATTGCAGAAGAAACAAAAAAAAACACGATGTAAAGCCCCTAAAATGCCCCTTGAACGGCATTGGTCAAGATGGACCCAAAAAGCTGCTACATGAAATTTTTCAGAATCTGCCCACAACTGAGAGCAAAAACGGGCTAGAAGATGAATTTTTCTGGAAAAACACAAAGAAGAAACCCCCCTCAAAATTGAGTTTTCTACGTGTCTCTCAAATGAATTAAAAAAAATTGCAATGTAGAATGTCCGAAATGCCCCTCCATAAAATCTGGTCATGGAGGTCCAAAAAGCTGCTAAAAAAAAATAGAAAGCTGAACTTTGCCATCGATTTTCGGCACCAAGACGACATTTTCTAGAAAAACACGAAAAAGAAACCCTCCCTAAAATCATGTTTTCTAAGCGACCATATCAAAAGAAGAAAATAAAATTGATGTGAAAGGTCCAAAATGCCCCTAGATCAGATTATGCAAAAAAAGTGCGAAATGAATTCACAAGAGGCTCAAAACACAAATGATAAGGTTTTGCCCAGAAACAACCATCCACACAAACGTAACTTACCTATTTGGATGTGCTATAATGGTCCACGACTTAAAAATACCACCGATACAAAATTCGACCCCCCAACGGCCAAAAAGGATAAAATAGAACTTGGAATGAAAACTCGGAATCCAAAAATACAAAACGGGATCAAATGACCGTTTGGCCCTTGGCCACACTTCAAACATGATTTATAAGACCCTATGAAAGAATGAAAACGAAATTCCCACACCCGATGCAACCATGGTGAGATAATGACTTGGCATTTTTCCATATTTTCCTAATATTTCACGAAGTTAGAAGTTACAAAAAATTCAATATACATGTCAATGGCCTCCGGCCTCATCTCATACATGTTGAATACATTGAAAATAGTGCACTTAAGTACACATTACATACATAGAATCAAAGAATACAAGTTTTACATATAAGTTTACAAAATGACATTTTATGCTAACATTTGCATGAAATGGAAACTTGAAAGGTACACGACATCCAAGGAATGCTAAGCATCACGAACCAAGTCTTCGTACCTGAAATATGCCCCAGTAACGTAGGGGTGAGCAACATAAAGCTACTCGTAGGAGATGAGTATGCATCGACCTAGCATTTTCCAATTTCATCACCTTAAGGTGAAACATGTCAAAGGGGCTCATGCCACCTAACGTCTATGTCAAAGTAAAACTCAGGGCACATCCTAGGCTATCATGGAGCATAAGCAATAAGAATCATGATACATATACACATATGAAACAAGTCAAGTTTGGGATAATCCAAAGAACACGATAAGAATTATACACGGAATCAAGAATAAGGCATTATATCTATGCAAGTATACAAAGATGGAACACTCCATATAACATAACAATAAGTATGCTCGGACATATGTTAACAAGAATTACATTATCGATGCAATTAATATGACAAGGAGTATACTTGAAATCACGAATGGGGCACAATATCTATGTTCCAATTGAATCTATAGGATCAATCCTAAACTACATTAGAACATCAAAACACAAATTACAATTTCAATGCCATCTAACCAACATTAGAACTTCTAATACAACGCGTAAAGCATGATTTCTCTAAGTTAACATCTTGCAACTTAAAATGGGAAATCAATAAAGAAACAACAAGTCACAACATCATCTAGTTATCAACTTGAAATGAAATGCGAAATAAAATAAAGTGGATACTTGGACGTCACGCCGGATCAAACCGACAATGTGGTTACTTTAGGGTTACTAGCCCATGGGTAATCTCCCTATGTGCGCACTAGACTATATAGAGGGACTATCCCTCGTACTAGAACCACGTTCTAGCCATAGTCAAATAACGACATCACCAAGTTTACAAAATCAACAAGTTATGCAACAACGTATATATCAGCATGTATATATAAGATAATCAACTATCTACTGTGCATAACCAAATTTGGAAACCTATACAATACATGCTCTAAGTCCACAACTAATATGATTTGATGGATGTCGAATCTTCAGTGTGCGATTCGTTACACGCTATGCATGAAAGATGTTAAATACGAAGTGTGCAAATCATTACACAAGGCAACAATATATTCAATAAGGAAAACATATTCTCATGAGTATAAATATAGCAACTATGTTATCCAATGCTCAAAACATGACCAAATGAATATACAACAAGTCCAAGTCCATGATTTGAATATAGAAACCACTTCTCAAACACAACTAGATCATGGAGCAAATTGATAGAATTAAAATAGATAAACACAATTAAATTCTCTAGATTCCGATTCAATTCCAAATAACCTTAATTTAATACATGTTAAAGGACATGGCATAGTCATCACCTATATCCATTCTAAAACTCAATTAGGTTGTTGGAACAACAAAGTAGAACTTTAATTAAATCATGCTAATTTAAATCCTAAGGTTCTGAAACAATTTCTAATAGTCCCAAATTAATATATGCTAGTAAACAAGTCATGATCAATATAATTATCAAGTTAAAAACTTAATTAAGCTAAGGGCACCATTAAATAGATTTTAATTAATTCTTTTAATTAAAATCCCTAGATTTTCAAACTTAACCAAATGCTCTCAATTTAACATATTTTAGAGAACATGCCAAGGACTAATGTAATATCACATTACAAGTTTATTTCATTCAATTTACGACCATGTGAATTAAACTTTCACTAAAGTTAAATCTAAAATAAAAGTTGCAATTCTCGTACAATTAATCCCAATTTAATATACGTGAACAACCATACCAAAGCCTAGCATGCCACAAATCCATTCCAAGTTGTATATCACCATGAGGATTAAATCTTAAACAAGAAAATTAATTAAATGAAAGGATTCAAAACCTCACCGAATATTCTAAATCAAATATATGTGAAGCTATATGGCATGTAGATCAAGAATATCAAGTCGGAATTCAAATAGAGTGAATAGTGCAATAGTGCACTCGGGGCAAATTAATTAATCAAGTTAATTAATAATTATTAATTTTTCAAATCAATTCCGATTTCTCTCAATTTAATCTATGTTGAAGAGCATGCTAGGGCCTAATATAATATGCTAACACATATTGATTTCAAGCTAGTTAAGGCCATGTGAATTAATCTTTCACCTAAGATAAATATTAAATAAAAGCTTTAGTACTTATTTAAATGCTCTAATTTTAATACACGACAATGAGCATATCATGGGGCAATATAATATCATGCTATATGTTTAAACCAAGTCACGAGCAACCGGAAAAATTAGATCCCGTACAAGAAAAATTAATAATAAAATCTCTAGATTTTATATTTAATCATGCAAACAAGTAGTATAAGTATCACAAGCATGCTATATAATAAGAATTTAAACCTAGAACATCTCCTACCTCAATTTGAGATGAAAATCTCAAATCTCTACTGAAACGAAAGTGCTCCGAATCCGACGATACCGAGAGGTTTTGTCGGGGACAACACTCTGAACAAGAATCCGCAAGAAGCCCCATGAAAATCCCAACTTGACTCCAAACCCGAACTTGAAAAATCGTCGAAAATAGATTCTAATAAGGGCATAAGATGTGTGGCGTCAAGACAAATATTAAAAGCTAAGGCCGAAAACTCATCAAAGAAAAGTGAACCAAAAGAGGAGAGAGAAGATGGCAGCTATGGAAGGCTGTGGGATCTGGTCCAGAATGTGTGGGGAAGAAGAGGAAAATTATGTTTTAATTTTTTAAACCCCCTATTTATAGAAAATCACAAAAAGTGCCTCGAAAGGGCCCCGCCAGGTCTGGAAAAGTGGATTTTGAGCAGACGCGCTCAAACAGCAAAACTCCATGAACAAAAAAGATTCAAAATGAGAAAATATGAATAACGGAAGAAACGACATCAAAAACTGAATCCCGAGCAGAAAGTTATGCCCCGAACAAGTTTGGCGGCAACTAGGGCCAGAAATCCCTAAAACTGGGAAAAACGATCAGAAGGAAATTCTAAGAGTCCACGACTTGACAAAATGTGAAAATAAATCCCGTATGAGGATCCAGGCTCCAGACGAGATATTTTGCGATAATTTTCGTTAATTGCACAATGACCCCTACAAAAAGGGTTAACTGCGAAACTGCCCCAGAATGAAAATATCTTCCAAAAGATATTTTCTTAGATACCCCTGAAATAAAATATCTTCAAAAGATATTTACGAAAAACACCCTAATAAATGAAAAAGATTCTAAAGAATTGTGCATCCATGCCCCTTTGGGCACCGAGAGCAACCAGAGTACTTTCTTGCAAAAGTAAAGATACGTATTTCGATGAAACCACTCAAGATGAAGGCACGTGAAGTCAAAAACCAACTCCAAGCATGAGAAGTGAGGTTGTGCCAAAAACTGACAAACGGAGATAAGACATAATAGGGAAAATGACGAAATAGCGCATAGTGTCAAAAAACGAAAAATGTGAGAATGACTCGGTCCTGAAAGGAAGTTGTCAATTCACGGAAAAGAGTCTCAGGAACTAATTTTGAGCACTCGAGATGACACTAAGCGACACGAAACAGAGCTCAGAAAAGAAAATTAAACGAAAAAAATTCATTCGTAAAATTTCAGGAAAAAGGAAAAGAAAGCAAATGACCGAGTCGTTACAGCCTACCCTCCTTAAAGGAATTTCATCCCCAAAATTAGAAACATACCAGAGAGAACAGAATAATGACCGAACAAAAGGTCAAATCAAAGGACAGCTCACAATGCACTGAAGAACAAATCCTGAAGTCTAAAGATCTACTGAAGGAACGCGAAACCATGAACTGAGACAACACCTCATACTGAAGTCTATTATGTCATTAGACCTTTTTAATGTTTAATGTTTGAATCTTTGAAAGAAAATGAAAGTTTAGAGTTAAACTTATTCGAGTTCTCTTTGATGTTCCAAAGAGTATTTTAATGAGTAAAGATTGAATCTTTGAATGAAATTATCTCAATCAAGGTACGTATTTTGTCACTAGACATTTTTAACGTATAAAGATTGAATCTTTGAAAGAAAATGTATTTTTTGAGTTAAATTTATTCGAGTTCCGATGAAGCTGCGAAGAGTGTTTTAATGACTAAAGATTGAATCGTTGAAAGAAAATACCTCATTCAAGGTACCTATTGTGTCACTAGACCTTTTTAATATATAAAGATTGAATCTTTAAAAGAAAATGGGAGTTTTGATTTAAACTTATTCGAGATCCCTTTGACATCCAGAAGAGTTCTTTAATGAGTAAAGATTGAATCTTTACATGAAAATACCTCAATCAATGTACCTATTATGTCACTAGACAATTTTATTATATGAAGTTTAAATCTTTGAAAGAAATTGAGAGTATTTTAGTTAGTAAAGATTGAATCAATGAATGAAATTACCTCAATCAAGGTAACTATTACGTCGCTAGACCTTTTAATGTATAAAGGTTGAATCTTTGAAAGAAATTGAGAGTTTTGAGTTTAACATATTCGAGTTCCCTATGAAGTTGCGAAGAGTGTTTTAATGACTAAAGATTGAATCGTTGAATGAAAATACATCAATCAAGGTTCCTATTATGTCATCTAACCATTTTAATGTATAAACATTAAAGTTTTGAATGAAATTAGCTCAATCAAGGTCCCAATTCACTCTCTAAACCATTTTAATGTATAAATACTGAATCTTTGAATGAAATGACCTCAATCAAGGTATCTATTATGTCACTAGAACTTTTTAATGTATAAGGATTGAATCTTAGGAAGAAAATGAGAGTTTTGAGTTTAACTTATTCGAGTTTCTTGTGAAGTCACGAAGAGTGTTTTAATGACTAAAGATTCAATCTTTGAATAAAAAAACAGAATCAAGGTACCCATTATGTCACTAGACATTTTTAATGTAAAAAAGATTAAATTTTTAAAAGAAAATGAGAGTTTTTAGTTAAACTTATCCAAGTTCCATTTGAAGTCTCGAAATGTGTATTAATGATTAAGGACTAAAACTTTAAATGAAAATACCTCAGTCAAGGTACAAATTCTACCACTAGACCATTTTAATTTATAATTATTAAATCTTTGAAAGAAAATTAGAGTTTTGGGTTAAACTTATTCGAGTTCCCTCTAAAGTCTCAAAGAGTATTTTAATGACTAAAGATTGAATATTTGAATGATAATACGTCAATTAAGGTACCTGTTATGTCACTAGACCTTTTTAATGTATAAAGATTGAATCTTTAAAAGAAAATGGGAGCTTTGAGTTAAACTTATCAGAGTTTTCTTTGACGTCCCGAAGAGCGTTTTCATGAAAGAAGATTGAATCTTTGGATGAAAATACCTTTATCAAGGTACCTATTGTTTCAGTAGACCAATTTAATGTATAAAGATTAAATCTTTAAAAGAAAATGAGAGCCTTCAGCTAAACCTATTTGAGCTCCCTTTGACGTCATGAAGAGTTTTTTAATTAGTAAAGATTGAATCTTTGAATGAAATTACATCAGTTAAGGTACCTATTATGTCATTAAACCTTTTTAAAGTATAAAGATTGAATCTTTGAAAGAAAATGAGAGTTTGGAGTTTAACTTATTCGAGCTCCTTATACAGTCTCGAAGAGTGTTTTAATGACTAAAGATTGAATCTTTGAATGAAAATACCTTAATCAAGTTACCCATTCTGTCACTAGACCATTTTAATGTGTAGAGATTAAATCTTTGAAACAAAATGAGAGTTTTAAGTTAAAATTATTCGAGTAGCCTTTGACGTCATGAAGAGTGTTTTAGTGAGTAAAGATTGAATATTTGAATGAAATTACATCAATCAAGGTACCTATTATGTCATTAGACTTTTTAAATGTATAAAGAACAAAATGAGAGTTTTGAGTTTAATTTATTCGAGTTCAATATGAAGCCGCGAAGAGTGTTTTAATGACTAAAGATTAAATATTTGAATGAAAATAGCTCAATTAATGTACTTATTATGTCACTAGACCATTTTAGTGTATAAAGATTAAATCTTGGAAAGAAAATGAGAGTCTTGAGTAAAACATATTCGAGTTCCCTTTGACGTAACGAAGAGTGTTTTAAAGAGTAAATATTGAATCTTTGAATAAAATTACCTCAATCTGGGTACCTATTATGTCACTAGACCATTTTAATGTATAAAGAGTGAATCTTTGAAAGAAAATTAGAGTTTGAGTTTAACTTATTCGAGCTCCCTATGTAGTCGCAAAGAGTGATTTAATGACTAAAGATTGAATCTTTGAATGAAAATACCTAAATCAATGTACCTTTTATGTCACTAGACCTTTCTAATGTATAAAGACTGAATCTTTAAAAGAAAATGTGAGTTTTGAGTTAACCTTATTCGAGTTCACTTTCACGTCATAAAGACTGTTTTAAAGAGTAAATATTGAATCTTTGAATGAAAATACCTCAATTAAGGTACCTATTATGACACTAGACCTTTTTAATGTATAAAGATTGAATCTTTAAAAGAAAATAAGCGTTTTTAGTTTAACTTATTCGAGTTTCCTATAAAATCGCGAAGAGTGTTTTAATGACTAAAGATTAAATCTTTGAATGAAAACACCTCAATTAAGGTACCTGTTATGTCACTAGACCAATTTAATGTAAAAAGATTAATTCTTTGAAAGAAAATGAGAATTTTGAGTTAAACTTATTCTTGTTCTCTTTGATGTCCCGAAGAGTGTTTTAATGACTACAGATTGTATCTTTGAATGAAAATACTTCAATCAGGGTATCTATTATGTCACTAGACCATTTTAATGTATAAAGATTAAATCTTTGAAAGAAAATGGTAGTTTTGAGTTAAACTTATTCGAGTTCCCTTTGACGTCATGAAGAGTGTTTTAGTGAAGAAAGATTGAATTTTTGAATGAAATTACTTTAATCAAGGTACTAATTATGTCAGTAGACCATTTAAATGTATAAAGATTGAATCATTGAAAGAAAATGAGGATTTTGAGTTTAACTTATTCAAGTTCCCTATGAAGCCGCGAAGAGTGTTTTAACGACTAAAGATTAAATCTTTGAACGAAAATACCTCGATCAATGTAGTTATTATATCACTAGATCATTTTAGTGTATAAAGATTAAATCTTATAAGTAAAATGAGAGTCTTGAGTTAAACTTATTCGAATTTCCTTTGACATAAGGAAGAGTGTTTTACTGAGTAAAGATTGAATGTTTGAATGAAATTATCTCAATCTAGGTACCTATTAAGTCACAAGACCTTTTTAATGTATAAAGATTGAATTTTTGAAAGGAAATTACAGTTTTGAGTTTACCTTATTTAAGTTCCGGAGGAAGTTGCGAAGAGTGTTTTAATGACTAAAGAATGAATCTTTGAATGAAAATACCTCAATAAATGTACCTTTTAATGCATAAAGATTGAATCTTTAAAAGAAAATGTGAGTTTTGAGTTAAACTTATTCGAGTTTCCTATGACGTCCCGAAGAGTGTTTTAAAGAGTAAAGATTGAATCTTTGAATGAAAATACCACAATACAGGTACCTATAATGTCAGTAGACCGTTTTTACATAAAAAGATTAAATCTTTGAAAGAAAACTAGAGTTTTGTGTTAAACTTATTCAAGTTCCCTTTGACGTCACGAAGAACGTTTTTAATGACTAAAGATTGAATCTTTGAATGAAAATAAATCAAGGTGCCTATTATGTCACAAGACCCATTTAATGTATAAAGATTAAATCTTTGATATAAAACGAAAATTTTGAGTTAAACTTATTCGAGTTCTCTTTGACGTCACGAAGTGTGTTTTAATGAGCAAAGATTAAATTTTTGAATGAAATGTGCCTATTATGTCACTAGACCTTTTTAATGTATAAAGATTAAATCTTGGAATTAGTGTTTTGAATTTAACTTATTCAATTTCCTTATGAAGTCGAGAAGAGTGTTTTAATGACTAAAGATTGAATTTTTGAATGAAAATAATTTAATCAAGGTACCTATTATGTCACTACACAATTTTAATATATCAAGATTAAATCTTTGAAAGAAAATGAGAGTTTTGAGTTAAACTTATTCGAGTTCCCTTTGATGTCGCGAAGAGTGTTTTAATTAGTAAAGATTGAATCTTTGAATCAAACTACCTCAATAAGGTACCAATTTTTTCACTAGACCTTGTTAATATATAAAGATAAAATCTTTGAAAGAAAATGAGAGTTTTCAGTTTAATTTATTCGAGTTCTTTATAAAGTCGAGATTAGTATTTTAATGACTAAAGATTGAATCTTTAAATGAAAATATGTCAATCAAGGTACTTATTATGTCACTACACCTTTTTAATGTATAAATATTGAATCTTTGAAAGAAAATGAGAGTTTTGAATTAAACTTATTCGAGTTTCCTTTGACATCCCGAATGGTATTTTAATGAGTAAAGATTAAATCTTTGAATAAAAATACCTCAATCAAAGTACCTATTATGTCACTAGATCATTTTAATATTCAAAAATTAAATCTTTGAAAGAAAATTTGAATTTTGATTTAAATTTATTCGAGTTCCCTTTGACGTTACGAAAAGTGTTTTAAAAAGTAAAGATTGAATCATTGAATAAAATTACCTCAATCAAGGTACCTATTATGTCATTAGACCTTTTTAATGTATAAAGATTAAATCTTTAAAAAAAAAATTAGAGTTTTGAGTTAAACATATTTGAGTTCCCTTTGACGTCCCGAAGAGCGTTTTAATGAGTGAAGATTGAATTTTTGAATGAAAATACCTTTATCAACGTACCTGTTATGTCACTAGACCAATTTAATGTATAAAGATTAAATCTTTGAAAAAAAATGAAAGTTTTGAGTTAAATTTATTCGAGTTCCATTTGACGTCATAAAGAGTGTTTTAATTAGTATAGATTGAATCTTTGAATGAAATTACCTCAATCAAGGTACATATTATTTCATGAAAACTTTTTAATGTGTAAAGATTGAATTTTTGAAAGAAAATGAGACTTTTGAGTTTAACTTATTCGAGTTCGTATAAAGTCGAGGAGAGTGTTTTAAAGACTAAAGATTGTATCTTTGAATGAAAATATCTCAATCAAGGTACCCATTATGTTACTAGACCATTTTAATGTATAAAGATTAAATCATTGAAAGAAAATGAGAGTTTTGAGTTAAACTTATTCGATTCCCTTTGATGTCACAAAGAGTGATTTAGTGAGTAAAAATTGAATTTTTGAATGAACTTACTTCAATCAAGGTACTAATTATGTCACTAGACCTTTTAAATGTATAAAGATTGAGCCTTTGAAAGAAAATGAGAGTTATAAGTTTAAATTATTCGAGTTCCCTATGAAGTCACGAAGAGTGTTTTCTTGACTAAAGATTGAATATTTGAATGAAAATACCTCAATCAAGGTATCTATTATGTCACTAGACTATTTGAATGTATAAAGATTAGATCTTTGAATGAAATTCCCTCAATGAAGGTACCTAATATGTCACTAGACCATTTTAATGTATAAAGATTAAATCTTTGAAAGAAAATGGGAGTTTTGAGTTAAACTTATTCGAGTTCACTTTAACGTCACGAATGGTGTTTTAATGTGTAAAGATTGAATATTTGAATGAAATTACCTCAATCAAGGTTTCTTTTATGTCACTAGACTATTTGAATGTATAAAAATTAAATCTTTGAATGAAATTACCTCAATAAAGGTACCTAATATGTCACTAGACCATTTTAATGTATAAAGATTAAATCTTTGAAAGAAAATGAGAGTTTTGAGTTAAACTTATTTGTGTTCCCTTTAACATTTCGAAAAGTGTTTTTATAAGTAAAGATTGAATATTTGAATGAAATTACCTCAATCAAGGTTCCTTTTATGTCACTAGACCTTTTTAATGTATAAAGATTGAATCTTTAAAAGAAAATGAGAGTTTTGAGTTTAACACATTCGTGTTCCTTATAAAGTCGCGAACAGTATTTTAATGACTAAAGATTGAATTTTTGAATGAAAATAACTTCATCAGGGTACCTATTATGTCACTACACCTTTTTAATGTATAAAGATTGAATCTTTGAAAGAAAATGAGAGTTTTGAGTTAAACTAATTCGAATTCCATTTGACGTCTCGTAGAATGTTTTAATGAGTAAATATTGAATATTTGAAGGAAAATACCTCAATCAAGGTACCTATTATATCATTAGACAATTTTAATTTACAAAGAATAAATCTTTAAAAGAAAATTAGAGTTTTGAGTTAAATATAGTCGAGTTCTTTTTGACGTTATGAAGAGTGTTTTAATTAGTAAAGGTTCCTTGATTGAGGTAATTTCATTTAAAGATTGAATCTTTAAATGAAATTACCTCAATCAAGGAACCTATTATGTCATTAAACCTTTTTAATGTATAAGGATTCAATCTTTGAAAGAAAATGAGAGTTTTGAGTATAACTTATTCGAGTTCCCTATAAAGTAGCGAATAGTGTTTTAATGACTAAAGATTGAATCTTTGAATGAAAATACCTTAATCAATGTACCTATTATGTCAATATACCATTCTAACGTATAATTATTAAATCTTTAAAAAAAAAATGAGAGTTTTGAGTGAAACGCATTCGAGTTGCCTTTGACGTCACGAAGAGTGTTTTAATAAGTAAAGACTGAATCTTTAAATGAAATTACCTCAATTAAGGTATCTATTATGTCACAAGACCTTTTTAATATATAAAGATTGAATCTTTGAAAGAAAATGAGAGTTTTTAGCTTAACATATTCGAGTTCGTTATGAAGTCGCGAAGAATGTTTTAACGACAAAAGATTGAATCTTTGAATAAGGTACCACAATTATGGTACCTATTATGTCACTAGACTATTTTAATGTAAAAGGACTAAATATTTGAATGAAATTACCTGAATCATGGTACCGGTTATGTCCCCAGGCCATTTTAATTTACAAAGATTAATTATTTGAAAGAAAATTTAAGTTTTGAGTTAAACTGAATCGAGTTCCCTTTGACGTCACGATGAGTGTTTTAATGAGTAAAGATTGAATCTTTGAATAAAATTACCTCAATCAAGCTACCTATTATGTCATTAGACCATTTTAATTTACAAAGATTAATTCTTTGAAGGAAAATTAGAGTTTTGAGTTAAACTTATTGGAGTTCCCTTTGACGTCACGAAGAGTGTTTCCATGAGTGAAGATTAAATCTTTAAATGAAAATACATCTATCAAGGTACCTATTATGTCACTAGACCAATTTAATGTGTAAAGATTAAATCTTTGAAAGAAAATGAGAGCTTTCAGTTAAACTTATTTGAGTTCCCTTTGACGTCACGAAGAGTTTTTTAATTAGTAAAGATTGAATCTTTGAATGAAATTACCTCAATCAACATACCTATTATGTCATTAAACCTTTTGATAAGCGCTGAATATTGTATATTCAAGCGCCCTAAATTACATTAACAAAGTCCATTAATTGATTATTTTATGGAGATTAACCCCATTTGCATGTTTTTGTGCATTTTCAGGTTAAAGTGCAAAAAGGAAGCAAAAATGATGTCTTGTGGAATTTTGAACAAAAAGGGTGCCAATTCTGAATTTCTGGCAGCTGTAGAACCTGACTTTTGTCACCATTTTCGACCTAGCAAACTCAAGAACTGGACTTCCATCATAAATTAAAAGATTTAATACTCTGAATCAGATTTCCAAATCTTCAAGCGGTTCATCATTCGGAGTTCGGAGCAGAGAGTTATGATATTCTAAACAGAGGTGCGCAGAACTGCCTGGCAGCACTGAAGTACTGCCTTCCTCCCCATTTCAACCAACCAGACTTGAGAATTGGGTCTTTATAAAAACATGAAGTTTTTAAAGCACTGAATCAGCTCTCCAAATCTTCAAACAGATCATCATTCGGAGTTCAGGGCACAAAGTTATAGCAGTTTTATCAAAGTAGGTCCGCGCGGAGCAAACTAAGCATAGGGCATTCTGGCCAATTTTCGAGTGCTCGAGGCCTTATTTCGAGTGCTCGAAATTAGGGCAGATTGCTTCATGAGATCAGCCACTTGTGCTCAGAAATTTTCTAAATTTGTATGCTCTCTTTATGAGTTGGTTGGGGATGTTTCTTGGAGGACAGAGAGGGCTTTTTGGGTGGAGTAACATGTCTACAAAAGAGGGGAGCCAATTCTGAAATTCTGGCAGCAGTGAAGCTCGATTTTGATTGCCACTTTTGACCTAGAAAGCTCAAGATCTGGACTTCCATTATAAAATGGCATATTTAGAGCTCTGAGTTAGGTTTCTAAATCTTCAAATAGTTTGTCATTCGGAGCTTGGAGCAGAGAGTTATGGCCTTGTTACCAGAGGTGCGCAGAACTGCCTGGCAGCAATGAAATTCTGCCTTGATCTTCATTTTCGACCAACCATCCTTGAGAATTGGATCTCCACCAAAACATGAAGTATTTAAACCTCTGAATTAGCTCTCCAAATCTTCAAACGGTTCATCATTCGGAGTTCGGAGCGCAAAGTTATGGCTGTTTAACCGAAGTAGGTCTGGGCAGAGCAAGGCAAGAATGGAGCATTCTGCTCCAATTTCGAGTGCTCGAGCCCTTATTTCGAGTGCTCGAAATTAGGGCAGAATTGCATCCGGAAATGGCCCATTTTCAGCCACTTGCATCTTGGGTTCCTCAATTCTAATTTCCCTCTTTAATGGTTGGTTGGTGGGGGTTTCTAGAGCCTTATCTCTAGAAGATAAGAGAGGGAAGCTACATAATACATTAAGCTTCATTTTTACAAGAGAGAGGAGAGAGAAGAGAGCAAGAAAGGTGTGTTCTTGGAGCTAGAAGAGGGGAGCTCGAAAATGGAGGTCAAGGCTTTGCTTCCTCCTTCCTCTAGTGCATCAATGGGTAACTAAACCTCCATCTAGGGAGGTGATGAAGCCTCCTTTGTAAGCATGCTATAATCTTGTTTTAATTTGGGGAATGAAGTGTATTTGTGATCTTTTCATATTCTAGAGACTTACACATGTTGTAAATGTTCTTCAATTCAATAAATGATTGTGTTGAATGTATCATCTTGTCTTAGATTGTATGTTTTCATGATTATAGGGCTTATATCTTCATAGTGAGAATGGAGATGAGAATATGAAATGTTTTTCTTGGCATGTCTTGTGAAGGTTTTGATAGTCCATTCCTAGGAACGATGAACCATACTACACCCCTAATTTAATGTAGTTAGGTAGATGGTTCATACCAACCATGGATGGATTATACTTAGTCTTTGATTACATGTGCATTTACCATACAAAATAAGGGATTTGATAGGCCATTCCTAGGGGATTATACTTAGATGATTTATACTTAGCTCTAATTGTATGAACTTCTTGAAGATAGTGTAGTTATCATGCATCTCTATATATCATGGTCATTTACATAAGTAGTTCCCCAAGTTAATTGCAAGCTAGCATGTTTATGAGGTGTGTGGTGGATTCATCTCCCTAGTCCTCTCCACCTAAGTTTCACTGCTATTAATCTCCTTCAATTTATCGTTTTATGCATTCTGAATTCGTAATTTCAGTGACAAACAAACAAACCCTTATTACCCATTATCATTCTAAGAATGATTCTAGACACTTAGGTCGCCATTGACTAGCGCAGTCCCAGTGGTTCGACTTACCCGACCAATAGCCCTATTTTACAATGATTCATGCTATTGCGAAGGTTGATGTATAGTTGACCAACCGATCAATTTTTGGCGCCGTTGCCGGGGACTTGCATATGGTTTAGCGACCAAGGTTCTCGGGTTAATTTTAGTTTGATTGTTAATATTGTGTCTTGTGAATATTCCTTATGTGTTTTGACCATTTTCGTGTCGTAAGATTCTAGGGACTCGAATCTCGCCGTGGGAACGCTAGCAAAGCGTAAGTCTAGAGGACCCCAGGTAAGTTTCTTGACCTTTTAGTTTCACATTGTAGAATATCGTGCATGTGTTAAGCTTAGAAGTAGATAAATTGCAAGCCCTTGTCGAGGCTATTTCAATTGTGTACTTTCAATTCCAAGCATCGGTCCTTGTCGTGGCCATTTTAATTTGTCTTGATAATTGAGGAGAAAGGGAATATCATTGTATGTGGAGTTGATGATAAAGAATTGTTGTGTTGATTATGTTGTGTGTTGTTGATGTTTAACTCCTAGATGGAGAATAATTATCTCCCAACTCAATTCTACACACCACATGCGTTTTGTGCTTTTTGCTCTAGTAATTCACATCATACAAGAGATTGTCTTCCAACGAGACAATTCTCGGATTTTTATCTAGAGCAACCAAATGAAAATTTCTTTGAACCGGGTAGTGATCCATACTTCAATGGTTACAACTCGGGTTGGGGAGACCAACAAAACTTCTTGTGGCATGACATAGGAAATTCAACCCCACAATCTCATATACAACCTTTTCAACCCAATGATCATTCTTTCCCGCCCTCTTCTCCTTTTCCACCGTCTCCATTGGATGAGCTAATTGTTGCTAACAAACAAATGATGGAGTCTATGCACATGCAAATGATGGACTCCAACAATCAACTATTGGCTTCCCTTGCTAGCATGCAATCCACAGTGGAGTCTATCAATCAAGTGGTACCATATCACCAGTCCCAAGTTAGTGCAATGATAGATGACCAAATATCTCAAATTCAACAAAGGATTAATGCTAAAAATCATGAAGAGGAGGAAACATTTTCATTTGAATTTATGGCCAATCCAAAAGAAAATTCTATGAATGATGAGATTACTCCTAGTAACTTTCATCATGAGAATGATCAAGTGGTTATTACATGTGAAAATGATGAAACGGTGGTGGAAGATCAAATTGTTGCCCCACATCAAAATGAAACAATTGTGGCTCAAAATGGGAAAAATAATGATGTAGAGATTGTCTACCCTACTCTAGAACAACCCCTAAATAATCCTTTGCTTGATGCACCTCCTTCAATGGAGGATCCTCTAAAAGCTTGTTTGGCTCATTTCAATTGTGAGGATTTTAATGTTGACAATTCCATTTCGGAGGTGAATTCTTTGCTTAATATTCATCCACCTATTCATTCTCTTCCTTGGTCAACATCAAATGTATCTCTTTCTTGGGAGCTTGCATCTCATCTCATTCCTTCTCCTGAGTTATCTCAAGCTATTGAGCCCGAACCGCCGGATAAGTGTGAGGAGGATGTTGAAAGTCTGAAGGATAACTTGTTGAGCATTCCCGTGCTCAATATGACCCTTCATAAGTCGTTGCTTGGTGCACCTTCACCTAATCCATCTTCCTATAATCCAAATCAGCCCTATAGTCCAAAGTTCTTCATTGAGGATGAAGAGTGGATTAAGGTCTTTCCATTACCTCTTTCCAACTTTTGTCTTCAAGCTCTTTTTCTTCCGCTTCCAAACGAACTTTCTTACTTAGGGAAGCTTGAATCTCTAGAGAGACATGGTATAGGGTAAGGAGGACTAACCTGATCTCGGTGTGTCTAGCTATCGAGATTTTTGAGGATTAGTGCCTGCTCTAACTTCGTTTAGCTATCGACATTAAATTTAGCAAAGCAAGGGAAGAAATTCTTTCGATGTTCAAGCTTCCCTCTCCCAATAAAATTACCTGAGCCTTGAGTTTTCTGGAAATTCGCTAAGGAAAGCCAAAAATTTGACCTCCTCCGGTAGTGTCTCTAATTGCGTTCCAAACTTCACATTAGGCTTTCCTAGACCTTCTGAAACTTTTTCTTTCACTCCTGGAAATTTTCAGCTCTATCCGGCAATTTCATTGGCTTGGGAATGCTACTCATGTGCATAAACTCTCATTTTTATTGCATTCTTAAAAAAAAAAAAAAAAAAAAAATTCTCAAAAATTTTCAATGAATCGTGTGAGGTTACAAAAGCTTAAAGTGATGTGGAATGGAGCGCTCTAGCTTCCATTTGGATTGCTCCAAACTTCTCCACCATCATTCCGAGGCTGCTGCTTGTATTTAGAGCACTCTAATTCCATTTTAGAGTGCTCTAAATGTGAACCAATCTCATCCCAAGCTACTGCCTTTATTTAGAGCACTCTAGCTCCCATTTGGAGTGCTCTAAATGTGAACCATCAATCCCAAGCTCACTGCCTTCATTTAGAGCACTCTAGCTTCCATTTAGAGTGCTCTAAATTTTCAGCCCAACATCCCGCAACCACTGTCTCCAATTCGAGCACTCGAAGGCCAAGCTTTGAGTGCTCGCTGCTGCTATCCCACTGCAACCCAACATACCGAACTCTCTGTCTTCAAATCGAGCACTCGAAATCCCATTTCGAGTGCTCGAAATCTCTTTCTCACCCAAGGCATCCAACCATGCAACCAACCACCATCGGCACCATCCAACCATGCATGCCAACCTTCCTAAACCACCTCACACAACACCAACCCCACCCTCTCGGCATCTTGCATGCACCATCAACTTCCACCACCTCAACCCACAAACTAACCTCTCGGCAACCCCTCATCATCCTCAACCATGCATGCCTTCCACGACCACCCTCCCAACATAACCCCAACCATTCACATCAACACCATGCACACACCAACCAAACCGACCACCACCCCAAACTTCACCCCTCTCTTATTCACCAACCAACCCTCACACAAGCCTTCTTTCTCTCGGCATCTACACACACCAACACCATCATGCAACCCCCATGCATGCCCCTCTCGGCATCCTCTTTTTTCCCAACCATCCAACCAACCTCACCAAACTTCCTTACTTCACCCCACCATGCATGCCACCATCTCTTTCTCGGCACCTTCACTCCCTAACCACCCACCACCCTTCACACTCAATCAACCCCATCCTCAATTCCTCCACAACACCCTCATGCATGCCATTCAAAAAAAAAAAAAAAAAAAAAAATGGCACCCTTTTGGCATTCTTTTGCTATCCATTTTACACTTGTGGCTAATGTCTGCATTTGTGTTTTGTTTGGATTTTTATCTTGCACTACAATTCAGGTTAGTGTTTTTAATTCTGTTTTGATTTTCCTTAAAAGCCTATGCTTTTACATTTGTATATTAGTTGTGTTTTGCTAGGTCTTCATGTCCAAGTTTGAGGGAAGCACTTGCACATTCACATAGATGGAAACCTTTGCCTTCCTCACTCCGCTTATTGTTCTTTAACCCTCTCTGTTCTTATTTTCATTTACTTGTCTTCTCACATTGAGGACAATGTGACATTCAATTTTGGGGGTGCATTTATGCATTTTTGGTTTTGCATTTTTGTTAAGCAATGATATTGTAATTTGAAACCTGTTGGAGATGAAGCATATGTTTAATACCTTGTGTATAGAAGCAATTGTGACATTTTTGAAAATAAAGAAAAATTTGAGTTGAAATGATCATATAGATTCAAATTAGTCTGTATAAATGTCTCAATTAGATTCTCGCTGGATTTGACACTCTTTTAAGCTTCACAATGCACAGATGCACATTGGAAACTTAACTGTGAGGCATGCAACTTGATTGACCTTGATCTTGGCCTAGTTAATCTGATTTGATGAATCTAATGGATGAATACTTTTGGCATGAATCTAAAAAAAAAAAAAACTGAGAAGGAAAGAAAATAATGACCAGTTGACGTTCGTAGCCTTTCCAACTCGAGCTATTAAGCCCTAGGAGTGTCTCTACACTTAGCACTCTAAAGCCGTCTGGTTTGGGAGTTGTTGGCCTAACGCTTGCTACAAGGGTTGGTTAGAAAGCTTAAGGGACTTAAACATTGCACGGTCGTTCAAAAAATAAACTGGTAATAAACATGGTTCGCTAGAGTTCGTAGCCTTTCCAACTTGAGCTATTAAGCCCTTTCCATTCTATGTTTCGCTTATGAGTTACAATAAATTGTCAACAGGCAACAAAAGTTGCCTTGAAAATAAAATCATGCCTTAGGGACTTCATGTAAAGGGGAATTCATTGATTTGAAAACTTGTGCCTTGGAATTGGAAAAGAAAGTAAAAGCCGCATGTTGAGAATTCAATTCACTTTCACTGGAGTTTGAGTTATTTCCATTTAAGAGATGACAATTGAATTATTTATATGGACTATGATGTTGATGCATGCATGTTGAAATGGTTTTTGCCAATTTTTGTATCAATGCTTCATATATGCAAGGTAGTCTTCCCAATGATCCCGTCTCCAGCTCTTTATCTGTTTCAAGTTGTATTTGAGCTATGTTTATGTTTATTTTTTCCATGGTGGATATTTTTGTAATAGCATTCCCATGTTTTTCATTCCATTGAGCTTTGCATTTTGGTTTTACTAAGGGACTAGCAAAATGTAAGTTTGGGGGTGTTATAAGCGCTGAATATTGTACATTCAAGCGCCCTAAATTACATTAACAAAGTCCATTAATTGATTATTTTATGTAGATTAACTCCATTTGCATGTTTTTGTGCATTTTCAGGTTAAAGTGCAAAAAGGAAGCAAAAATGATGCCTTGTGGAATTTTGAACAAAAAGGGTGCCAATTCTGAATTTTTGGCAGCAGTAGAACCTGAATTTTGTCGCCATTTTCGACCTAGCAAACTCAAGAACTGGACTTCTATCATAACATGAAAGATTTAGAGCCCTGAATCAGCTTTCCAAATCTTTAAGCGGTTCGTCATTCGGAGTTCGGAGCAGAGAGTTATGATCTTCTTAACAGAGGTGCGTAGAACTGCCTGGCAGCACTGAAGTAATTCCTTCCTCCCCATTTTCGACCAACCATACTTGAGAATTGGGTCTTCATAAAAACATGAAGTTTTTAAAGAACTGAATCAGCTCTCCAAATCTTCAAATAGATCATCATTCGGAGTTTGGGGTACAAAGTTATAGCAGTTTTACCAAAGTTGGTCCGGGCGGAGCAAACCAAGCATAGGGCATTCTGGCCAATTTTCGAGTGCTCGAGGCCTTATTTCGAGTGCTCGAAATTAGGGCAGATTGCTTCATGAGATCAGCCACTTGTGCTCAGAAATTTGCTAACTTTGTATGCTCTCTTTATGAGTTCGTTGGGGATGTTTCTTGGAGGACAGAGAGGGCTTTTTGGGTGGAGTAACATGTCTACAAAAGAGGGGAGCCAATTCTGAAATTCTGGCAGCAGTGAAGCTCGATTTTGATTGCCACTTTTGACCCAGAAAGCTCGAGATCTGGACTTCCATTATAAAATGACATATTTAGACCTCTGAGTTAACTTTCTAAATCTTTAAACGGTTTGTCATTCAGAGCTCGGAGCAGAGAGTTATGGCCTTGTTACCAGAGGTGCGCAGAACTGCCTGGCAGCAATGAAATTCTGCCTTGATCTTCATTTTCAACCAACCATCCTTGAGAATTGGATCTCTACCAAAACATGAAGTATTTAAAGCTCTAAATTATCTCTCCAAATCTTTAAATGGTTTGTCATTCGGAGTTCGGAGCGCAAAGTTATGGCTGTTTAACCGAAGTAGGTCTGGGCGGAGCAAGGCAAGAATGGAGCATTCTGCTCCAATTTCGAGTGCTCGAGCCCTTATTTCGAGTGCTCAAAATTAGGGCAGAATTGCATCCGGAAATGGCCCATTTTCAGCCACTTGCATCTTGGGTTCCTCAATTCTAATTTCCCTCTTTAATGGTTGGTTGGAGATGTTGGTTGGTGGGGGTTTCTAGAGCCTTATCTCTAGAAGATAAGAGAGGGAAGCTACACAATACATTAAGCTTCATTTTTACAAGAGAGAGGAGAGAGAAGAGAGCAAGAAAGGTGTGTTCTTGGAGCTAGAAGAGGGGAGCTCGAAAATGGAGGTCAAGGCTTTGCTTCCTCCTTCCTCTAGTGCATCAATGGGTAACTAAACCTCCATCTAGGGAGGTGATGAAGCCTCCTTTGTAAGCATGCTATAATCTTGTTTTAATTTGGGGAATGAAGTGTATTTGTGATCTTTTCATATTCTAGAGACTTACACATGTTGTAAATGTTCTTCAATTCAATAAATGATTGTGTTGAATGTATCATCTTGTCTTAGATTGTATGTTTTCATGATTATAGGGCTTATATCTTCGTAGTGAGAATGGAGATGAGAATATGAAATGTTTTTCTTGGCATGTCTTGTGAAGGTTTTGATAGTCCATTCCTAGGAACGATGAACCATACTACACCCCTAATTTAATGTAGTTAGGTAGATGGTTCATACCAACCATGGATGGATTATACTTAGTCTTTGATTACATGTGCATTTACCATACAAAGTAAGGGATTTGATAGGCCATTCCTAGGGGATTATACTTAGATGGTTTATACTTAGCTCTAATTGTATGAACTTCTTGAAGATAGTGTAGTTATCATGCATCTCTATATATCATGGTCATTTACATAAGTAGTTCCCCAAGTTAATTGCAAGCTAGCATGTTTATGAGGTGTGTGGTGGATTCATCTCCCTAGTCCTCTCCACCTAAGTTTCACTCCTTTTAATCTCCTTCAATTTATCGTTTTATGCATTCTGAATTCGTAATTTCAGTGACAAACAAACAAACCCTTATTACCCATTATCATTCTAAGAATGATTCTAGACACTTAGGCCGCCATAGACTAGCGCAGTCCCAGTGGTTCGACTTACCCGACCAATAGCCCTATTTTACAATGATTCATGCTATTGCGAAGGTTGATGTATAGTTGACCAACCGATCAATTTTTGGCGCCGTTGCCGGGGACTTGCATATGGTTTAGCGACCAAGGTTCTAGGGTTAATTTTAGTTTGATTGTTAATATTGTGTCTTGTGAATATTCCTTATGTGTTTTGACCATTTTCGTGTCGTAAGATTCTAGGGACTCGAATCTCGTCGTGGGAACGCTAGCAAAGCGTAAGTCTAGATGACCCCAGGTAAGTTTCTTGACCTTTTAGTTTCACATTGTAGAATATCGTGCATGTGTACTTTCAATTCCAAGCATTGGTCCTTGTCGTGGCCATTTTAATTTGTCTTGATAATTGAGGAGAAAGGGAATATCATTATATGTGGAGTTGATGATAAAGAATTGTTTTGTTGATTATGTTGTGTGTTGTTGATGTTTAACTCCTAGATGGAGAATAATTATCTCCCTACTCAATTCTACACACCACATGCGTTTTGTGCTTTTTGCTCTAGTAATTCACATCATACAAGAGATTGTCTTCCAACGAGACAATTCTCGGATTTTTATCTAGAGCAACCAAATGAAAATTTCTTTGAACCGGGTAGTGATCCATACTTCAATGGTTACAACTCGGGTTGGGGAGACCAACAAAACTTCTTGTGGCATGACATAGGAAATTCAACCCCACAATCTCATATGCAACCTTTTCAACCCAATGATCATTCTTTCCCGCCCTCTTCTCCTTTTCCACCGTCTCCATTGGATAAGCTAATTGTTGCTAACAAACAAATGATGAAGTCTATGCACATGCAAATGATGGACTCCAACAATCAACTATTGGCTTCCCTTGCTAGCATGCAATCCACAGTGGAGTCTATCAATCAAGTGGTACCATATCACCAGTCGCAAGTTAGTGCAATGATAGATGACCAAATATCTCAAATTCAACAAAGGATTAATGCTAAAAATCATGAAGAGGAGGAAACATTTTCATTTGAATTTATGGCCAATCCAAAAGAAAATTCTATGAATGATGAGATTACTCCTAGTAACTTTCTTCATGAGAATGATCAAGTGGTTATTACATGTGAAAATGATGAAATGGTGGTGGAAGATCAAATTGTTGCCCCACATCAAAATGAAACAATTGTGGCTCAAAATGGGAAAAATAATGATGTAGAGATTGTCTACCCTACTCTAGAACAACCCCTAAATAATCCTTTGCTTGATGCACCTCCTTCAATGGAGGATCCTCTAAAAGCTTGTTTGGCTCATTTCAATTGTGAGGATTTTAATGTTGACAATTCCATTTCGGAGGTGAATTCTTTGCTTAATATTCATCCACCTATTCATTCTCTTCCTTGGTCAACATCAAATGTATCTCTTTCTTGGGAGCTTGCATCTCATCTCATTCCTTCTCCTGAGTTATCTCAAGCTATTGAGCCCGAACCGCCGGATAAGTGTGAGGAGGATGTTGAAAGTCTGAAGGATAACTTGTTGAGCATTCCCGTGCTCAATATGACCCTTCATAAGTCGTTGCTTGGTGCACCTTCACCTAATCCATCTTCCTATAATCCAAATCAGCCCCATAGTCCAAAGTTCTTCATTGAGGATGAAGAGTGGATTAAGGTCTTTCCATTACCTCTTTCCAACTTTTGTCTTCAAGCTCTTTTTCTTCCGCTTCCAAACGAACTTTCTTACTTAGGGAAGCTTGAATCTCTAGAGAGACATGGTATAGGGTAAGGAGGACTAACCTGATCTCGGTGTGTCTAGCTATCGAGATTTTTGAGGATTAGTGCCTGTTCTAACTTCGTTTAGCTATCGACATTAAATTTAGCAAAGCAAGGGAAGAAATTCTTTCGATGTTCAAGCTTCCCTCTCCCAATAAAATTACCTGAGCCTTGAGTTTTCTGGAAATTCGCTAAGGAAAGCCAAAAATTTGGCCTCCTCCGGAAATGTCTCTAATTGCGTTCCAAACTTCACATTAGGCTTTCTTAGACCTTCTGAAACTTTTTCTTTCACTCCTGGAAATTTTCAGCTCTATCCGGCAATTTCATTGGCTTGGGAATGCTACTCAAGTGCATAAACTCTCATTTTTATTGCATTCTTAAAAAAAAAAAAAAAAAATTCTCAAAAATTTTTAATGAATCGTGTGAGGTTGCAAAAGCTTAAAGTGATGTGGAATGGTTTGAAAATTTTCCCAAATTGTTGCAAAGTTTGAAAATTTCCATGCATTGGAGATGTTGAAAAGAAAGAAGTAGCTCCATCCATGCATTGGATTGAGGTTGACAAGTTTTTTTTTTTAAAAAAAAATTCCATGCATTAGAGAAAAGTTGCCAAGTTTAAAAATTTTCTACATTAATCCAAGCATTGGTGCACAATTGCAAAGTTTGAAGAATTTTCAAAAAATTAATCCATGCATTGGATTGACAGTGCAAGTTTTAAAAATTTTCCATGAATTGTGTGATGTTGCATTGAAGAGATATTCAAAAATTCCAAAATTTTCAAATTCATTCAAAGTCTGGAAATTTTCCAAAGATGATGCAATTTGAAAAATTTCTTCAGTTCATTCAAGCATTATGAGACAATTTGAAAATTTTCATAAATTCTTCCATTCCATGGGAATGACATGCAAAATTTTTTGTTTCCAAGTCGCCAACTTGCAAAATTCCTGGAATGATGTTGCAAATGCATCAAAATGCATGAAAATGCATGCAATAGTGCTCACTGTCTCCCATGGAATGAGATTGCAAATGCAAATGCATGGAATTTCCATGCATGGACTCCATTTTGAACAGCTTCCATTTCCATGTTGCTCACATTCCATATTCCATTGCAACAAATTCAACTTCCATGGTGCTCACTGTCTTGCATGTTTTCCCTTTCACTCCTTGCTTCAGTCCTCACAGCCGAGCTCACCCCCTAGCCTACTGAGCCAATTTCGTGCCCTCCAAATCCCATTCAGATTGCTCCATATTACCACACCAATTTTGCATGCTCACTGCCCAAGTTTGGAGCGCTCTAGCTTCCATTTGGATTGCTCCAAACATCTCCACCATCATTCCGAGGCTGCTGCTTGTATTTAGAGCACTCTAATTCCATTTTAGAGTGCTCTAAATGTGAACCAATCTCATCCCAAGCTACTGCCTTCATTTAGAGCACTCTAGCTCCCATTTGGAGTGCTCTAAATGTGAACCATCAATCCCAAGCTCACTGCCTTCATTTAGAGCACTCTAGCTTCCATTTAGAGTGCTCTAAATTTTCAGCCCAACATCCCGCAACCACTGTCTCCAATTCGAGCACTCGAAGGCCAAGCTTCGAGTGCTCGCCGCTGCTATCCCACTGCAACCCAACATACCGAACTCTCTGTCTTCAAATCGAGCACTCAAAATCCCATTTCGAGTGCTCGAAATCTCTTTCTCACCCAAGGCATCCAACCATGCAACCAACCACCATCGGCACCATCCAACCATGCATGCCAACCTTCCTAAACCACCTCACACAACACCAACCCCACCCTCTCGGCATCTTGCATGCACCATCAACTTCCACCACCTCAACCCACAAACTAACCTCTCGGCAACCCCTCATCATCCTCAACCATGCATGCCTTCCACGACCACCCTCCCAACATAATCCCAACCATTCACATCAACACCATGCACACACCAACCAAACCGACCACCACCCCAAACTTCACCCCTCTCTCATTCACCAACCAACCCTCACACAAGCCTTCTTTCTCTCGGCATCTACACACACCAACACCATGCAACCCCCATGCATGCCCCTCTCGGCATCCTCTTTTTTCCCAACCATCCAACCAACCTCACCAAACTTCCTCACTTCACCCCACCATGCATGCCACCATCTCTCTCTCGGCACCTTCACTCCCTAACCACCCACCACCCTTCACACTCAATCAACCCCATCCTCAATTCCTCCACAACACCCTCATGCATGCCATTCAAAAAAAAAAAAAAAAAAAAAAAAATGGCACCGTTTTGGCATTCTTTTGCTATCCATTTTACACTTGTGGCTAATGTCTGCATTTGTGTTTTGTTTGGATTTTTATCTTGCACTACAATTCAGGTTAGTGTTTTTAATTCTGTTTTGATTTTCCTTAAGAGCCTATGCTTTTACATTTGTATATTAGTTGTGTTTTGCTAGGTCTTCATGTCCAAGTTTGAGGGAAGCACTTGCACATTCACATAGATGGAAACCTTTGCCTTCCTCACTCCGCTTATTGTTCTTTAACCCTCTCTGTTCTTATTTTCATTTACTTGTCTTCTCACATTGAGGACAATGTGACATTCAATTTTGGGGGTGCATTTATGCATTTTTGGTTTTGCATTTTTGTTAAGCAATGATATTGTAATTTGAAACCTGTTGGAGATGAAGCATATGTTTAATACCTTGTGTATAGAAGCAATTGTGACATTTTTGAAAATAAAGAAAAATTTGAGTTGAAATGATCATATAGATTCAAATTAGTCTGTATAAATGTCTCAATTAGATTCTCGCTGGATTTGACACTCTTTTAAGCTTCACAATGCACAGATGCACATTGGAAACTTAACTGTGAGGCATGCAACTTGATTGACCTTGATCTTGGCCTAGTTAATCTGATTTGATGAACCTAATGGATGAATACTTTTGGCATGAATCTAAAAAAAAAAAAAACTGAGAAGGAAAGAAAATAATGACCAGTTGACGTTCGTAGCCTTTCCAACTCGAGCTATTAAGCCCTAGGAGTGTCTCTACACTTAGCACTCTAAAGCCGTCTGGTTTGAGAGTTGTTGGCCTAACGCTTGCTACAAGGGTTGGTTAGAAAGCTTAAGGGACTTAAACATTGCACGATCATTCAAAAAATAAACTGGTAATAAACATGGTTCGCTAGAGTTCGTAGCCTTTCCAACTTGAGCTATTAAGCCCTTTGGAGTGTCTCTACACTTAACACCCTAAAGCCATCAGGTTTGGGAGTTGTTGGCCTAACGCTTGCTACATAAGTTGGTTAGAAAGTTTAAGGGACTTCAGCATTGCACAACCATTCTATGTTTCGCTTATGAGTTACAATAAATTGTCAACAGGCAACAAAAGTTGCCTTGAAAATAAAATCATGCCTTAGGGACTTCATGTAAAGGGGAATTCATTGATTTGAAAACTTGTGCCTTGGAATTGGAAAAGAAAGTAAAAGCCGCATGTTGAGAATTCAATTCACTTTCACTGGAGTTTGAGTTATTTCCATTTAAGAGATGACAATTGAATTATTTATATGGACTATGATGTTGATGCATGCATGTTGAAATGGTTTTTGCCAATTTTTGTATCAATGCTTCATATATGCAAGGTAGTCTTCCCAATGATCCCGTCTCCAGCTCTTTATCTGTTTCAAGTTGTATTTGAGCTATGTTTATGTTTATTTTTGCCATGGTGGATATTTTTGTAATAGCATTCCCATGTTTTTCATTCCATTGAGCTTTGCATTTTGGTTTTACTAAGGGACTAGCAAAATGTAAGTTTGGGGGTGTGATAAGCGCTGAATATTGTACATTCAAGCGCCCTAAATTACATTAACAAAGTCCATTAATTGATTATTTTATGTAGATTAACTCCATTTGCATGTTTTTGTGCATTTTCAGGTTAAAGTGCAAAAAGGAAGCAAAAATGATGCCTTGTGGAATTTTGAACAAAAAGGGTGCCAATTCTGAATTTTTGGCAGCAGTAGAACCTGAATTTTGTCGCCATTTTCGACCTAGCAAACTCAAGAACTGGACTTCCATCATAACATGAAAGATTTAGAGCTCTGAATCAGCTTTCCAAATCTTCAAGCGGTTTGTCATTCGGAGTTCGGATCAGAGAGTTATGATCTTCTTAACAGAGGTGCATAGAACTGCCTGGTAGCACTGAAGTAATTCCTTCCTCCCCATTTTTGACCAACCATACTTGAGAATTGGGTCTTCATCAAAACATGAAGTTTTTAAAGAACTGAATCGTCTCTCCAAATCTTTAAACAGATCATCATTCGGAGTTCGGGGCACAAAGTTATAGCAGTTTTACCAAAGTAGGTCCGGGCGGAGCAAACCAAGCATAGGGCATTCTGGCCAATTTTCGAGTGCTCGAGGCCTTATTTCGAGTGCTCGAAATTAGGGCAGATTGCTTCATGAGATCAGCCACTTGTGCTCAGAAATTTGCCAACTTTGTATGCTCTCTTTATGAGTTCGTTGGGGATGTTTCTTGGAGGACAGAGAGGGCTTTTTGGGTGGAGTAACATGTCTACAAAAGAGGGGAGCCAATTCTGAAATTCTGGCAGCAGTGAAGCTCGATTTTCATTGCCACTTTTGACCCAGAAAGCTCGAGATCTGGACTTCCATTATAAAATGACATATTTAGACCTCTGAGTTAACTTTCTAAATCTTTAAACGGTTTGTCATTCGGAGCTCGGATCAGAGAGTTATGGCCTTTGTTACCAGAGGTGCGCAGAACTGCCTGGCAGCAATGAAATTCTGCCTTGATCTTCATTTTTGACCAACCATCCTTGAGAATTGGATCTCCACCAAAACATGAAGTATTTAAAGCTCTAAATTATCTCTCCAAATCTTCAAATGGTTTGTCATTCGGAGTTCGGAGCGCAAAGTTATGGCTGTTTAACCGAAGTAGGTTTGGGCAGAGCAAGGCAAGAATGGAGCATTCTGCTCCAATTTCGAGTGCTCGAGCCCTTATTTCGAGTGCTCGAAATTAGGGCAGAATTGCATCCGGAAATGGCCCATTTTCAGCCACTTGCATCTTGGGTTCCTCAATTCTAATTTCCCTCTTTAATGGTTGGTTGGAGATGTTGGTTGGTGGGGGTTTCTAGAGCCTTATATCTAGAAGATAAGAGAGGAAAGCCACACAATACATTAAGCTTCATTTTTACAAGATAGAGGAGAGAGAAGAGAGCAAGAAAGGTGTGTTCTTGGAGCTAGAAGAGGGGAGCTCGAAAATGGAGGTCAAGGCTTTGCTGCTTCCTTCTTCTAGCTTGGCAATGGGTAACTAACTCCCTTCTAGGGAGGTGATGAAACTCCTTCTTGTATGCATGTCTTGTTTTTTATTTACATTTGGGGATGTAATGTATATATATGACCTTTCCATGAACTAGAGCTTTATTTGATGTGAAGAGCTTCAATGTCTATTAATGATCATTTTGAGTTTAAGATCTTGTCTTAAGATTGTTTCCTCTTATGATTATTTTGCTTCCATTTTCATAGTGACAATGAAGATGAGTTTATAGAAATGTTTTTATTGGCATGATGCTTGGGAAATTTGATAGTCTATAGCTTAGGGTTCTCTTTTGATAGATTATTCTTGATTCCTAATGTCATGTGCTTCTATTATGTGATTAAGGGCTTGATAACTCTATGCTTAGTGAGTATGTCTAAGGTTGCAACCTAGTTTAGGTAACGAAAACATGCAATACTTTGATAAGTTATTCTTGCCTATTGATTTCATAAAAATTCTTGAAGGTAATGTAACAATTTTATGTTGTTGCATTTCATGGTTATGTGTATATATTATTCCCCAAGTAAATCATGTATTAACATGCTTATGGATAGGTAGTGAATTCACTTCCCTAGCCCTCTCTACCTAGATCTCCTTCCTTTACATTTACTAGCATTCTTGTTTTATGCACACTTCAATTACTAGCTTAGTGACAAACCAATCAACAACTCCTTATTACACCTTATCATTCTTAAATAACTCTAGATACTTAGGTTGCCTTAAGACTAGCGCAGTCCTAGTGGTTCGACTTACCCGACTAATAGCCCTATTTTACAATGATTCGTGCTATTGCGAAGGTTGATGTATAGTTAATCAACCGATCACCTTTTTAAAGTATAAAGATTGAATCATTGAAAGAAAATGAGAGTTTAGAGTTTAACTTATTCGAGTTCCTTATAAAGTCTCGAAGAGTGTTTTAATGACTAAAGATTGAATCTTTGAATAAAAATACCTCAATCAAGGTACCCATTCTGTCACTAGACCATTTTAATGTGTAGAGATTAAATCGTTGAAACAAAATGAGAGTTTTGAGTTAAAATTATTTGAGTTGCCTTTAATGTCCCGATGAGTGTTTTAGTGAGTAAAGATTGAATATTTGAATGAAATTACCTTAAGCAAGGTACCTATTATGTCATTAGACTTTTTAAATTTATAAAGATTGAGTCTTTGAATGAAAATGAGAGTTTTGAGCTTAACTTATTCGAGTTCCATACGAAGCCACGAAGAGTATTTTAATGACTAAAGATTAAATATTTGAATGAAAATAGCTCAATCAATGTACCTATTATGTCACTAGACCATTTTAGTGTATAAAGATTAAATCTTTGAAGGAAAATGAGAGTCTTGAGTTAAACTTATTTGAATCCCCTTTGACGTAACGAAGAGTGTTTTACTAAATAAAGATTGAATCTTTGAATGAAATTATCTCAATCTAGGTACCTATTATGTCACAAGATTTTTTAAATGTGTAAAAATTGAATCTTTGAAAAGAAATTACAGTTTTGAGTTTAACTTATTCAAGTTCCCTAGGAAATCACGAAGAGTATTTTAATGACTAAAGATTGAATCTTTGAATGAAATACCTTAATAAAGGTACCTTTTAATCTATAAAGATTAAATGTTTAAAAGAAAATGTGAGTTTCGAGTTAAACTTTTTCGAGTTTCTTATGACGTCCCGAAGAGTCGTTTAAAGAGTAAAGATTGAATCTTTGAATGAAAATACCACAATACAGGTATTATTATGTTAGTAGACCATTTTAATGTATAAACATTAAAGCTTTGAATGAAAATACGTCAATGAAGGTACCTAATATGTCACTAGACCATTTGAATGTATAAAGATTAAATCTTTGAAAGAAAATTAAAGTTTTGAGTTCAACATATTAGAGTTCGCTTTGACGTCACGAAGTGTGTTTTAAAGAGTAAAGATTGAATCTTTGAATGAAATTACCTCAATCTGGGTGCCTATTATGTCACTAGACCTTTTTAATGTATAAAGAATGAATCTTTGATAGAAAATTAGAGTTTGAGTTTAACATATTCGAGCTCCCTATGAAGTCGCAAAGAGTGATTTAATGACTAAAAATTGAATCTTTGAATGAAAATACCCAAATCAATGTACCTTTTATGTCACTGGACCTTTTTAATGTATAAAGACTGAATCTTTGAAAGAAAATATGAGTTTTGAGTTAAAACTTATTCAAGTTCCCTTTGACGTCCTGAAGACTGTTTAAAAGAGTAAAGATTGAATCTTTGAATGAAAATACCACAATCATGGTACCTATTATGTCACTAGACCTTTTTAATGTATAAAGATTGAATCTTTGAAAGAAAATAAAAGTTTTAAGTTTAATTTATTCGAGTTCCCTATAAAGTCGTGAAGAGTGTTTTAATGACTAAAGATTGAATCTTTGAATGAAAATACTTCAATCAAGGTACCTGTTATGTCACTAGACCAATTTAATGTAAAAAGATTAATTCATTGAAAAAAAATGAGAATTTTGAGTTAAACTTATTCGAGTTCCTTTTGACGTCCCGAAGAGTGTTTTAATGACTAAAGATTGAATCTTTGAATGAAAATACCTCAATCAAGGTACCTATTATGTCACCTGACCATATTAATGTATAAAGATTAAATCTTTGAAAGAAAATGGTAGTTTTGAGTTAAACTTATTCAAGTTCCCATTGACATCATGAATTGTGTTTTAGTGAAGAAAAATTGAATCTTTGAATGAAATTACTTCAATCAAAGTACTAATTATGTCAGTAGACCATTTAAATGTATAAAGATTGAATCATTGAAAAAAATGAGAGTTTTGAGTTTAACTTATTCGAGTTCCCTATGAAGTCGCGAAGAGTGTTTTAATGATTAAAGATTAAATCTTTGAACGAAAATACCTCGATCAATGTACCTATTATATCACTAGACCATTTTAGTGTATAAAGATTAAATCTTTGAAGTAAAATGAGAGTCTTAAGTTAAACTTATTTGAATCCCCTTTGACGTAACAAAGAGTGTTTTACTAAGTAAAGATTGAATCTTTGAATGAAATTATCTCAATCTAGGTACCTATTATGTCAAAAGATTTTTAAATGTGTAAAGATTGAATATTTGAAAGGAAATTACTGTTTTGAGTTTAACTTACTCAAGTTCCCGAGGAAATCGCGAAGAGTGTTTTAATGACTAAAGATTGAATCTTTGAATGAAAATACCTCAATAAAGGTACCTTTTAATCTATAAAGATTGAATCTTTAAAAGAAAATGTGAGTTTTGAGTTAAATTTTTTCGAGTTTCCTATGACGTCCCGAAGAGTCGTTTAAAGAGTAAAGATTGAATCTTTGAATGAAAATACCACAATACAGGTACTATTATGTCAGTAGACCATTTTAACGAAAAAAGATTAAATCTTTGAAAGAAAATTAGAGTTTTGAGTTAAACTTATTCAAATTCCCTTTGACGTCATGAAGGGTGTTTTTAAGGACTAAAGATTGAATCTTTGAATAAAAATAAATCAAGGTACCTATTATGTCACTAGACCCTTTTAATGTATAAAGATTAAATCTTTGATAAAAAAATGAGAGTTTTGAGTTAAACTTATTCGAGTTCTCTTTGACGTCACGAAGTGTGTTTTAATGAGTAAAGATTAAATTTTTGAATGAAATTTCCTCAATCAATGTGCCTTTTATGTCATAAGACCTTTTTAATGTATAAAGATTAAATCTTTGAAATTAGAGTTTTGAATTTAACTTATTCGATTTCCTATGAAATCAAGAAGAGTATTTTAATGACTAAAGATTGAATCTTTGAATGAAAATAACTCAATCAAGGTACCTATTATGTCACTAGATAATTTTAATGTATAAAGATTAAATCTTTGAAAGAAAATGAGAGTTTTGAGTTAAACTTATTTGAGTTTCCTTTAATGTTACGAAGAGTGTTTTAATGAGTAAAGATTGAATCTTTGAATCAAACCACCTCAATAAGGCATTAATTCTGTCACTAGACCTTGTTAATGTATATAAATAAAATCTTTGAAAGAAAATGAGAGTTTTCAGTTTAACTTATGCGAGTTCTCTATAAAGTCGTGATCAGTGTTTTAATGACTAAAGATTGAATCTTTAAATGAAAATATGTCAATTAAGGTACCTATTGTGTCACTACACCTTTTTAATGTACAAAGATTGAATCATTGAAATAAAATGAGAGTTTTGAGTTAAACTTATTCGAGTTTCCTTTGACGTCCCGAATGGTGTTTTAATGAGTAAAGATTAAATCTTTAAATGAAGATATCTCAATCAAGGTACCTATTATGTCACAAGACCATTTTAATGTACAAAAATTAAATCTTTGAAAGAAAATTTGAGTTTTGACTTAAATTTATTCGAGTTCACTTTGACGTTACGAAGAGTGTTTTAAAGAGTAAAGATTGAATCTTTGAAACAAATTACCTCAATCAAGGTACCTGTTATGTCATTAGACCTTTTTAATGTATAAAGATTAAATCTTTGAAAGAAAATCAGAGTTTTGAGTTAAACTTATTCGAGTGCCCTTTGACATCCCAAAGATTGTTTTAATGAGTGAAGATTAAATCTTTGAATAAAAATACCTCTATCAAGGTACCTGTTATGTCACTACACCAATTTAATGTATAAAGATTATATCTTTGAAAGAAAATGAGAGTTTTGAGTTAAACTTATTCGAGTTTCCTTTGATGTCATGCAAAGTGTTTTAATTAGTACAGATTGACTCTTTAAATGAAATTACGTCAATCAAGGTACCTATTAATTCATGAAAACTTTTTAATATATAAAGATTGAATCTTTGAAAGAAAACGAGAGTTTTGAGTTCAACTTATTCGAGTTCCTTATAAAGTCGCATAGAGTGTTTTAACGACTAAATATTGTATCTTTGAATAAAAATACCTCAATCAAGGTATCCATTATGTCACTAGACCATTTTAATGTATAAAGATTAAATCATTGAAAGAAAATGAAAGTTTTGAGCTAAACTTATTCGATTCCCTTTGACGTCACAAAGAGTAATCTAGTAAGTAAAAATTGAATCTTTGAATGAAATAACTTCAATCAAGGTACCTATTATTCGAGTTATGAGTTTAAATTATTCGAGTTCCCTATGAAGTAACGAAGAGTGTTTTATTGACCAAAGATTGAATATTTGAATGAAAATACCTCAATCAAGGTACCTATTATGTCATTAGACTATTTGAATGTATAGAGATTAAATCTTTGAATGAAATTAACTCAATAAAGGTACCTAATATGTCCCTAGACCATTTTAATGTATGAAGATTATATCTTTGAAAGAAAATTAGAGTTTTGAGTTAAACTTATTCGAGTTCCCTTTAACGTCACGAAGAGTGTTTTAATGAGTAAAGATTAAATATTCGAAAGAAATTACCTCAATCAAGGTTCCTTTTATGTTACTAGACTATTTAAATGTATAAAGATTAAATCTTTGAATGAAATTACCTCAATAAAGGTACCTAATATGTCACTAGACCATTTTAATGTATAAAAATTAAATATTTGAAAGAAAATGAGAATTTTGAGTTAAACTTATTCGAATTCCCTTTAACGTCTCAAAGAGTATTTTAATGAATAAAGATTGAATATTTGAATGAAATTACCTCAATCAAGGTTCCTTTTAAGTCACAAGACCTTTTTAATGTATAAAGATTGAATCTTTAATAGAAAATGAGAGTTTTGAGTTTAACTCATTCGAGTTCCCTATAAAGTCGCGAACAGTGTTTTAATGACTAAAGATTGAATTTTTGAATGAAAATACCTCAAGGTACCTATTATGTCATTACACCTTTTTAATGTATAAAGATTGAATCTTTGAAAGAAAATGAGAGTTTTGAGTTAAACTAATTCAAATTCCCTTTGATATCCCGGAAAGTGTTTTAATCAGTAAAGATTGAATTGAAGGAAATTACCTCAACCAAGGTACCTATAATGTCAATAGACCATTCTAATGTATAGAGATTAAATCTTTGAAAGAGAATGAGAGTTTTAAATAAAACTTATTCGAGTTCCCTTTGACGTCGCGAAGTGTGTTTTAATGAGTAAAGATTGAATCTTTGAATGAAATTACCTCAATCAAGGTACCTATTTTGTCATTAGACCTTTGTAATGTATAAACATTGAATCTTTGAAAAAAAATTAGAGTTTTGTGCTTAAATTATTCGAGTTTGTTATGAAGTCGCGAAGATTATTTTAATAACTAAAGATTGAATCTTTAAGTTAAAATACCTCAATCAAGGTAGCTATTATGTCTCTAGACCTTTTTAATGTATAAAGATTAAAGAAAATGAGAGTTTTGGGCTAAACCTATTCGAGTTCCCTTTGACGTCCCGAAAAGTTTTTTAATGAGTAAAATATTCAATGTTTGAATGAAAAAACCACAATCAAGGTACCTATTATCTCACTAGACCATTTTAATGTATAAATATTAAACCGTTGAAAGAAATGAGAGTTTTGAGTTAAACTTATTCGAGTTTTCTTTGACGTCACAAAGAGTATTTTAATGAGTAATGAGTGAATGAAATTACCTCAATCAAGGTACCTATTATTTCATTAGACCTTTTTAATATTTAAAGTTTGAATCTTTGAAAGAAAATGAAAGTTTTGAGTTAAACTTATTCGAGTTCCCTTTGACGTTCCAAAGAGTGTTTTAATGAGTAAAGATTAAATCTTTGAATGAAATTATCTCAATCAAGGTACGTATTTTGTCACTAGACATTTTTAACGTATAAAGATTGAATCTTTGAAAGAAACTGTGGTTATAAAGAGTGTTTCAGTGAGTAAAGACTGAATCTGTGATGAAATTACATCAATCAAGGTAACTATTACGTCATCAGACATTTTAATGTATAAAGATTGAATCTTTGAAAGAAAATGAGAGTTTTGAGGTTAACTTTTTCAAGTTCCTTATGAAGTCGCGAAAAGTGTTTTATTGACTAAGGATTGAAACTGTGTACGAACATACCTCAATCAAGGTACCTATTATATCACTAGACCATTTTAATGTATAAACATTAAAGCTTTGAATGAAATTACATCAATGAAGGTACCTAATATATCACTAGACAATTTTAATGTATAAAAATTAAATCTTTGAAAGAAAATTAGAGTTTTGAGTTCAACATATTCGAGTTCGCTTTGACATCAGGAAGTGTGTTTTAATGAATAAAGATTGAATGTTTTAATGAAATTACCTCAATCAAGGTACCTATTGTGTCACTAGGCCTTTTTAATGTATAAAGACTGAATTATTGAAAGAAAATGTGAGTTTTGAGTTAACATATTCGAGTTCCCTACAAAGTTGCGAAGAGTGTTTTAAAGACTAAAGATTGAATCTTTGAATTAAAATACCTTAATCAATGAACCTATTATGTCACTAGACCATTTTAATGTATAAATATTAAATCTTTAAAAGAAAATGAGAGTTTTGAGTTAAACTTATTTGAGTTCCCTTTGAGATCACAAAGAGTGTTTTAGTGAGTAAAGATTGAATCTTTGAATGAAATTACTTCAATCAAGGTATTAACTATGTCACTAGACCTTTTAATTGTATAAAGACTGAATCTTTGAAAGAAAATGAGAGTTTTAAATTTAACTTATTAAAGTTCCCTATGAAGTCGCGATGACTGTTTTAAAGACTAAAGATAAATTTTTTGAATGAAAACACCTCAATCAATGTACCTATTATGTCACTAGACCATTTTATTGTATAAAGATTAAAATTTTGAAAGAAAATGAGAGTCTTCATTTAAACTTATTCAAATTCCCATTGACGTAACGAAGAGTGTTTTAATGAGTAAAGATTGAGTCTTTGAATTAAATTACCTCAATTTGGGGACTTATTATGTCTCTAGACCTTTTTAATGTATAAAGATTGAATCTTTTAACGAAAATTTGAGTTTTGAGTTTAACTTATTCAAGCTCCCTGGGAAGTCGCGAACAGTGTTTTAGTGACTAAAGATTAAATCTTTTTATGAAAATACCTCAATCAAGGTACCTTTTTTGTCAGTCTACCTTTTTAATATATAAAGATTGAATCGTTGAAAGAAAATGTGAGATTTGAGTTAAACTTAATCGAGTTCCCATTGACGTCCCGAAGAGTGTTTTAAAGAGTAAAGAATGAATCTTTAAATTAAAATACCACAATCAAGGTACATATTATGTCAGTAGACCGTTTTAACGTAAAAAGATTAAATCTTTGAAAGAAAATGAGAGTTTTGGGTTAAACTTATTCAAGTTCCCTTTGACGTCACGAAGAACGTTTTAATGAGTAAAGATTCAATCTTTGATTGAAATTACCTCATTCAAGGTACCAATTATGTCATTAGACCTATTATGTCACTGGACCATTTTAATGTATAGAGATTAAATCTTTGAAAGAAAATGAGAGTTTTGAGTTAAACATATTCGAGTTCCCTTTGACGTCACAAAGAGTGTTTTAATGAGTGAAAATTGAATCTTTAAATGAAATTTCTCAATCAAGTTACTTATTATGTCATTAGACCTATTTAATATTTAAAGATTGAATCTTTGAAATAAAATGGGAGTTTTGAGTTAAATTCATTCGAGTTACCTTCGACATTCCGAAGAGGGATTTTATGAGTAAAAGTTGAATCTTTGAATGAAATTATCTCAATCAAGGTACCTATTATGTCACTAGATCTTTTTAACTTATAAAGGTTAAATCTTTCAATGAAAATTAGAGTTCTGAGTTTAACTTATTCGAGTTCCCTATGAAGTTGCGAAGAGTGTTTTAATCCCTAAAGATTTAACCTTTGAAAGAAAATTAGTGTTTTGAGTTAAACTTATTTGAGTACCCTTTGTCGTACAGAAGAGTGCTTTAATGAGTAAAGATTGAATCTTTAAATAAGAATACATCAATTAAGGTACCTATTATACCACTCGACCATTATAATGTGTAAAAATTGAATCATTGAAAGAAAATGAGAGTTTTTAGTTAAACTTATTTAAGTTTCGACTGATGTCCCGAAGAGTGTTTTAATGAATAAAGATTGAATCTTTGAGTGAAAATACCTCAATCGAGGTATCTATTATGTCACTAGAACATTTTAGTGCATAAAGACTAAATCTTTGAAAAAAATGAGAGTTTTTTGTTAAACTCGTTCGAGTTCCCTTTGACTTCACGAAGAGTGTTTTAATGAGTAAGGATTGAATCTTTGAATGAAATTACCTCAATCTAGGTACCTATTATGTCCCTAGACGTTTTTAATATATAAAGAATTGAATCTTTAAAAGAAAAACGAGAGTTTTGAGTAAACTTATTCGAGTTTCCTTCGACGTTCCGAAGAGTGTTTTTATGAGTAAAGATTGAATCTTTGAAAAAAATTATCTCAATTAAGGTACCTATTATGTCACTAGTCTTTTTTAAGGTATAAAGATTGAATTTTTGAATGAAAATTAGAGTTTCGAGCTTAAGTTTTTTGAGTTCCCTATAGAGTTGCGAAGAGTGCTTTAATGACAAAAGGTGGAATCTTTGAAAGAAAATACCTCAATCAAGGTACCAATTATGTCAGTATACCTTTTTAATCTATAAAGATTAAATCTTAGAAAAAAAATGAGAGTTTTGAGTTGAACTTATTCGAGTTCTCTTTGACGTCCAGAAGAGTACTTTAATGAGTAAAGATTGAATCTTTGAATGAAATTTCTTCAATCAAGGTACTTATTACGTCACTGGACCATTGTATTATACAATTTTTAAATCTTTGAAAGAAAATTGGAGTTTTGAGTTAAACTTATTCGAGTTTCTTTTGACGTTATAAAGAGTGTTTTAGTGAGTAAAGACTGAATTTGTGATGAAATTACATCAATCAAGGTACCTATTATGTCACTAGACCATTTTAAAATATAAAGAATTGAATCTTTGAAAGAAAAATGAGAGTTTTGAGTTAAACTTATACGAGTTTCCTTCGACGTTTTAAAGAGTGTTTTCATGAGTAAAGATTGAATCTTTGAAAGAAATTATCTCAATCAAGATACTTATTATGTCACTAGTCCTTTTTAACGTATAAAGTTTGAATTTTTAAATGAAAATTAGAGTTTTGAGATTAACTTTTTCGAGTTCACTATAGAGTTGCGAAGAGTGCTTTAATGAGAAAAGGTGGAATCTTTGAAAGAAAACACATCAATCAAGGTACCTATTATGTCAGTATACCTTTTTAATCCATAAAGATTGAATCTTTGAAAGAAAATGAGAGTTTTGAGTTAAACTTATTCGAGTTCCCTTTGACGTCCAGAAGAGTGCTTTAATGAGTAAAGATGGAATCTTTGAATGAAAATACCTCAATCAAGGTACTTATTACGTCACTGGACCATTGTATTATACAATTAAAATATCTTTGAAAGAAAATGGGAGTTTTGAGTTAAACTTATTCAAGTTTCATTTGACGTTATAAAGAGTGTTTTAGTAAGTAAAGACTGAATCTGTGATGAAATTACGTCAATCACAGTAACTATTACGTCATCAGGTCTTTTAATGCATAAAGATTGAATCTTTGAAAGAAAATGAGAGTTTTGACTTTTACTTTTTCAAGTTCCTTATAAAGTCCGGAAGAGTGTTTTAATGACTAAAGATTGAATATTTGTACAAAAATACCGCAATCAAGGTACCTATTATGTTACTAGACCATTTTAATGTAGAAACATTAAAGCTTTGAATGAAATTACGTCAATGATGGTACCTAATACGTCACTAGACCATTTTAATGTATAAAGATTAAATCTTTGAAAGAAAATTAGAGTTTTGAGTTCAACATATTCGAGTTCGCTTTTACGTCACGAAGTGCGTTTTAATGAATAAAGATTGAATCTTTGAATGAAATTACCTCAATCAAGGTACCTATTATGTCACTAGGCCTTTTTAATGTATAAAGATTGAATCATTGAAAGAAAATGATAGTTTTGAGTTTAACATATTCGAGTTCCCCATAAAGTCGCGAAGAGTGTTTTATTGACTTAAGATTGAATCTTTGAATGAAAATACCTCAATCAATGAAGCTATTATGTCACTAAACCGTTTTAATGTATAAATATTAAATCTTTAAAAGAAAATGAGAGTTTTGAGTTTAACTTATTTGAGTTTCCTTTGAGATCACGAAGAGTGTTTTAGTGAGTAAAGATTGAATCTTTGAATGAACTTACTTCAATCGAGGTATTAACTATTTCACTAGACCTTTTAATTGTATAAAGACTGAATCTTTGAAAGAAAATGAGAGTTTTGAGTTTAACTTATTCAAGTTCCCTATGAAGTCGCGATGAGTGTTTTAAAGACTAAATATAAATTTTTTGAATGAAAACACCTCAATCAATGTACCTATTATGTTACTAGGCCATTTTATTGTACAAAGATTAAAATTTTGAAAGAAAATGAGAGTCTTAATTTACACTTATTTGAATTCCCGTTGACGTAACGAAGAGTGTTTTAATGAGTAAAGATTGAGTCTTTGAATTAAATCACCTCAATTTGGGGTGTTATTATGTCTCTAGACCTTTTTAATGTATAAAGATTGAATCTTTTAACGAAAATTTAACTTATTCAAGCTCCCTAGGAAGTCGCGAACAGTGTTTTAGTGACTAAAGGTTAAATCTTTTTATGAAAATATCTCAATTAAGGTACCTTTTATGTCACTCCACCCTTTTAATGTATAAAAATTGAATCGTAGAAAGAAAATGTGAGATTTGAGTTAAATTTAATCGATTTCCTATTGACGGCCCGAAGAGTGTTTTAAAGAGTAAAGAATGAATCTTTGAATGAAAATACCACAATCAAGGTACATATTATGTCAGTAGAACGTTTTAACGTAGAAAGATTAAATTTTTGAAAGAAAATGAGAGTTTTGTGTTAAACTTATTCAAGTTCCCTTTGACGTCACAAAGAACGTTTTAATGAGTAAAGATTCAATCTTTGATTGAAATTACCTCATTCAAGGTACCAATTATGTTATTAGACCTATTATGTCACTGGACAATTTTAATGTATAGAGATTAAATCTTTGAAAGAAAATGAAAGTTTTGAGTTAAACATATTCGAGTTCCCTTTGACGTCACAAAGAGTGTTTTAATGAGTGAAAATTGAATCTTTAAATGAAACTTTCTCAATCAAGGTACCTATTATGTCACTAGACGTGTTTAATGTTTAAAGATTGAATCTTTGAAATAAAATGAGAGTTTTGAGTCAAATTCATTCGAGTTCCCTTCGACATTCCGAAGAGGAATTTTATGAGTAAAGGTTGAATCTTAGAATTAAATTATCTCAATCAAGGTACCTATTATGTCACTAGATCTTTTTAACTTATAAAGGTTAAATCTTTGAATGAAAATTAGAGTTCAGAGTTTAACTTATTCGAATTCCCTATGAAGTTGCGAAGAGTGTTTTAATCCCTAAAGATTTAATCTTTGAAAGAAAATATCTCAATCAAGGTATCTATTATGTCACTAGACCTTTTTAATCTATAAAGATTGAATCTTTGAAAGAAAATTCGAGTTTTGAGTTAAACTTATTTGAGTACCCTTTGACGTCCAAAAGAGTGCTTTAATGAGTAAAGATTGAATCTTTGAATGAAAATACATCAATCAAGGAACCTATTATACCACTCACCCATTATAATGTATAAAAATTGAATCATTGAAAGAAAATGAGAATAGATCAATTAAGGTACCTATTATATCACTCGACCATTATAATGTATAAAAATTGAATCATTGAAAGAAAATGAGAGTTTTTAATTAAATTTATTCATGTTCCGATTATCGTCCCGAAAAGTGTTTCAATGAGTAGAGATTGAATCTTTGAATGAAAATACCTCAATCGAGGTATCTATTATGTCACTAGACCATTTTAACGTATAAAGATTATATCTTCGAAAAAAATGAGAGTTTTTTGTTAAACTCGTTCGAGTTCCATTTGACTTCACGAAGAGTGTTTTAATGAGTAAGGATTGAATCTTTGAATGAAATTACCTCAATCTTGGTACCTATTAAGTCCTTAGACGTTTTTAATATATAAAGAATTGAATCTTTGAAAAAAATGAGAGTTTTGAGTTAATCTTATTCGAGTTCGCTTTGACGTCACGAATAGTGTTTTAATGAGTAAAGATTGAATATTTGAATGAAATTACTTCAATAAGGGTACCTATTATGTCACTAGACTTCTTTAATGGTTCAAGATTGAATCTTTGAAAGAAAAACAAGAGTTTTGGGTTAAACTTTTTCGAGTTTCCTTCGACATTCCGAAGAGTGTTTTCATGAGTAAAGATTGAATCTTTGAAAGAAATTATCTCAATCAAGGTACCTATTATGTCACTAGTCCTTTTTAACGTATAAAGATTGAATCTTTGAAAGAAAATTAGAGTTTTGAGATTAACTTTTTCGAGTTCTCTATAGAGTTGCGAAGAGTGCTTTAATGACAAAAGGTGGAATCTTTGAAAGAAAATACCTCAATCATGGTACCTATTATGTCAGTATACCTTTTTAATCTATAAAGATTAAATCTTAGAAAGAAAATGAGAGTTTTGAGTTAAACTTATTTGAGTTCCCTTTGACGTCCAAAAGAGTGCTTTAATGAGTAAAGATTGAATCTTTGAATGAAAATACCTCAATCAAGGTACTTATTACGTCATTGGACCATTGTATTATACAATTTTTAAATCTTTGAAAAAAAATGGGAGTTTTGAGCTAAACTTATTATACAACTTTTAAATCATTGGACCATTGTATTATACAAGTTTTGAGCTAAACTGAATCTATGATGAAATTACATCAATCAAGTTAACTATTACGTCATCAGACCTTTTAATGTATAAAGATTAAATCTTTGAAAGAAAATGAGAGTTTTGAGTTTAACTTTTTCCAATTCCTTATGAAGTCGCGAAGAGTGTTTTCATGACTAAAGATTGAATCTTTGTACGAAAATACCCCAATCAAGGTACCTATTATGTCACAAGACCATTCTAATGTATAAAAATTAAAGCTTTGAATGAAATTACGTCAATGAAGGCACCTAATATGTCACTAGACCATTTTAATGTATAAAGATTAAATCTTTGAAAGAAAATTAGAGTTTTGAGTTCAACATATTCGAGTGCATTTGAAGTCACGAAGTGTAGTTTAATGAATAAAGATTGAATCTTTGAATGGAATTACCTCAATCAAGGTACCTTTTATGTCACTAGGCCTTTTTAATGTATAAGGATTCAGTCATTGAAAGAAAATGAGAATTTCGAGTTTAACATATTCAAGTTCCCTATAAAATTGCGAAGAGTGTTTTAATGACTAAAGATTGAATTTTTGAATGAAAATATCTCAATCAATGAGCCTATTATGTCACTAAACCATTTTAATGTATAAATATTAAATCTTTAAAGGAAAATGAGAGTTTTGAGTTAAACTTATTTGAGTTCCCTTTGAGATCATGAAGAGTGTTTTAGTGAGTAAATATTGAATCTTTGAATGAAATTACTTCAATCAAGGCATTAATTATGTCACTAGACCTTTTAATTGTATAAAGACTGAATTTTTGAAAGAAAATGAGAGTTTTGAGTTTAACTTATTCAAGTTCCCTAAGAAGTCGCGATGAGTGTTTTAAAGACTAAAGATAAATTTTTCGTATGAAAATACCTCAATCAATGTACCTATTATGTCACTAGACCATTTTTTTGTATAAAGATTAAATCTTTGAAAGAAAATGAGAGTCTTGATTTAAACTTATTCGAATTCCCTTTGACGCAATGAAGAGTGTTTTAATGAGTAAAGATTCAGTCTTTGAATTGAATTACCTCAATTTGGGGACTTATTATGTCTCTAGACCTTTTTAAAGTATAAAGATTGAATCTTTTAAAGAAAATTTGAATTTTGAGTTTAACTTATTCAAGCTCCCTAGGAAGTCGCGAACAGTGTTTTAATGACAAAAGATTAAATCTTTGTATGAAAATACCTCAATCAAGGTACCTTTTATGTCGCTCCACCTTTTTAATGTATAAAAATTGAATCTTTGAAAGAAAATGTGAGTTTTGAGTTAAACATATTCGAGTTCCCTCTGACGTCACTAAGAGTGTTTTAATGAGTGAAAATTGAATCTTTAAATGAAATTTCCTCAATCAAGGTACCTATTATGTCACTAGACTTATTTGATATCAAAAGATTGAATCTTTGAAATAAAATGAGAGTTTTGAGTCAAATTTATTTGAGTTCCCATTCGACATTCTGAAGAGGGATTTTGTGAGTAAAGGTTGAATCTTTGTATGAAATTATTTTAATCAAGGTACCTATTATGTCACTAAACCTTTTTAATCTATAAAGATTGAATCATTGAAAGAAAATTAGAGTTTTGAGTTAAACTTATTTGAGCACCCTTTGACGTCCAGAAGAGTGCTTTAATGAGTAAAAATTGAATCTTTTTGAATGAAAATACATCAATCAAGGTACCTATTATACCACTCACCCATTATAATGTATAAAAATTGAATCATTGAATGAAATAAGAGTTTTTAGTTGAACTTATTCAAGTTCCGATTGACGTCCCAAAGAGTGTTTTAATGAATATAAATTGAATCTTTGAATGAAAATACCTCAATCGAGGTATCTATTATGTCACTAGACCATTTTAATGTATAAAGATAAAATCTTTGAAAAAAATGAGAGTTTTTTGTTAAACTCGTTCGAGTTCCATTTGACTTCACGAAGAGTGTTTTAATGAGTAAGGATTGAAACTTTCAATGAAATTACCTCAATCTAGGTACTTATTATGTCCCTAGACGTTTTTAATATATAAAGAATTGAATCTTTGAAAGAAAATGAGAGTTTTGAGTTAAACTTATTCGAGTTCGCTTTTACGTCACGAATAGTGTTTTAATGAGTAAATATTGAATCTTTGAATGAAATTACTTCAATCAAGGTACCTATTATGTCACTAGACCTCTTTAATGGTTCAAGATTGAATCTTTGAAAGAAAAACAAGAGTTTTGAGTTAAACTTATCCGAGTTTCATTCGACATTCCGAAGAGTGTTTTTATGAGTAAAGATTGAATCTTTGAAAGAAATTATCTCAATCAAGGTACCTATTATGTCACTAGTCCTTTTTAACGTATAAAGATTGAATCTTTGAATAAAAATTAGAGTTTTGAGATTAACTTTTTTGAGTTTCCTATAGAGTTGCGAAGAGTGCTTTAATGACAAAAGGTGGAATCTTTGAAAGAAAATACCTCAATCAAGGTACCTATTATGTCAGTATACCTTTTTAATCTATAAAGATTAAATCTTAGAAAAAAAATGAGAGTTTTGAGTTAAACTTATTCGAGTTTCCTTTGACATCCAGAAGAGTGCTTTAATGAGTAAAGATTGAATCTTTGAATGAAAATACCTCAATCAAGGTACTTGGTACGTCACTGGACCATTGTATTAGATAATTTTTAAATCTTTGAAAGAAAATGGGAGTTTTGAGTTTAACTTATTCGAGTTTCTTTTGACGTTATAAAGAGTGTTTTAGTGAGTAAAGACTGAATTTGTGATGAAATTACATCAATCAAGGTACCTCTTACATCATCAGACGTTTTTAATGTATAAAGATTAAATCTTTGAAAGAAAATGAGAGTTTTGAGTTTAACTTTTTCAAGTTCCTTATGAAGTCGCGAAGAGTGTTTTAATAACTAAAGATTGAATCTTTATACGAAATTACCCCAATCAAGGTATCTATTATGTCACTAGACCATTTTAATGTATAAACATTAAAGCTTTGAATGAAATTACGTCAATGAAGGTACCTAATATGTAACTAGACCATTTTAATGTATAAAGATTAAATCTTTGAAAGAAAATTAGAGTTTTGAGTTCAACATATTCGAGTTCACTTTGACGTCACGAAGTGTGTTTTAATGAATAATTATTGAATCTTTGAATGAAATTAACTCAATCAAGGTACCTATTATGTCTCTTGGCCTTTTTAATGTATAAAGATTGAATCATTGAAAGAAAAGGAGAGTTTGAGTTTAACATATTCGAGTTCCCTATAAAGTCGCGAAGAGTGTTTTAATGACTAAAGATTGAATCTTTGAATGAAAATACCTCAATCAATGAACCTATTATGTCACTAGACCATTTTAATGTATAAATATTAAATCTTTAAAAGAAAATGAGAGTTTTGATTTAAACTTATTTGAGTTCCCTTTGAGATCACGAAGAGTGTTTTAGTGAGTAAAGATTGAATCTTTGAATGAAATTATTTCAATCAAGGTATTAACTATGTCACTAGACCTTTTAATTGTATAAAGATTGAATCTTTGAAAGAAAATGAGAGTTTTGAGTTTAACTTATTCAAGTTCCTATGAAGTCGCGATGAGTGTTTTAAAGGCTAAAGATAAATTTTTCGTATGAAAATACCTCAATCAAGGTACCTATTATGTCACTAGACCATTTTATTGTATAAAGATTAAATCTATGAAAGAAAATGATAGTCTTGATTTAAACTTATTTGAATTCCCTTTGACGTAACGAAGAGTGTTTCAATGAGTAAAGATTGAGTCTTTGAATTGAATTACCTCAATTTGGGGACTTATTACGTCTCTAGACCTTTTTAATGTATAAAGATTGAATCTTTTGATGAAAATATGAGTTTTGAGTTTAACTTATTCAAGCCCCCTAGGAAGTCGCGAACAGTGTTTTAATAACTAAAGATTAAATCTGTGTATGAAAATACCCCAATCAAGGTACCTTTTATGTCACTCCACCTTTTTAATGTATTAAGATTGAATCTTTGAAAAAAAATGTGTGATTTGAGTTAAACTTAATCGTGTTCCCATTGTCGTCCGGAAAAGTGTTTTAAAGAGTAAAGAACGAATCTTTGAATAAAAATACCACAATCAGGGTATATATTATGTCAGTAGACCGTTTTAACGTAAAAAGATTAAATCTTTGAAAGAAAATGAGAGTTTTGTGCTAAGCTTATTCAAGTTCCATTCGACGTCACGAATAACGTTTTAATGAGTAAAGATTCAATCTTTGATTGAAATTACATCATTCAAGGTACCAATTATGTCATTAGACCTATTACGTCACTGGACCATTTTAATGTATAGAGATTAATTCTTTGAAAAAAAATGAGAGTTTTGAGTTAAACATATTCGAGTTCCCTTTGATATCACAAAGAATGTTTTAATGAGTGAAAATTGAATATTTAAATGAAATTTCCTCAATCAAGGTATGTATTATGTCCCTAGACCTATTTAATGTTTAAAGATTGAATCTTTGAAATAAAATGAGAGTTTTGAGTCAAATTCATTCGAGTTCCCTTCGACATTCCGAAGAGAGATTTTATGAGTAAAGGTTGAATCTTTGAATGAAATTATCTTAATCAAGGTACCTATTATGTCACTAGACATTTTTAACTTATAAAGGTTAAATCTTTGAATGAAAATTAGAGTTCTGAGTTTAACTTATTCGAGTTTCCAATGAAGTTGCGAAGAGTGTTTTAATCCCTAAAGATTTAATCTTTGAAAGAAAATATCTTAATAAAGGTACCTATTATGTCACTAGACCTTTTTAATCTATAAATATTTAATCTTTGAAAGAAAATTAGAGTTTTGAGTTAAACTTATTTGAGTACCCTTTAATGTCCACAAGAGTGCTTGAATGAGTAAAGATTGAATCTTTGAATGAAAATACATCAATCGAGGTACCTGTTATACCACTCGACCATTATAATGTATAAAAATTGAATCATTGAAAGAAAATGAGAGTTTTTAGTTAAATTTATTCATGTTCCGATTGAAGTCCCAAAGAGTGTTTTAATGAGTAGAGATTAAATCTTTGAATGAAAATACCTTAATCGAGGTATCTATTATGTCACTAAACCATTTTCATGTATAAAGATTAAATGTTTGAAAAAAATGAGAGTTTTTTGTTAAACTCGTTCGAGTTCCCTTTGACTTCACGAAGAGTGTTTCAATAAGTAAGGATTGAATCTTTGAATGAAATTACCTCAATCTAGGTACTTATTATATCCCTAGATGTTTTTAATATATAAAGAATTGAATCTTTGAAAGAAAATGAGAGTTTTGAGTTAATCTTATTCGAGTTCGCTTTTACGTTACGAATAGTGTTTTAATGAGTAAAGATTGAATCTTTGAGTGAAATTACTTCAATCAAGGTACCTATTATGTCACTATACCTCTTTAATTGTTCAAGATTGAATCTTTGAAAGAAAAACGAGAGTTTTGAGTTAAACTTTTTCGAGTTTTCTTCGATGTTCCGAAGAGTGTTTTCATGAGTAAAGATTGAATCTGTGAAAGAAATTATCTCGATCAAGGTACCTATTATGTCACTAGTCCTTTTTCGAGTTCCCTATAGAGTTGCGAAGAGTGCTATAACGACAAAAGGTGGAATCTTTGAAAGAAAATATCTCAATCAATGTACCTATTATGTCACCTGACCATTTATTGTATAAAGATTAAATCTTTGAAAAAAATGAGCGTCTTGATTTAAACTTATTTGAATTCCCTTTGACGTAACGACAAGTGTTTTAATGAGTAAAGATTGAGTCTTTGAACTGAATTACCTCAATTTAGGGACTTATTATATCTATAGAACTTTTTAATGTGTAAAGATTGAATCTTTTATAGAAAATTTAAGTTTTGAGTTTAACTTATTCATGCTCCCTAGGAAGTCACGAATAGTGTTTTAATAACTAATAATTAAATCTTTGTATGAAAATACCCCAATCAAGGTACCTTTTATGTCACTCCACCTTTTTATTGTATTAAGATTGAATCTTTGAAAGAAAATGTGTGATTTGAGTTAAACTTAATCGAGTTCCCATTGACGTCCCGAAGAGTGTTTTAAAGAGTAAAGAATGAATCTTTGACTGACAATACCAGAATCAAGGTACATACTATGTCAGTAAACCGTTTTAACGTAAAAATATTAAATCTTTGAAAGAAAATGAGAGTTTTGTGCTAAGCTTATTCAAGTTCCCTTTGACGTCACGCAGAACGTTTTAATGACTAAAGATTCAATCTTTAATTGAAATTACCTCATTCAAGATATCAATTATTTCATTAGACCTATTATGTCACTAGACCATTTTAATGTATAGAGATTAAATCTTTGAAAGAAAATGAGAGTTTTGAGTTAAACATATTCGAGTTACCTTTGACGTCACAAAGAGTGTTTTAATGAGTGAAAATTGAATCTTTAAGTGAAATTTCCTCAATCAAGGTATCTATTATGGCACTAGACCTATTTGATGTTTAAAGATTGAATCTTTGAAATAAAATGAGAGTTTTGAGTCAAATTCATTCGAGTTTCCTTCGACATTCCAAAGAGGGATTTTATGAGTAAAGGTATCTTTGTATGAAATTATCTCAATCAAGGTACCTATTATGTCACTAGACCTTTTTAACTTATAAAGGTTAAATCTTTGAATGAAAATTAGAGTTCTGAGTTTAACTTATTCGAGTTCCCTATGAAGTTGCGAAGAGTGTTTTAATCCCTAAAGATTTAATATTTGAAAGAAAATATCTCAATAAAGGTACCTATTATGTCACTAGACCTTTTTAATCTATAAAGATTGAACCTTTGAAAGAAAATTAGAGTTTTGAGTTAAACTTATTTGAGTTCCCTTTGACGTCCAGAAGAGTGCTTTAATGAGTAAGGTTTGAATTTTTGAATGAAAATACATCAATCAGGGTACCTATTATACCACTCGACCATTATAATGTATAAAAATTGAATCATTGAAAGAAAGTGAGAGTTTTTATTTAAACTTATTCATGTTCCGATTGACATCCCGAAGAGTGTTTTAATGAGTAGAGATTGAATCTTTGAATGAAAATACCTCAATCGAAGTATCTATTATGTCACTAGACCATTTTAACGTAGAAAGATTAAATCTTTGAAAAAAAAGAGGGTTTTTTATTAAACTCGTTCGAGTTCACTTTGACTTCATGAAGAGTGTTTTAATGACTAAGAATTGAATCTTTGAATGAAATTACCTCAATCTATGTACCTATTATGTCCCTAGACGTTTTTAATATATAAAGAATTAAATCTTTGAAAGAAAATGAGAGTTTTGAGTTAATCTTATTTGAGTTCGCTTTGACGTCATGAATAGTGTTTTAATGAGTAAAGATTGAATCTCTGAATGAAATTACTTCAATTAAGGTACATATTATGTCACTAGACCTCTTTAATGGTTTAAGATTGAATCTTTGAAAGAAAAACGAGAGTTTTGAGTTAAACTTATTCGAGTTTCCTTCGACGTTCCGAAGAGTGTTTTTAAGAGTAAAGATTGAATCTTTGAAAGAAATTATCTCAATCAAGGTACCTATTATGTCATTAGTCCTTTTTAACATATAAAGATTGAATATTTGAATGAAAATTAGAGTTTTGAGATTAACTTTTTCGAGTTCCCTATAGAGTTGCGAAGAGTGCTTTAATGGCAAAAGGTGGAATCTTTGAAAGAAAATACCTCAATCAAGGTACCTATTATGTCAGTATACCTTTTTAATCTATAAAGATTAAACCTTAGAAATAAAATGAGAGTTTTGAGTTAAACTTATTCGAGTTCCCTTTGACGTCTAGAAGAGGGCTTTAATGAGTAAAGATTGAATCTTTGAATGAGAATACCTTAATGAAGGTACTTATTACGTCACTGGACCATTGTATTATACATTTTTTAAATCTTTGAAAGAAAATGAGAGTTTTGAGTTAAACTTATTCGAGTTTCTTTTGACATTATAAAGAGTGTTTTAGTGAGTAAAGACTGAATCTGTGATGAAATTACATCAATCAAGGTAACTATTACGTCATCAGACCTTTTATTGTATAAATATTGAATCTTTAGAGGAAAATGAGAGTTTTAAGTTTAACTTTTTGAAGTTCCTTACGAAGTCGCGAAGAGTGTTTTAATGACTAATGATTGAATCTTTGTATGAAAATACCCCAATCAAGGTTCTTATTATGTCACTAGACAATTTTTAGACCATTTTAATGTATAAACATTAAAGCTTTGAATGAAATTACGTCAATGAAGGTACCTAATATGTCATTAGACCATTTTAATATATAAAGATAAAATCTTTGAAAGAAAATTAGAGTTTTGACTTCAACATATTCAAGTTCGCTTTGACGACACGAAGTGTGTTTTAATGAATAAAGATTGAATCTTTGAATGAAATTACCTCAATTAAGGTACCTATTATGTCACTAGGCCTTTTTAATGTATAAAGATTGAATCATTGAAAGAAAATGAGAGTTTTGAATTTAACATATTCGAGTTCGCCATAAAGTCGCGAAGAGTGTTTTAATGACAAAAGATTGAATCTTTGATTGAAAATACCTCAATCAATGAACCTATTATGTCACTAGACCATTTTAATGTATAAATATTAAATCTTTAAAAGAAAATAAGAGTTTTGAGTTAAACTTATTTGAGTTCCCTTTGAGATCACGAAGAGTGTTTTAGTGACTAAAGATTGAATCTTTAAATGAAATTACTTCAATCAAGGTATTAACTATGTCACTAGACCTTTTAATTGTATAGAGAATGAATCTTTGAAAGAAAATGAGAGTTTTGAGTTTAACTTATTCAAGTTCCCTATGAAGTCGCGATGAGTGTTTTAAAGACTAAAGATAAATTTTTCGAATGAAAATACCTCAATCAATGTACCTATTATGTCACTAGACCATTTTATTGTATAAAGATTAAATCTTTGAAAGAAAATGAGAGTCTTGATTTAAACTTATTCGAATTCCCTTTGATGTAACGAAGAGTGTTTTAATGAGTAAAGATTGAGTCTTTGAATTTTGGGACTTATTATGTCTCTAGACCTTTTTAATGTATAAAGATTGAATCTTTTAAAGAAAATTTGAGTTTTGAATTTAACTTATTCAAGCTCCCTAGGAAGTCGCGAACAGTGTTTTAATGACTAAAGATTAAATCTTTGTATGAAAATACCCCAATCAAGGTACCTTTTATGTCATTCCACCTTTTTAATGTATAAAGACTGAATCTTTAAAAGAAAATGTAAGATTTGAGTTAAACTTAATCGAGTTCCCATTGACGTTCCGAAGAGTGTTTTAAAGAGTAAAGAATGAATCTTTGAATGAAAATACCACAATCAAGGTACGTATTATGTCAGTAGACCATTTTAACGTAAAAAGATTAAATATTTGAAAGAAAATGAGAGTTTTGTGCTAAGCTTATTCAAGTTTCCTTTGACGTCACGAAGAACGTTTTAATGAGTAAATATTCAATCGTTGATTGAAATTATTTCATTCAGGGTACCAATTATGTCATTAGACCTATTATGTCACTGGACCATTTTAATGTATAGAGATTAAATCTTTGAAAGAAAATGAGAGTTTTGAGTTAAACATATTCAAGTTCCCTTTGATGACACAAAGAGTGTTTTAATGAGTTAAAATTGAATCTTTAAATGATTTTTCCTCAATCAAGGTACCTATTATGTCACTGGACCTATTTAATGTTTAAAGATTGAATCTTTGAAATAAAATGAGAGTTTTGAGTTAAATTCATTCGAGTTCCCTTCGACATTCCGAAGAGGGATTTTATGAGTAAAGGTTGAATCTTCGAATGAAATTATCTCAATCAACGTACTTATTTTGTCAATAGACCTTTTTAACTTATAAAGGTTAAATCTTTGAATGAAAATTAGAGTTCTGAATTTAACTTATTCGAGTTCCCTATGAAGTTGCGAAGAGTGTTTTAATCCCTAAAGATTTAATCTTTGAAAGAAAATATCTCAATCAAGGTACCTATTATGTCACTCGACCTTTTTATTGTATAAAGATTGAATCTTTGAAAGAAAATGTAAGATTTGAGTTAAACTTAATCGAGTTCCCATTGACGTCCCGAAGAGTGTTTTAAAGAGTAAAGAATGAATCTTTGAATGAAAATACCACAATCAAGGTACGTATTATGTCAGTAGACCATTTTAACGTAAAAAGATTAAATCTTTGAAAGAAAATGAGAGTTTTGTGCTAAGCTTATTCAAGTTTCCTTTGACGTCACGAAGAACGTTTTAATGAGTAAATATTCAATCGTTGATTGAAATTATTTCATTCAGGGTACCAATTATGTCATTAGACCTATTATGTCACTGGACCATTTTAATGTATAGAGATTAAATCTTTGAAAGAAAATGAGAGTTTTGAGTTAAACATATTCAAGTTCCCTTTGACGACACAAAGAGTGTTTTAATGAGTTAAAATTGAATCTTTAAATGATTTTTCCTCAATCAAGGTACCTATTATGTCACTGGACCTATTTAATGTTTAAAGATTGAATCTTTGAAATAAAATGAGAGTTTTGAGTCAAATTCATTTGAGTTCCCTTCGACATTCCGAAGAGGGATTTTATGAGTAAAGGTTGAATGTTCGACTGAAATTATCTCAATCAACGTACCTATTTTGTCAATAGACCTTTTTAACTTATAAAGGTTAAATCTTTGAATGAAAATTAGAGTTCTGAATTTAACTTATTCGAGTTCCCTATGAAGTTGCGAAGAGTGTTTTAATCCCTAAAGATTTAATCTTTGAAAGAAAATATCTCAATCAAGGTACCTATTATGTCACTAGACCTTTTTATTGTATAAAGATTAAATCTTTGAAAGAAAATGTAAGATTTGAGTTAAACTTAATCGAGTTCCCATTGACGTCCCGAAGAGTGTTTTAAAGAGTAAAGAATGAATCTTTGAATGAAAATACCACAATCAAGGTACATATTATGTCAGTAGACCATTTTAACGTAAAAAGATTAAATCTTTGAAAGAAAATGAGAGTTTTGTGCTAAGCTTATTCAAGTTTCCTTTGACATCACGAAGAACGTTTTAATGAGTAAATATTCAATCGTTGATTGAAATTATTTCATTCAGGGTACCAATTATGTCATTAGACCTATTATGTCACTGGACCATTTTAATGTATAGAGATTAAATCTTTGAAAGAAAATGAGAGTTTTGAGTTAAACATATTCAAGTTTCCTTTGATGACACAAAGAGTGTTTTAATGAGTTAAAATTGAATCTTTAAATGAATTTTCCTCAATCAAGGTACCTATTATGTCACTGGACCTATTTAATGTTTAAAGATTGAATCTTTGAAATAAAATAAGAGTTTTGAGTCAAATTCATTCGAGTTCCCTTCGACAATCCGAAGAGGGATTTTATGAGTAAAGGTTGAATCTTCGAATGAAATTATCTCAATCAACGTACCTATTTTGTCAATAGACCTTTTTAACTTATAAAGGTTAAATCTTTGAATGAAAATTAGAGTTCTGAATTTAACTTATTCGAGTTCCCTATGAAGTTGCGAAGAGTGTTTTAATCCCTAAAGATTTAATCTTTGAAAGAAAATATCTCAATCAAGGTACCTATTATGTCACTAGACCTTTTTAATGTATAAAGATTGAATCTTTGAAAGAAAATGTAAGATTTGAGTTAAACTTAATCGAGTTCCCATTGACGTCCCGAAGAGTGTTTTAAAGAGTAAAGAATGAATCTTTGCATGAAAATACCACAATCAAGGTATGTATTATGTCAGTAGACCATTTTAACGTAAAAAGATTAAATCTTTGAAAGAAAATGAGAGTTTTGTGCTAAGCTTATTCAAGTTTCCTTTGACGTCACGAAGAACGTTTTAATGAGTAAATATTTAATCGTTGATTGAAATTATTTCATTCAGGGTACCAATTATGTCATTAGACCTATTATGTCACTGGACCATTTTAATGTATAGAGATTAAATCTTTGAAAGAAAATGAGAGTTTTGAGTTAAACATATTCAAGTTCCCTTTGATGACACAAAGAGTGTTTTAAAGAGTTACAATTGAATCTTTAAATGAATTTTCCTCAATCAAGGTACCTATTATGTCACTGGACCTATTTAATGTTTAAAGATTGAATCTTTGAAATAAAATGAGAGTTTTGAGTCAAATTCATTCGAGTTCCCTTCGACATTCCGAAGAGGAATTTTATGAGTAAAGGTTGAATCTTCGAATGAAAATTAGAGTTCTGAATTTAACTTATTCGTGTTCCCTATGAAGTTGCGAAGAGTGTTTTAATCCCTAAAGATTTAATCTTTGAAAGAAAATATCTCAATCAAGGTACCTATTATGTCACTAGAACTTTTTAATCTATAAAGATTGAATCTTTGAAAGAAAATTAGAGTTCTGAGTTAAACTTATTTGAGTACCATTTGACGTCCAGAAGAGTGCTTTAATGAGTAAGGATTGAATCTTTGAATGAAAATATATCAATCAAGGTACTTATTATACCACTCGACCATTATAATGTATAAAAATTGAATCATTGAAAGAAAATGAGAATTTTTAGATAAACTTATTCAAGTTCTGATTGACATCCCAAAGAGTGTTTTAATGAGTAGAGATTGAATCTCTAAATGAAAATACCTCAATCGAGGTATCTATTATGTCACTAGACCATTTTAATGTATAAAGATTAAATCTTTGAAAAAAATGAGAGTTTTTTGTTAAACTCGTTTGAGTTCCATTTGACTTCACGAAGAGTGTTTTAATGAGTAACGATTGAATCTTTGAATGAAATTACCTCAATCAAGATACCTATTATGTCACTAGGCCTTTTTAATGTATAAAGATTGAATCATTGAAAGAAAATGAGAGTTTTGAGTTTAACATATTCGAGTTCCCCATAAAGTCGCGAAGAGTGTTTTAATGACTAAAGATTGAATCTTTAAATGAAAATACCTTAATCAATGAACCTATTATGTCACTAGACCATTTTAATGTATAAATATTAAATCTGTAAAAGAAAATGAGAGTTTTGAGTTAAAATTATTTGAGTTCCCTTTGAGATCACGAAGTGTGTTTTAGTGAGTAAAAATTGAATCTTTGAATGAAATTAATTCAATCAAGGTATTAACCATGTCGCTAGACCTTTTAATTGTATAAAGACTGAATCTTTGAAAAAAAATGAGAGTTTTGAGTTTAACTTGTTCAAGTTCCCAATGAAGTCGCGATGAGTGTTTTAAAGACTAAAGATACATTTTTTGAATGAAAATACCTTAATCAATGTACCTATTATGTCACTAGACCATTTAATTGTATAAAGATTAAATCTTTGAATGAAAATGAGAGTCTTGGTTTAAACTTATTCAAATTCCCTTTTACGTAACGAAGAGTATTTTAATGAGTAAAGATTAGTCTTTGAATTGAATTACCTCATTTTGAGGACATATTATGTCTCTAGACCTTTTTAATGTATAAAGATTGAATCATTGAAAGAAAATGAGAGTTTTGAGTTTAACATATTCGAGTTCCCTATAAAGTCGCGAAGAGTGTTCTAATGACTAAAGATTGAATCTTTGAATGAAAATACCTCTCAATCGAGGTATCTTTTATGTCACTTCACCTTTTTAATTTATAAAGATTAAACCTTTGAAAGAAAATGTGAGATTTGAGTTAAACTTAATCGAGTTCCCATTGACGTCCCGAAGAGTGTTTTAAAGAGTAAAGAATGAATCTTTGACTGAAAATACCACAATCAAGGTACATATTATGTCAGTAGACCGTCTTAACATAAAAATATTAAATCTTTGAAAGAAAATGAGAGTTTTGTGCGAAGCTTATTCAAGTTCCCTTTGACGTCACGAAGAACGTTTTAATGAATAAAGATTCAATCTCTGATTGAAATTACCTCATTCAAGGTACCAATTATGTCATTAGACCTATTATGTCTCTGGACCATTTTAATGTATAGAGATTAAATCTTTGAAAGAAAATGTGAGTTTTGAGTTAAACATATTCGAGTTCCCTTTGACGTCACAAAGAGTGTTTTAGTGAGTGAAAATTGAATCTTTAAATGAAATTTCCTCAATCGAGGTACCTATTATGTCACTAGACCTATTTAATGTTTAAAGATTGAATCTTTGAAATAAAATGAGAGTTTTGAGTCAAATTCATTTGAGTTCCCGTCGACACTCCGAAGAGGGATTTTATGAGTAAAGGTTGAATCTTTGAATTAAATTATCTCAATCAAGGTACATATTATGTCACTAGACCTTTTCATCTTATAAAGGTTAAATTTTTGAATGAAAATTAGAGTTCTGAGTTTAACTTATTCGAGTTCCCTTTGAAGTTGTGAAGAGTGTTTTAATCCCTAAAGATTTAATCTTTGAAAGAAAATATTTCAATCAATGTTCCTATTATGTCACTAGACCTTTTTAATCTATCAAGATTGAATCTTTGAAGAAAAATTAGAGTTTTCAGTTTAACTTATTTGAGTACCCTTTGATGTCCAGAAGAGTGCTTTAATGAGTAAAGATTGAATCTTTGAACGAAAATACATCAATCAGGGTACCTATTATACCACTAGACCAATATAATGCATAAAAATTGAATCATTGAAAGAAAATGAGAGTTTTTAGTTAAACTTATTCATGTTCCGATTGGCGTCCCGAAGAGTGTTTTAATGAGTAGAGATTGAATTTTTGACTGAAAATACCTCAATCCAGGTATCTATTATGTCACTAGACCATTTTAATTTATAAAGATTAAATCTTTGAAAAAAATGAGAGTTTTTTGTTAAACTCGTTCGAGTTCCCTTTGACTTCACGAAGAGTGTTTTAATGAGTAAGGATTGAATCTTTGAATGAAATTACCTCAATCTAGGTACCTATTATGTCCCTAGACATTTTTAATATATAAATAATTGAATCTTTAAAAGGAACTGAGAGTTTTGAGTTAATCTTATTCGAGTTCGCTTTGACGTCACGAATAGTGTTTTAATGAGTAAAGATTGAATCTTTGAATGAAATTACTTCAATCACGGTACCTATTATGTCACTAAACCTCATTAATGGTTCAAAATTGAATCTTTGAAAGAAAAATAAGAGTTTTGAGTTAAACTTATTCGAGTTTCCTTCCACGTTCCAAAGAGTGTTTTCACGATTAAAGATTGAATCTTTGAAATAAATTATCTCAATCAAGGTACCTAATATGTCACTAGTCCTTTTTAACGTATAAAGATTGAATCTTTGAAAGAAAATTAGAGTTTTAAGATTAAATTTTTCGAGTACCCTATAGAGTTGCGAAGAGTGTTTTAATGACAAAAGGTGAAATCTTTGAAAGAAAATACCTCAATCAAGGTACCTACTATGTCAGTATACCTTTTTAATCTATAAAGATTAAATCTTAGAAAGAAACTGAGAGTTTTGAGTTACACTTATTTGAGTTCCCTTTAACGTCCAGAAGAGTGCTTTAATGAGTAAAGATTGAATCTTTGAATGAAAATACCTCAATCAAGGTACTTATTACGTCACTAGACCATTGTATTATACAATTTTTAAATCTTTGGAAGAAAATAGGAGTTTTGAGTTAAACTTATTCGAGTTTCTTTTAACGTTATAAAGAGTGTTTTAGTTAGTAAAGACTGAATCTGTGATGAAATTACATCAATCAAGGTAATTATTACGTCATCAGACCTTTTAATATATAAGTATTGAATATTTGGAAGAAAAAGAGAGATTTGGGTTTAACTTTTCAAGTTCCTTACGAAGTCACGAAGACTGTTTTAATGACTAAAGATTGAATCTTTGTACGAAAAGACCCCAATCAAGGTACCTATTATGTCACTAGACCATTTTAATGTATAAACATTAAAGCTTTGAATGAAATTACGTCAATGAAGGTACCTAATATGTCACTAGACCATTTTAATGTTTAAACATTAAATCTTTGAAAGAAAATTAGAGTTTTGAGTTCAACATATTCGAGTTTGCTTTGACGTCACGAAGTATGTTTTAATGAATAAAGATTGAATCTTTGAATGAAATTACCTCAATCAAGGTACCTGTCATGTCACTAGGCCTTTTTAATGTATAAAGATTGAATCATTGAAAGAAAAATAGAGTTTTGAGTTTAACATATTCGAGTTCCCTATAAAGTCGCGAAGAGTGTTTTATTAATTAAAGATTGAATCTTTGAATGAAAATACCTCAATTAATGAACAGTTATGTCACTAGACCATTTTAATGTATAAATATTAAATTTTTAAAAGAAAATGAGAGTTTTGAGTTAAACTTATTTGAGTTCCCTTTGAGATCACGGAGAGTGTTTTACTGAGTAAAGATTAAATCTTAGAATGAAATTACTTCAATCAAGGTATTAACTATGTCACTAGACCTTTTAATTATATAAAGACTGAATCTTTGAAAGAAAATGAGAGTTGTGAGTTTAACTTTTTCAAGTTCCCTACGAAGTCGCGTTGAGTGTTTTAAAGACTAAAGATAAATTTTTCGAATCAAAATATCTCAATCAATGTACTTATTATGTCACTAGACCATTTTGTTGTATAAAGATTAAATCTTTGAGAGAAAATAAGAGTCTTGACTTAAACTTGTTCGAATTCTCTTTGACGTAACGAATAGTGTTTTAATGAGTAAAGACTGAGTCTTTGAATTGAATTACCTCAATTTGGGGACTTATTACGTCTCTGGACCTTTTTAATGCATAAAGATTGAATCTTTTAAAGAAAATTTGAGTTTTGAGTTTAACTTATTCAAGCTCCCTAGGAAGTTGCGAACAGTGTTTTAATGACTAAAGATTAAATCTTTGTATAAAAATACCTCAATCAAGGTACAATATATGTCACTCCACCTTTTTAATGTATAAAGATTGAATCTTTGAAAAAAAATGTGAGATTTGAGTTAAACTTAATTGAGTTCCCATTGATGTCCCGAAGAGTGTTTTAATGAGTAAAGAATGAATCTTTGAATGAAAATACCACAATCAAGGTACATATTATGTTAGTAGACCGTTTTAACGAAAAAAGATTAAATCTTTGAAAGAAAATAAGAGTTTTGTGCTAAACTTATTCAAGTTTCCTTTGACGTCACGAAAAACGTTATAATGAGTAAAGATTCATTCTTTGATTGAAATTTCCTCATTCAAGGTACCAATTATGTCATTAGACCTATTATGTCACTGGACCATTTTAATGTATAGAGATTAAATATTTGAAAGAAAATTAGTGTTTTGGGTTAAACATATTCGAGTTCCCATTGACGTCACAAAGAGTGTATAATGAGTGAAAATTGAATCTTTAAAAGAAATTTCCTCAATTAAGGTACCTATTATGTCACTAGACCTATTTAATGTTTAAAAATTGAATCTTTGAAATAAAATGAGAGTTTTGAGTCAAATTCATTCGAGTTCCTTTCGACATTCCGAAGAGCGATTTTGCGAGTAAATGTTGAATCTTTGAATGAAATTATCTCAATCAAGGTACCTATTATGTCACTAGACATTTTTAACTTATAAAGGTTAAATCTTTGATTGAAAATTAGAGTTCTGAGTTTAACTTATTCGAGTTCCCCATGAAGATGCGAAGAGTGTTTTAATCTCTAAAGATTTAATCTTTGAAAGAAAATATCTCAATTAAGGTACCTATTATGTCACTAGACCTTTTTAATCAATAAAGATTGAATCTTTGAAAGAAAATTAGAATTTTGAGTAAAACTTATTTGAATACACTTTGACGTCCCGAAGAGTGCTTTAATGAGTAAAGATTAAATTTTTGAATGAAAATACATCAATCAAGGTACCACTCGACCATTATAATGTATAAAAATTGAATCATTGAAAGAAAATGAGAGTTTTTAGTTAAACTTATTCATGTTCCGATTGACGTCCCGAAGAGTGTTTTAATGAGTAGAGATTGATTCTTTGAATGAAAATACCTCAATCGAGGTATCTATTATGTCACTAGACCATTTTAATGTATAAAAATTAAATCTTTGAAAAAAATGAGAGTTTTTTGTTAAACTCGTTCGAGTTCCCTTTGACTTCACGAAAAGTGTTTTAATGAGTAAGGATTGAATCTTTAAATGAAATTACCTCAATCTAGGAACCTATTATATCCCTAGACATTTTTAATATATAAAGAATTGAATCTTTGAAAGAAAATGAGAGTTTTGAGTTAATCTTCTTCGAGTTCGCTTTGACGTCACGAATAGTATTTTAATGAGTAAAGGTTGAATCTTTAAATGAAATTATTTCAATCAAGGTACCTATTATGTCACTAGTACTCTTTAATGGTTCAAGATTGAATCTTTGAAAGAAAAACGAGAGTTTTGAGTTAAACTTATTCGAGTTTTCTTCGACGTTCCGAAAAGTGTTTTCATGTACAAAGATTGAATCTTTGGAAAAAATTATTTCAATCAAGGTACCTATTATGTCACTAGTCCTTTTTAACGTATAAAGATTGAATCTTTGAATGAAAATTAGAGTTTTGAGATTAACTTTTTCGAGTTCCATTTAGAGTTGCGAAGAGTGCTTTAATGACAAAAAGTGGAATCTTTGAAAAAAAATACCTCAATCAAGGTACCTATTATGTCAGTATATCTTTTTAATCTATAAAGATTAAATCTTAGAAAGAAAATGAGAGTTTTGAGTTAAACTTATTCGAATTCCCTGTGATGTCCAGAAGAGTGCTAATGAGTAAAGATTGAATCTTTGAATGAAAATACCCCAATCAAGGTACTTATTACGTCACTGGACCTTTGTATTATACATTTTTAAATCTTTTAAAGAAAATGGGTGTTTTGAGTTAAACTTATTCGAGTTTCTTTTGACATTATAATGAATGTTTTAGTGAGTAAAAACGGAATCTATGATAAAATTACTTCAATCAAGGTAATTATTACGACATCTGACCTTTTAATGTATAAAGATTGAATCTTTGAAAGAAAATGAGAGTTTTGAGTTTAACTTTTTCAAGTTCCAACGAAGTCGCGAAGAGTGTTTTAGTGACTAAAGATTGAATCTTTGAACGAAAATACCCCAATCAAGGTACCTATTATGTCACTAGAACATTTTAATGTATAAACAGTAAAACTTTGAATGAAATTACGTCAATGAAGGTACCTAATATGTCACTAGACCATTTTATTGTATAAAGATTAAATCTTTGAAAGAAAATTAGAGTTTTGAGTTCAACATATTTGAGTTCGCTTTGACGTCACTAAGTGTGTTTTAATGAATAAAGGTTGAATCTTTGAATGAAATTACCTCAATCAAGGTACCTATTATGTCACTAGGCCTTTTTAATGTATAAAGATTGAATCATTGAAAGAAAATAAAAGTTTTGAGTTTAACAGATTCGAGTTCCCTATAAAGTCGCGAAGAGTGTTTTAATGATTAAAGATTGAATCTTTCAATGAAAATACCTCAATCAATGAACCTATTATGTCACTAGACCATATTAATGTATAAATATTAAATATTTAAAAGAAAATTAGAGTTTTGAGTGAAACTTATTTGAGTTCCCTTTGAGATCACGAAGAGTGTTTTAGTGAGAAAAGATTGAATCTTTGAATTAAACTACTTCAATCAATGTATTAACTATGTCACTAGACCTTTTAATTGTATAAAGTCTGAATCTTTGAAAGAAAATGAGAGTTTTCAGTTTAACTTATACAAGTTCCCTATGAAGTCGCGATGAGTGTTTTCAAGACTAACGATAAATTTTTCGAATGAAAATACCTCAATCAATGTACCTATTATGTCACTAGACCATTTTATTGTAAAAAGATTAAATCTTTGAAAGAAAACGAGAGTCTTGATTTAAATTTATTCGAATTCCATTTGACGTAACGAAGAGTGTTTTAATGAGTAAAGATTGAGTCTTTGAATTGAATTACCTCAATTTGGGGACTTATTATGTCTCTCGACCTTTTTAATGTCTAAAGATTGAATCGTTTAAGGAAAATTTGAGTTTTGAGTTTAACTTATTCAAGCTCCCTAGGAAGTCGCGAACAGTGTTTCAATGACTGTAAATTAAATCTTTGTATGAAACTACCTCAATTAAGGTACCTTTTATGTCACTCCACCTATTTAATTTATAAAGATTGAATCCTTGAAAAAAAAACAGAGAGATTTGAGTTAAGCTTAATCGAGTTCCCATTGACGTCCCGAAGAGTGTTTTGAAGAGTAAAGAATGAATCTTTGAAAGAAAATACCAAAATCATGGTACATATTATGTCAGTAGACCGTTTTAACGTAAAAAGATTAAATCTTTGAAAGAAAATGAGAGTTTTGGGCTAAGCTTATTCAAGTTCCCTTTGACGTCACGAAGAACGTTTTAATGAGTAAAGATTCAATCTTTGATTGAAATTACCTCATGCAAGGTACCAATTATGTCATTAGACCAATTATGTCACTGGACCGTTTTAATGTATAGAGGTTAAATCTTTAAAAGAAAATAAGAGTTTTGAGTTAAACATATTCGAGTTCCCTTTGACGTCACAAAGAGTGTTTTAATGAGTTAAAATTGAATCTTTAAATGAAATTTCCTCAATCATGGTACCTATTATGTCACTAGACCTATTTAATGTTTAAATATTGAATCTTTGAAATAAAATGAGAGTTTTGAGTCAAATTCATTCGAGTTCCCTTCGACATTCCGAAGAGGGATTTTATGAGTAAAGGTTGTATCTTAGAATGAAATTATCCAAATCTAGGTACCTATTATGTCACTAGACCTTTTTAACTTATAAAGGGTAAATCTTTGAATGAAAATTAGAGTTCTGAGTTTAACTTATTCGAGTTCCCTATGAAGTTGCGAAGAGTGTTTTAATCCCTAAAGATTTAGTCTTTGAAAGAAAATATCTCTATCAATGTACCTATTATGTCACTAGACCTTTTTAATCTATAAAAATTGAATCTTTGAAAGAAAATTAGAGTTTTGAGTTAAACTTATTTAAGTACCCTTTGACGTCTAGAAGAATGCTTTAATGAGTAAAGATTGAATCTTTGAATGAAAATACATCAATCAAGGTACCTATTATACCACTCGACCATTATAATGTATAAAAATTGAATCATTGAAAGAAAATGAGAGTTTTTAGTTAAACCTATTCATGTTCCGATTGACGTGCTGAAGAGTGTTTTAATGAATAGAGATTGAATCTTTTATTTAAAATACCTTAATTGAGGTATCTATTATGTCACCAGACCATTTTAATGTATAACGATTAAATCTTTGAAAAAAATGAGACTTTTTTGTTAAACTCGTTCGAGTTTTCTTTGAATTCACGAAGAGTGTTTGAATAAGTAAAGATTGAATCTTTAAATGAAATTATCTCAATATAGGTACCTATTATGTCCCTAGACGTTTTTAATATATAAAGAATTAAATCTTTGAAAGAAAATGAGAGTTTTGAGTTAATCTTATTTGAGTTCGCTTTGACGTCATGAATAGTGTTTTAATGAGTAAAGATTGTATCTTTGAATAAAATTACTTCAATCAAGGTACCTATTATGTCACTAGACCTCTTTAATGGTTCAAGATTGAATATTTGAAAGAAAAACGAGAGTTTTGAGTTAAACTTATTCGAGTTTCCTTCGACATTCTGAAGAGCGTTTTCATGAGTAAAGATTGAATCTTGGAAAGAAATTATCTTAATCACGGTACTTATTATGTCACTAGTCCTTTTTAACGTATAAAGATTGAATCTTTGAATGAAAATTAGAGTTTTGTGATTAACTTTTTCGAGTTCCCTATAGAGTTGTGAAGAGTGCTTTAATGACAAAAGGTGGAATTTTTGAAAGAAAATAGCTCAATTAAGGTACCTATTATGTCTGTATTCCTTTTTAATCTATAAAGATTAAATCTTAGAAAGAAAATAAGAGTTTTGAGTTAAACTTATTCGAGTTCCCTTTGACGTCCAGAAGAGTGCTTTAATAAGTAAAGATTGAATTTTTGAATGAAAATATGTCAATCAAGGTAGTTATTACGTTACTAGACCATTGTATTATACAACTTTGAAATCTTTAAAAGAAAATGGGAGTTTTGAGTTAAAATTATTCGAGTTACTTTTGACGTTATAAAGAGTGTTTTAGTGACTAAAGACTGAATCTGTGATGAAATTACATCAATCAAGGTAATCAGACCTTTTAATGTATAAAGATTGAATCTTTGAAAGAAAATGAGAGTTTTGAGTTTAACTTATTCAAGTTCCTTATGAAGTCGCGAAGAGTGTTTTTATTACTAAAGATTGAATCTTTATACGAAAATACCCCAATCAAGGTACCTATTACGTCACTAGACCTTTTTAATGTATAAACATTAAAGCATTGAATGAAATTACGTCAATAAAGGTACCTAATATGTCACTAGACCATTTTAATGTATAAAGATTAAATCTTTGAAAGAAAATTAGAGTTCACTTTGACGTCACGAAGTGTGTTTTAATGAATAAAGATTGAATCTTTGAATGAAATTACCTCAATCAAGGTACCTATTATGTCACTAGGCCTTTTTAATGTATAAAAATTGAATCAATGAAAGAAAATGAGAGTTTTGAGTTTAACATATTCGAGTTCCCTATAAAGTCGCGAAGAGTATTTTAATGACTAAAGATTGAATCTTTGAATGAAAATACCTCAATCAATGAACCTATTATGTTACTAGACCATTTTAATGTATAAATATTAAATCTTTAAAAGAAAATGAGAGCTTTGAGTTAACCTTATTTGAGTTCCCTTTGAGATCACGAAGAGTGTTTTAGTGAGTATAGATTAAATCTTTGAATGAAATTATTTCGATCAAGGTATTAACTATGTCACTAGGCCTATTAATTTTATAAAGACTGAATCTTTGAAAGAAAATGAGAGTTTTAATTTTAACTTATTCAAGTTCCATATGAAGTCGCGATGAGTATTTTAAAGACTAAAGATAAATTTTTCGAATGAAAATACCTCAATCAACGTACTGATTATATCACTAGACTATTTTATTGTATAAAGATTAAATCTTTGAAAGAAAATGAGAGTCTTGATTTAAACTTATTCGAATTCCCTTTGACATAACGAAGAGTGTTTTAATGAGTAAAGATTGAGTCTTGGAATTGAATTACCTCAATTTGGGGATTTATTATGTCTCTCGACCTTTTTAATGTATAAAGATTGAATCTTTTAAAGAAAATTTGAGTTTTGAGTTTAACTTATTCAAGCTCCCTAGGAAGTCGTGAACTGTGTTTTAATGACTATAGATTAAATCTTTGTATGAAACTACCTCAATCAAGGTACCTTTTATGTCACTTCACCCTTTTAATGTATAAAGATTGAATCTTTGAAAAAAAAAAGTGAGATTTGAGTTAAAGTTAATCGAGTTCCCATTGACGTCCCGAAGAGTGTTTTGAAGAGTAAAGAATGAATCTTTGAATGAAAATACCACAATCAAGGTGCATATTATGTCAGTAGACCGTTTTAACGTAAAAAGATTAAATCTTTGAAAGAAAATGAGTGTTTTGGGCTAAGCTTATTTAAGTTCCTTTTGACGTCACGAAGAACGTTTTAATGAGTAAAGATTCAATCTTTGATTGAAATTACTTCATTCAAGGATTAAATCTTTGAAAGAAAATTAGAGTTTTGAGTTCAACATATTTGAGTTCGCTTTGACGTCACGAAGTATGTTTTAATGAATAAAGATTGAATGTTTGAATGAAATTACCTCAATCAAGGTACCTATTATGTCACTAGGCCCTTTTAATGTATAAAGATTGAATCATTGAAAGAAAATTAGAGTTTTCAGTTTAACATATTCGAATTCCCTATAAAGTCGTGAGGAGTGTTTTAATGACTAAAGATTGAATCTTTGAATAAAAATACCTCAATCAATCAATAAACTTATTCGAATTCCCTTTGACGTAACGAAGAGTATTTTAATGAGTAAAGATTGAGTCTTTGAATCGAATTACCTCAATTTGGGGACTTGTTATGTCTCTTGACCTTTTTAATGTATAAAGATTAAATCTTTTAAAGAAAATTTGAGTTTTGAGTTTAACTTATTCAAGCTCCCTAGGAAGTCGCGAACAGTATTTTAATGACTAAAGATTAAATCTTTGTATGAAAATACCTCAATCAAGGTACCTTTTATGTCACTCCACCTTTTTAATGTACAAAGATTAAATCTTTGAAAGAAAATGTGAGATTTGAGTTAAACTTAATCGAGTTCCCATTGACGTCTTGAAGAGTGTTTTAAAGAGTAAAGAATGAATCTTTGAATGAAAATACCACAATCAAGGTACATATTATGTCAGTAGACCGTTTTAACGTAAAAAGATTAAATCTTTGAAAGAAAATGAGAGTTTTGTGCTAAGCTTATTCAAGTTCCCTTTGACGTCACGAAGAACGTTTTAATGAGTAAAGATTCAATCTTTGATTGAAATTACCTCATTCAAGGTACCAATTATGTCATTAGACCTATTATGTCACTGGACCATTTTAATGTATAGAGATTAAATCTTTGAAAGAAAATGAGAGTTTTGAGTTAAATATATTCGAGTTCCCTTTGATGTCACAAAGAGTGTTTTAATGAGTGAAAATTGAATCTTTAAATAAAATTTCCTCAATCAATGTACCTATTATGTCACTAGACCTATTTAATGTTTAAAGATTGAATCTTTGAAATAAAATGAGAGTTTTGAGTCAAATTCATTCGAGTTCCCTTCGACATTCTGAAGAGGGATTTTATGAGTAAAGGTTGATTCTTTAAATGAAATTATATCTATTAAGGTACCTATTATGTCACTAGACCATTTTAACTTATAAAGGTTAAATCTTTGAATGAAAATTAGAGTTCTGAGTTTAACTTATTCGAGTTCCCTATGAAGTTGCGAAGAGTGTTTTAAAACCTAAAGATTTAATCTTTGAAAGAAAATATCTCAATTAATGTACCTATTACGTCACTAGACCTTTTTAATCTATAAAGATTGAATCTTTGAAAGAAAGTTAGAGTTTCGAGTTAAACTTATTTGAGTACCCTTTGACGTCCAGAAGAGTGCTTTAATGAGTAAAGATTGAATCTTTGAATGAAAATATATCAATCAAGGTACCTATTATACTACTCGACCATTATAATGTATAAAAATTGAATCATTGAAAGAAAATGAGAGTTTTTAATTAAACTTATTCAAGTTCCGATTGACGTCCCGAAGAGTGTTTTATTGAGTAGAGATTCAATCTTTGAATGAAAATACCTCAATCGAGGTATCTATTATGTCACTAGACCATTTTAACGTAGAAAGATTAAATCTTTGAAAAAAAAGAGGGTTTTTTGTTAAACTCGTTCGAGTTCGCTTTGACTTCATGAAGAGTGTTTTAATGAGTAAGGATTGAATCTTTAAATAAAATTACCTCAATCTAGGTACCTATTATGTCCCTAGACGTTTTTAATATATAAAGAATTGAATCTTTGAAAGAAAATTAGAGTTTTGGGTTAATCTTATTCGAGTTCGCTTTGACGTCACGAATAGTATTTTAATGAGTAAAGATTAAATCTTTGAATGAAATTACTCCTTCAATCAAGGTACCTATTATGTCATTAGACCTCTTTAATGGTTCAAGATTGAATCTTTGAAAGAAAAATGAGAGTTTTGAGTTAAACTTATTCGAGTTTCCTTCGACGTACCTATTATGTCATTAGTCCTTTTTAACGTATAAAGATTGAATCTTTGAATGAAAATTAGAGTTTTGAGATTAAATTTTTCGAGTTCCCTATAGAGTTATGAAGAGAGCTTTAATGAGAAAAGGTGGAATCTTTGAAAGAAAATACCTCAATCAAGGTACCAATTATGTCAGTATACCTTTTTAATCTATAAAGATTAAATCTTAGAAAGAAAATGAGAGTTTTGAGTTAAACTTATTCGAGTTCCCTTTGACGTCCAGAAGAGTGCTTAAATGAGTAAATATTGAATCTTTGAATGAAAATACCTCAATCAAGGTACTTATTACATCACCGAACCATTGTATTATACAAATTTTAAATCTTCAAAAGAAAATGGGAGTTTTGAGTTAAACTTATTCGAGTTTATTTTGACGTTATAAAGAGTGTTTTAGTGAGTAAAGACTAAATTTGTGATGAAATTACATCAATCAAGGTAAATATTACGTTATCAGACCTTTAAATGTATAAAGATTGAATCTTTGAAAGAAAATGAGAGTTTTGAGTTTAACTTTTTCAAGTTTCTTATGAAGTCGAGAAGAGTGTTTTAATTACTAAAGATTGAATCTTTGTACGAAAATACCCCAATCAAGGTACCTATTATGTCACCAGACCATTTTAATGTATAAAAATTAAAGCTTTGAATGAAATTACGTCAATGAAGGTACCTAATATATCACTAGACCATTTTAATGTATAAAGATTAAATCTTTGATAGAAAATTAGAGTTTTGAGTTCAACATATTTGAGTTCACTTTGACGTCACAAAGTGTGTTTTAATGAATAAAGATTGAATGTTTGAATGAAATTACCTCAATTAAGGTACATATTATGTCAGTAGGTCTTTTTAATGTATAAAGATTGAATCATTGAAAGAAAATTAGAGTTTAGAGTTTAACATATTCGAGTTCCCTATAAAGTCGCAAAGAATGTTTTAATGACTAAAGATTGAATCTTTGAATGAAAATACATCAATAAATGAACCTATTATGTCACTAGACCATTTTAAGGTATAAATATTAAATCTTTAAAAGAAAATGAGAGTTTTGAGTTAAACTTATTTGAGTTCCCTTTGAGATCACGAAGAGTGTATTAGTGAGTAAAGATTGAATCTTTGAATGAAATTACTTCAATCAAGGTATTAACTATGTCACTAGACTTTTTAATTGTATAAAGACTGAATCTTTGAAAGAAAATGAGGTTTTGAGTTTAACTTATTCAAGTTCCATATGAAGTCGCGATGAGTATTTTAAAGAAAATACCTCAATCAACGTACTTATTATGTCACTAGACCATTTTATTGTATAAAGATTAAATCTTTGAAAGAAAATGAGAGTCTTGATTTAAACTTATTCGAATTCTCTTTGACGTAACGAAGAGTATTTTAATGAGTAAAGATTGAGTCTTTGAATCGAATTACCTCAATTTGGGGACTTATTATATCTCTAGACCTTTTAAATGTATAAAGATTGAATCTTTTAAAGAAAATTTGAGTTTTGAGTTTAACTTATTCAAGCTCCCTAGAAAGTCGCGAATAGTGTTTTGATGACTAAAGATTAAATCTTTGTATGAAAATACCCCAATCAAGGTACCTCTTATGTCACTCCGCCTTTTTAATGTATAAAGATTGAATCTTTGAAAGAAAATGTGAGATTTGAGTTAAACTTAATCGAGTTCCCATTAACGTACCGAAGAGTGTTTTAAAGAGTAAAGAATGAATCTTTGAATGAAAATACCACAATCAAGGTACATATTATGTTAGTAGACCATTTTAACGTAAAAAGATTAAATCTTTGAAAGAAAATTAGAGTTTCGTGCTAAGCTTATTCAAGTTCCCTTTGACGTCGCGAAGAACTTTTTAATGAGTAAAGATTCCATCTTTAGTTGAAATTACCTCATTCAAGGTACCAATTATGTCGTTAGACCTATTATGTCACTAGGCTATTTTAATGTATAGAGATTAAATCTTTGAAAGAAAATGAGAGTTTTGAGTTAAATATATTCGAGTTCCTTTTGACGTCATAAAGAATGTTTTAATGAGTGAAAATGGAATCTTTAAATGAAATTTCCTCAATCAAGATACCTATTATGTCACTAGACCTATTTAATGTTTGAAGATTGAAAATTCGAAATAAAATGAGAGTTTTGAGTCAAATTCATTCGAGTTCCCTTCGACATTTCGAAGAGGGATTTTATGAGTAAAGGTTGAATCTTTGAATGAAATTTTCTCAATCAAGGTACCTATTATGTCACTAGACCTTTTTAACTTATAAAGGTTAAATCATTGAATGAAAATTAGAGTTCGGAGTTTGACTTATTCGAGTTCCCTATGAAGTTGCGAAGAGTGTTTTAATCCCTAAAGATTTAATCTTTGAAAGAAAATATCTCAATCAATGTACCTATTATGTCACTAGACCTTTTGAATCTATAAAGATTGAATCTTTGAAAGAAAATTAGAGTTTTGAGTTAAACTTATTTGAGTACCCTTTGACGTCCAGAAGAGCGCTTTAATGAGTAAAGATTGAATCTTTGAATGAAAATATATCAATCAAGGTACCTATTATAACACTCGATCATTATAATGTATAAAAATTGAATCATTGAAAGAAAATGAAAGTTTTTAGTTAAACTTATTCAAGTTCCGATTGACGTCCCGAAGAGTGTTTTAATGAGTAGAGATTGAATCTTTGAATGAAATTACCTCAATCGAGGCATCTATTATGTCACTAGACCCATTTTAATGTATAAAGATTAAATCTTTGAAAAAAATGAGAGTTTTTTGTCAAACTAGTTCGAGTTCCCTTTGACTTCACGAAGAGTGTTTTAATGAGTAAGGATTGAATCTTTGAATGAAATATCCTCAATTTCGGTACCTATTATGTTCCTAGACGTTTTTAATATATAAAGAATTAAATCTTTGAAAGAAAATGAGAGTTTTGGGTTAATCTTATTCGAGTTCACTTTGACGTTACGAATAGTGTTTTAATGCGTAAAGATTGAATCTTTGAATGAAATTACTTCAATCAAGGTATTTATTATGTCTCTAGACCTCTTTAATGGTTCAAGATTGAATCATTGAAAGGAAAACGAGAGTTTTGAGTTAAACTTATTTGAGTTTCCTTCAACGTTCCAAAAAGTGTTTTCATGAGTAAAGATTGAATCTTTGAAAGAAATTATCTCAATCAAGGTACCTATGATGTCACTAGTCCTTTTTAACGTATAAAGATTGAATCGTTAAATGAAAATTAGAGTTTTGAGAATATATTTTTCGAGTTCCCTCTAGAGTTGCGAAATGTGCTTTAATGACAAAAGGTGGAATCTTTGAAAGAAAATACCTCAATCAAGGTACCTATTATGTCAGTATACATTTTTAATCTATAAAGATTGAATCTTAGAAAGAAAATGAGTTTTGAGTTAAACTTATTCGAGTTCCCTTTGACGTCCAGAAGAGTGCTTTAATGAGTAAAGATTGAATCTTTGAATGAAAATACCTCAATAAGGTACTTATTACGTCACTGGAACATTGTATTATACAATTTTTAAATTTTTGAAAGAAAATGAGAGATTTGAGTTAAACTTATTCGAGTTTCTTTTGACGTTATAAAGAGTGTTTTAGTGAGTAAAGACTGAATCTGTAATGAAATTACATCAATCAAGGTAACTATTATGTCATTAGACCTTTTAATGTATAAAGTTAGAATCTTTGAAAGAAAATGAGAGTTTTGAGTTTAACTTTTTCAATTTACTTATGAAGTCGCGAAGAGTGTTTTAATGACTAAAGATTGAATCTTTGTACGAAAATATCCCAATCAAGGTACCTATTATGTCACTAGACCATTTTAATGTATAAACATTAAAACTTTGAATGAAATTACGTCAATAAAAGTACCTAATATGTCACTAGACCATTTTAATGTATAAAGATTAAATCTTTGAAAGAAAATTAGAGTTTTGAGTTCAACATATTCAAGTTCACTTTGACGTCACAAAGTGTCTTTTAAGGAATAAAGATTGAATGTTTGAATGAAATTACCTCAATCAAGGTACCTATTATGTCACTAGGCCTTTTTAATGTGTAAAGATTGAATAATTGAAAAAAAATGAGAGTTTCGAGTTTAACATATTCGAGTTCCCTATAAAGTCGCGAAGAGTGTTTTAATGACTAAAGATTGAATCTTCGAATGAAAATACCTCAATCAATGAACTTATTATGTCACTAGACCATTTTAATGTATAAATATTAAATCTTTAAAAGAAAATGAGAGTTTTGAGTTAAACTTATTTGAGTTCCCTTTGAGATCACGAAGAGTATTTTAGTGAGTAAAGATTGAATATTTAAATAAAATTACTTCAATCAAGGTATTAACTATGTCACTACACCTTTTAATTGTATAAAGACTGAATCTTTGAAAGAATATGAGAGTTTTCAGTTTAACTTATTCAAGTTCCCTATGAAGTCGCGATGAGTGTTTTAAAGACTAAAGATAAATTTTTCGAATGAAAATACCTCAATCAATGTACCTATTATGTCACTAGACGATTTTATTGTATAAAGATTAAATCTTTGAAAGAAAATGAGAGTCTTGATTTAAACTTCTTCGAATTCCCTTTGACGTAACGAAGAGTGTTTTAATGAGTAAAGATTGAGTCTTTGAATTTAATTACCTCAATTTGGGGACTTATTATGTTTCTAGACCTTTTTAATGTATAAAGATTGAATCTTTTGAAGAAAATTTGAGTTTTTAGTTTAACTTATTCAAGCTCCCTAGGAAGTCGTGAACAGTATTTTAATGACTAAAGATTAAATTTTTGTATGAAAATATCTCAATCAAGGTACCTTTTATATCACTCTACCTTTTTAATGTATAAAGATTGAATCTTCGAAAGAAAATGTGAGATTTGAGTTAAACTTAATCGAGTTTCCATTGACGTCCCGAAGAGTGTTTTAAAGAATAAAGAATGAATCTTTGAATGAAAATACCACAATACAGGTACATATTATGTCAGTAGACAGTTTTAACTTAAAAAGATTAAATCTTTGAAAGAAAATGAGAGTTTCGTGCTAAGCTTATTCAAATTCCCTTTGACGTCACAAAGAACGTTTTAATGAATAAAGATTCAAACATTGATTGAAATTACCTCATTCAAGGTACCAATTATGTCATTAGACCTATTATGTCACTGGACCATTTTAACGTATATAGATTAAATCTTTGAAAGTAAATGAGAGTTTTGAGTTAAACATATTCGAGTTCCATTTGACTTCAGAAAGAGTGTTTTAATGAGTGAAAATTGAATCTTTAAATGAAATTTCCTCAATCAAGGTACCTATTATGTCAATAGACCTATTTAACGTTTAAAGATCGAATCTTTGAAATAAAATGAGAGTTTTGAGTCAAATTGATTCGAGTTTCCTTCGACATTCCGAAGAGGGTTTTATGAGTAAAGGTTGAATCTTTGAATGAAATTATCTCAATCAAGGTATCTATTGTGTCACTAGACCTTTTTAACTTATAAAGGTTAAATCTTTAAATGAAAATTAGAGTTCTGAATTTAACTTATTTGAGTTCTCTATGAAGTTGCGAAGAGTGTTTTAATCCCTAAAGATTTAATCTTTGAAAGAAAATATCTCAATCAATGTACCTTTTTAATCTATAAAGATTGAATCTTTGAAAGAAAATTAGAGTTTTCAGTTAAACTTATTTGACTACCATTTGACGTCCAGAAGAGTGCTTTAATGAGTAAAGACTGAATCTTTGAATGAAAATACATCAATCAAGGTACCTATGATACCACTCTACTATTATAATATACAAAAATTGAATCATTGAAAGAAAATAAGAGTTTTTAGTTAAACTTATTCTTGTTCCGATTGACGTCCCGAAGAGTGTTTTAATGAGTAGAGATTGAATCTTTCAGAGCAAATACCATAATCGAGGTATCTATTATGTCACAAGACCATTTTAATGTATAAAGTTTAAATCTTTGAAAAAAATGAGAATTTTTTGTTAAACTCGTTCGAGTTCCCTTTGACTTCACCAAGAGTGTTTTAATAAGTAAGGATTGAATCTTTGAATGGAATTACTTTAATCAAGGTACTAACTATGTCACTAGACCTTTTAATTCTATAAAGACTGAATCTTTGAAAGAAAATGAGAGTTTAGAGTTTAACTTATTCAAGTTCCCTATGAAGTCACGATGAGTGTTTTAAAGACTAAAGATAAATTTTTCGAATGAAAATACCTCAATCAATGTACCTATTATGTCACTAGACCATTTTATTGTATAAAGATTAAATCTTTGAAAAAAAATGAGAATCTTGATTTAAACTTATTCGAATTCCCTTTGACGCAACGAAGAGTATTTTAATGAGTAAAGATTGAGTCTTTGAATTGAATTACTTCAATTTGGGGACTTATTATATCTCTAGACCATTTTTATGTATAAAGATTTAATGTTTTAAAGAAAATTTGAGTTTTGAGCTTAACTTATTCAAGCTCCCTAGAAAGTCGCGAACTGTGTTTTAATGACTAAAGATTAAATCTTTGTATGAAAATACCCCAATCAAGGTACCTTTTATGTCACTCCACCTTTTTAATGTATAAAGATTGAATCTTTGAAAGAAAATGTGAGATTTGAGTTAAACTTAATCGAGTTCCCGTTGACGTCCCGAAGAGTATTTTAAAGAGTAAAGAATGAATCTTTGAATGAAAATACCAAAATCAAGGTACATATTATTTCAGTAGACCATTTTAACGTAAAAAGATTAAATCTTTGAAAGAAAATGAGAGTTTCGTGCTAAGCTTATTCAAGTTCCCTTTGACGTCATGAAGAACGTTTTAATGAGTAAAGATTCAGTCTTTGATTGAAATTACCTCATTTAAGGTACCAATTATGTCATTAAACCTATTATGTCACTGGACCATTTTAATGTATAGAGATTAAATCATTGAAAGAAAATGAGAGTTTTAAGTTAAACATATTCGAGTTCCCTTTCACGTAACAAAGAGTGTTTTAATGAGTGAAAATTGAATCTTTAAATGAAATTTTCTCAATCAAGGTATCTATTATGTCACTAGACCTATTTAATGTTTAACTATTGAATCTTTAAAATAAAATGAGAGTTTTGAGTCAAATTCATTCGAGTTCCCTTCGACATTCCGAAGAGAGATTTTATGAGTAAAGGTTGAATCTTTGAATGAAATTATCTCAAATAAGGTACCTATTATGTCACTAGACCTTTTTAACTTATAAAGGTTAAATCTTTGAATGAAAATTAGAGTTCGGAGTTTAACTTATTCGAGTTCCCTATGAAGTTACGAAAAGTGTTTTAATCCCTAAAGATTTAATCTTTGAAAGAAAATATCTTAATCAAGGTACTTATTATGTGACTAGACTTTTTTAATCTATAAAGATTGAATCTTTGAAAGAAAATTAGAGTTTTGAGTCAAACTTATTTAAGTACCCTTTGACGTCCAGAAGAGTGCTTTAATGAGTAAATATTGAATTTTTGAATGAAAATACATCAATCAAGGTACCTATTATACCACTGGACCATTATAATGCAAAAAAATTGAATCATTGAAAGAAAATGAGAGTTTTTAGCTAAACTTATTCAAGTTCCGATTGACGTTCTTAAATCAAGGTATTAACTATGTCACTAGACTTTTTAATTGTATAAAGACTGAATCTTTGACAGAAAATGAGAGTTTTGAGTTTAACTCATTCAAGTTCCCTATGATGTCACGATGAGTGTTTTAAAGACTAAAGATAATTTTTTTGAATGAAAATATCTCAATCAATGTACCTATTATGTCACTAGACCATTTTATTGTATAAAGATTAAATCTTTGAAAGAAAATGAGAGTCTTGATTTAAACTTATTCGAATTACCTTTGACGTAACGAAGAGTGTTTTAATGAGTAAAGATTGAGTCTTTGAATTGAATTACCTCAATTTGGGGACTTATTATGTCTCTAGACCTTTTTAATGTATAAAGATTGAGTCTTTTAAAGAAAATTTGAGATTTGAGTTTTGAGTTTAACTTATTCAAGCTCCCTAGGAAGTCGCGAACAGTGTTTTAATGAGTAAAAATTAAATCTTTGTATGAAAATACCCCAATCAAGGTACCTTTTATGTCACTCCACCTTTTTAATGTATAAAGATTGAATCTTTGAAAGAAAATGTGAGATTTGAGTTAAACTTAATTGAGTTCCCATTGACGTCCCGAAGAGTGTTTTAAAGAGTAAAGAATGAATCTTTAAATGAAAATACCGCAATCAAGGTACATATTATGTCAGCAAACCGTTTTAACGCAAAAAGATTAAATCTGTGAAAGAAAATGAGAGTTTTGTACTAAGCTTATTCAAGTTCCCTTTGACCTCATGAAGAACGTTTTAATAAGTAAAGATTCAATCTTTGATTGAAATTACCTCATTCAAGGTACCAATTATGTCATTAGACCTATTATTTCACGGGACAATTTTTAAGTATTGAGATTAAATCCAGGAAAGAAAATGAGAGTTTTGAGTTAAACATATTCGAGTTCCATTTGACGTCACAACGAGTGTTTTAATGAGTGAAAATTGAATCTTTAAATGAAATTTTCTCAATCAAGATACCTGATACACTAGACCTATTTAATGTTTAAAGATTGAATCTTTGAAATAAAATGAGAGTTGAGTCAAATTAATTCGAGTTCCCTTCAACATTCCGAAGAGGGATTTTATGAGTAAAGGTTGAATCTTTGAATGAAATTATCTCAATCAAGGTACCTATTATGTCACTAAACCTTTTTAACTTATAAAGGTTAAGTCTTTGAATGAAAATTAGAGTTATGAGTTTAACTTATTCGAGTTCCCTATGAAGTTGCGAAGAGTGTTTTAATCCCTAAAGATTTAATCTTTGAAAGAAAATATCTCAATCAAGGTACCTATTATGTCACTAGACCTTTTTAATTTATAAAGATTGAATCTTTGAAAGAAAATTAGAGTTTTGAGTTAAACTTATTTGAGTACCCTTTGCCGTCCAGAAGAGTGCTTTAATGGGTAAAGATTGAATCTTTGAATAAAAATACATCAATCAAGGTACCTATTATACCACTCGACCATTATAACGTATAAAAATTGAATCATTGAAAGAAAATGAGAGTTTTTAGTTAAACTTATCCAAGTTCTGATTGACGCCCCAAAGAGTATTTTAATGAGTAAAGATTGAATCTTTGGATGAAAATACCTCTATCGAGGTATCTATTATGTCACTAGACCATTTTTAATGTATAAAGATTAAATCTTTGAAAAAAATGTGAGTTTTTTGTTAAACTCGTTTGAGTTCCCTTTCACTTCACGAAGAGTGTTTTAATGAGCATGGATTGAATCTTTAAATGAAATTACCTCAATCTAGGTACATATTATGTCGCTAGACGTTTTTAATATATAAAGAATTGAATCTTTAAAAGAAAATGAGAGTTTTGAGTTAATCTTATTCGAGTTCGCTTTAACGTCATGAATAGTGTTTTAATGAGTAAAGATTGAATTTTTGAATGAAATTACTTCAATCAAGGTACTTATTATGTCAGTGAACCTCTTTAATGGTTCAATATTGAATCTTTCAAAGAAAAACGAGAGTTTTGAGTTAAATTTGACGTATTAATATATAAAGAATTGAATCTTTGAAAGTAAATGAGAGTTTTGAGTTAATCTTATTCGAGTTCGCTTTGACATCACGAATAGTGTTTTAATGAGTAAAGATTGAATCTTTGAATGAAATTAATTCAATCAAGGAACCTATTATGCACTGGACCTCGTTAATGGTTCAAGATTAAATATTTGAAAGAAAAACAACAGTTTTGAGTTAAACTTATTCGAGTTTCCTTTGATGTTCCGAAGAGTGTTTTCATGAGTAATTATAACAGTTTTGAGTTGAAAGATTGAATCTTTGAAAGAAATTATCTCAATCAAGGTACCTATTATGTCACTAGTCCTTTTTAACGTATAAAGATTCAATCTTTGAATGAAAATTAGAGTTTTGAGATTAACTTTTTCGAGTTCCCTATAGAGTTGCGAATAGTGCTTTAATGACAAAAGGAGGAATCTTTGAAAGAAAATACCTCAATCAAGGTACCTATTGTGTCAGTATACCTTTTTAATCTATATAGATTAAATCTTAGAAAGAAAATGAGAGTTTTGAGTTAAACTTATTCGAGTTTCCTTTGACGTCCAGAAGAGTGCTTTAATGAGTAAAGATTGAATCTTTGAATGAAAATACCTCAATCAAGGTACTTATTACGTCACTGGACCATTGTATTATACAATTTTTAAATCTTTGAAAGAAAGTTGGAGTTTTGAGTTAAACTTATTCGAGCTTCTTTTGACGTTATAAAGAGTGTTTTAGTGAGTAAAGGCTGAATTTGTGATGAAATTACATCAATCAGGGTAACCATTACGTCACCAGACCTTTTAATGTATAAAGATTGAATCTTTGAAAGAAAATGAGAGTTTTGAGTTTAACTTTTTCAAGTTCCTTATGAAGTCGCGATGAGTGTTTTAATGACTAAAGATTGAATCTTTGTACGAAAATACCCTAATCAAGGTACCTATTATGTCACTAGACCATTTTAATGTATAAACATTAAAGCTTTGAATGAAATTACGTCAATGAAGGTACCTAATATATCGCTAGACCTTTTTAATGTATAAAGATTAAATCTTTGAAAGAAAATTAGAGTTCTGAGTTCAACATATTCGACTTCGCTTTGACGTCACGAAGTGTGTTTTAATGAATAAAGATTGAATCCTTGAATGAAAATACCTCAATCAATGAACATATTATGTCACTAGACCATTTTAACCTATAAATATTAAATCTTTAAAAAAAAATTGAGAGTTTTGTGTTAAACTTATTTGAGTTTCCTTTGAGACCACGAAGAGTGTTTTAGTGAGTAAAGATTGAATCTTTGAATGAAATTACTTCAATCAAAGTATTAACTATGTCACTAGACCTTTTAATTGTATAAAGACTGTATCTTTGAAAGAAAATGAGAGTTTTTAGTTTAACTTATTTAAGTTCCTTACGAAGTCGCGATGAGTGTTTTAAAGACTAAAGATAAATTTTTCGGATGAAAATACCTCAATCAATGTACCTATTATGTCACTAGACCATTTTATTGCATAAAGATTAAATCTTTGAAAGAAAATGAGAGTCTTGATTTAAACTTATTCGAATTCCCTTTGACGTAACGAAGAATGTTTTAATGAGTAAAGATTGAGTCTTTGAATTGAATTACCTTAATTTGGGGACTTATTATGTCTCTAAACCTTTTTAATGTATAAAGATTGAATCTTTTAAAGAAAATTTGAGTTTTGAGTTTAACTTATTCAATCTCCTGAGGAAGTCGCGAACAGTGTTTTAATGACTAAAGATTAAATCTTTGTATGAAAATACCCCAATCAAGGTACCTTTTGTGTCACACCTTTTTAATGTATAAAGATTGAATCTTTGAAAGAAAATGTGAGATTTGAGTTAAACTTAACCGAGTTTTCATTGACTTCCCGAAGAGTGTTTTAAAGAGTAAAGAATGAATCTTTGAATGAAAATACTACAATCAAGGTACATATTATGTCAATAGACCGTTTTAACGTAAAAAGATTAAATCTTTGAAAAAAATTAGAGTTTTGTGCTAAGTTTATCCAAGTTTCCTTTGACGTCACAAAGAATGTTTTAATGAGTAAAGATTCAATCATTGATTGAAATTACCTCATTCAAGGTACCAATTATGTCATTAGACCTATTATGTCACTGGACCATTTTAATGTATAGAGGTTAAATCTTTAAAAGAAAATGAGAGTTTTGAGTTAAACATATTCGAGTTCTTTTGACGTCACAAAGAGTGTTTTAATGAATGAAAATTGAATCTTTAAATGAAATTTCCTCAATCAAGGTACCTATTATGTCACTAGACCTATTTAATGTTTAAAAATCGAATCTTTGAAGTAAAATGAGAGTTTAGAGTCAAATTCATTCGAGTTCCCTTCGACATTCCGAAGAGGGATTTTATGAGTAAAGGTAGAATCTTGGAATGAAATTATCTCAATCAAGGTACCTATTACATCACTTGACCTTTTTAACTTATAAAGGTTAAATCTTTGAATGAAAATTAGAGTTCTGAGTTTAACTTATTCGAGTTCCCTATGAAGTTGCGAAGAGTGTTTTAATCCCTAAAGATTTAATCTTTGAAAGAAAATATCTCAATCAATGTACCAATTATTTCACTAGACCTTTTAATATATGAAGATTGAATCTTTGAAAGAAAATTAGAGTTTTGAGTTAAACTTATTTGAGTACCCTTTGACGTTCAGAAGAGTGCTTTAATGAGTAAAGATTGAATCTTTGAATGAAAATACATCAATTAAAGTACTTATTATACTACTCGACCATTATAATGTATAAAAATTGAATCATTGAAAGAAAATGAGGGTTTTTAGTTAAACTTATTCAAGTTTCGATTGACGTCCCGAATAGTGTTTTAATGAGTAGAGATTGAATCTGTGAATGAAAATACCTCAATCGAGGTATCTATTACATCACTAGACCATTTTAATGTATAGAGATTAAATCTTTGAAAAAAATGAGAGTTTTTTTTTAAACTTGTTCGAGTTCCCTTTGACTTCACGAAGAGTGTTTTAATAAGTAAGGATTGAATCATTGAATGAAATTACCTCAATCTAGGTACCTATTATGTCCTTAGATGTTTTTAATATATAAAGAATTGAATCTTTGAAAGAAAATGAGAGTTTTGAGTTAATCTTATTCGAGTTCGCTTTAACGTCATGAATAGTTTTTTAATGACTAAAGATGGAATCTTTAAATGAAATTACCTCAATCAAGGTACCTATTATGTCACTGAACCTCTTTCGTGGTTCAAGATTGAATCTTTGAAAGAAAAACGAGTGTTTTGAGTTAAATTTATTCGAGTTTCCTTCGACGTTCGAAAAGAGTGTTTTCATGAGTACAGATTGAATCTTTGAAAGAAATTATCTCAATCAGGGTACCAATTATGTCACTAGTCCTTTTTAACGTATAAAGATTTAATCATTGAAAGAAAATGAGAGTTTTGAGTTTAACATGTTTGAGTTCCCTATAAAGTCGCGAAAAGTGTTTTAATGACTAAAGATTGAATCTTTGAATGAAAATACCTCAATCAATGAACTATTATGTCACTAGACCATTTTAATGTATAAATATTAAATCGTTAAAAGAAAATGATTGTTTTGAGTTAAACTTATTTGAGTTCACATTGAGATCACGAAGAGTGTTTTAGGGAGTAAAGATTGAATCTTTGAATAAAATTAATTAAATCAAGGTATTAACTATGTCACTAGACCTTTTAATTGTATAAAGACTGAATCTTTGAAAGAAAATAAGAATTTTGAGTTTAACTTATTCAAGTTCCCTATGAAGTCACGATGAGTGTTTTAAAGACTAAAGATAAATTTTTTGAATGAAAATACCTCAATCAATATACCTATTATGTCACTAGACCATTTTATTGTATAAAGATTAAATCTTTGAAAGAAAATAAGAGTCTTGATTTAAACTTATTCGAATTACCTTTGACGTAATGAAGAGTGTTTTAATGAGTTAAGATTGAGTCTTTGAATTGAATTACCTCAATTTGGGGACCTATTATGTTTCTAGACCTTTTTATTGTATAAAGATTGAATCTTTTAAAGAAAATTTGAGTTTTGAGTTTAACTTATTCAAGCTCCCTAGGAAGTCGCGAACAGTGTTTTAATGAGTAAAAATTAAATCTTTGTATGAAAATACCCCAATCAAGGTACCTTTTATGTCACTCCACCTTTTTAATGTATAAAGATTGAATCTTTGAAAGAAAATGTGAGATTTGAATTAAACTTAATCGAGTTCCCATTGGCGTCCCGAAGAGTGTTTTAAAGAGTAAAGAATGAATCTTTGAATGAAAATACCACAATCAAGGTACATATTATGTCAATAAACTGTTTTAACGTAAAAAGAAGAAATCTTTGAAAGAAAATGAGAGTTTTGTGCTAAGCTTATTCAAGTTCCCTTTGACGTCACGAAGAACGTTTTAATGAGTAAAGATTCAATCTTTGATTGAAATTACCTCATTCAAGGTACCAATTATGTCATTAGACCTATTATTTAACTGGACAATTTTTATGTACAGAGATTAAATCCTTGAAAGAAAATGAGAGTTTTGATTTAAACATATTCAAGTTCCCTTTGACGTCACAAAGAGTGTTTTAATGAATGAAAATTGAATCTTTAAATGAAATTTCCTCAATCAAGGTACCTAATACGTCACTAGACCTATTTAATGTTTAAAGATTGAATCTTTGAAATAAAATGAGAGTTTTGAGTCAAATTCATTCGAGTTCCCTTCGACATTCCGAAGAGGGATTTTATGAGTAAAGGTTGAATCTTTGAATGAAATTATCTCAATCAAGGTACCTATTATGTCACTAAACCTTTTTAACTTATAAAGGTTAAGTCTTTGAATGAAAATTAGAGTTATGAGTTTAACTTATTCGAGTTCCCTACGAAGTTGCGAAGAGTGTTTTAATCCCTAAAGATTTAATCTTTGAAAGAAAATATCTCAATCAAGGTACCTATTATGTCACTAGACCTTTTTAATTTATAAAGATTGAATCTTTGAAAGAAAATTAGAGTTTTGAGTTAAACTTATTTGAGTACCCTTTGCCATCCAGAAGATTGCTTTAATGAGTGAAGATTGAATCTTTGAATGAAAATACATTAATCAAAGTACCTATTATACCACTCGACCATTATAATGTATAAAAATTGAATCATTGAAAGAAAATGAGAGTTTTTAGTTAAACTTATCCAAGTTCCGATTGACGTCCCGAAGAGTGTTTTAATGAGTAGAGATTGAATCTTTGGATGAAAATACCTCTATCGAGGTATCTATTATGTCACTTGACCATTTTTAATGTATAAAGATTAAATCTTTGAAAAAAATTAGAGGTTTTTGTTAAACTCGTTCGAGTTCCCTTTCACTTCATGAAGAGTATTTTAATGAGTAAAGATTGAATCTTTGAATGAAATTACTTCAATTTAGGTAGCTATTATATCCCTAGACGTTTTTAATATATAAAAAATTGAATCTTTGAAAGTAAATGAGAGTTTTGAGTTAATCTTATTCGAGTTCGCTTTGACGTCACGAATAGTGTTTTAATGAGTAAAGATTGAATCTTTAAATGAAATTATTTCAATCAAGGTACCTATTATGTACTGGACCTCTTTAATGGTTCAAGATTAAATATTTGAAAGAAAAACGACAGTTTTGAGTTAAACTTATTCGAGTTTCCTTCGATGTTCCGAAGAGTGTTTTCTTGAGTAATTATGACAGTTTTGAGTTGAAAGATTGAATCTTTGAAAGAAATTATCTCAATCAAGGTACCTATTATGTCACTAGTCCTTTTTAACATATAAAGATTGAATCTTTGAATGAAAATTAGAGTTTTGAGATTAACTTTTTCGAGTTCCCTATAGAGTTGTGAAGAGTGCTTTAATGACAAAAGGTGGAATCTTTGAAAGAAAATATCTCAATCAAGGTACCTATTATGTCAGTATACTTTTTTAATCTATAAAGATTAAATCTTAAAAAGAAAATGAGAGTTTTGAGTTGAACTTATTTGAGTTCTCTTTGAGATCACGAAGAGTGTTTTAGTGAGTAAAGATTGAATTTTTGAATGAAATTACTTCAATCAAGGTATTAACTATGTCACTTGACCTTTTAATTATATAAAGACTGATTCTTTGAAAGAAAATGAGAGTTTAGAGTTTAACTTATTCAAGTTCCCTATGAAGTCGCGATGAGTGTTTTAAAGACTAAAGATAAATTTTTCGAATGAAAATACCTTAATCAATGTACCTATTATGTCACTAGACCATTTTATTGTATAAAGATTAAATCTTTGAGAGAAAATGAGAGACTTGATTTAAACTTATTCGAATTCCCTTTGATGTAACGAACAGTGTTTTAATGACTAAAGATTAAATCTTTGTATGAAAATACCCCAATCAAGGTACCTTTAATGTCACTCTACCTTTTTAATGTATAAAGATTGAATCTTTGAAAGAAAATGTGAGATTTGAGTTAAACTTAATCGAGTTCCCATTGATGTCCCGAAGAATGTTTTAAAGAGTAAAGAATGAATATTTGAATGAAAATACCACAATCAAGGTACATATTATGTCAGTAAACCGTTTTAACGTAAAAAGATTAAATCTTTGATAGAAAATGAGAGTTTCGTGCTAAGCTTATTCAAGTTCCCTTTGACGTCACGAAGAACGTTTTAATGAGTAAAGATTCAATCTTTGATTGAAATTACCTCATTTAAGGTACCAATTATGTCATTAGACCTATTATGTCACTGGACCATTTTAATGTATAGAGATTAAATCTTTGAAAGAAAATGAGAGTTTTGAGTTAAAAATATTCGAGTTCCCTTTGACGTCACAAAGAGTGTTTTAATGAGTGAAAATTGAATCTTTAAATGAAATTTCCTCAATCAAGGTACCTATTATGTCACTAGACCTATTTAATGTTTAAAGATTGAATCTTTGAAATAAATGAGAGTTTTGAGTCAAATTCATTCGAGTTCCCTTCGACATTCCGAAGAGGGATTTTATGAGTAAAGGTTGAATCTTTGAATGAAATTATCTCAATCAAGGTACCTATTATGACACACCCCAATTCAATTTACACTATTTAAGAAATTGAACAAATTGGAATGTATCTAACCATCTACATTAACCTCATTCAACATGACCTCATCATACATCAGAATACCTGCTTAACAATTTCAATTTAAAACAAACTATAAGCCTGTTATGCAAATTCTGACAAACTAAAATGTTAACGACAAGTTACACCTTTAAATTGTACTACAATATTTACATCTTAAACAAAAGACGGTTCATTGTTCCTTTCCCCATTCCCACTCGAGATTCTAGACCTGGCAGTAGCAACACAACCTAATACCAGAAAAAAAATATAAATATGGATGGAATGAGCTTAAAGCCCAGTGAATGCAACACTACTACCTCAGAGTAATATAAACAAATATTATCTGATAACTTCAATTAAACTTCATTACAGGCATTAAAATATAGTACTCTCCTTCTAGGCCAGAGTATGGACCTTATTTAAATATAGTACTATCTTTCTTGGCCAGAGTATGGACCTTATTTCATGTAGTACTCTCTCTCCAGGCCAGAATATTGACCTTATATAATATATTACTCTCATTCCCGGTCAGAGTATGGACCTTATATAATATACTCAAATTATATATATTCATCTTCAATTCACATAAACAGCTTCAATACTTCAATTAAACACATCCAGGTATAAACTTCCAGTGAGTACACTCACCTTGGCTACTTTTCCAATTATTTATTTTTCCTTCGGTATCGTCGATGTAGTTCGTTCCGTCTCCTTGCCTGAACAATATTATAACCATGTCATATTTATTTCTAAAGAGAAAGAAATAATACTCTTCATCTCCATAATAAATCTCAAATATTCTGCAATTCTAGTCAAAATTTTCTAATTATAAATATTTAGATTAAATTTCACCCAATGGACTAGAGTTAGACTACAGTCATATTAATTTATGTGAGACCACAATTGAAGCTATAATTAAAAGTAGAATAAATGAAATATATTCAAGAATAATTACTTGAACTGAAATTTAAATACGAAACTTCCAATATAGAATTAGAAATACAAATTTCCTCACCTCACTACTTCCATACAAATAGCCCAACAATAACTTATTTTCTTTTCTTCCTTTTCTCTCTTTCTTGTTCGGCTTAGACTTCTATAAGCTTACTATGCTATATGAGGGTGTGTGCTCTCACCTCCTTAAAATAAGCTCTTAGAGAAGCTTGAATATGCTTATATTATATTAATATGTATATTAAAATTTCTGTCATCATGTAGACTTACAAACTCAGCTCTAAAATTTATTATACCCTATCTATAGATATAGATAGATAACATCAATACATATCCATACCATACCCAGCCAGACTTGTATCTATGAAAACTACTCATAGAAAACTACTCAATCCAGAAAGAAGCAATGAAATTACATAAAATATACTAACAAAGAACTAAATAGCTCAACTTATGAAGAATTAAGAATAAACTTCCATATAGATTAAGATATAAATTTCTCTACCTGTAATGTAATCCCATGGAAATTTTCCTTAATCTCCTTCTCTTATTAGTCTTCTTTCCCTCTTTTCTATATATTTTTTTTCTGTTTCTTCTTCAATGGCTGAAAACCCCTCTTTTAATGCTATTTCTTCTTTTGTTTTTCTTCCCTCTATTATACACTCTCTGGTTAAATGATAAACCCACAGATTGTTCGTAAGAAACAACTTCTTCTAGAAGGTTTAAAGGAAATATTATATTATTTTTTAGCACAATAAACAAATAGCCTCCCAAATGAACATTAGAATTAAGTCTATCTCACACTACAAGAAATGTGGGCTTTTACGACATAGTATTTACGGGGCCTCTTTATTTTGCCTCGTGATTACCATCATTTACGGAGTTTTTAAAAGAATCCTCATAATTGTTACGTTATAGGACATGCTTCCACGAGGATTTAGTAAAATCGTCGTAGAAAAATGTTTTTACGGTGTATTAAAGATGTCGTGAATATTTAGATATATCTACGGCATATTTGTACACTTTTAACAGTATAAATGTTCCTTGTTGAAAACTTTCACATTTAAGGCACTTTTTTTCCCCGTAAATAAGCAATAACACTTGCCCACCAAATTGAATAGGCACAGTTAATAAAATTACTTAAAAAATATATTTAAAAAAATGAATTTAAGTCTTTTATGGTGTATTAAAGAGTCCGTGAATAAATTTCACACTTAACGCGCCTTTTTTACGCCTTAAATAAGTTCCACCAAAATAGCCGGCCAAACAAGGAAAAAGCCCACCAAAATACTTTCCCACCCAAAAAATTTCACTCCCCCGCCAAAGTGCTGAAGTAAATAGGCGGACAAAAAAAGAAAAAAAGAAAAAACCCATTTCAGAGTTTTTCTTCCCCAAAGAAGCTTCAACGAGAGTGTGGAAAGAGAGAGACCCGAATCTCTCATCTATCGATTTCTTTGGACGAACCGTGTTGGTGGCAGTAACTTGAGGAAAGAAAGCTTGATTTCCTAAACTCATCTTTCTCAGATTGGACTCCGGACGGTGTCGATCATTCCGTCAGCGACCAGCGAAGAGGTTAGGGTTTTCAACCAGCGACGAAAAATTGAAGTTGAATCGAGCCACCATGGACGACGGTACGTACCTTGTTATAGTTGCCTCTCATCCTTTCCATTATCAGTCTAATCTTTTTCACAAAATTTTCTCTATATCTATACATTTTTATGCACATATGTTTGTATATGTGTGTGTGTGTCTGTGAACTGATTCTTGATTTGATTTATTTGAGCGAGCTATTTGTTTATACTACCTAGAGAAGAAAATGTTTATTCCCACCAAAACCCCCCCTTACTCACATGGGAAACCTTGAAAAAACAAAAACAAAAACCAATTCCCCCTAATTTTTCTTCAGTCCTTTTGCAAAGAGAAGCCCTAGAACATGATACGCCGACCGCCATAGTCCTTGATTCCACTGACCACAACCTTCGTACGCCTTGATTTGCATACTTGTCGTATTTCTACCCTCATTCAAGACTTTCAAGCGCTGCTTCATTCTAGTTCTCTCTCTAGTACTCTTCTTTTCTTTTATCTCTCTCAAAATATTGCGGTTTCAGTTTGGCCGGAGAATCGAAGAGATCTGGGGCATATTTCAGAATGCTATTTTTCTCTCGGTGGGATTTCGCGATCGCCTCTCTAGCACCCTTATCCATACTACAACAACGTTCACAGCCGCCACCAGGTCAAAACCTAAATTTCCATTATTTTTTTATATTTGTATACAATTTGTTGAATTTCCTGTCCTATGAGATGATTTCAATTTAACTGATAATGGAATAAATTTTCCCATAACATTGATTGTATTGCGTATTTATGAAGAAATTTTTTTTTTTGCCTACATTTATATAATTCTATGGAATAGATATACTTGTTTTTTGGAGTTTGATTGTTGGAGTTGGGTTGGGGATGTGATGACCTGGAATAACAATTATTTCATGTTATTTAATTTTCATGTTTCATTTCTTTGTTTCTTATGATGGTATGTAGGTAGATGCCAAAGGTTTTCACATTAATTACATTTTTGGTACTCTGTTTGGGAGTTTTTTTTTCATTTCTCAGTCTTTTCTTCTTAATATTAGAATCATATCAATAAATGAAATTTCTGTATAACATAAATTCAAAAAAAAAAAAAAAAAAAGAAGACAAAAAAATTTAATCAAGGATCTAATGATACCATTAAAAATATAGTTTGCTATCCTTTTTGTTCTTGTTCTTCCCTTTATTGAAATTAAGTGTTGTCCCATTTCAAAATTTCTGATTTTCATTATTATTTTCTGAGTTTGCAAGCAGTTTTGGATCTACTCCTAAAATGCTCAATTCCAATTGGTTGCTAAAGATATTCTTGTCTATTACTTAGTAAAACTTAAAAATTAAAAGATATTCTTTGTGTATTCAACTTAGATGGACACAATGTTCTATCTAATAGCCTTCTCTAATGTGTTATGTATTGTCAAAAGTATCAAATAGAACTATAGAAGATTGAGAGTATCCAACTAGGTAGAAAATAGGTACCAACATTCAAAAAAAAGAAGAAGAAGAAGAAGAAGAAGACGGGTTTCAAACCCTACTGGCATGGGCAAAATTAAAACAAACATTCATCAAAGTCCCTAATGTATGTGAGTTGTGATAATTGAAATGCTCTCTTTACCTTCCCAGAGACTTGATATTACAAGTACTGCATGAATATTATACAACATATAAGAATTTCTCTTTCTAAAACATATTCAGCAATGCAGTTCATTAGCAATCAGAAATTCTGATTAGGACTTGCTATTTTATTTCCAACATATCCCTAAATTTATTATGGATAATGACCATAAAGATTCAGGACCAACACTGGACCATATAGACATATAAACATGGAAAGAAGCTTAACAGTGAGCGGTGCAAAAACAATCCATGTTGTGGAGGTTCATGAATTTTCCCATCTGCTCTAAAAACTTAGAGATTTTAAAAATATATGCATATACAATAAATAACACATTCTAGGTTCCACCTGCATACATTGCATTTACTACCACCTGCTCTAATCTCCCACCTGCATACATTGTATTTACTACCCAATTCTCAATTATTTAGAAATTCAACACTTAATATCCAACTCAACTGATCTTGAAGATCAACATTTTGTGGTAGATTTTGAATTTCATGAGTTAGTTTCATTTGTATTCTTGAAAGTGAAAGAAGAATGATAGATGTTGTCCATATTTCCATATTGATTGTATTTATGGACATTTCTTTTTTTAAAAATTCCTGCCTGCTAAGTTTGAATATTTAGCTAAGAATGAAACTTATTTGAGTAATTAATATTAGTTTTGGTGGTGGTATGGGTTGCTACTTTTCATATAGTTGGTTGATTCGTACTTATTTGCGGAACTAAGATTTTAATGAGATAGAGAGCTTTTCTTGGCTATTATGTTAAGCCTTGCTGGGGATTTTATTTTATTAATTAGATTAAAGAGATTTATTATTTATGCATGTCTAAATATTGCTTTGTTTGAGTGTATATATTTACATTTGGAATAATATTTTTTGTAAATTACATAGGTGCCAGGCTGACTTCACACATGGAGGTGCTTTAACTAAGTTTTGGTGGTTCATGGATGCTGTTTTCAACAATGGTGTATAGATTATAGTTAATACATTAGTTAAATGAACATTGGTGTACTAGACAAGTCTTTTTACATACTGAATGGTTATTTATGGTGCACATGAGTTTTGCCCTTTAAATATTTGTTTAATTTTGTGTTTTGGTTTTGGTTAATGAAGTTTGTTATTTGTTCTTAGATGTGACTAATTTTTTTGAGGTATATTTCCTACATTTGTTATGGCGGAGTGATGATACTTGAAAATTAGATGTTATTTTGAGTTGGCGGCAACTAATATTTAGTTGGAATGTGGAATTTGAGTTGAATATTTATAATGAATGATATATTTTATTCATTTATTTGGAATGGTTATGATAAAATATTCAGTTTCTTAAGTCCCAAGAAGAATAAATAGTGAAGCCTTCACTATATATGACAATGATAAAAGTGTTTTCATAATCCCATTCTCACACACATCTCTAGAAGCAAATTATATAAATTGTAAAATTATAGATGGGAATGATTCACTAAGAAGTCTACTTATCAATGTTAAAGATATGTTGACTTGGGTCTTGAATTATTAAAGAACTATTAAAAATCAAAAACATATGCTCTCAATGTATTGATACATTGAAGTAGTGTTGGAGACCTATACAAACGTTTTAGTATCAACCATACACTATGGAAATGGCTCATTTGCAAAAGCTTTTGTTCTTCATAGGTCACATAGATTTGAGTCTTCCAATAGAAAATGGGAAGAAACAACTGTGTTTATTATTATTAATTATTTTTTTCAAAGATTTGACACATTTCCAGTGTGTTTAGTTGAGTGTTAGCATGTCAAACTTGAACTAAAACAGTTCCAGTTAGAGGTATTGGCCAGTGCTTAGAACTGCTGCTGCTGATGATGATACCACCACTATTAATAATAGTTCATTATATTGAATGCCTGGGCTGGCATCATATTATTGTTTTATTTATTATTATTATTATTTTTTTAAGTGGCAACATGTATCTTAGTAATTCTGTATCTTAATTATTCGAATATGTTGAGAAAATTTGGCATTCATTTTTTCCTGCTCGGTCTTTCCAATTAATGTTGGAACAAAACTGAAATTTTGAAATGGTTTTGTAGGATGTGATTGATAGAGATTTGTGTGAGCAGTTCCTAACATTGCCGTTGGATCTGCAATGAAAAATTGCAGATGAATTGGACATAACTCCAACAGAGATTTTGAAGAAACTTGAAGAAGTTCGAAATAAGACCATTTGAGAATTATTAGTCCTAAGGTACATTAATCCTCTACTAACCAACTTAGACATGTCTTTTTAGCATGGATATGTATTTATATATTGTGAACGTAATTTTTATGTTTATATTATACTACACAGAAAACTGGTGGTAATAGTTTACAATCGGTCATGCATTTGTTTTTTCTTGATATGTCTTTCTTGTTATGTGGTGTTTTTTTTATCTATAATAGCTATCAAATCTGTTCTATAGAAAATTGCACCAGGGTGGACACAATGTGAATGGAACAAGGTGCATCTTTTGGAGTATGGGTCTGAGTACTCGACATGCTAGAAGAAGCCAATAAAAATGAATAAGAAAAAATAAATGATAGGAAGTTGAATGAGAAGGGACATAACAGAGAACATAATACCATTATATAGATGTTGTAGCATTATATAGATGTTGAAGGAATTGTAGAATTAGAGATGGGAATGATTCACTAAAACTTACTAAAAAAGTTTCATATGTAGAAATCAAAAATAGAAAAAAGCATTTCTAAGAAAAATGGGAAGGTAGAGAAAAGGCCAATAATTATGTCAGACCATTGTAAGATAAAAATGTAACCAAAATGTGACCAATAGATGAGGTTAATTGGAGTATATATGACTTTAGAAGAACAATATTTCTGAAAGCTAGTTAATTGGAAAAATAACCATTTGCAGTTTAATTTTGTTAGGGTGGAAGAAAGATAATAATTGTACTATAATCTTTATTGATATATATATATATATATAATTTTCGTTACATCCTTAGTGGGGAAAAAAAAAAAATTGCATTATGAAGGGCATCTAGAGCACATCCAAACCTCGCCCTTCTTTAGAGAAGACAAAGGAAGAACGCTAGTAGGGAGGGAGTGAGCGATACACAACAGTGAAAGGATTGCTAGTTGTCTTGGATTACTACCCCAGTTCAACATATGACTACTCCATCTTTTCTTGCTTTCCGTACCCTCTTCAAATAACATGCCGTTAAGAAAGTAGCTTGCTCTTTCTACGTGCCAACCTCAATACAAGCTGCCGCCACTCCGTGGTCTTATCTATAAGTATGATGGGAAGCTGAGATTATGAGGGTAGAGCGAAAATACAATAAGCTTAGCTTGGCAACAACGGCATTAAGCAACTCTCTGAAAATAGGTGGAGCTGCAGTTGTCTTTGCCCCCATCCTGAAATTTTCCTTTGGGAGAATATAAATGGAAATTCCACAATCTTGAGGCCGATTTTGTTAGTTGAATTGAATCTTTTGTGTTAATTTTTGTACTAAAAATTCCAACTCTTTTCTGTAAAATCAATTTCTTTTGCAGGTAAATTCATGCCTGTGATAAATAAGGCAATGGTAGAGCTTGAAGGTAAAGATCCTTTTATTGCAATCACACACTTATGTTTAGTGGAATTGATTATCTATTGTCGTGTCACTGGATGCAACGAAATTTTATGGTGTAATGCATTAATAATTAATTGCAATTGGCATGAACCCTGACTTATATAAATCTGAACCAACCAAAATGTAATAATTTTTTTTCCTAAATGTAATAATTAATTGTAATTGAATTGATTTCTCAGCTACATTCTTTTGTTTTTGATTTTCTCAGTCATGTAATATCAAATTACCATTACACAGATAAAGAACATAGCAATGAAACAGTTGAATTTCAGTCACAGCACACACTCAGCAGGCTTTTTAAACTGAAAACCTTATTTAGTGAGGTTTATGAGGTCAAAACAAGAACAAACCAATTTTCTGGTTTATAATCAACTTCAACAGCTTCAAATCATCAATACAATCATGCTCAGATAATGTACAAGCATAGTACAACAAGATTATATCACGATAAACTCAGTTCCAACAGTATAAACCAGAAAAACAAGTTAAATTGAGGGTTTGAGATATGAGATTCTATACTAGCTTTGATATGTGTTCCCAAATGACTTTAGCTGATATAAACCACCAAGATACACTTGCTCACCCCTTATTCTAGTTTAAGAAATAGCCACAACAAATTTTCACCTTCTCAGTCTCATTTTTCACCATAAAATCAGCTTCACAACCCCTTATAGTCTTCATTAGATTAGCACCTTTGTATGTTGATTCTAGAGCTCAAACACAGCACAACTCTTCAAAGAATCACTTTGAAATCATCCTGAACTATTAGCTTTCAAGGACCTTTTCATTTTCAGCTCATGAGGTTCATTTTTGGCTCTCAAAAAGTGTACACTCTCAGCTCTAAAGCTTATTTTCAGGTTCTCTCTTGTACATCCTTCTGCTGCTGCTATAACAGCATATATATATCAAGAAATTACTGCCCTAGTGTGGATGAGTATTCTCCATCACTGGCCAATTGTAGATACTAATATAATCTGACATTGTATACATTAAATAGACCAAACAGCCCCAGTGCAGCCCTAGCTTGTATCACACAAACCACCTTTTCTGCAGCCTACATTGTCATTGTACAATGCTGATACATATACAATTAAGAGCTTCATTTTTCTGTTATTATCCTATCACTCTAGGACCACTGTTCATGTGGCTCAATGTAGGGGGTCCTTTATTGTACAATGAAAATACTAGGAAATACTAGAATTGCCTTTAACAAGGATATATATTGCTGCAATGGCTGTGATGTATATATATACCTGATAATAACCTCTGTAGTGTATTGCATCATATAGTAAGAGTATAACACATACACACTCATGAGTATAATGACTGAAATGCCCCTGAATTGCCCTTGTGATACCAATATAGATAGAATAACCATGAACCCTTTTGGTTAACATTTGACATTAAAAAGGCAAACCTCACTTAGAACCAACAAATACAAGACATTTTCCAATCCTTACATCCCGAATTCTCAGAAAAGGGGGCTCCAATGCATCCATTGAGAATGATGAACTCGGACTGTTGCTTGAAACCCCATCCGATCGCTCCAGTAGCCTTTGTATCTCATTCTCTGCCTCAATGAGCTGTTCCTCGAGCTTTAGTACCTGTTTAAATATCAAGTCTTATGTTAATTAATTACGAGATTAATGAGTTTAAAAACTTAAGAGCTAGGAATTATAATATGGGATCATGAAATGCCATGTGTTGCTCCACCCAGCTACCTTAAAGAACTATGTGCGGACTCTTGTGAATTGATGAAACATGTAGAACTGTTTTGCTTTCTTGTGCCTTGGGAGACACTTGTGTTCTTATCAACTTTCCTTTTCTCTTGTTAATTAGTCTATTTTTATAGCAATATTAGCTACCTTAAACAAATATTACTCCATAAAAAATAAATAAATAAATAAATTATGGTAAAGTCTAGGGAGTGGAGTACAGGAGGTTTCTTTTATGTGCGAATATAAATAATTTTTCTATAGGTTTCTTTGATGATATCTTGGTCACCGACTGTCCTTTGTATCGAGCAAGCCTAAATGGAAATTTTTATCTTCGTGATGCTAACACAAGCTTAGTTGTATGGCTTAAGAAATATGTGAAAATTATTCAGGTCAATTAGTCATTCATTAACTTATTATTATATTTCTTAAATTAGTCGTATGATCTGATTTTTTATGTATTTGTTGGCATTACATTTTTGAAATATTTTTTCCTGACAGGATTGATTATCACCAATTCATTAGGAGTAGAAGAATCAGAATTTCTATGGTTCCAGTTTACAACAAAGGTCAAATACTAAGCTTCTTTTATGATTGCACAATTTTAATGCTTTTTATACTCATACTTAGGGGGGTCACGTGCCTTTAAGTGACCAATTTTGCGGTGTATCTTGAACTTTATTACATTATTGGTACATCGGCCCGTGTGGAGGCCATTTTTATTTCTTGTTTTAAAATGTTGAAAGCATGGGAGTATGGGATCATCGTATGTGGAGGTTTTGATTGATTGTTGTGGAGGAGAAGTTGTTGATATGTTGTTTATAAAATGAAACAAGATTTTGAAAAGAAATTCTGTCCGTCCCTAATTGTTGCGTGCCAAAAGAGTTTTAGGGACAGTAAAATATGACTGTGACTAAAAAAACTCGACTTTAAGGACAGTATTTACTGTCCCAAATAATACCATCCCTAATAAATTTTAGGGACGATAGAGATTGTCCCTAATACTCTATATATTAAGGACAGTTTTTATGAACGTCCCTGATGCATATAATTTTGAGGACAACATGTACCGTCCCTAATACACTAATTTTATTTATTTATTTTTTTATATTATTTTTTGGACCACATGCACCATGTTCTTTCTTTGGTATCAACATCATCACCATGTTCTCTTTTTAAAAACTTCCAAAAAAAAAAAAGAAAAAATTCATCATATACAAAACAATAAAATAAGTTTTAAACCAAATCTAACAATAGCCATCAAAACAAAAATAAATCCACCACATCGGTCTCTGGAAAAGTAGAAAGTGATATAAGTATATACATGTATGTGTGTAGAGAGAAAGAGGGGCCTTCATGGAAAAGTTGAAAGAACTCACAATTGTTGGAGATGATAATCAGAAACCTTAAGCCGAAGAAGGTCGAATGGTCGATGTGGTCGAAGAAGAACTCACCACTGATGAATGCAGTGAATAATTATAAGAAGTATATCTAATTCTTGAGAATCAATCCTAGTAGAATAATTTCAAACATTCAATATATTAAAAATATAAGATATGTTGTGTCTATGCAAGAACAAACTAGTTAGCTAGGATGAGGAGACGATCACAGCTATAGTAGGGGAGTAATGTCTAATATAAAATGTTTGAAAAAAGTTAAAATAAGGTGCATTACATTGTAACATTTATTGAGTTCTCCGTTTTTTTTTTCCAATTATTTATATATTTTTTTTGGGTACAACTTCTGAGAGGACCTGATCCTATGACAAAGACTATAACTCGGCAGGGCAAACCCAAAGCCCAATCCAAAAAAATTGGGGTTTTGGCAGTGTTATTTGGAATTTGGTCTAGGCTTGGATTCATCCATGTTTAGCAACCCAAAATCCAACCCGAACCTGTCATGAATTAGCTAACATTTTTTTTTTTTAAGGTAGAAGTGTAGATGAGTTAGAAAGTTAAGCTAGATTCTATTATTTTCCTACATTAATGCATATTCCTACATACATGGTTGAGGGTGGTGAATATATTTTTTACCTTCATTTGCTTTGTGATTTGTGGTCAAGAGATCAAGTTGGAAGTTCTCCACCTGGTTTATGAACTCTCTAGATTCTGTCATGTGACAGAATCTAATCCATTGGAAAATTTTCAACCTTGTTTTGAGATTTTTGAAAGGTTTTAAAGTGCAACTGGTTGAAATTAATCGGTTGCACATGTCATGTTGCAGAGACATTATTTTTGGATATATTTTATATTCTTTTTCAAATAAAATTAGTTGAGGTATTCATTAGAATTTTGACAATACTTTTTTACTTTGACTTGAACGACGAGAGAGTATTAAATATCTAGGGACCGGGGTTATTCCAACCTATAAATGTTAGTTTGCAACAATTCAATGAATATAGAATGTTAATACGAATTTTTAATGGCCTGTTGCGTGAATTATATATGGATTAATTGTTATAGCCTTTTTTCCTATCTAAACCCAGTTAACCACACACCCTTAGCATTAATATCAGATACAACGAAAACTAGACAAATCTTTCAAATTAAGTGCAGTCCTTGTCATTTATCCCCTGATCTTGTTGCAGTTGGAGTGTATGAAGAAATCATAAAATTAACATCAGCACTGTATATAAACAATTTAGCATAAATTCGTGCATGAGAGTTCCTGAATCAATACGAATCATTAAAAAAGAAAAAAAGAAAAAGTCATAGACATTATCCATCAATTAGATACAAAGGTTCTTGCTAATCCAATATCCAAAGCAGAGAGTATTTATGAATTTTATGTTTTAATCCTATAAAAAAACACAGCAAAAAAGCAAATATACAGATCTGAGAAGCACCGAAAAAAAAATTTAAATATATAAAAATGTTTGTGTTTGATTCATAAATGATAATCTTGTTATTTCCTTTTTTTTATTAGCATTCTGAATTTGAGACTTGTGTGATGCAGTTACTTTCTTGGATTTTGTACTGTGGATTTTGCAGCTACTTCCTTGGATTTTGTATAGTGAGGTGGTTTTTTGACAAGTGCAGATTGAAACTCAAATGCTAGAAGGTTTATCAATATTTCAACAGAAGTGTTAAGAAATTGATGATTTTCTTGACAAATGGATGTACTTTCTGTTTTGGAACATTGATAAATGATGAATTGTAAAAATGTTTTAACTCTTTTGATATATTTAATGGGATATGTATGTTTTTTGAATTGAATTGAATTGAATTATAGCTGAAAATGATGTGAATTATAGGTAGTGGATGATTAACTGGAATTAATTAAGGGTGCATTATTTATAAAAAAAATATATATATATTTTATTTACGGGGAGCTTGAAATACCATAAATAAGTGAAAATTCTCCTTAAATAACTTTTATATGACATACATGGCAAGTCGTGAGAATGGTTTATATTATTTACGGATACCTAAAATTTGCCGTAGAAAAGTTTTCTACGGCATGGTTCAATGCCTCGTGAGATTATTTACGGGTAGTTAAAATTCGCCTAAGAAAACTTTTTTACGGCATGCTTCTGTACCTTGTCAGATTATTTACGTGTATTTACAATTTGTCGTAGAAAACTTTTTTACGGCATCCATCGATACCTCGTGAGACTATTTACGGGTAGTTACTCTTCGCCGTAAAAAACTTTTCTACGGCAGGCGATGGTGTCTCGTGAATTTTCTACGGATAGTTACAATTCGCCGTAGAAACCTTTTCTACGGCATGCCATGGCACCTCGTAGGTTAATTAAATATAATTTAATATATATAAACGAAATTATTTTCTACGGCGAATCTATTGTTTTTCTACGAGGTAAATTTTTTCTCGTAAAAAAAATTAAGTATTTACGGAACCCTCATACACGAGTGCCTAGAATGCACCGTGAATAGGTTTCCACGGCGTTTTTCGCCCCTCGTAGAAGCCCTTTTTTGTTGTAGTGTCATTTACATACATATCCATACGTGTAGGTATGTTGGGTGTGTTGTGCTGACAGCATACCCAACCTTCATGTAATTATGCTACAAGTAGTCAATAAGGCTTTATTTTATCCTTTAAAGTAATACAATATATACTTACTTTTAATCGCTAAAATTTTTCGTCAATTACATACAATATAGTTACATAATAAAGTGATTTCGAGGAGCTTCCACACAATCCAGTAATTTAGTGCAATATAAAACTTGGCTGCTACAAGCTTAATTTGTAAGCTTTAAAAAAACAAAATAAAACTTCACAAAACAGCCAAACCACAAAATAAATAATATATAAATCATGTCTAATTAAAATAAAATCATGCTAATGAACTTAATTTTGTATCGGGATCTTACATATTATGTCATTAGACATTTTTCACTTATAAAGATTAAATCATTAAATGAAAATTAGAGTTCTGAGTTTAACTTATTCGAGTTCCCTATGAAGTTGCGAAGAGTGTTTTAATCCCTAAAGATTTAATCTTTGAAAGCAAATATCTCAATCAAGGTACCTTTTATGTCAGTAGACTTTTTTAATCTATAAAGATTGAATCTTTGAAAGAAAATTGGAGTTTTGAGTTAAACTTATTTGAGTACCCTTTGACGTCCAGAAGAGTGCTTTAATGAGTAAAGATTGAATCTTGGAATGAAAATACATCAATCAATGTACCTATTATACCACTCAACCATTATAATGTATAAAAATTGAATCATTGAAAGAAAATGAGAGTTTTTAGTTAAACTTATTCAAGTTCCGATTGACGTCTCGAAGAGTGTTTTAATGAGTAGAGATTGAATCTTTGAATGAAAATACCTCAATCGAGGTATCTATTATGTCACTAGACCATTTTAATGTATAAAATTAAATCTTTGAAACAAATGAGAGTTTTTTGTTAAACTCATTCGAGTTCCCTTTGACTTCACGAAAAGTGTTTTAATGAATAAGGATTGAATCTTTGAATGAAATTACCTTAATCTAGGTACCTACAATGTCCCTAGACGTTTTTAATATATATAAAGAATTGAATCTTTGAAAGAAAATGAGAGTTTTGAGTTAATCTTATTCGAGTTCGCTTTGACGTCATGAATAGTGTTTCAATGAGTAAAGATTGAATTTTTGAATGAAATTACTACAATCAAGGTACCTATTATGTCCCCGGACCTCTTTAATGGTTCAAGACTGAATCTTTGAAAGAAAAATGAGAGTTTTGAGTTAAACTTATTCGAGTTTCCTTCGACATTCCGAAGAGTGTTTTCATGAGTAAAGATTGAATCTTTAAAAGAAATTATCTCAATCAAGGTACCTATTATGTCACTAATCCTTTTTAACGTATAAAGATTGAATCTTTGAATAAAAATTAGAGTTTTGAGATTAACTTTTTCGAGTTCCCTATAGAGTTGCGAAGAGTGCTTTAATGACAAAAGGTGGAATCTTCAAAAGAAAATACCTCAATCAAGGTACCTATTATTTCAGTATACCTTTTTAATCTATAAAGATTAAATCTTAGAAAGAAAATGAGAGTTTTGAGTTAAACTTATTCGAGTTCCCTTTGACGTCCAGAAGAGTGCTTTAATGAGTAAAGATTGAATCTTTGAATGAAAATACCTCAATCAAGGTACTTATTACGTCACTGGACCGTTGTATTATACAATTTTTAAATCTTTGAAAGAAAATGGGAGTTTTGAGTTAAACTTATTCGAGTTTCTTTTGACGTTATAAAGAGTGTTTTAGTGAGTAAAGACTAAATCTGTGATGAAATTACATCAATCAAGGTAACTATTACGTCATTAGACCTTTTAATGTATAAAGATTGAACCTTTAAAAGAAAATGAGAGTTTTGAGTTTAACTTTTTCAAGTTCCTTATGAGGTCGCGAAGAGTGTTTTAATGACTAAAGATTGAACCTTTGTACGAAAATACCCCAATCAAGGTAATACCCCAATCAAGGTACCTATTATGTCACTGGACCATTTTAATGTATAAACATTAAAGCTTTGAATTAAATTACGTCAATGAAGGTACCTACTATGTCACTAGACTATTTTAATGCATAAAGATTCAATCTTTGAATGAAAATCAAAGCTTTGAGTTCAACATATTCGAGTTCGCTTTAACGTCACGAAGTGTGTTTTAATGTATAAAGATTGAATCTTTGAATGAAATTACCTCAATCAAGGTACCTATTATGTCATTAGGTCTTTTAAATGTATAAAGATTGAATCATTGAAAGAAAATGAGAGTTTTGAGTTTAACATATTCGAGTTCTCTATAAAGTCGCGAAGAGTGTTTTAATGACTAAAGATTGAATCTTTGAATGAAAATAGCTCAATCAATGAACCTATTATGTCACTAGACCATTTTACTGTATAAATATTAAATCTTTAAAAGAAAATGAGAGTTTTGAGTTAAACTTATTTGAGTTCCCTTTGAGTTCACGAAGAGTGTTTTAATAAGTAAAGATTGAATCTTTAAATGAAATTACATCAATCAAGGTATTAACTATGTCACTAGACCTTTTAATTGTATAAAGACTGAATCTTTGAAAGAAAATAAGAGTTTTGAGTTTAACTTATTCAAGTTCCCTATGAAGTCGCGATGAGTGTTTTACAGACAAAAGATAAATTTTTCGAATGAAAATACCTCAATCAATGTACCTATTATGTCACTAGACCATTTTATTGTATAAAGATTAAATATTTGAAAGAAAATGAGAATCTTGATTTAAACTTTTTCGAATTCCCTTTGACGTAACGAAGAGTGTTTAAATGAGTAAAGATTGAGTCTTTGAATTGAATTACCTCAATTTGGGGACTTATTATGTCTCTTGACCTTTATAATGTATAAAGATTGAATCTTTTAAAGAAAATTTGAGTTTTGAGCTTAACTCATAAAAGCTCCCTTGGAAGTCGCGAACAGTGTTTTAACGACTAAAGATTAAATCTTTGTAGGAAGATACCCCAATCAAGGTACCTTTTATGTCACTCCACCTTTTTAATGTATAAAGATTGAATATTTGAAAGAAAATGTGAGATTTGAGTTAAACTTAATCGAGTTCCCATTGACGTCCCGAAGTGTGTTTTAAAAAGAGTAAAGAATGAATCTTTGAATGAAAATACCACAATCAAAGTACATATTATGTCAGTAGACCATTTTAACGTAAAAAGATTAAATCATTGAAAGAAAATGAGAGTTTCGTGCTAAGCTTATTGAAGTTCCCTTTGACGTCACGAAGAACGTTTTAATGAGAAAAGATTCAATCTTTGATTGAAATTACCTCATTCAAGGTATTAATTATATCATTAGACCTATTATGTCACTGGACCATTTTAATGTATAGAGATTAAATCTTTGAAAGCAAATTAGAGTTTTGAGTTAAATATATTCGAGTTCCCTTCGACGTCACAAAGAGTGTTTTAATGAGTGGAAATTGAATCTTTAAATGAAATTTCCTCAATCAAGGTACCTATTATGTCACTACACCTATTTAATGTTTAAAGACTGAATCTTTGAAATAAAATTAGAGCTTTGAGTCAAATTCATTCGAGTTCCCTGCGACATTCCGAAGAGAGATTTTATGAGTAAAGGTTGAATCTTTGAATGAAATTATCTCAATCAAGGTACCTATTATGTCACTAGTCCTTTTTAACGTATAAAGATTGAATCTTTAAAAGAAAAATAGAGTTTTGAGATTAACTTTTTCGAGTTCCCAATAGAGTTGCGAAGAGTGCTTTAATGATAAAAGGTCGAATCTTTGAAAGAAAATACCTCAATCAAGGTACCTATTATGTCAGTATACCTTTTTAATCTATAAAGATTAAATCTTAGAAAGAAAATGAGAGTTTTGAGTTAAACTTATTCGAGTTCCCTTTGATGTCCAGAAGAGTGCTTTAATGAGTAAAGATTGAATCTTTGAATGAAAATACCTCAATCAAGGTACTTATTACGTCACTGGACCATTGTCTTATACAATTTTTAAATCTTTGAAAGAAAGTGGGAGTTTTGAGTTAAACTAATTCGAGTTTCTTTTGACGTTATAAAGAGTGTTTTAGTGAGTAAAGACTGAATCTGTAATGAAATTACATCAATCAAGGTAACTATTACGTCATCAGACCTTTTAATGTATAAAGATTGAATCTTTGTAAGAAAATGAGAGTTTTGAGTTTAACTTTTTCAAGTTCCTTATGAAGTCGCGAAGAGTGTTTTAATGACTGAAGATTGAATCTTTGTACAAAAATACCCCAATCAAGGTCCCTATTATGTCACTAGACCATTTCAATGTATAAACATTAAAGCTTTGAATGAAATTACGTCAATGAAGCTACCTAATATGTTACTAGACTATTTTAATGTATAAAGATTAAATCTTTTAAAGAAAATTAGAGTTTTGAGTTCAACATATTCGAGTTCGCTTTGACGTCACGAAGTGTGTTTTAATGAAGAAAGATTGAATTTTTGAATGAAATTACCTCAATCAAGGTACCTATTATGTCATTAGGCCTTTTTAACGTATAAAGATTGAATCATTGAAAGAAAATGAGAGTTTTGAGTTTAACGTATTCGAGTTCCTTATAAAGTCGCGAAGAGTGTTTTAATGACTAAAGATTGAATTTTTGAATTAAAATACCTCAATCAATAAACCTATTATGTCACTAGACCATTTTAATGTATAAATATTAAATCTTTAAAAGAAAATGAGAGTTTTGAGTTAAACTTATTTGAGTTCCCATTGAGATTACGAAGAGTGTTTTACTGAGTCAAGATTGAATCTTTGAATAAAATAACTTCAATCAAGGTATTAACTATGTCACTAGACCTTTTAATTGTATAAAGACCGAATCTTTTTTAAGAAAATGAGAGTTTTGAGTTTAACTTATTCAAGTTCCCTATGAAGTCATGATGAGTGTTTTAAAGACTAAAGATAAAATTTTCGAATGAAAATACCTCAATCAATGTACCTATTATGTCACTAGACCATTTTATTGTATAAAGATTAAATCTTTGAAAGAAAATGAGAGTTTTGTGCGAAGCTTATTCAAGTTCCCTTTGACGTCACGAAGAACGTTTTAATGAGTAAAGATTCAATCTTTAATTGAAATTACTTCATTCAAGGTACCAATTATATTATTAGACTTATTACTTCACTGGACAATTTTTATGTACAGAGATTAAATCCTTGAAAGAAAATGAGAGTTTTGAGTTAAACAGATTAGAGTTCCCTTTGACGTCACAAAGATTATTTTAATGAATGAAAATTGAATCTTTAAATGAAATTTCCTCAATCAAGGTACCTAATATGTCACTAGACATATTTAATATTTCAAGATTGAATCTTTGAAATAAAATGAGAGTTTTGAGTCAAATTCATTCGAGTTCCCTTCGACATTCCGAAGAGGGATTTTATGAGTAAAGGTTGAATCTTTGAATGAAATTATCTCAATCAAGGTACCTATTATGTCACTAGACCTTTTTAACTTATAAAGGTTAAATCTTTAAATGAAAATTGGAGTTCTGAGTTTAACTTATTCTAGTTCCCTATGAAGTTGCGAAGAGTGTTTTAATCCCTAAATATTTAATCTTTGAAAGAAAATATCTCAATCAAGGTACCTACTATGTCACTAGACCTTTTTAATCTATAAAGATTGAATTTTTGAAAGAAAAATAGAGTTTTGAGTTAAACTTATTTGAGTACCATTTGACGTCCAAAAGAGTGCTTTAATGAGTAAAGATTGAATCTTTGAATGAAAATACATCAATCAAGGTACCTATTATACCACTCGACCATTATAATGTATAAAAATTGAATCATTGAAAGAAAATGAGAGTTTTTAGTTAAACTGATTCAAGTTCTGATTGACGTCCTGAAAAGTTTTTTAATGAGTAGAGATTGAATCTTTGAATGAAAATACCTGAATCGAGGTATCTATTACGTCACTAGACCATTTTAACTTATAAAGATTAAATCTTTGAAAAAAATGAGAGTTTTTTGTTAAACTTGTTCGAGTTCCCTTTGACTTCATGAAGAGTATTTTAATGAGTAAGGATTGAATCTTCGGACGAAATTACCTCAATCTAGGTACCTACTATGTCCTTAGACGTTTTTAATATATAAAGAATTGAATCTTTGAAAGAAAATGAGAGTTTTGAGTTAATCTTATTCAAGTTCGCTTTGACGTCACGAATAGTGTTTTAATGACTAAAGATTGAATCTTTGAATGAAATTACTTCAATCAAGGTACCTATTATGTCCCTGAACCTCTTTCATGGTTCAAGATTGAATCGTTGAAAGAAAAACGTGTGTTTTGAGTTAAATTTAGTTGAGTTTCCTTCGACGTTCCAAAAAAGTGTTTTCATGAGTAAAGATTGAATCTTTGAAAGAAATTATCTCAATCAAGGTACCAATTATGTCACTAGTCCTTTTTAACGTATAAAGATTGAATCTTTGAATAAAAATTAGAGTTTTGGGATTAACTTTTTCGAGTTCCCTATAGAGTTTCGAAGAGTGCTTTAATGACAAAAGGTGGAATTTTTGAAAGAAAATACCTCAATCAAGTTACCTATTATGTCAGTATACCTTTTTAATCTATAAAGATTAAATTTTAGAAAGAAAATGAGAGTTTTGAGTTAAACTTATTCGAGTTCCCTTTGACGTCCAGAAGAGTGCTTTAATGAGTAAAGATTGAATCTTTGAATGAAAATACCTCAATCAAGGTACTTGTTACGTCACTGGACCATTGTGTTATACAATTTTTAAATCTTTGAAAGAAAGTGGGAGTTTTGAGTTAAACTTATTTGAGTTTCTTTTGACGTTATAAAGGGTGTTTTAGTGAGTAAAGACTGAATCTGTAATGAAATTACATCAATCAAGGTAACTATTACGTCATCAGACCTTTTAATGTATAAAGATTGAATCTTTGAAAGAAAATGAGAGTTTTGAGTTTAAACTTTTCAAGTTCCTTATAAAGTCGCGAAGAGTGTTTTAATGACTAAAGATTGACTCTTAGTACAAAAAATACCCCAATCAAGGTACCTATTATGTCACTAGACCATTTTAATGTATAAACATTAAAGCTTTGAATAAAATTACGTCAATGAAGGTACCTAATATGTCAGTAGACCATTTTAATGTATAAAGATTAAATCTTTGAAAGAAAATTAGAGTTTTGAGTTCAACATATTCGAGTTCGCTTTGACGTCACGATGTGTGTTTTAAAGAAGAAAGATTGAATTTTTGAATGAAATTACCTCAATCAAGGTACCTATTATGTCACTAGAATGTATAAAGATTGAATCATTGAAAGAAAATGAGAGTTTTGAGTTTAACATATTCGAGTTCCCTATAAAGTCGCGAAGAGTGTTTTAATGACTAAAGATTAAATCTTTGAATGAAAATACCTCAATCAATGAACCTATTATGTCACTAGAACATTTTAATATATAAATATTAAATCGTTAAAAGAAAATGATTATTTTGTGTTAAACTTATTTGAGTTCTCATTGAGATTACGAAGAATGTTTTAGTGAGTAAAGATTGAATCTTTGAATGAAATTACTTCAATCAAGGTATTAACTATGTCACTAGACCTTTTAATTGTATAAAGACTGAATCTTTGAAAGAAAATGAGAGTTTTGAGTTTAACTTATTCAAGTTCCCTATAAAGTCACGATGAGTGTTTTGAAGATTAAAGATAAATTTTTCAAATGAAAATACCTTAATCAATGTACCAATTATGTCACTAGACCATTTTATTGTATAAAGATTAAATCTTTGAAAGAAATTGAGAGTTTTGTGCTAAGCTTATTCAAATTCCCTTTGACGTCGCGAAGAACATTTTAATGAGTAAAGATTCAATCTTTGATTGAAATTACCTCATTCAAGGTACCAATTATGTCATTAGACCTATTATTTAACTGGACAATTTTTATGTACAAAGATTAAATCCTTGAAAGAAAATGAGAGTTTTGAGTTAAACATATTCAAGTTGCCTTTGACGTCACAAATAGTGTTTTAATGTATGAAAATTGAATCTTTAAATGAAATTTCCTCAATCAAGGTACCTAATATGTCACTAGACCTATTTAATGTTTAAAGATTGAATCTTTGAAATAAATGAGAGTTTTGAGTCAAATTCATTCGAGTTCTCTTCGATATTCCGAAGAGGGATTTTATGAGTAAAGGTTGAATCTTTGAATGAAATTATCTCAATCAAGGTACTTATTATGTCACTAGACCTTTTTAACTTATAAAGGTTAAATCTTTCAATGAGAATTAGAGTTCTGAGTTTAACTTATTCGAGTTCCCTATGAAGTTGCGAAGAGTGTTTTAATCCCTAAATATTTAATCTTTGAAATAAAATATCTCAATCAAGGTATATATTATGTCACTAGACCTTTTTAATCTATAAAGATTGAATCTTTGAAAGAAAATTAGAGTTTTGAGTTAAACTTATTTGAGTACCCTTAGACGTCCAGAAGAGTGCTTTAATGAGTAAAGATTGAATATTTGAATAAAAATACATCAATTAAGGTACCTATTATACCACACGATCATTATAACGTATAAAAACAAAATCATTGATAGAAAATGAGTGTTTTTAGTTAATCTTATTCGAGTACGCTTTGACGTCACGAATAGTGTTTTAATGAGTAAAGATTGAATCTTTGAATGAAATTACTTCAATCAAGGTACCTATTATGTCACTGAATCTCTTTAATGGTTCAAGATTGAATCTTTGAAAGAAAAACGAGAGTTTTCAGTTAAATTTATTCGAGTTTCCTTCGACGTTCCAAAAGAGTGTTTTTATGAGTAAAGATTGAATCTTTGAAAAAAATTATCTCAATCAAGGTACCTATTATGTCACTAGTCCTTTTCAACGTATAAAGATTAAATCTTTGAATGAAAATTAGAGTTTTGAGATTAACTTTTTCGAGTTTCCTATAGAGTTACGAAGAGTGCTTTAATGGCAAAAGGTGGAATCTTTGAAAGAAAATATCTCAATCAAGGTACCTATTATGTTAGTATACCTTTTTAATCTATAAAGATTATATCTTAGAAAGAAAATGAGAGTTTTGAGTTAAACTTATTCGAGTTCCCTTTGACGTCCAGAAAAGTGCTTTAATGAGTAAAGATTGAATCTTTGAATGAAAATACCTCAATCAAGGTACTTATTATGTCACTGGACCATTGTATTATACAATTTTTAAATCTTTGAAAGAAAGTGGGAGTTTTGAGTTAAACTTATTCGAGTTTCTTTTGACGTTGTAAAGAATGCTTTAGTGAGTAAACACTGAATCTGTAATGAAATTGCATCAATCAAGGTAACTATTACGTCATCAGTCCTTTTAATGTATAAAGATTGATTCTTTGAAAGAAACTGAGAGTTTTGAGTTTAACTTTTTCAAGTTCCTTATGAAGTCGCGAAGAGTGTTTTAATGACTAAAGATTAAATCTTTGTACAAAAATACCCCAATCAAGGTACCTATTATGTCACTAGACCATTTTAATGTATAAACATTAAAGCTTTGAATGAAATTACATCAATGAAGGTACCTAATATGTCACTAGACCATTTTAATGTATAAAGATTAAATCTTTGAAAGAAAATTAGAGTTTTGAGTTCAACATATTCGAGTTCGTTTTAACGTCACAAAGTGTGTTTTAATGAAGAAAGATTGAATTTTTGAATGAAATTACCTCAGTCAAGGTACCTATTATGTTACTAGGCCTTTTTAATGTATAAAGATTGAATAATTGAAAGAAAATGAGAATTTTGAGTTTAACATATTCGAGTTCCCTATAAAGTAGCGAAGAGTGTTTTAATGACTACAAATTGAATCTTTGAATGAAAATACCTCAATCAATGAACCTCTTATATCACTAGACCATTTTAATGTATAAATATTAAATCTTTAAAAGAAAATGAAAGTTTTGAGTTAAACTTATTTGAGTTCCCATTGAGATTACAAAGAGTGTTTTAGTGAGTAAAGATTGAATCTTTGAATGAAATTACTTCAATCAAGGTATTAAGTATGTCACTGGACCTTTTAATTGTATAAAAACTGAATCTTTGAAAGAAAATGAGAGTTTTGAGTTTAACTTATTCAAGTTCCCTATGAAGCCACGATGAGTGTTTTAAAGACAAAAGATAAAATTTTCGAATGAAAATACCTCAATCAATGTACCTATTATGTCACTAAATCATTTTATTGTATAAAGATTAAATTTTTGAAAGAAAATGAGAGTTTTGTGCTAAACTTATTCAAGTTCCCTTTGACGTCACGAAGAACGTTTTAATGAGTAAAGATTCAATATTTGATTGAAATTACCTAATTCGAGGTACCAATTATGTCATTAGACCAATTATTTCACTGGACAATTTTTATGTACAGAGATTAAATTCTTGAAAGAAAATGAGAGTTTTGGATTAAACATATTCGAGTTCCCTTTGACGTCACAAAGAGTGTTTTAATGAATGAAAATTGAATCTTTAAATGAAATTTCCTCAATCAAGGTACCTAATATGTCACTAGACCTATTTAATGTTTAAAGATTGAATCTTTGAAATAAAATGAGAGTTTTGAATCAAATTCATTTAAGTTTCCTTCGACATTCCGAAGAGGGATTTTATGAGTAAAGGTTGAATCTTTAAATGAAATTATCTGAATCAAGGTACCTATTATGTCACTAGACTTTTTTCACTTATAAAGGTTAAATCTTTGAATGAAAATTAGAGTTCTGAGTTTAACTTATTCGAGTTCCTTATGAAGTTATGAAGAGTGTTTTAATCCCTAAATATTTAATCTTTGAATGAAAATATCTCAATCAAGATACCTAATATGTCACTAGACCTTTTTAATCTACAAAGATTGAATCTTTGAAAGAAAATTAGAGTTTTGAGTTAAACTTATTTGAGTACCCTTCGACGTCCAGAAGAGTGCTTTAATGAGTAAAGATTGAATCTTTGAATAAAAATATATCAATCAAGGTACCTATCATACCGCTCGACCATTATAATGTATAAAAATTAAATCATTAAAAGAAAATGAGAGTTTTTAGTTAAACTTATTCAAGTTCCGATTGACGTTCCGAAAAGTGTTTTAATGAGTAGAGATTGAATCTTTGAATGAAAATACCTCAATCGAGGTATCTATTATGTCACTAGACCATTTTAATGTATAAAGATGAAATCTTTGAAAAAAATGAGAGGTTTTTGTTAAACTCGTTCAAGTTGGCTTTGACTTCACGAAGAGTATTTTAATGGGTAAGGATTGAATCTTTGAATGAAATTACCTCAATCTAGGTACCTATTATGTCGCTAGACGTTTTTAATATATAAAGAATTGAATCTTTGAAAGAAAATGAGAGTTTTGAGTTAATCTTATTCGAGTTCGCTTTAATGTCACGAATAGTGTTTTAATGAGTAAAGATTGAATCTTTGAATGAAATTACTTCAATCAAGGTACTTATTATGTCACTGAACCTCTTTAATGGTTCAAGATTGAATATTTGAAAGAAAAATGAGAGTTTTGAGTTAAATTTATTCGAGTTTCCTTCAACGTTCCAAGATATTGTTTTTATGAGTAAAGATTGAATCTTTGAAAGAAATTATCTCAATCAAGGTATCTACTATGTTACTAGTCCTTTTTAACTTATAAAGATTGAATATTTGAATGAAAATTAAAGTTTTGAGATTAACTTTTTCGAGTTCCCTTTAGAGTTGCGAAGAGTGCTTTAATGACAAAAGGTGGAATCTTTGAAAGAAAGTACCTCAATCAAGGTACCTATTATGTCAGTATACCTTTTTAATCTATAAATATTAAATCTTCGAAAGAAAATGAGAGTTTTAAGTTAAACTTATTCGAGTTCCCTTTGACGTCCAGAAGAGTGCTTTAATGAGTAAAGATTGAATCTTTGAATGAAAATACCTCAATCAAGGTACTTATTACGTCACTGGACCATTGTATTATACAATTTTTAAATCTTTGAAAGAAAGTTGGAGTTTTGAGTTAAACTTATTCGAGTTTCTTTTGACGTTATAAAGAGTGTTTTAGTGAGTAAAGACTAAATCTGTAATGAAATTACATCAATCAAGGTAACTATTATGTCATCAGACCTTTTACTGTATAAAGATTAAATCTTTTAAAGGAAATAAGAGTTTTGAGTTTAACTTTTTCAAGTTCTTTATGAAGTCGCGAAGAGTGTTTTAATGACTAAAGATTGAATCTTTGTACAAAAATACCCCAATCAAGGTACCTATTATGTCACTAAACCATTTTAATGTATAAACATTAAAGCTTTGAATGAAATTACGTCAATGAAGGTACCTAATATGTCAGTAGACCATTTTAATGTATAAAGATTAAATCTTTGAAAGAAAATTAGAATTTTGAGTTCAACATATTCGAGTTCGCTTTAACGTCACGAAGTGTATTTCAATGAATAAAGATTGAATTTTTGAATGAAATTACCTCAATCAAGGTACCTATTATATCACTAGGCCTTTTTAATATATAAAGACTGAAACATTGAAAGAAAATGAGAGTTTTGAGTTTAACATATTCGGGTTCCCTATAAAGTCGCGAAGAATGTTTTAAAAACTAAAGATTGAGTCTTTGAATGAAAATACCTCAATCAATGAACCTATTATGTCACTAGACCATTTTAATGTATAAATATTAAATCTTTAAAAGAAAATGAGAGTTTTGGGTTAAACTTATTTGAGTTCCCGTTGAGATCACGAAGAGTGTTTTAGGGAGTAAAGATTGAATCTTTGAATAAAATTACTTAAATCAAGGTATTAACTATGTCACTAGACTTTTTAATTGTATAAAGACAGAATCTTTGACAGAAAATGAGAGTTTTGAGTTTAACTCATTCAAGTTCCCGATGAAGTCAAGATGAGTGTTTTAAAGACTAAAGATAAATTTTTTGAATGAAAATACCTCAATCAATGTACCTATTATGTCACTAGACCATTTTATTATATAAAGATTAAATCTTTGAAAGAAAATGAGAGTCTTGATTTAAACTTATTCGAATTACCTTTGACGTAACGAAGAGTGTTTTAATAAGTAAAGATTGAGTCTTTGAATTGAATTACCTCAATTTGGGGAGTTATTATGTCTCTAGACCTTTTTAATGTATAAAGATTGAATCTTTTAAAGAAAATTTGAGTTTTGAGTTTAACTTATTCAAGTTCCCTAGGAAGTCGCGAACAGTGTTTTAATTAGTAAAAATTAAATCTTTGTATGAAAATACTCCAATCAAGGTACCTTTTATGTCACTCCACCTTTTTAATGTTTAAAGATTGAATCTTTGAAAGAAAATGTGAGATTTGAGTTAAACTTAATCGAGTTCCCATTGACGTCCCGAAGAGTGTTTTAAAGAGTAAAGAATGAATCTTTGAATGAAAATACCGCAATCAAGGTACATATTATGTCAGCAACCCGTTTTAACGTAAAAAGATTAAATCTGTGAAAGAAAATGAGAGTTTTGTGCTAAGCTTCTTTAAGTTCCCTTTGACGTCATGAAGAACGTTTTAATGAGTAAAGATTCAATCTTTGATTGAAATTACCTCATTCAAGGTACCAATTATGTCATTAGACCTATTATTTCACTGGACAATTTTTAAGTATCGAGATTAAATCCTTGAAAGAAAATGAGAGTTTTGAGTTAAACATATTCGAGTTCCATTTGATGTCACAACGAGTGTTTTAATGGGTGAAAATTGAATCTTTAAATGAAATTTCCTCAATCAAGATACATAATATGTCACTAGACCTATTTAATGTTTAAAGATTGAATCTTTGAAATAAAATGAGAGTTTTGAGTCAAATTAATTCGAGTTCCCTTCGACATTCCGAAGAGGGATTTTATGAGTAAAGGTTGAATCTTTAAATGAAATTATCTCAATCAAGGTACCTATTCTGTCACTAAACCTTTTTAACTTATAAAGGTTAAGTCTTTGAATGAAAATTAGAGTTATGAGTTTAACTTATTCGAGTTCCGTATGAAGTTGCAAAGAGTGTTTTAATCCCTAAAGATTTAATCTTTGAAAGAAAATATCTCAATCAAGGTACCTATTATGTTACTAGACCTTTTTAATTTATAAAGATTGAATCTTTGAAAGAAAATTAGAGTTTTGAGTTAAACTTATTTGAGTACCCTTTGCCGTCCAGAAGAGTGCTTTAATGAGTAAAGATTGAATCTTTGAATGAAAATACATCAATAAAGGTACCTATTATACCACTCGACCATTATAATGTATAAAAATTGAATCATTGAAAGAAAATGAGAGTTTTTAGTTAAACTTATTCAAGTTCCGATTGACGCCCCGAAGAGTATTTTAATGAGCAGAGATTGAATCTTTGGATGAGAATACCTCTATCGAGGTATCTATTATGTCACTAGACCATTTTTAATGTATAAAGATTAAATCTTTGAAAAAAATGAGAGTTTTTTGTTAAACTCGTTTGAGTTCCCTTTCACTTCACGAAGAGTGTTTTAATAAGCAAGGATTGAATCTTTGAATGAAATTACCTCAATCTAGGTACCTATTATTTCCCTTGACATTTTTAATATATAAAGAATTGAATCTTTGAAAGTAATGAGAGTTTTGAGTTAATCTTATTCGAGCTCGCTTTGACGTCACGAATAGTGTTTTAATGAGTAAAGATTGAATCTTTGAATGAAATTACTTTAATCAAGGAACCTATTATGCACTGGACCTCTTTAATGGTTCAAGATTAAATATTTGAAAGAAAAATGACAGTTTTGAGTTAAACTTATTCGAGTTTCCTTCGATGTTCCGAAGAGTGTTTTCATGAGTAATTACGACAGTTTTGAGTTGAAAGATTGAATCTTTGAAAGAAATTATCTCAATCAAGGTACCTATTATGTCACTAGTCCTTTTTAACGTATAAAGATTGAATCTTTGAATGAAAATTAGAGTTTTGAGATTAACTTTTTCGAGTTCCCTATAGAGTTGCGAATAGTGCTTTAATGACAAAAGGTGGAATCTTTGAAAGAAAATACCTCAATCAAGGTACCTATTATGTCAGTATACCTTTTTAATCTATAAAGATTAAATCTTAGAAAGAAAATGAGAGTTTTGAGTTAAACTTATTCGAGTTTCCTTTGACGTCCAGAAGAGTGCTTTAATGAGTAAAGATTGAATCTTTGAATGAAAATACCTCAATCAAGGTACTTATTACGTCACTGGACCATTGTATTATACAATAGGCCTTTTTAAGGTATAAAGATTGAATCACTGAAAGAAAATGAGAGTTTTGAGTTTAACATGTTCGAGTTCTCTATAAAGTCTTGAAGAGTATTTTAATGACTAAAGATTGAATTTTTGAATGAAAATATCTCAATCAATGAACCTATTATGTCACTAGACCATTTTAACCTATAAATATTAAATCTTTAAAAAAAAAAATAAGAGTTTTGTGTTAAACTTATTTGAGTTTCCTTTGAGACCACGAAGAGTGTTTTAGTGAGTAAAGATTGAATCTTTGAATGAAATTACTTCAATCAAGGTATTAACTATGTCACTAGACCTTTTAATTATATAAAGACTGAATCTTTGAAAGAAAATGAGAGTTTTTAGTTTAACTTATTTAAGTTCCTTACGAAGTCGCGATGAGTGTTTTAAAGAGTAAAGATAAATTTTTCGAACGAAAATACCTCAATCAATGTACGTATTATGTCACTAGACCATTTTATTGCATAAAAATTTAATCTTTGAAAGAAAATGAGAGTCTTGATTTAAACTTATTCGAATTCCCTTTGACGTAACGAAGAGTGTTTTAATAAGTAAAGATTGAGTCTTTGAATTGAATTACCTTAATTTGGGGACTTATTATGTCTCTAAACCTTTTTAATGTATAAAGATTGAATTTCTTAAAGAAAATTTGAGTTTTGAGTTTAACTTATTCAAACTCCCTAGGAAGTCGCAAACAGTGTTTTAATGACTAAAGATTGAATCTTTGTATGAAAATACCCCAATCAAGGTACCTTTTGTGTCACACCTTTTTAATGTATAAAGATTGAATCTTTGAAAGAAAATGTGAGATTTGAGTTAAACTTAATCGAGTTCTCATTGACTTCCCGAAGAGTGTTTTAAAGAGTAAAAAATGAATCTTTGAATGAAAATACCACAATCAAGGTACATATTATGTCAGTAGACCATTTTAACATTAAAAGATTAAATCTTTGAAAAAAATTAGAGTTTTGTGCTAAGTTTATCCAAGTTTCCTTTGACGCCACAAAGAACGTTTTAATGAGTAAAGATTCAATCATTGATTGAAATTACCTCATTCAAGGTACCAATTATGTCATTAGACCTATTATGTCACTGGACCATTTTAATGTATAGAGGTTAAATCTTTAAAAGAAAATGAGAGTTTTGAGTTAAACATATTCGAGTTCCTTTGACATCACAAAGAGTGTTTTAATGACTGAAAATTGAATCTTTAAATGAAATTTCCTCAATCAAGGTACCTATTATGTCACTAGACCTATTTAATGTTTAAAGATTGAATCTTTGAAATAAAATGAGAGTTTAAAGTCAAATTCATTCGAGTTCCCTTCGACATTCCGAAGAGGGATTTTATGAGTAAAGGTAGAATCTTTGAACGAAATTATCTCAATCAAGGTACATATTACGTCACTAGTCCTTTTTAACTTATAAAGGTTAAATCTTTGAATGAAAATTAGAGTTCTGAGTTTAACTTATTCGAGTTCCCTATGAAGTTACGAAGAGTGTTTTAATCCCTAAAGATTTATCTTTGAAAGAAAATATCTCAATCAATGTACCAATTATTTCACTAGACCTTTTTAATTTGTAAATATGGAATCTTTGAAAGAAAATTAGAGTTTTGAGTTAAACTTATTTGAGTACCCTTTGACGTCCAGAATAGTGCTTTAATGAGTAAAGATTGAATCTTTGAATGAAAATACATCAATCAAGGTACCTATTATACCACTCGACCATTATAATGTATAAAAATTGAATCATTGAATGAAAATGAGGGTTTTTAGTTAAACTTATTCAAGTTTCGATTGACATCCCGAAGAGTGTTTTAATGAGTAGCGATTGAATCTGTGAATGAAAATACCTCAATCGAGGTATCTATTACGTCACTAGATCATTTTAATGTATAAAGATTAAATCTTTGAAAAAAATGAGAGTTTTTCGTTAAACTTGTTCGAGTTCCCTTTGACTTCACGAAGAGTGTTTTAATGAGTAAGCATTGAATCTTTGAATGAAATTACCTCAATCTAGGTACCTATTATGTCCTTAGACGTTTTTAATATATAAAGAATTGAATCTTTGAAAGAAAATGAGAGTTTTGAGTTAATCTTATTCGAGTTCGCTTTGACGTCACGAATAGTGTTTTAATGACTAAAGATTGAATCTTCAATTGAAATTACTTCAATCAAGGTACTTATTATGTCACTGAACCTCTTTCATGGTTCAAGACTGAATCTTTGAAAGAAAAACGAGTGTTTTGAGTTAAATTTATTCGAGTTTCCTTTGACATTCCAAAAGAGTGTTTTCATGAGTACAGATTGAATCTTTGAAAGAAATTATCTCAATCAAGGTACCAATTATGTCACTAGTCCTTTTTAACGAATAAAGATTGAATCTTTGAATAAAAATTAGAGTTTTGAGATTAACTTTTTCGAGTTCCCTATAGAGTTGCGAAGAGTGCTTTAATGACAAAAGGTGGAATCTTTGAAAGAAAATACCTCAATCAAGTTACCTATTATGTCAGTATACATTTTTAATCAATAAAGATTAAATTTTAGTAAGAAAAGGAGAGTTTTGAGTTAAACTTATTCGTGTTCCCTTTGACGTCTAGAAGAGTGCTTTAATGAGTAAAGATTGAATCTTTGAATGAAAATACCTCAATCAAGGTACTTATTATGTCACTGGACCATTGTGTTATACAATTTTTAAATCTTTGAAAGAAAGTGGGAGTTTTGAGTTAAACTTATTCGAGTTTCTTTTTTCGTTATAAAAAGTGTTTTAGTGAGTAAAGACTAAATCTGTAATGAAATTACATCAATCAAGGTAACTATTACGTCATCAGACCTTTTAATGTATAAAGATTGAATTTTTGAAAAAAAATGAGAGTTATGAGTTTAAACTTTTCAAGTTCCTTATGAAGTCGCGAAGAGTGTTTTAATGACTAAAGATTGAATCTTAGTACAAAAATACCCCAATCAAGGTACCTATTATGTCACTAGACCATTTTAATGTATAAACATTAAAGCTTTGAATGAAATTACGTCAATGAAGGTACCTAATATGTCAGTAGACCATTTTAATGTATAAAGATTAAATCTTTGAAAGAAAATTAGAGTTTTGAGTTCAACATATTCGAGTTCGCTTTGACGTCACGATGTGTGTTTTAATGAAGAAAGATTGAATTTTTGAATGAAATTACCTCAATCAAGGTACCTATTATGTCACTAGGCCTTTTCAATGTATAAAGATTGAATCATTGAAAGAAAATGAGAGTTTTGAGTTTAACATGTTTGAGTTCCCTATAATGTCGCGAAGAGTGTTTTAATGACTAAAGATTGAATATTTGAATGAAAATACCTCAATCAATGAACCTATTATGTCACTAGACCATTTTAATGTATAAATATTAAATCGTTAAAAGAAAATGATTGTTTTGAGTTAAACTTGTTTGAGTTCCCATTGAGATCACGAAGAGTGTTTTTGGGAGTAAAGATTGAATTTTTGAATAAAATTACACTAGACCTTTTAATTGTATAAAGACTGAATCTTTGAAAGAAAATGAGAGTTTTGAGTTTAACTAATTCAAGTTCCCTATGAAGTCACGATGAGTGTTTTAAAGACTAAAGATAAATTTTTTGAATGAAAATAACTCAATCAATGTACCTATTATGTCACTAGACCATTTTATTGTATAAAGATTAAATCTTTGAAAGAAAATGAGAGTCTTGATTTAAACTTATTCGAATTAGATTGAGTCTTTAAATTGAATTACCTCAATTTGAGGACTTATTATGTCTCTAGACCTTTTTAATGTATAAAGATTGAATCTTTTAAAGAAAATTTGAGTTTTGAGTTTAACTTATTCAAGCTCCCTAGGAAGTCGCGAACAGTGTTTTAACGAGTAAAAATTAAATCTTTGTATGAAAATACCCCAATCAAGGTACCTTTTATGTCACTCCACCTTTTTAATGTATAAAGATTGAATCTTTGAAAGAAAATGTGAGATTTGAGTTAAACTTAATAGAGTTCCCATTGACGTCCCGAAGAATGTTTTAAAGAGTAAAGAATGAATCTTTGAATGAAAATACCACAATCAAGGTACATATTATGTCAATAAACCGTTTTAACGTAAAAAGAATAAATCTTTGAAAGAAAATGAGAGTTTTGTGCTAAGCTTATTCAAGTTCCTTTTGACGTCACGAAGAACGTTTTAATGAGTAAAGATTCAATCTTTAATTGAAATTACCTTATTCAAGGTACCAATTATGTTATTAGACCTATTATTTAACTGGACAATTTTTATGTACAGAGATTAAATCCTTGAAAGAAAATGAGAGTTTTGAATTAAACATATTCAAGTTCCCTTTGACGTCACAAAGAGTGTTTTAATGAATGAAAATTGAATCTTTAAATGAAATTTCCTCAATCAAGGTACCTAATATGTCACTAGACCTATTCAATGTTTAAAGATTGAATCTCTGAAATAAAATGAGAGTTTTGAGTCAAATTCATTCGAGTTCCCTTCGACATTCCGAAAAGGGATTTTATGAGTAAAGATTGAATCTTTGAATGAAATTATCTCAATCAAGGTACCTATTATGTCACTAAAGCTTTTTAACTTATTAAGGTTAAGTCTTTGAATGAAAATTAGAGTTATGAGTTTAACTTATTCGAGTTCCCTATGAAGTTGCGAAGAGTGTTTTAATCCCAAAAGATTTAATCTTTGAAAGAAAATATCTCAATCAAGGTACCTATTATGTCACTAGACCTTTTTAATTTATAAAGATTGAATCTTTGAAAGAAAATTAGAGCTTTGAGTTAAACTTATTTGAGTACCCTTTGCCGTCCAGAAGATTGCTTTAATGAGTAAAGATTGAATCTTTGAATGAAAATACATCAATCAAGGTACCTACTATACCACTCGACCATTATAATGTATAAAAATTGAATCATTGAAAGAAAATGAGATTTTTTAGTTAAACTTATCCAAGTTCCAATTGACGTCCCGAAGAGTGTTTTAATGAGTAGAGATTGAATCTTTGGATGAAAATACCTGTATCGAGGTATCGATTATGTTACTAGACCATTTTTAATGTATAAAGATTAAATCTTTGAAAAAAATTAGAGGTTTTTGTTAAACTCGTTCGAGTTCCCTTTCACTTCACGAAGTGCTTTAATGAGTAAGGATTGAATCTTTGAATGAAATTACCTCAATTTAGGTAGCTATTATATCCCTAGACGTTTTTAATATATAAAGAATTGAATCTTTGAAAGTAAATGAGAGTTTTGAGTTAATCTTATTCGAGTTCGCTTTGACGTCACGAATAGTGTTTTAATGAGTAAAGATTGAATCTTTGAATGAAATTATTTCAATCAAGGTACCTATTATGTACTGGACCTCTTTAATGGTTGAAGATTAAATATTTGAAAGAAAAATGACAGTTTTGAGTTAAACTTATTCGAGTTTCCTTCGATGTTCTGAAGAGTATTTTCATGAGTAATTATGACAGCTTTGAGTTCAAAGATTGAATACTTGAAAGAAGTTATCTCAATCAAGGTACCTATTATGTCACTAGTCCTTTTTAATGTATAAAGATTGAATCTTTGAATGAAAATTATAGTTTTGAGATTAACTTTTTCGAGTTCCCTATAGAGTTGCGAAGAGTTCTTTAATGACAAAAGGTGGAATCTTTGAAAGAAAATATCTCAATCAAGGTACCTATTATGTCAGTATACCTTTTTAATCTATAAAGATTAAATCTTAGAAAGAAAATGAGAGTTTTGAGTCAAATTCATTCGAGTTCCTTTCGACATTCCGAAGAGCGATTTTGCGAGTAAATGTTGAATCTTTGAATGAAATTATCTCAATCAAGGTACCTATTATGTCACTAGACCTTTTTAACTTATAAAGGTTAAATCTTTGAATGAAAATTAGAGTTCTGAGTTTAACTTATTCGAGTTCCCTATGAAGTTGCGAAGAGTGTTTTAATCCCTAAAGATTTAATCTTTGAAAGAAAATATCCCAATCAATGTAACAATTATGTCACTAGACCTTTTTAATCTATAAAGATTGAATCTTTGAAAAAAAATTAGAGTTTTGTGTTAAACTTATTTGAGTACCCTTTGATGTCCAGAAGAGTGCTTTAATGAGTAAAGATTGAATCTTTGAATGAAATTACATTAATCAAGGTACCTATTATACCACTCGACCATTATAATGTATAAAAATTGAATCATTGAAAGAAAATTAGAGTTTTTAGTTAAACTTATTCAAGTTCCGATTGACGTCCCGAAGAGTGTTTTAATGAGTAGAGATTGAATCTTCAATCGAGGTATCTATTACGTCACTAGACCATTTTAATGTATAAAGATTAAATCTTCAAAAAAAACGAGAGTTTTTTGTTAAACTCGTTCGAGTTCCCTTTGACTTCATGAAGAGTGTTTTAATGAGTAAGGATTGAATCTTTCAATGAAATTACCTCAATCTAGGTACCTATTATGTCCCTAAACGTTTTTAATATATAAATAAATGAATCTTTGAAAGAAAATGAGAGTTTTGAGTTAATCTTATTCGAGTTCGCTTTGTCGTCACGAATAATGTTTTAATGAGTAAAGATTAAATTTTTGAATGAAATTACTTCAATCAGGGTTCCTATTATATCACTGGACCTCTTTAATGGTTCAAGATTAAATCTTTGAATGAAAAACGAGAGTTTTGAGTAAAACTTATTCGAGTTTCCTTCGACGTTCTGAAGAGTGTTTTCATGAGTAAAGATTGAATCTTTGAAAGAACTTATCTCAATCAAGGTACCTATTATGTCACTAGTCCTTTTTAACGTATAAAGATTGAATCTTTGAATGAAAATTAGAATTTTGAGATAAACGTTTTCGAGTTCCCTATAGAGTTGCGAAAAATGCTTTAATGACAAAAGGTGGAATCTTTGGAAGAAAATACCTCAATCAAGGTACTTATTATGTCAGTATGCCTTTTTAATCTATAAAGATTAAATCTTAGAAAGAAAATGAGATTTTTGAGTTAAACTTATTCGAGTTTCCTTTGACGTCCGGAAGAGTGCTTTAATGAGTAAAGATTGAATCTTTGAATGAAAATACCTCAATCAAGGTACTTATTACGTCACTGGACCATTGTATTATACAATTTTTAAATCTTTGAAAGAAAATGGGAGTTTTGAGTTAAATTTATTCGAGTTTCTTTTGACTTTATAAAGAGTATTTTAGTGAGTAAAGACAGAATCTGTGATGAAATTACATCAATCAAGGTAACTATTACGTCATCAGACCTTTTAATGTATAAAGATTGAATCTTTGAAAGAAAATGAGAGTTTTGAGTTTAACTTTTTTAAGTTCTTTATGAAGTCGCGAAGGGTGTTTTAATGACTAAAGATTGAATCTTTGTATGAAAATACGCCAATGAAGATACCTATTATGTCACTAGATCATTTTAATGTATAAACATTAAAGCTTTGAATGAAATTACGTCAATGAAGGTACTTATATGTCATTCGACCATTTTAATGTGTAAAGATTAAATCTTTGAAAGAAAATTAGTGTTCTGAGTTCAACATATTTGATTTCGCTTTGACGTCACAAAATGTGTTTTAATGAATAAAGATTAAATCTTTGAATGAAATTACCTCAATCAAGGTACCTATTATGTCACTAGGCCTTTTTAATGTAGAAAGATTGAATCATTGAAAGAAAATGAGAGTTTTGAGTCTAACGTATTCGAGTTCCATATAAGGTCTTGAAAAGTGTTTTAATGACTAAAGATTGAATCTTTGAATAAAAATACCTCAATCAAAGAACCTATTATGTCACTAGACCATTTTAATATATAAATATTAAATCTTTAAATGAAAATGAGAGTTTTGAGTTAAACTTATTTGAGTTCCCTTTGAGATCACGAAGAGTGTTTTAGTGGGTAAAGATTGAATCTTTGAATGAATTTACTTCAATCAAGGAATTAACTATGTCACTAGTCCTTTTAATTGTATACCACTCAACCATTATAATGTATAAAAATTGAATCACTGAAATAAAATGAGAGTTTTTAGTTTAACTTATTCAAGTTCCGATTGACGTCCCGAAGAGTGTTTTAATGAGTAGAGATTGAATCATTGAATGAAAATACCTCAATCGCGGTATCTATTATGTCTCTAGACCATTTTAATGTTTTACGATTAAATCTTTGAAAACAATGATAGTTTTTTGTTAAACTCGTTCGAGTTCCCTTTGACTTCACGAGGAGTGTTTTAATAAGTAAGGATTGAATCTTTGATTAAAATTACCTCAATCTAGGTACCTATTATGTCCTTAGACGTTTTTAATATATAAAGAATTGAATCTTTGAAAGAAAATGAGAGTTTTGAGTTAATCTTATTCGAGTTCGCTTTGACGTCACGAATAGTGTTTTAATGACTAAAGATTGAATCTTCAATTGAAATTACTTCAATCAAGGTACTTATTATGTCACTGAACCTCTTTCATGGTTCAAGACTGAATCTTTGAAAGAAAAACGAGTGTTTTGAGTTAAATTTATTCGAGTTTCCTTTGACATTCCAAAAGAGTGTTTTCATGAGTACAGATTGAATCTTTGAAAGAAATTATCTCAATCAAGGTACCAATTATGTCACTAGTCCTTTTTAACGAATAAAGATTGAATCTTTGAATAAAAATTAGAGTTTTGAGATTAACTTTTTCGAGTTCCCTATAGAGTTGCGAAGAGTGCTTTAATGACAAAAGGTGGAATCTTTGAAAGAAAATACCTCAATCAAGTTACCTATTATGTCAGTATACATTTTTAATCAATAAAGATTAAATTTTAGTAAGAAAAGGAGAGTTTTGAGTTAAACTTATTCGTGTTCCCTTTGACGTCCAGAAGAGTGCTTTAATGAGTAAAGATTGAATCTTTGAATGAAAATACCTCAATCAAGGTACTTATTATGTCACTGGACCATTGTGTTATACAATTTTTAAATCTTTGAAAGAAAGTGGGAGTTTTGAGTTAAACTTATTCGAGTTTCTTTTTTCGTTATAAAAAGTGTTTTAGTGAGTAAAGACTAAATCTGTAATGAAATTACATCAATCAAGGTAACTATTACGTCATCAGACCTTTTAATGTATAAAGATTGAATTTTTGAAAAAAAATGAGAGTTATGAGTTTAAACTTTTCAAGTTCCTTATGAAGTCGCGAAGAGTGTTTTAATGACTAAAGATTGAATCTTAGTACAAAAATACCCCAATCAAGGTACCTATTATGTCACTAGACCATTTTAATGTATAAACATTAAAGCTTTGAATGAAAGTACGTCAATGAAGGTACCTAATATGTCAGTAGACCATTTTAATGTATAAAGATTAAATCTTTGAAAGAAAATTAGAGTTTTGAGTTCAACATATTCGAGTTCGCTTTGACGTCACGATGTGTGTTTTAACGAAGAAAGATTGAATTTTTGAATGAAATTACCTCAATCAAGGTACCTATTATGTCACTAGGCCTTTTCAATGTATAAAGATTGAATCATTGAAAGAAAATGAGAGTTTTGAGTTTAACATGTTTGAGTTCCCTATAATGTCGCGAAGAGTGTTTTAATGACTAAAGATTGAATATTTGAATGAAAATACCTCAATCAATGAACCTATTATGTCACTAGACCATTTTAATGTATAAATATTAAATCGTTAAAAGAAAATGATTGTTTTGAGTTAAACTTGTTTGAGTTCCCATTGAGATCACGAAGAGTGTTTTTGGGAGTAAAGATTGAATTTTTGAATAAAATTACACTAGACCTTTTAATTGTATAAAGACTGAATCTTTGAAAGAAAATGAGAGTTTTGAGTTTAACTAATTCAAGTTCCCTATGAAGTCACGATGAGTGTTTTAAAGACTAAAGATAAATTTTTTGAATGAAAATAACTCAATCAATGTACCTATTATGTCACTAGACCATTTTATTGTATAAAGATTAAATCTTTGAAAGAAAATGAGAGTCTTGATTTAAACTTATTCGAATTAGATTGAGTCTTTAAATTGAATTACCTCAATTTGAGGACTTATTATGTCTCTAGACCTTTTTAATGTATAAAGATTGAATCTTTTAAAGAAAATTTGAGTTTTGAGTTTAACTTATTCAAGCTCCCTAGGAAGTCGCGAACAGTGTTTTAACGAGTAAAAATTAAATCTTTGTATGAAAATACCCCAATCAAGGTACCTTTTATGTCACTCCACCTTTTTAATGTATAAAGATTGAATCTTTGAAAGAAAATGTGAGATTTGAGTTAAACTTAATAGAGTTCCCATTGACGTCCCGAAGAATGTTTTAAAGAGTAAAGAATGAATCTTTGAATGAAAATACCACAATCAAGGTACATATTATGTCAATAAACCGTTTTAACGTAAAAAGAATAAATCTTTGAAAGAAAATGAGAGTTTTGTGCTAAGCTTATTCAAGTTCCTTTTGACGTCACGAAGAACGTTTTAATGAGTAAAGATTCAATCTTTAATTGAAATTACCTTATTCAAGGTACCAATTATGTTATTAGACCTATTATTTAACTGGACAATTTTTATGTACAGAGATTAAATCCTTGAAAGAAAATGAGAGTTTTGAATTAAACATATTCAAGTTCCCTTTGACGTCACAAAGAGTGTTTTAATGAATGAAAATTGAATCTTTAAATGAAATTTCCTCAATCAAGGTACCTAATATGTCACTAGACCTATTCAATGTTTAAAGATTGAATCTCTGAAATAAAATGAGAGTTTTGAGTCAAATTCATTCGAGTTCCCTTCGACATTCCGAAAAGGGATTTTATGAGTAAAGGTTGAATCTTTGAATGAAATTATCTCAATCAAGGTACCTATTATGTCACTAAAGCTTTTTAACTTATTAAGGTTAAGTCTTTGAATGAAAATTAGAGTTATGAGTTTAACTTATTCGAGTTCCCTATGAAGTTGCGAAGAGTGTTTTAATCCCAAAAGATTTAATCTTTGAAAGAAAATATCTCAATCAAGGTACCTATTATGTCACTAGACCTTTTTAATTTATAAAGATTGAATCTTTGAAAGAAAATTAGAGCTTTGAGTTAAACTTATTTGAGTACCCTTTGCCGTCCAGAAGATTGCTTTAATGAGTAAAGATTGAATCTTTGAATGAAAATACATCAATCAAGGTACCTACTATACCACTCGACCATTATAATGTATAAAAATTGAATCATTGAAAGAAAATGAGATTTTTTAGTTAAACTTATCCAAGTTCCAATTGACGTCCCGAAGAGTGTTTTAATGAGTAGAGATTGAATCTTTGGATGAAAATACCTGTATCGAGGTATCGATTATGTTACTAGACCATTTTTAATGTATAAAGATTAAATCTTTGAAAAAAATTAGAGGTTTTTGTTAAACTCGTTCGAGTTCCCTTTCACTTCACGAAGTGCTTTAATGAGTAAGGATTGAATCTTTGAATGAAATTACCTCAATTTAGGTAGCTATTATATCCCTAGACGTTTTTAATATATAAAGAATTGAATCTTTGAAAGTAAATGAGAGTTTTGAGTTAATCTTATTCGAGTTCGCTTTGACGTCACGAATAGTGTTTTAATGAGTAAAGATTGAATCTTTGAATGAAATTATTTCAATCAAGGTACCTATTATGTACTGGACCTCTTTAATGGTTGAAGATTAAATATTTGAAAGAAAAATGACAGTTTTGAGTTAAACTTATTCGAGTTTCCTTCGATGTTCTGAAGAGTATTTTCATGAGTAATTATGACAGCTTTGAGTTCAAAGATTGAATACTTGAAAGAAGTTATCTCAATCAAGGTACCTATTATGTCACTAGTCCTTTTTAATGTATAAAGATTGAATCTTTGAATGAAAATTATAGTTTTGAGATTAACTTTTTCGAGTTCCCTATAGAGTTGCGAAGAGTTCTTTAATGACAAAAGGTGGAATCTTTGAAAGAAAATATCTCAATCAAGGTACCTATTATGTCAGTATACCTTTTTAATCTATAAAGATTAAATCTTAGAAAGAAAATGAGAGTTTTGAGTCAAATTCATTCGAGTTCCTTTCGACATTCCGAAGAGCGATTTTGCGAGTAAATGTTGAATCTTTGAATGAAATTATCTCAATCAAGGTACCTATTATGTCACTAGACCTTTTTAACTTATAAAGGTTAAATCTTTGAATGAAAATTAGAGTTCTGAGTTTAACTTATTCGAGTTCCCTATGAAGTTGCGAAGAGTGTTTTAATCCCTAAAGATTTAATCTTTGAAAGAAAATATCCCAATCAATGTAACAATTATGTCACTAGACCTTTTTAATCTATAAAGATTGAATCTTTGAAAAAAAATTAGAGTTTTGTGTTAAACTTATTTGAGTACCCTTTGATGTCCAGAAGAGTGCTTTAATGAGTAAAGATTGAATCTTTGAATGAAATTACATTAATCAAGGTACCTATTATACCACTCGACCATTATAATGTATAAAAATTGAATCATTGAAAGAAAATTAGAGTTTTTAGTTAAACTTATTCAAGTTCCGATTGACGTCCCGAAGAGTGTTTTAATGAGTAGAGATTGAATCTTCAATCGAGGTATCTATTACGTCACTAGACCATTTTAATGTATAAAGATTAAATCTTCAAAAAAAACGAGAGTTTTTTGTTAAACTCGTTCGAGTTCCCTTTGACTTCATGAAGAGTGTTTTAATGAGTAAGGATTGAATCTTTCAATGAAATTACCTCAATCTAGGTACCTATTATGTCCCTAAACGTTTTTAATATATAAATAAATGAATCTTTGAAAGAAAATGAGAGTTTTGAGTTAATCTTATTCGAGTTCGCTTTGTCGTCACGAATAATGTTTTAATGAGTAAAGATTAAATTTTTGAATGAAATTACTTCAATCAGGGTTCCTATTATATCACTGGACCTCTTTAATGGTTCAAGATTAAATCTTTGAATGAAAAACGAGAGTTTTGAGTAAAACTTATTCGAGTTTCCTTCGACGTTCTGAAGAGTGTTTTCATGAGTAAAGATTGAATCTTTGAAAGAACTTATCTCAATCAAGGTACCTATTATGTCACTAGTCCTTTTTAACGTATAAAGATTGAATCTTTGAATGAAAATTAGAATTTTGAGATAAACGTTTTCGAGTTCCCTATAGAGTTGCGAAAAATGCTTTAATGACAAAAGGTGGAATCTTTGGAAGAAAATACCTCAATCAAGGTACTTATTATGTCAGTATGCCTTTTTAATCTATAAAGATTAAATCTTAGAAAGAAAATGAGATTTTTGAGTTAAACTTATTCGAGTTTCCTTTGACGTCCGGAAGAGTGCTTTAATGAGTAAAGATTGAATCTTTGAATGAAAATACCTCAATCAAGGTACTTATTACGTCACTGGACCATTGTATTATACAATTTTTAAATCTTTGAAAGAAAATGGGAGTTTTGAGTTAAATTTATTCGAGTTTCTTTTGACTTTATAAAGAGTATTTTAGTGAGTAAAGACAGAATCTGTGATGAAATTACATCAATCAAGGTAACTATTACGTCATCAGACCTTTTAATGTATAAAGATTGAATCTTTGAAAGAAAATGAGAGTTTTGAGTTTAACTTTTTTAAGTTCTTTATGAAGTCGCGAAGGGTGTTTTAATGACTAAAGATTGAATCTTTGTATGAAAATACGCCAATGAAGATACCTATTATGTCACTAGATCATTTTAATGTATAAACATTAAAGCTTTGAATGAAATTACGTCAATGAAGGTACTTATATGTCATTCGACCATTTTAATGTGTAAAGATTAAATCTTTGAAAGAAAATTAGTGTTCTGAGTTCAACATATTTGATTTCGCTTTGACGTCACAAAATGTGTTTTAATGAATAAAGATTAAATCTTTGAATGAAATTACCTCAATCAAGGTACCTATTATGTCACTAGGCCTTTTTAATGTAGAAAGATTGAATCATTGAAAGAAAATGAGAGTTTTGAGTCTAACGTATTCGAGTTCCATATAAGGTCTTGAAAAGTGTTTTAATGACTAAAGATTGAATCTTTGAATAAAAATACCTCAATCAAAGAACCTATTATGTCACTAGACCATTTTAATATATAAATATTAAATCTTTAAATGAAAATGAGAGTTTTGAGTTAAACTTATTTGAGTTCCCTTTGAGATCACGAAGAGTGTTTTAGTGGGTAAAGATTGAATCTTTGAATGAATTTACTTCAATCAAGGAATTAACTATGTCACTAGTCCTTTTAATTGTATACCACTCAACCATTATAATGTATAAAAATTGAATCACTGAAATAAAATGAGAGTTTTTAGTTTAACTTATTCAAGTTCCGATTGACGTCCCGAAGAGTGTTTTAATGAGTAGAGATTGAATCATTGAATGAAAATACCTCAATCGCGGTATCTATTATGTCTCTAGACCATTTTAATGTTTTACGATTAAATCTTTGAAAACAATGATAGTTTTTTGTTAAACTCGTTCGAGTTCCCTTTGACTTCACGAGGAGTGTTTTAATAAGTAAGGATTGAATCTTTGATTAAAATTACCTCAATCTAGGTACCTGTTATGTCCCAAGACGTTTTTAATATATAAATAATTGAATCTTTGAAAGAAAATGAGAGTTTTGAGTTAATCCTATTCGAGTTCGCTTTGACGTCACGAATAGTGTTTTAATGAGTAAAGATCGAATCTTTGAATGAAATTACTTCAATCAAGGTACCTATTATGTCACTTGACCTCTTTAATGGTTCAAGATTGAGTCTTTGAAAGAAAAACGAGAGTTTTGAATTAAACTTATTCGAGTTTCCTTCGACGTTCCGAAGAGTGTTTTCATGAGTAAAGTTTGAATCTTTGAAAGAAATTATCTCAATCAAGGTACCTATTATGTCACTAGTCCTTTTTAACATATAAAGATTGAATCTTTGAATGAAAATTAGAGTTTTGAGATTAATTTTTTCGAGTTCCCTATAGAGTTGCGAAGAGTGCTTTAATGACAGAAGATGGAATCTTTGAAAGAAAATACCTCAATCAAGGTACCTATTATGTCAGTATACCTTTTTAATCTATAAAGATTAAATCTTAGAAAGAAAATGAGAGTGTTGAGTTAAACTTATTCGAATTCCCTTTGATGTCCAGAAGAGTGCTTTAATGAGTAAAGATTGAATCTTTGAATGAAAATACCTCAATCAAGGTACTTATTACGTCACTGGACCATTGTATTATACCATTTTTAAATCTTTGAACGAAAATGGGAGTTTTGAGTTAAATTTATTCGAGTTTCTTTTGACGTTATAAAGAGTGTTTTAGTGAGTAAAAGCTGAATCTGTGATGAACTTACATCAATCAAGGTAACCATTACGCCAGCAGACCTTTTAATGTATAAAGATTGAATCTTTGAAAGAAAATTAGAGTTTTGAGTTTAACTTTTTCAAGTTCCTTATGGAGTCACGAAGAGTGTTTTAATGACTAAAGATTGAATCTTTGTACGAAAATACCCCAATCAAGGTACCTATTATGTCACTAGACCATTTTAATGTATAAACATTAAAGCTTTGAATGAAATTATGTCAATAAAGGTAACTAATATGTCACTAGACCATTTTAATATATAAAGATTAAATCTTTGAAAGAAAATTTGAGTTTTGAGTTCAACATATTCGAATTCGCTTTAACGTCACAAAGTGTATTTTAATGAATAAAGATTGAATCTATGAATAAAATTTCCTCAATCAAGGTACCTTTTATGTCACTAGGCCTTTTTAATGTATAAAGATTGAATCATTGAAAGAAAATGAGAATTTTGAGTTTAACATATTCGAGTTCCCTATAAAGTCGCGAATAGTGTTTTAATGACTAATGATTGAATCTTTGAATGAAAATACCTCAATCAAGGTATTAACTATGTCGTTAGACCTTTTAATTGTATAAAGACTGAATCTTTGAAAGAAAATGTGAGATTTGAGTTAAACTTAATCGAGTTCCCATTGACGTCCCGAAGTGTGTTTTAAAGTGTAAAGAATGAATCTTTGAATGAAAATACCACAATCAAGGTACATATTATGTCGGTAGACCGTTTTAATGTAAAAAGATTAAATCTTTGAAAGAAAATGAAAGTTTTGCGCTATGCTTATTCAAGTTCCCTTTGACGTCACGAAGAACGTTTTAATGAGTAAAGATTCTATCTTTGATTGAAATTACCTCATTCAAGGTACCAATTATGTCATTAGACCTATTATGCCACTGGACCATTTTAATTTATAGAGATTAAATCTTTGAAAGAAAATGAGAGTTTTGAGTTAAACATCTTCGAGTTCCCTTTGACGTCCCAAAGAGTATTTTAATGAGTGAAAATTGAATCTTTAAATGAAATTACCTCAATCAAGGTACCTATTATGTCACTAGACCTATTTAATGTTTAAAGATTGAATCTTTGAAAAAAAATGATAGTTTTGAGTCAAATTCATTCGTCGACATTCCGAAGAGGGATTTTATGAGTAAAGGTTGAATCTTAGAATGAAATTATCTTAATCAAGGTACCTATTATGTCACTAGACCTTTTTAACTTATAAAGGTTAAATCTTTGAATGAAAATTAGAGTTCTGAGTTTAATTTATTCAAGTTCTCTTTGAAGTTGCGAAGAGTGTTAAAATACGAAGAGTGTTAAAACACAAATTCGACTTTTAAAATACAAAATCCCATCATCCCTAACTGTAAATTCAGTTTGCATATCCTCTTGAGCTTCTTTAATTCAGGAATACATCATGAATCTGCAGCTCTTTAATTCTATCCAGCAACAAAGGTCTCACCGTAACATGTGCAAACAATGCTCCTTTGTTAGTAACTGTCAATTCAACTCCCATCAGTCTCAATTCCATAATATTTGCCACCCGTGCACACTGTACACAAGATAGTCTCCCTGAAGACTTCCTACTCAAGGCATCTGCTACTACATTGGCTTTTCCAAGATGATGGTGGATATTACAATCATAATCTTTGATTAACTCCATCCAACGCCTCTGTCTCAAATTTAAGTCCTTCTGTGTAAACAAATACTTCAAACTCTGATGATCTGTAAATATTTCACAAAGTTCACTATACAGATAATGCCTCCACAATTTTAAAGCAAAAACAATAGCAGCTAACTCCAAGTCATGTGTAGGATAATTCAATTCATGATTTTTCAATTGTCTAGAAGCATATGCAATTACTTCACCATTTTGCATCAAAACACATACCAGACCCTGATGTGAAGCATTAGTGTAAATCACAAAACCTTCACCACCACACGGAAATGTTAACACTGGGGCTGACGTTAACTTTTTCTTCAATTCTTCAAAACTTCTTTAGCATTCCTCACCCCACACAAACTTTACTTCTTTCCGGGTCAACTTTGTCCATGGCAATGCGATACTAGAAAACCCTTAGATGAACCTCTGGTAATAACCTGCTAATCCCAGAAAACTTCTGACTTCTGTCACATTGGTAGGCCTTTCCCATTTCACCACTGCTTCCACTTTTGATGGGTCAACATAAATACCATCCCCAGATACTATATGCCCCAAAAAGACAACTTTATCAAGCCAAAACTCACATTTGCTGAACTTAGCAAAGAGTTGTTTTTCCCGTAACATCTGTAACACAATCCTTAAATGCTTTTCATGTTCATCCACACTCCGAGAATATATCAAAATATCATCGATGAAAACAATAACAAAAGAATCAATATACGGATGAAATACTCGATTCATTAAATCCATAAACACCGCTGGAGCATTGGCTAACCCAAAAGGCATTAACAAAAACTCATAATGACCATATCGAGTTCGAAAAGCAGTTTTCGAAATATCACTATCCTTTACCTTCAACTGGTGATATCATGACCTCAAATCAATCTTAGAAAACACCTTTGCCCCTTGCAACTGATCAAACAGATCATCAATTCGTGGCAATGGATACTTGTTTTTGATGGTCACTTTATTTAACTGTCTGTAGTTAATACACAACCGCATAGTACCATCCTTCTTCTTAACAAATACCACCGGTGCACCCCACGGTGAAATACTAGGTTGAATGAAGCCTTTATCCAGTAAATCTTGCAACTGTGTCTTCAACTCTTTCAATTCTGTCGGTGCCATTCGATACGGAGCAATAGAAATTGGAGTTGTTCCTAGTACCAACTCAATGGTAAAATCTACCTCCCTATCCACTGGCAACCCTGGTAATTTTTCTGGAAACACATCTGTGAATTCCCTTACCACTGGTACATTTTCAAGTGTCATATCTTTATTTTCAGTATCAACCACATAAGCCAAGTAACCCTGACACCCTTTCTTCGACAACTTCCTGGTTTGTATAGCTGAAATGAGACAGTTTGGAATAACATTTCTTTCTCCTGTAAATCTAAATTCTGGCTCCCCTGGTATCTGAAATATAACTTCTTTCCGAAAACAGTCAATTGAAGCATGATACGCAGACAGCCAATTCATACCCAAAATGATATCAAAATCTGGTATACCCAACGGTATCAAATTTACCTTTAAGTGTCTATCTCCCAATTGTAACACACAATCCCGGTATTCATTTGCAACCACTACCACTTCTCCCATTGGTGTAGAAATAAACAATTTACTATCTAATGATGAAAGTGGTCTACCCAAATGCATAGCAATAGATGATGCAACAAATGAATGGGTTGAGCCAGGATCAATAAGCACAGTAACATTTCTATCCAAAATAAAAAGTGTACCTGTCACCACTTCTGGTGTTGCTTGAGCATCCTGAAGTGTCATAGCAAACACTCTTCCCTGAGCTTGCGAACCACTTGTAACACCCTTACCTCCTCTTGATGAGTTCCCCTGTGCAAAACCTCTACCAGAACCAGCAACACCACCCACTGAGGTCACTCCTGTCAACATAGGACAATCTCTCTTCCGATGACCCAGCTGATGGCAATGATAGCACTCTTCTGCTTTCAAGATAGGACAATCCTTCTTCTGGTGACCTTCCCTTCCGCACTAAAAACACCCCCTGCCAGTACCACGTCCTCCAAAACTACCTTGTTCTACAGATTGTTGTTCGGAAAGCCCTTGACCTCTTCCAATACTTGATGTCTGGCCTTGAGATTCACCACCCCTTCCCCTTCCATACCGCGACCTTTGAGTTTCTGACTTGCAATTCCTTCACCTCCTCTTGACTGTGACGGCTCAGATCTATTCCTTTTGTATTGTTCCCTTTTTTCTTGCAATTCTTTCACATCCCTTTCGGCAATCATGGCTTTATTCACAAGTCTGTTATAATCTGTTTCCTCAAACACTGAAACTCTAGACTTAATAGCCGCCTCTAAACCATCCTGGAATTTTGTACATTTATCTTCTTCATTCTGTACAAACTTGGGTGCGAACCTCGATAAAGCTGTAAACTTAACTTCATAATCAACCACAGATATTCTATCTTGTTTTAGGAGAATAAACTCCCGTTCCTTCTCTTTTCTGTAAATTGGAGGAAAATATTTCTCATAAAAAGCTTTAACAAATGGATTCCAGAATATCACCTCTTTCTCTCCTAGAGTGAGCAACAAATGTTTTGTCGTGTCCCACCAATAACTAGCTTCATTTTTGAACATAAACGTAGCTAAGTTTACCTTCTAGTCTTCTGCTGCACCCATCACTGCAAATATTGATTCCATTCTTCTTACCCACCCCTCTGCTTCTTCTGGTTTGGTAGTACCTGAAAATTCTGGGGGTGTTAACTTGATAAACCTCTCATAATCTGAGCCTTTCTTCCATTTCTGTTGTCTTTCCAGCCTTTCTTGTATTATCATTTGACTCGCCATAAATTGTTTGTTTTGTTCTGCCAAGTCTATTATAGTCTTTTCCATTTTCTGCATACCAGTTAAGTAATCCTGTTCTCTTCTCATACCACCCTGAATAGGTTGTTCCACTTCAGCCTCAACTGAAACATAAGTGGCTTCACCCTCAGTTCCATGATAAACACTTTCCCTTTCCATTTCTTTTTATCTGCAATGCATCTCAAATATAACAACATATATATGATACATAATCACCACTTATATCTGTAAGTATAAAATTAAGTCAAATAAATGACTCTACTACACACTTCTTACTGCCACTGCCAGTCTAGACTCTTATGACCTCCAGAACCTAGAAAACCTAGGCTCTGATACCAAAAGTTGTCACACCCCAACCCAATTTACATTATTAAATAAATTGAATAAATTGGAGTGCATCTAACCATCTGCATTAACCTCATTCAAACATAACCTCATCCTACATCAGAGCACCTGTTTAACAGTTTACAATTTAAAAACTACTTATAGGCCTGTTATGCAAATTCTGACAAACTAAAATATTAACGACAACTTATACTATTAAATTCTATTACAATATTTACATATTTAATAAAAGAAGTTCTATTGTTCTTTTTCCCATTCCCACTCAAAAATTCTAGACCTGGCAGTAGCGACAAAACCTTGTACCTGAAAATATAGATATGGAAGGAGTGAGCTTAAAGCCAAGTGAATGCAACATTACTACATCAGAGTAATTTTAAACAACTATTATCTGATAGCTTCAATAAAACTTCATTAACATATTACATGCATTAAAATATAGTACTCTCCTTCTAGGCCAGAGTATGGATCTTATATATTATAGTACTCTCCTTCTAGGCCAGAGTATGGACCTTATTTAAATATGGTACTCTCTTTCCAGGCCAGAGTATGGACCTCATTTAAATATAGTACTCTCTTTCCAGGCCAGAGTATGGACCTTATATATATATATATGCATCTTCATTTCACATAAATGACTTCAATACTTCAATATAACACATTCAAGTGTAAAACTTTCAGTGAATACACTCACCTTGACTACTTCCCAATTTATTCACTTATCCTTTGATAGGGTCGAAGTTGTTTGCTCTTTCTCCTTGCCTGAACAATACTATAACCATGTCATATTCATTTCTAAATATAATTGAACAACAATTATCAACTTCATAACAAATCTGAATTCCATACACAATTATAGTAGAAATTATAACAAGAATAATTATATTAACTTCAGCTCCACAATTTCTTCAACTAACAATTATTTAAATTTAAATATTATAGTACTGGAATCAAGTAAAATAAATAAAATAGATGAAATTTTATGTAGAACCATTTAACCAAATTGTCCATGGAAATACCACACAATAAACCTTTAATAAAAAAATTCTCTATCTTTAATACTGTTAACCACAATTCCAAATAGAAATTTCGCCTCCTTCCTTTTACATTTTCTTCTTCTCTCTTTCTTGCTCTTTTCTTCTCTTTCCTCCTCACTCTCTCTCCAGCCACTTCATCCCATGGATTTCGTCTTTTGTCTAATTTTTATGGGTTCAATACAATGGCTACAGAAAGCTAAATTTTTGTTTTCTCTTAGTATAAAATTGTTCACACAAAGCTTCCAAGACACACTTCACATCTCATCCCTTATAATAATTACATTTATATACTAAAGATATCAATATATAAATCTAATTCATACATACCCAGCAAGATTTGTCTAATCTAAAAGAAATTTACAATCAAATTAAGAGAAAACCAACAAATAAATAGAATTTATTCAAGAACATATCATATCAACTATATGGGTTTCAGATAATAAATCTGAATAATGAAGATGTAGAAGAATTATTTGTATACCTTACTTGTCAGTCCTCACCCACTGTGTTTGCGGCCACCCATCCTTTTTCTCCCTTCCTAATTTTTTCCTATTAATCCGCCCTTCCTCACCTTGTTCGTTCTTCTTTTCTTTTTCTTTTTCTTGTCCATGTAAATCTCTAGACAACGTGTCACTTAGATATTAAATTTGATTTTCCCCTCTTCGTGACTCATGCGTGTGTGTGTCAATTAGTAACAGCTTCCTTTGGAAGCTTTTAGAATAAAGTGTATTACTAGATATCTACATACATGGGTAGGTGGAATATGTACTTGACCTGGCCAGTAACTTACCCATATATATAAATAAATACTTGGTCAAACTTTAAAATAAAACATAAGTATATAAATATATATTAGAACCATCACACCACTTCCACCATTTATTACTTTCAGCACCAGTGACCTTAGTATACACCCATTCTCTGGTATCACACACATAACCACACACACGTACACATGCTACTTTCAATAACAATATTATCATTTTTATTATTTATTGTCTTACCATTGGCTGTCACCAACTTAGTAAGTTTTGACACCAACTATTAACTTCACCATACAAACTACTACATAAAATATTCCATAAATTATGTCTAATAAAAATTAAATTATGCTAATAAAAATAATTATGTATTGGGGCCTTACAATTCTTCCCCCCTTAAGTAATTTCGTCCTCGAAAATTAAAATGCAAGAAACATACCAAATAAGTGAGGATATTGCATTCGCATAACTTCTTCACTTTCCCTAGTCGCTTCTTCAATCGTATTACCCCTCCACAATACCTTTACCAGTGATATAGTTTTATTCTGTAGCACTTGCTCCCGGCGATCCAAAATCTGTACCGGTTCCTCTACATAAGTCAAATCTTCCTTCAACTTTTTCGGTTCTGCAACTAAAACATGAGATGGATCCGATATATACTTCCGAAGCATAGACACATGGAAAACATCATGCAATCTTGATAATTCTTTTGGTAATTCCAACCGATATGCCACTGCTCCTATTCGTTCCAGAATCTTGTAAGGTCCAATGTATCTAGGACTTAACTTACCTTTCTTTCCAAACCTCATAATACCTTTCCAAGGAGAAATATGACGAAAAACAAAATCACCAACTTCAAATTCCAAATCTCTTCTTTTTCGCACATCTACATAACTTTTTTGTCTATCCTGTGCCACTTTCATACACTGTTGAATTATCTTCACTTTTTCTGTTGTAAGTTCAATCAATTCTGGACCCAATAACTTTCTTTCTCCCACCTCATCCCAACACAATGGAGTTCTACATTTTCTCCCATACAAAGCTTCATACGGTGCCATTCCAATAGTAGACTGATAACTATTATTATAGGAAAATTCAATCAACGGTAAATAATCGTCCCAACTACCTTTGGAATCCAACACACAAGCTCTCAACATATCTTCCAAAATCTGAATAGTTCGTTCTGACTGCCCATCTATCTGCGGGTGAAAAGCTGTACTGAACTTCAGAGAAGTTTTCATGGCTTCATGCAAACTATACCAAAATCTCGAAGTGAACTTCGGATCCCTGTCACAAACAATAGAAACTGGAGCCCCATGCAAACATATGATCACATCAACATACAAACGAGCATATTCCTTTGTAGAATAAGTAGTTTTCACTGCCAGAAAGTGAGCTGATTTCGTCAATCGATCAACTATCACCCAAATAGAGTCATGTCCCCGTTTTGATCTTGGAAGTCCCGTCACAAAATCCATGGTTACATGCTCCCATTTCCACTGTGGAACTGGTAACGGCTGCAACAACCCCGCTGGTTTCTGATGTTCAGCTTTCACTCGTTGACATATCAAACACTTTGCTACAAATTCTGCAATTTCACGTTTCATATTGTTCCACCAATAGTATTCTTTCAAATCCCTGTACATTTTAGTACTCCCCGGATGTATGGCATATATAGAACTGTAGGCTTCATCTAAAATATCTTTCTTCAAGGAAACATCATTTGGAACACAAATTTGACTTTTAAAATACAAAATCCCATCATCCCTAACTGTAAATTCAATTTGCATACCCTCTTGAGCTTCTTTTCTTTTCTTATCCAGGAATACATCATGAATTTGCAGCTTTTTAATTCTATCCAGCAACAAAGGTCTCACCGTAACATGTGCAAACAATGCTCCTTTGTTAGTAACTGTCAATTCAACTCCCATCAGTCTCAATTCCATAATATTTGCCACCCGTTCACACTGTACACAAGATAGTCTCCCTGAAGACTTCCTACTCAAGGCATCTGCTATTATATTGGCTTTTCCAGGATGATGGTGGATATTACAATCATGATCTTTGATTAACTCCATCCAACGCCTCTGTCTCAAATTTAAGTCCTTCTGTGTAAACAAATACTTCAAACTCTGATGATCTGTAAATATTTCACAAAGTTCACCATACAAATAATGCCTCCACAATTTTAAAGCAAAAACAATAACAGCTAACTCCAAGTCATGTGTAGGATAATTCAATTCATGATTCTTCAATTGTCTAGAAGCATATGCAATTACTTTACCATTTTGCATCAAAACACATCCCAGACCCTGATGTGAAGCATCAGTGTAAATCACAAAACCTTCACCACCACACGGAATAGTTAACACTAGGGCTGACGTTAACTTTTTCTTCAATTCTTCAAAACTTCTTTGGCATTCCTAACCCCACACAAACTTACTTCTTTCTGGGTCAACTTTGTTAATGGCAATGCGATACTAAAAAACCCTTCGATGAACCTCCGCTAATAACCTGCTAATCCTAGAAAACTTCTGACTTCTGTCACATTGATAGGCCTTTCCCATTTCACCACTGCTTCCACTTTTGATGGGTCAACATAAATACCATCCCCAGATACTACATGTCCCAAAAAGACAACTTTATCAAGCCAAAACTCACATTTGCTGAACTTAGCAAAGAGTTATTTTTCCAGTAACATCTGTAACACAATTCTTAAATGCTTTTCATGTTCATCCACACTCCGAGAATATATCAAAATATCATCGATGAAAACAATAACAAAAGAATCAACATACGGATGAAATACTCGATTCATTAAATCCATAAACACCGCTGGAGCATTGGCTAACCCAAAAGGCATTACCAAAAACTCATAATGACCATATCGAGTTCGAAAAGCAGTTTTCGAAATATCACTATCCTTTACCTTCAACTGGTGATATCCTGACCTCAAATCAATCTTAGAAAACACCTTTGCCCCTTGCAACTGATCAAACAGATCATCAATTCGTGGCAATGGATATTTGTTTCTGATGGTCACTTTATTTAACTGTCTGTAGTCAATACACAACTGCATAGTAACATCCTTCTTCTTAACAAATACCACCGGTGCACCCCACGGTGAAATACTAGATCGAATGAAGCCTTTATCCAGTAAATCTTGCAACTGTGTCTTCAACTCTTTCAATTCTGTCGGTGCCATTCGATACGGAGCAAAAGAAATTGGAGTTGTTCCTGGTACCAACTCAATGGTAAAATCTACCTCCCTGTCCACTGGCAACCCTGGTAATTCTTCTGGAAACACATCTGTGAATTCCCTTACCACTGGTACATTTTCAAGTGTCATATCTTTATTTTCAGTATCAACCACATAAGCCAAGTAACCCTGACACCCTTTCTTCAACAACTTCCTGGTTTGTATAGCTGAAATGAGACAGTTTGGAATAACATTTCTTTCTCCTGTAAATCTAAATTCTGGATCCCCTGGTATCTGAAATACAACTTATTTCCAAAAATAGTCTATTGAAGCATGATACGCAGACAGCCAATTCATACCCAAAATGATATCAAAATCTGGTATACCCAACGGTATCAAATTTACCTTTAAGTGTCTATCTCTCACTTGTAACACACAATCCCGGTATTCATTTGCAACCACTACCACTTCTCCCATTGGTGTAGAAATAAACAATTTACTATCTAATGATGAAAGTGGTCTACCCAAATGCATAGCAATAGATGATGCAACAAATGAATGGGTTGAGCCAGGATCAATAAGCACAGTAACATTTCCATCCAAAATAAAAAGTGTACCTGTCACCACTTCTGGTGTTGCTTGAGCATCCTGAAGTGTCATAGCAAACACTCTTCCCTGGGCTTGCGAACCACTTGTAACACCCTTACCTCCTCTTGATGAGTTCCCCTGTGCAAAACCTCTACCAGAACCAGCAACACTACCCACTGAGGTCACTCCTGTCAACATAGGACAATCTCTCTTCCGATGACCCAGCTGATGGCAATGATATCACTCTTCTGCTTTCAAGATAGGACAATCCTTCTTCTGGTGACCTTCCTTTCCGCACTGAAAACACCCCCTGCCAGTACCACGTCCTCCAAAACTACCTTGTTCTACAGATTATTATTCGGAAAGCCCTTGACCTCTTCCAATACTTGATGTCTGGCCTTGAGATTCACCACCCCTTCCCCTTCCATACCGCGACCTCTGACTTTTTTGACTTGTAATTCCTTCACCTCCTCTTGACTATGACGGCTCAGATCTATTTCTTTTGTATTGTTCCCTTCTTTCTTGCAATTCTTTCACATCCCTTTCGGCAATCATGGCTTTATTCACAAGTCTGTTATAATCTGTTTCCTCAAACACTGAAACTCTAGACTTAATAGCCGCCTCTAAACCATCCTGGAATTTTGTACATTTGTCTTCTTCATTCTGTACAAACTTGGGTGCGCACCTCGATAAAGCTGTAAACTTAACTTCATAATCAACCACAGACATTCTATCTTATTTTAGGAGAATAAACTCCCGTTCCTTCTCTTTTCTGTAAATTGGAGGGAAATATTTCTCATAAAAAGCTTTAACAAATGGATTCCAGAATATCACCTCTTTCTCTCCTGGAGTGAGCAACAAATGTTTTGTCGTGTCCCACCAATAACTAGCTTCATTTTTGAACATAAATGTAGCTAAGTTTACCTTCTGGTCTTCAGCTGCACCCATCACTGCAAATATTGATTCCGTTATTCTTATCCACCCCTCTATTTCTTCTGGTTTGGTAGTACCTGAAAATTCTGGGGGTGTTAACTTGATAAACCTCTCATAATCTGAGCCTTTCTTCCATTTTTGTTGTCTTTCCAGCCTTTCTTGGATTATCATTTGACTCACCATAAATTGATTGTTTTGTTCTGCCAAGTCTATTATAACCTTTTCCATTTTCTGCATACCAGTTAAGTACTCATGTTCTCTTCTCATACCACCCTGAATAGGTTGTTCCACTTCAGCCTCAATAGGAACATAAGTGGCTTCACCCTCAATTCCATGATAACCACTTTCCCTTTCCATTTCTCTTTATCTGCAGTGAATCTCAAATATAACAACATATATATGATACATAATCACCACTTATATCTGTAAGTATAAAATTAAGTCAAATAAATGACTCTACTACACACTTCTTTCTGCCACTGCCAGTCTAGACTCTTATGACCTCCAGAACCTAGAAAACCTAGGCTCTGATACCAAAAGTTGTCACACCCCAACCCAATTTACATTATTAAATAAATTGAATAAATTAGAATGCATCTAACCATCTGCATTAACCTCATTCAAACATAACGTCATCCTACATCAGAGCACCTGTTTAACAGTTTACAATTTAAAAACTACTTATAGGCCTGTTATGCAAATTCTGACAAACTAAAATATTAATGACAACTTATACTATTAAATTCTATTACAATATTTACATATTAAACAAAAGACGTTCCATTGTTCTTTTCCCATTCCACTCAAAAATTCTAGACCTGGCAGTAGCGAACCAACCTTGTACCTAAAAATATAGATATGGAAGGAGTGAGGTTAAAGCCCAGTGAATGCAACACTACTACATCAGAGTAATTTTAAACAACTATTATCTGATAGCTTCAATAAAACGTCATTAACATATTACATGCTAATAAATATTGTACTCTCCTTCTAGGCCAGAGTATGGACCTTATATATTATAGTACTCTCATTCTAGGCCAGAGTATGGACCTTATTTAAATATGGTACTCTTTTTCCAGGCCAGAGTATGGACCTCATTTAAATATAGTACTCTCTTTCCAGGCCAGAGTATGGACCTTATATATATATATATGCATCTTCATTTCACATAAATGACTTCAATACTTCAATATGACACATTCAAGTGTAAAACTTTCAGTAAATACACTCACCTTGACTCCTTCCCAATTTATTCACTTATCCTTTGATAGGGTCGAAGTTGTTTGCTCTTTCTCCTTGCCTGAACAATATTATAACCATGTCATATTCATTTCTAAATATAATTGAACAACAATTATCAACTTCATAACAAATCTGAATTCCATACACAATTATAGTAGAAGTTATAACAAGAATAATTATATTAACTTCAGCTCTACAATTTCTTCAACTAACAATTATTTAAATTTAAATATTATAGTACTGGAATCAAGTAAAATAAATAAAATAGATGAAATTTTATTTAGAACCATTTAACCAAATTGTCTACGGAAATACCACACAATTAACCATCAATAGAAAAATTCTCTATCTTTAATACTGGTAACCACAATTCCAAATAGAAATTTCGCCTCCTTCCTTTTACATTTTCTTCTTCTCTCTTTCTTGCTCTTTTCTTCTCTTTCCTCCTCACTCTCTCTCCAGCCACTTCATCACATGGATTTCGTCTTTTGTCTAATTTTTATGGGTTCAATACAATGGCAACAGAAAACTAAATTTTTGTTTTCTCTTAGTATAAAATTGTTCACACAAAGCTTCCAAGACACACTTCACATCTCATCCCTTATAATAATTACATTTATATACTAAAGATATCAATATATAAATCTAATTCATACATACCCAGCAAGATTTGTCTAATCTAAAAGAAATTTACAATCAAATTAAGAGAAAACCAACAAATAAATAGAATTTATTCAAGAACATATTATATCAACTATATGGGTTTCAGATAATAAATCTAAATGATGAAGATGTAGAAGAATTATTTGTATACCTTACTCGTCAATCCTCACCCACAGTGTTTGCGGACCCATCCTTTTTCTCCCTTCCTAATTTTTTCCTATTAATACGCCATTCCTCACCTTATTTGTTCTTTTTTTCTTTTTCTTTTTCTTGTGCATGTAAATCTCTAGACAACGTGTCACTTAGATATTAAATTTGATTTTCCCCTCTTCGTGACTCATGCGTGTGTGTGTCAATTAGTAAAAGCTTCCTTTAGAAGCTTTTAGAATAAAGTGTATTACTAGATAACTACATACATGGGTAGGTGGAATATGTACTCGACCTGACTAGTAACTTACCCATATATATAAATAAATACTTGGTCAAACTTTAAAATAAAATATAAGTATATAAATATATTTTAGAACCATCACACCACTTCCACCATTTATTACTTTCAGCACCAGTGACCTTAGTATACACGCATTCTCTGGTATCACACACATAACCACACACACGTACACATGCTACTTTCAATAACAATATTATCATTTTTATTATTTATTTTCTTACCATTGGCTGTCACCAACTTATAGTAAGTTTTGACACCAACTATTAACTTCACCATACAAACTATTACATAAAATATTCCATAAATTATGTCTAATAAAAATTAAATTATGCTAATCAAAATAATTATGTATTGGGGCCTTACGGAAATTATCTCAATCAAGGTACCTATTATGTCACTAGTCCTTTTTAACGTATAAAGATTGAATCTTTGAATGAAAATTAGAGTTTTGAGATTAACTTTTTCGAGTTTCCTATAGAGTTGCGAAGAGTGCTTTAATGACAAAAGGTGGAATCTTTGAAAGAAAATACCTCAATCAAGGTACCTATTATGTCAGTATACCTTTTTAATCTATAAAGATTAAATCTTAGAAAGAAAATGAGAGTTTTGAGTTAAACTTATTCGAGTTCCCTTTGATGTCCAGAAGAGTGCTTTAATAAGTAAAGATTGAATCTTTGAATGAAAATACCTCAATCAAGGTACTTATTACGTCACTGGACCATTGTATTATACAATTTTTAAATCTTTGAAAGAAAATGGGAGTTTTGAGTTAAACTTATTCGAGTTTCTTTTGACGTTATAAAGAGTGTTTTAGGGAGTAAAGACTGAATCTGTGATGAAATTACATCAATCAAGGTAACTATTACGTCATCAGACCTTTTAGTGTACAAAGATGGAATTTTTGAAACAAAATGAAACTTTTGAGTTTAACTTTGTCAAGTTCCTTATGAAGTCGCGAAGAGTGTTTTATGACTAAAGATTGAATCTTTGTACGAAAATACCCCAATCAAGGTACCTATTATGTCACTAGACCATTTTAAAGTATAAACATTAAAGCTTTGAATGAAATTACGTCAATGAAGGTACCCAATATGTCACTAGACCATTTTAATATATAAAAATTAAATCTTTGAACGAAAATTAGAGTGTTGAGTTCAACATATTCGAGTTCGCTTTGACGTCACGAAGTGTGTTTTAATGAATAAAGATTGAATCTTTGATGAAATTACCTTAATCAAGGTACTAATTACGTTACTAGGCCTTTTTAATGTATAAAGATTGAATCATTGAAAGAAAATGAGAGTTTTGAGTTTAACATATTCGAGTTCCCTATAAAGTCGCGAAGAGTGTTTTAATGACTAAAGATCAAATCTTTGAATGAAAATACCTCAATCAATGAACCAATTCTGTCACAAGACCATTTTAATGTATAAATATTAAATCTTTAAAAGAAAATGAGAGTTTTGAGTTAAACTTATTTGAGTTTCCTTTGAGATCACGAAGAGTGTTTTAGTGAGTAAAGATTAAATTTTTGAATGAAATTATTTCAATCAAGGTACTAACTATGTCACTAGACCTTTTAATTGTATAAAGACTGAATCTTTGAAAGAAACTGAGAGTTTTGAGTTTAACTTATTCAAGTTCCCTATGAAGTTGCAATGAGTGTTTCAAAGACTAAAGATAAATTTTTCGAATGAAAATACCTTAATCAATGTACCTATTATGTCACTAGACCATTTTATTGTATAAAGATTAAATATTTGAAAGAAAATGAGAGTCTTGATTTAAACTTATTCGAATTCCCTTTGACGTAACGAAGAGTGTTTTAATGAGTAAAGATTGAGTCTTTAAATTGAATTACCTCAATTTGGGGACTTATTATGTCTCTAAACCTTTTTAATGTATAAAGATTGAATCTTCTAAAGAAAATTTGAGTTTTGAATTTAACTTATTCAAGTTCCCTAGGAAGTCGCGAATAGTGTTTTAATGAATTAAGATTAAATCTTTGTATGAAAATACCCCAATTAAGGTACCAATTATGTCATTAGACCTATTATGTCACTGGACCATTTTAATGTATAGAGATTGAATCTTTGAAAAAAAAATGAGAGTTTTGAGTTAAACATATTCGAGTTCCCTTTGACGTCACAACGAGTTTTTTAATGAGTGAAAATTGAATTTTTAAATGAAATTTTCTCAATCAAGGTACCTATTATGTCACTAGACCTGTTTAATGTTTAAAGAATGAATCTTTGAAATAAAATGAGAGTTTTGAGTCAAATTCATTCGAGTTCCCTTCGACATTCCGAAGAGGGATTTTATGAGTAAAGGTTGAATATTTGAATTAAATTATCTAAATCAAGGTACCTATTATGTCACTAGACCTTTTTAACTTATAAAGGTTAAATCTTTGAATGAAAATTAGAGTTCTGAGTTTAACTTATTCGAGTTCCCTATGAAGTTGCGAACAGTGTTTTAATCCCTAAAGATTTATTCTTTGAAAGAAAATATCTCAATCAAGGTACCTATTATGTCACTAAACCTTTTTAATCTAAAGATTGAATCTTTGAATGAAAATACATCAATCAAGGTACCTATTATACCACTCGACCATTATAATGTATAAAAATTGAATCATTGGAAGAAAATGAGAGTTTTTAGTTAAACTTATTCAAGTTCCGATTGACGTCCCGAAGAGTGTTTTAATGAGTAGAGATTGAATCTTTGAATGAAAATACCTTAATCGAGGTATCTATTATGTCACTAGACTATTTTAATGTATAAAGATTAAATCTTTGAAAAAAATTAGAGTTTTTTGTTAAACTCGGTCGAGTTCCCTTTGACTTCACGAAGAGTGTTTTAAAGAGTAAGGATTGAATCTTTGAATGAAATTACCTAAATCTAGGTACTTATTAAGTCCTTAGACGTTTTTAATATATAAAGAATTGAATCTTTGAAAGAAAATAAGAGTTTTGAGTTAATCTTATTCGAGTTCGCTTTGACGTCACGAATATTATTTTAATGAGTAAATATTGAATCTTTGAATGAAATTTCTTCAATCAAAGTACCTATTATGTCACTGGACCTCTTTAATGCTTCAAGTTTAAATCTTTGAAAGAAAAACGAGAGTTTTGAGTTAAATATATTCGAGTTTCCTTCGACGTTCCGAAGAGTGTTTTCATAAGTAAAGATTGAATCTTTGAAAGAAATTATCTCAATCAAGGTACCTATTATGTCACTAGTCCTTTTTAACGTATAAAGATTGAATCTTTGAATGAAAATTCGAGTTCTGAGTTTAACTTATTCGAGTTCCCTATGAAGTTGCGAACAGTGTTTTAATCCCTAAAGATTTATTCTTTGAAAGAAAATATCTCAATCAAGGTACCTATTATGTCACTAAATCTTTTTAATCTAAAGATTGAATCTTTGAATGAAAATACATCAATCAAGGCACCTATTATACCACTCGACCATTATAATGTATAAAAATTGAATCATTGGAAGAAAATGAGAGTTTTTAGTTAAACTTATTCAAGTTCCGATTGACGTCCCGAAGAGTGTTTTAATGAGTAGAGATTGAATCTTTGAATGAAAATACCTTAATCGAGGTATCTATTATGTCACTAGACTATTTTAATGTATAAAGATTAAATCTTTGAAAAAAATGAGAGTTTTTTGTTAAACTCGGTCGAGTTCCCTTTGACTTCACGAAGAGTGTTTTAAAGAGTAAGGATTGAATCTTTGAATGAAATTACCTCAATCTAGGTACTTATTAAGTCCCTAGACGTTTTTAATATATAAAGAATTGAATCTTTGAAAGAAAATAAGAGTTTTGAGTTAATCTTATTCGAGTTCGCTTTGACGTCACGAATAGTGTTTTAATGTGTAAAGATTGAATCTTTGAATGAAATTACTTCAATCAAGGTACCTATTATGTCACTGGACCTCTTTAATGCTTCAAGATTTAATCTTTGAAAGAAAAACGAGAGTTTTGAGTAAAACATATTCGAGTTTCCTTCGACGTTCCGAAGAGTGTTTTCATGAGTAAAGATTGAATCTTTGAAAGAAATTATCTCAATCAAGGTACCTATTATGTCACTAGTCCTTTTTAACGTATAAAGATTGAATCTTTGAATGAAAATTAGAGTTTTGAGATTAACTTTTTCGAGTTCCCAATAGAGTTGCGAAGAGTGCTTTAATGACAAAAGGTGGAATCTTTGAAAGAAAATACCTCAATCAAGGTACCTATTCTGTCAGTATACCTTTTTAATCTATAAATATTAAATCTTAGAAAGAAAATGAGAATTTTGAGTTAAACTTATTCGAGTTCCCTTTGACGTCCAGAAGAGTGCTTTAATGAGTAAAGATTGAATCTTTGAATGAAAATACCTCAATCAAGGTACTTATTACATCACTGGACCATTGTATTATACAATTTTTAAATCTTTGAAAGAAAATGAGAGTTTTGAGTTAAACTTATTCGAGTTTCTTTTGACGTTATGAAGAATGTTTTAGTGAGTAAAGACCTAATCTGTGATGAAATTACATCAATTAAGGTAACTATTACGTCATCAGACCTTTTAATGTATAAAGATTGAATCTTTGAAAGAAAATGAGATTTTTGAGTTTAACTTTTTCAAGTTCCTTATGAAGTCGCGAAGAGTGTTTTAATGACTAAAGATTGAATCTTTGTACGAAAATACTCCAATCAAGGTACCTATTATGTCACTAGACCGTTTTAATGTATAAACATTAAAGCATTGAATGAAATTACGTTAATGAAGGTACCTAATATGTCACTAGACCATTTTAATGTATAAAGATTAAATCTTTGAAAGAAAATTAAAGTTTTGAGTTCAACATGTTCGAGTTTGCTTTGACGTCACGAAGTGTGTTTTAATGAATAAAGGTTGAATCTTTGAATCAAATTACCTCAATCAAGGTATCTATTATATCACTCGGCCTTTTTAATGTATAAAGATTGAATCATTGAAAGAAAACGAGAGTTTTGAGTTTAACATATTCGAGTTCACTATAAAGTGGCGAAGAATGTTTTAATGACTAAAGATTGAATCTTTGAATGAAAATACCTCAATCAATGAACCTATTATGTCACTAGACCATTTTATTGTATAATTATTAAATCTTTAAAAGAAAATGAGAGTTTTGAGTTAAACTTATTTGAGTTCCCTTTGAGATCACGAAGAGTGTTTTAGTGAGTAAAGATTGAATCTTCGAATGACATTACTTCAATCAAGGTATTAACTATGTCACTAGACCTTTTAATTGTATAAAGACTGAATCTTTGAAAGAAAATGAGAGTTTTGAGTTTAAGTTATTCAAGTTCCATATGAAGTCGCGATGTGTGTTTTAGAGACGAAAGATAAATTTTTCGAATGAAAATACCTCAATCAATGTACCTATTATGTCACTAAACCATTTTACTGTATAAAGATTAAATGTTTGAAAGAAAATGAGGGTCTTGATTTAAACTTATTTGAATTCCCTTTGACATAAAGAATAGTGTTTTAATGAGTAAAGATTGAGTCTTTGAATTGAATTACCTCAATTTTGGGACTTATTATGTCTCTAGACCTTTTTAATGTATAAAGATTGAATCTTTTAAAAAAAATTTGAGTTTTAAGTTTAACTTATTCAAGCTCCCTAGGAAGTCGCGAACAGTGTTTTAATGACTAAAGATTAAATCTTTGTTTGAAAATACCCCAATCAAGGTACCTTTTTATGTCACTTCACCTTTTTAATGTATAAAGATTGAATCTTTGAAAAAAAATTTGAGATTTGAGTTAAATTTAATTGAATTCCCATTGACGTCCCGAAGAGTGTTTTAAAGAGTAAAGAATGAATCTTTGAATGAAAATACCACAATCAAGGTACATATTATGTCAGTGGATCGTTTTAATGTAACAAGAATAAATCTTTGAAAGAATATGAGAGTTTTGTGCTAAGCTTATTCAAGTTCCCTTTCACGTCACGAAGAACGTTTTAATGAGTAAAGATTCAATCTTTGATTAAAATTACCTCATTCAAGGTACCAATTATGTCATTAGACCTATTATGTCACTTGTCCATTTTAATGTATAGAGATTAAATTTTTGAAAGAAAATGAGAGTTTTGAATTAAACATATTCGTGTTTCCTTTGACGTCACAAAATGTGTTTTAATTAGTGAAAATTGAATCTTTAAATGAAATTTCCTCAATCAAGGTACCTATTATGTCACTAGACTTATTTAACGTTTAAAGATTGAATCTTTCAAATAAAATGAGAGTTTTGAGTCAAATTCATTCGAGTTCCCTTCGACATTCCGAAGAGGAATTTTATGAGTAAAGGTTGAATCTTTGAATTAAATTATCTCAATCAAGGTACCTATTATGCCACTAGACCTTTTTAACTTATAATGGTTAAATCTTTGAATGAAAATTGGAGTACTGAGTTTAACTTATTCGACATCCCTATGAAGTTTCGAAGAGTGTTTTAATCCCTAAAGATTTAATCTTTGAAAGAAAATATCTCAATCAAGGTACCTATTATGTCACTAGACCTTTTTAATCTATAAAGATTGAATCTTTGAAAGAAAATTGGAGTTTTGCGTTAAACTTATTTGAGTACCCTTTGACGTCCAGAAGAGTACTTTAATGAGTAAAGATTAAATCTTTCAATGAAAATACATCAATTAAGGTACCGATTATACCGCTCGACCATTATAATGTATAAAAATTGAATCATTAAAAGAAAATGAGAGTTTTTAGTTCAACTTATTCAAGTTCTGATTGACGTCCCGAATAGTGTTTTAATGAGTAGAGATTGAATCATTGAATGAAAATTCCTCAATTGAGGTATCTTTTATGTCACTAGACCATTTTAATGTATAAAGATTAAATCTTTGAAAAAAATGAGAGTTTTTTGTTAAACTCGGTCGAGTTCCCTTTGACTTCACGAAGAGTGTTTTAAAGAGTAAGGATTGAATCTTTGAATGAAATTACCTCAATCTAGGTACTTATTAAGTCCCTAGACGTTTTTAATATATAAAGAATTGAATCTTTAAAAGAAAATAAGAGTTTTGAGTTAATCTTATTCGAGTTCGCTTTGACGTCATGAATAGTGTTTTAATGAGTAAAGATTGAATCTTTGAATGAAATTTCTTCAATCAAGGTACCTATTATGTCACTGGACCTTTTTAATGCTTCAAGATTGAATCTTTGAAAGAAAAACGAGAGTTTTGAGTAAAACATATTCGAGTTTCCTTCGACGTTCCGAAGAGTGTTTTCATGAGTAAAGATTGAATCTTTGAAAGAAATTATCTCAATCAAGGTACCTATTATGTCACTAGTCCTTTTTAACGTATAAAGATTGAATCTTTGAATGAAAATTAGAGTTTTGAGATTAACTTTTTCGAGTTCCCTATAGAGTTGCGTAGAGTGCTTTCATGACAAAAGGTGGAATCTTTGAAAGAAAATACCTCAATCAAGGTACCTATTATGGCAGAATACCTTTTTAATCTATAGAGATTAAATCTTAGAAAGAAAATGAGAGTTTTTAGTTAAACTTATTCGAGTTGCCTTTGACGTCCAGAAGAGTGCTTTAATGACTAAAGATTGAATCTCTGAATGAAAATACCTCAATCAAGGTACTTATTACGTCACTAGACCATTGTATTATACAATTTTTAAATCTTTGAAAGTAAATGGGAGTTTTGAGTTAAACTTATTCGAGTATCTTTTGACATTGTAAAGAGTGTTTTAGTGAGTAAAAATCGAATCAGTGATGAAATTACATCAATCAAGGTAACTATTACGTCATCAGACCTTTTAATGTATAAAGTTTGAATCTTTGAAAGAAAATGAGAGTTTTGAGTTTAACTTTTTCAAATTCCTTATGAAGTCGCGAAGAGTGTTTTAATGACTAAAGATTGAATCTTTGTACGAAAATACACCAATTAAGGTACCTATTATGTCACTAGACCATTTTAATGTATAAACATTAAAGCTTTGAATGAAATTACGTCAATGAACGTACCTAATATGTCATTAGTCCATTTTAATGTATAAAGATTAAATCTTTGTTAGAAAATTAGAGTTCTGATTTCAACATATTCGAGTTCGCTTTGACGTCACGAAGTGTGTTTTAATGAATAAAGATTGAATCTTTTAATGAAATTATCTCAATCAAGGTACCTATTATGTCACTAGGCCTTTTTAAAGTATAAAGATTGAATCATTGAAAGAAAATGAGAGTTTTGAGTTTAACATATTCGAGTTCCCTATAAAGTCGCAAATAGTGTTATAATGACTAAAAATTGAATCTTTGAATGAAAATACCTCAATCAATGAACCTATTATGTCACTAGACCATTTTAATGTATAAATATTAAATCTTTAAAAGAAAATGAGAGTTTTGAGTTAAACTTGTTTGAGTTCCCTTTGAGATCACGCAGAGTATTTTAGTGAGTAAAGATTGAATCTTTGAAAGAAATTACTTCAATCAAGGTATTAACTATGTCACTCGACCTTTTAATTGTATAAAGACTGAATCTTTGAACGAAAATGAGAGTTTTGAGTTGAACTTATTCAATTTCCCTATGAAGTCGCGATGAGTGTTTTAAAGACTAAAGATAAATTTTTCGAATGAAAATACCTCAATTAATGTACCTATTATGTCTCTAAACCATTTTATTGTATAAAGATTAAATGTTTGAAAGAAAATGAGAGTCTTGATTTAAACTTATTCGAATTCCCTTTAACGTACCGAAGAGTGTTTTAATGAGTAAAGATTGAGTCTTTGAATTGAATTACCTCAATTTGGAGACTTATTATGTCTCTAGACCTTTTTAATGTATAAAGATTGAATCTTTTAAAGAAAATTTGAATTTTGAGTTTAACTTATTCAAGCTCCCTAGGAAGCCACGAACAGTGTTTAAATGACTAAAAATTAAATTTTGTATGAAAATACCCCAATCAAGGTACCTTTTATGTCACTCCACCTTTTTAATGTATAAAGATTGAATATTTGAAAGAAAATGTGAGATTTGAGTTAAACTTAATCGAATTCCCATTGACGTCCCAAAGAGTGTTTTAAAGAGTAAAGAATGAATCTTTGAATGAAAATAACACAATCAAGGTACATATTATGTCTGTAGACCGTTTTAACGTAAAATGATTAAATCTTTGAAAGAAAATGAGAGTTTTGTGTTAAGCTTATTCAAGTTCCCTTTGACGTCACGAAGAATGTTTTAATGAGTAAAGATTCAATCTTTGATTGAAATTACCTCATTCAAGGCACCAATTATGTCATTAGACCTATTATATCACTGGACCATTTTAATGTATAGAGATTAAATCTTTGAAAAAAAAAAGAGAGTTTTGAGTTAAATATATTCGAATTCCCTTTGACGTCATAAAGAGTGTTTTAATGAGTGAAAATTGAATCTTTAAATGAAATTTCCTCAATCAAGGTACCTATTATCTCACTAGACCTATTTAATGTTTAAAAATTGAATCTTTGAAATAAAATGAGAGTTTTGAGTCAAATTCATTCGAGTTCCCTTCGACATTCCGAAATGGGATTTTATGAGTAAAGGTTGAATCTTTGAATGAAATTATCTCAATCCAGGTACCTATTATGTCACTAGACCTTTTTAACTTATAAAGGTTAAATCTTTAAATGAAAATAATAGTTCTGAGTTTAACTTATTCGAGTTCCCTATGAAGTTGCGAAGAGTGTTTTAATCCCTAAAGATTTAATCTTTGAAAGAAAATATCTCAATCAAGGAACCTATTATGTCACTAGACCTTTTTAATCTAGAAATATTGAATCTTTGAAAGAAAATTAGAATTTTGAGATAAACTTATTTGAGTACCATTTGATGTCTAGAAGAGTGCTTTAATGAGTAAAGATTGAATCTTTGAATGAAAATACATCAATCAAGGTACCTATTATACCACTCGACTATTATAATGTATAAATTTGAATCAATGAAAGAAAATGAGAGTTTTTAGTTAAACTTATTCAAGTTCTGATTGACGTCCCGAAGAGTGTTTTAATGAGTAAAGTTTGAATCTTTGAATGAAAATACCTCAATCGAGGTATCTATTATGTCACTAGACCATTTTAATATATAAAGTTTAAATCTTTGAAAAAAATGAGAATTTTTTGTTAAACTTGTTCGAGTTCCCTTTGACTTCACGAATAGTGTTTAATGAGTAAGGATTGAATCTTTGAATGAAATTACCTCAATCTAGGTACCTATTATGTCCCTAGACGTTTTTATTATATAAAGAATTGAATCTTTGAAAGAAAATTAGAGTTTTGAGTTAAACTTATTCGAGTTTCCTTCGACGTTCCGAAGAGTGTTTTCATGAGTAAAGATTGAATTTTTGAAAAAAATTATCTCAATCAAGGTACCTATTATGTCACTAGTCCTTTTCAACGTATAAAGATTGAATCTTTGAATGACAATTAGAGTTTTGAGATTAACTTTTCCGAGTTCCCTATAGAGTTGCGAAGAGTGCTTTAATGACAAAAAGGTAGAATCTTTGAAAGAAAATACCTCAATTAAGGTATCTATTATGTCATTATACCTTTTTAATCTATAAAGATTAAATCTTAGAAAGAAAATGAGAGTTTTGAGTTAAACTTATTCGAGTTCCCTTCGACGTCGAGAAGAGTGCTTTAATGAGTAAAGATTGAATCTTTGAATGAAAATACCTCAATCAAGGTACTTATTACGTCACTGGACCAATGTATTATACAATTTTTAAATCTTTGAAAGAAAATGGGAGTTTTGAGTTAAACTTATTCGAGTTGCTTTTGACGTTATAAAGAGTGTTTTAGTGAGTAAAGACCGAATCTGTGATGAAATTACATCAATCAAGGTAACTATTACGTCATCAGACCTTTTAATGTATAAAGATTGAATCTTTGAAAGAAAATGAGAGTTTTGAGTTTAACTTTTTCAAGATCCTTATGAAGTCGCGAACAGTGTTTTAATGACTAAAGATTGAATCTTTGTATGAAAATACCCCAATCAAGGTACCTATTTTGTCACTAGACTATTTTAATGTATCAACATTAAGCTTTGAATGAAATTACGTCAGTGAAGGTACCTAATATGTCACTAGACCATTTTAATGTATAAAGATTAAATCTTTGAAAGGAAATTAGAGTTTTGGGTTCAACATATTCGAGTTTGCTTTGACGTTACGAAGTGTGTTTTAATGAATAAAGATTGAATCTTTGAATGAAATTACCTCAATCAAAGTACCTATTATGTCGGTAGGGCTTTTTAATGTATAAAGATTGAATCATTGAAAGAAAATGAGAGTTTTGAGTTTAACATATTTGAGTTCCCTATAAAGTCGCGAAGAGTGTTTTAATGACTAAAGATTGAATATTTGAATGAAAATACCTCAATCAATGAACCTATTATGTCACTAGACCATTTTAATGTACAAATATTAAATCTTTAAAAGAAAATGAGAGTTTTGAATTAAAATTATTTGAGATCACGAAGAGTGTTTTAGTGAGTAAGGATTGAATCTTCGAATGAAATTACTTTAATCAAGGTGCTAACTATGTCACTAGACCTTTTAATTGTATAAAGACTGAATCTTTGAAAAAAAATAAGAGTTTTGAGTTTAACTTATTCAAGTTCCCCATGAAGTCGCGATGAGTGTTTTAAAGACTAAAGATAAATTTTTCGCATGAAAATACCTCAATCAATGTACCTATTATGTCACTAGACCATTTTATTGTATAAAGATTGAATGTTTGAAAGAAAAAGAGAGTCTTGATTTAAACTTATTCGAATTCCCTTTGACGTAATGAAGAGTGTTTTAATGAGTAAAAATTGAGTCTTTGAATTGAAATACCTCAATTTTGAGACTTTTTATGTCTCTAGACCTTTTTAATGTATAAAGATTGAATCTTTTAAATAAAATTTGAGTTTTGAGTTTAACTTATTCAAGCTCCCTAGGAAGTCGCGAACAGTGTTTTAATGACTAAAGGTTAAATCTTTGTATGAAAATACCCCAATCAATGTACCTTTTATGTCACTCCACCTTTTTAATGTATAAAGATTGAATGTTTGAAAAAAATGTGAGATTTGAGTTAAACTTAATCGAGTTCCCGTTGACGTCCCGAAGAGTGTTTTAAAGAGTAAAGAATGAATCTTTGAATGAAAATACCACAATCAATGTACGTATTATGTCAGTAGACCGTTTTAACGTAAAAAGATTAACTCTTTCAAAGAAAATGAGAGTTTTGTGCTAAGCTTATTCAACTTCCCTTTGACGTCACGAAGAACGTTTTAATGAGTAAAGATTCAATCTTTGATTGAAATTACCTCATTCAAGGTACCAATTTCTTCATTAGACCTATTATGTCATAGGACCATTTTAATATATAAAGATTAAATCTTTGAAGGAAAATGAGAGTTTTGAGTTAAACATATTCGAGCTCACTTTGACCTCACAAAAAGTATTTTAATGAGTCAAAATTGAATCTTTAAATGAAATTTCTTCAATCAAGGTACCTATTATGTCACTAGACCTATTTAATGTTTAAAGATTAAATCTTTGAAATAAAATGAGAGTTTTGAGTCAAATTCATTCGAGTTCCCTTCGACATTCCGAAGAGCGATTTTATGAGTAAAGGTTGAATCTTTGAATGAAACTATCTCAACTAAGGTACCTATTACGTCACTAGACCTTTTTAATCAATAAAGATTGAATCTTTGAAAGAAAATTAGAGTTTTGAGTTAAACTTATTTGAGTAACCTTTGACGTCCAAAAGAGTGCTTTAATGAGTACAGATTGAATCTTTGAATGAAAATATATCAATCAAGGTACCTATTATACCACTCGACCATTATAATGTATAAAAATCAAATCATTGAAAGAAAATGAGAGTTTTTAGTTAAACTTATTCAAGTTCCGATTGACTTCCCGAAGAGTGTTTTAATAAGTAAAGATAGAATCTTTGAATGAAAATACCTCTATCGAGGTATCTATTATGTCACTAGAGCATTTTAATGTATAAAGATTAAATCCTTGAAAAAAATGAGAGTTTTTTGTTAAACTCGTTCGAGTTCCCTTTGACTTCACGAATAGTGTTTTAATTACTAAGGATTGAATCTTTGAATGAAATTACCTCAATCTAGGTACCTATTATATCCCTAGACGATTTTAATATATAAAGAATTGAATTTTTAAAAGAAAATGAGAGTTTTGAGTTAATCTTATTCGAGTTCGCTTTGACGTCACGAATAGTGTTTTAATGAGTAAAGATTGAATCTTTGAATGAAATTACTTCAATCAAGGTACCTATTACGTCACTGGACCTCTTTAATGGTTTAAGATTGAATCTTTAAAAGAAAAAGGAGAGTTTTGAGTTAAACTTATTCGAGTTTCCTTCGACGTTCCGAAGAGTGTTTTCATGAGTAAAGATTGAATCTTTGAAAAAAATTATTCCAATCAAGGTACCTATTATGTCACTAGTCCTTTTCAACGTATAAAGATTGAATCTTTGAATGAAAATTAGAGTTTTGAGATTAACTTTTTCGAGTTCCCTATAGAGTTGCGAAGAGTGCTTTAATGACAAAAGGTGGAATCTTTGAAAGAAAATTCCTCAATCAAGATATCTATTATGTCAGTATACCTTTTTAATCTATAAAGATTAAATCTTAGAAAGAAAATGAGAGTTTTGAGTTAAACTTATTCGAGTTCCTTTTGACGTCCAGAAGAGTTCTTTAATGAGTAAGGATTGAATCTTTGAATGAAAATACCTCAATCAAGGTACGTATTACGTCACTGGACCATTGTATCATACAATTTTTAACACTTTGAAAGAAAATGGGAGTTTTGAGTTAAACTTATTCGAGTTTCTTTTGACGTTATAAAGAGTGTTTTAGTAAGTAAAGACCGAATCTGTGATGAAATTACATCAATCAAGGTAACTATTACGTCATCAGACCTTTTAATGCATAAAGATTGAATCTTTGAAAGAAAATGAGAGTTTTGAGTTTAACTTTTTCAAGTTCCTTATGAAGTCGCGAAGAGTGTTTTAATGACTAAAGATTGAATCTTTGTACGAAAATACCCCAATCATGGTACCTATTATGTCACTAGACCATTTTAATGTATAAACATTAAAGCTTTGAATGAAAATAAGTCAATGAATGTACCTAATATGTCACTAGACCATTTTAATGTATAAAGATTAAATCTTTGAAAGAAAATTAGAGTTTTTAATTCACCATTTTCGAGTTCGCTTTGACGTCACAATGTGTGTTTTAATGAATAAAGATTGAATCTTTGAATGAAATTACCTCAATCAAGGTACCTATTATATCATTAGGCCTTTTTAATGTATAAAGATTAAATCATTGAAAGAAAATGAGAGTTTTGAGTTTAACATATTCGAGTTCCCTATAAAGTTGCGAAGAGTGTTTTAATGACTAAAGATTGAATCTTTGAATGAAAATACCTCAATCAATGAACCTATTATGTCACTAGACCATTTTAATATTTAAATATTAAATCTTTAAAAGAAAATGAGAGTTTTGAGTTAAACTTATTTGAGTTCCCTTTTGAGATCATGAAGAGTGTTTTAATGAGTAAAGATTGAATCTTCGAATGAAATTACTTCAATCAAGGTATTAACTATGTCACTAGACCTTTTAATTGTATAAAGACAGAATCTTTGAAAGAAAGTGAGAGTTTTGAGTTTAACTTATTCAAGTTCCCTATGAAGTCGCGATTTGTGTTTTAAAGACTAAAGATAAATTTTTCGAATAAAAATACCTCAATCAATGTACCTATTATATCACTAGACCATTTTATTGTATAAAGATTAAATGTTTGAAAGAAAATGAGAGTCTTGATTTAAACTTATTCGAATTCCCTTTGACGTAACGAATAGTGTTTTAATGAGTAATGATTGAGTCTTTGAATTAAATTACCTCAATTTAGGGACTTATTATGTCTCTAGACCTTTTTAATGTATAAAGATTGAATCTTTTAAAGAAAATTTGAGTTTTGAGTTTATCTTATTCAAGCTGCCTAGGAAGTCGCGAACAGTATTTTAATGACTAAAGATTAAATCTTTTTATGAAAATACCCCAATCAAGGTACCTTTTATGTCACTCCACCTTTTTAATATATAAAGATTGAATCTTAGAAAGAAAATGTGAGATTTGAGTTAAACTTAATTGAGTTCCCATTGACATCCCGAAGAGTGTTTTAAAGAGTAAAGAATGAATCTTTGAATGAAAATATCACAATCAAGGTACATATTATGTCAGTAGACCGTTTTAACGTAAAAAGATTAAATCTTTGAAAGAAATGAGAGTTTTGTGTTAAGCGTATTCAAGTTCCCTTTGACGTCACGAAGAACGTTTTAATGAGTAAAGATTCAATCTTTGATTGAAATTACCTCATTCAAGGTACCAATTATGTCATTAGACCTATTATGTCACCGGACCATTTTAATGTATAGAGATTAAATCTTTGAAAGAAAATGAGAGTTTTGAGTTAAACATATTCGAGTTCCCTTTGACGTCACAAAGAGTGTTTTAATGAGTGAAAATTGAATCTTTAAATAAAATTTCCTCAATCAAGGTACCTATTATGTCACTAGACCTATATAATGTTTAAAGACTGAATCTTTGGAATAAAATGAGAGTTTTGAGTCAAATTCATTCGAGTTCCCTTCGACGTTCCGAAGAGGGATTTTATTAGTAAAGGTTGAATCTTCGAAAGAAATTATCTCAATCATGGTACTTATTATGTCACTAGAGCGTTTAGCTTATAAAGGTTAAATCTTTGAATGAAAATTAGAGTTTTAAGTTTAACTTATTCGAGTTCCCTATGAAGTTGCGAAGAGTGTTTTAAACCCTAAAGATTTTAATCTTTGAAAGAAAATATCTCAATCAAGGTACCTATTATGTTACTAAACTTTTAGATTCTCTAAAGATTGAATCTTTGAAAGAAAATTAGATTTTTGAGTTAAACTTATTTGAGTACCCTTTGACGTCCAGAAGAGTGCTTTAATGAGTAAAGATTGAATCTTTGAATGAAAATACATCAATCAAGGTACTTACTATACCACTCGACCATTATAATGTATAAAAATTGAATCATTGAAAGCAAATGAGAGTTTTTAGTTAAACTTATTCAAGTTCCGATTGACGTCCCGAAGAGTGTTTTAATGAGTAGAAATTGAATTTTCAATCGAGGTATCTATTATGTCACTAGACCATTTTAATGTATAAAGATTAAATCTTTGAAAAAAATGAGAGGTTTTTCTTAAACTCGTTCGAGTTCACTTTGACTTCACGAAGAGTGTTTTAATGAGTAAGGATTGAATCTTTGAATGAAATTACCTCAATCTAGGTACCGATTATGTCCCTAGATGTTTTTAATATATAAATAATTGAATCTTTGAAAGGAAATGAGAGTTTTGAGTAAATCTTATTCGAGTTCGTTTTTACGTCACGAATAGTGTTTTAATGAGTAAAGATTAAATATTTGAAAGAAATTACTTCAATCGAGGTACCTATTATGTCACTGGACCTCTTTAATGGTGCAAGATTGAATTTTGAAAGAAAAACGAGAGTTTTGAGTTAAACTTATTCGAGTTTCCTTTGACGTTCTGAAGAGTGTTTTCATGAGTAAAGATTAAATCTTTGAAAGAAATTATCTCAATCAAGGTACCTATTATGTCACTAGTCCTTTTTAACGTATAAAGATTGAATGTTTGAATGAAAATTAGAATTTTGAGATTAACTTTTTCGAGCTCCCTATAAAGTTGCGAAGAGTTCTTTAATGACAAAAGGTGGAATCTTTTAAAGAAAATACCTCAATTAGGGTACCAGTTATGTCAATATACCTTTTTAATCTATAAAGATTAAATCTTAGAAAAAAAATGAGAGTTTTGAGTTAAACTTTTTCGAGTTCCCTTCGACGTCGAGAAGTGTGCTTTAATGAGTAAAGATTGAATCTTTGAATGAAAATACCTCAATCAAGATACTTATTACGTCACTGGACCATTGTATTATACAATTTTTAAATCTTTGAAAGAAAATGGGAGTTTTGAATTAAACTTATTCGAGTTTCTTTTGACGGTATAAAGAGTGTTTTAGTGAGTAAAGACCGAATCTGTGATGAAATTACATCAATCAAGGTAACTATTACGTCATCAGACATTTTAATGTATAAAGATTGAATCTTGGAAAACAAATGAGAGTTTTGAGTTTAAATTTTTCAAGATCCTTATGAAGTCGCGAAGAGTGTTTTAATGACTCAAGATTGAATCTTTGTATGAAAATACCCCAATCATGGTACCTATTATGTCACTAGACCATTTTAATGTATCAACATTAAGCTTTCAATGAAATTACGTCAATAAAGGTACCTAATATGTCACTAGACCATTTTAATGTATAAAGATTAAATCTTTGAAAGAAAATTAGAGTTTCGAGTTTAACATATTGGAGTTCGCTTTGACGTCACAAAGTGTGTTTTAATGAATAAAGATTGAATCTTTGAATGAAATTACCTCAATCAAGGTACCTATTATGTCACTAGGCATTTTTCATGTATAAAGATTGAATCATTGAAAGAAAATGAGAGTTTTGAGTTTAACATATTCGAGTTCCTTATAAAATCGCGAAGGGTGTTTTAATGACTAAAGATTGAATGTTTGAATCAAAATACCTCAATCAATGAACCTATTATATCACCAAACCATTTTAATGTATAAATATTAAAACTTTAAAAGAAAATGAGAGTTTTGAGTTAAACTTATTTGAGTTCCCTTTGAGATCACGAAGAGTCTTTTAGTGAGTAAAGATTGACTCTTTGAATGAAATTACTTTAATCAAGGTATTAACCATGTCATAGACCGTTAAATTGTATAAAGACAGAATCTTTGAAAGAAAATGAGAGCTTTGAGTTTAACTTATTCAAGTTCCCTATGAAGTCGCGATGAGTGTTTTAAAGACTAAAGATAAATTTTTCAAATGAAAATATCTCAATCAATGTACGTATTATGTCACTAGACCATTTCATTGTATAAAGATTAAATCTTTGAAAGAAAATGAGAGTCTTGATTTAAACTTATTCGAATTCCCTTTGACATAACGAAGAGTGTTTTAATGAGTAAAGATTGAGTGTTTGAATTGAATTACCTCAATTTAGGGACTTATTATGTCTCTAGCCTTTTTAATGTATAAAGATTGAATCTTTTAAAGAAAATTTGAGTTTTGAGTTTAACTTATTCAAGCTCTCTAGGAAGTCGCGAACAGTATTTTAACCACTAAAGATTAAATCCTTGTATGAAAATACCCCAATCGAGGTACCTTTTATGTCACTCCACCTTTTTAATGTATAAAGATTGAATCTTTGAAAGAAAATGTGAGATTTGATTTAAACTTAATCGAGTTCCCATTGACGTCCCGAAGAGTGTTTTAAAGAGTAAAGAATGAATCTTTGAATGAAAATACCACAATCAAGGTACATATTACGTTAGTAGACCGTTTTAACGTAAAAAGATTAAATCTTTGAAAGAAAATGAGAGTTTTGTGCTAAGCTTATTCAAGTTCCCTTTGACGTAACGAAGAACGTTTTAATGAGTAAAGATTCAATTTTTTATTGAAATTACCTCATTCAAGGTACAAATTATGTCATTAGACCTATTATGTCACTGGACCATTTTAATGTATAGAGATTAAATCTTTGAAAAAAAATGATAGTTTTGAGTTAAACATATTCGAGTTTCCTTTGGCGTCACAAAGAGTGTTTTAATGAGTGAAAATTGAATCTTTAAATGAAATTTCCTCAATCAAGGTACTTATTATGTCACTAAACCTATTTAATGTTTAAAGATTGATTCTTTGAAATAAAATGAGAGTTTTGAGTCAAATTCATTCGAGTTCCCTTCGACATTCCGAAGAGGAATTTTATGAGTAAAGGTTGAATCTTTGAATGAAATTATCTCAATCAAGGTACCTATTATGTCACTAGACCTTTTTAACTTATAAAGGTTAAATCTTTGAATGAAAATTAGAGTTCTGAGTTTAACTTATTCGAGTTCCCTATGAAGTTGCGAAGAGTGTTTTAATCCCTAAAGATTTAATCTTTGAAAGAAAATATCTCAATTAAGGTACCTATTATGTCACTAGACCATTTTAATCTATAAAGATTGAATCTTTGAAAAAAAATTAGAGTTTTGAGTTGAACTTATTTGAGTAACCTTTGACGTCCGGAAGAGTGCTTTAATGAGTAAAGATTGAGTCTTTGAATGAAAATATATCGATCAAGGTACCTTTTATACCACTCGACCATTATAATGTATAAAAATTAAATCATTGAAAGAAAATGAGAGTTTTTAGTTAAACTTATTCAAGTTCCGATTAATGTCCCGAAGAGTGTTTTAGTGAGTAAAGATTTAATCTTTGATTGAAAATATCTCAATCGAGGTATCTACTATGTCACTAGACCATTTTAATGTATAAAGATTAAATCTTTGAAAAAAATGAGAGTTTTTTGTTAAGCGCGTTCGATTTACCTTTGACTTCACGAAGAGTGTTTTAATGACTAATGATTGAATCTTTGAATGAAATTACCTCAATCTAGGTACCTACTATGTCCCTAGACGTTTTTAATATATAAAGAATTGAATCTTTGAAAGAAAATGAGAGTTTTTAGTTAATCTTATTCGAGTTCGTTTCGTTGTCAAGAATAGTGTTTTAATGAGTAAAGATTGAATCTTTGAATGAAATTACTTCAATCAAGGTATCTATTATGTCACTGGACCTCTTTAATGGTTCACGATTGAATCTTTAAAAGAAAAACGAGAGTTTTGAGTTAAACTTATTCGAGTTTCCTTCGACGTTCCGAAGAGTGTTTACATGAGTAAAGATTGAGTCTTTGAAAAAATTATCTCAATCAAGGTACCTATTATGTCACTAATCATTTTCAACGTATAAAGATTGAATCTTTGAATGAAAATTAGAGTTTTGAGATTAACTTTTTTGAGTTCCCTATAGAGTTGCGAAGAGTGCTTTAATGACAAAAGGTGGAATCTTTTAAAGATCATACCTCAATCAAGATACCTATTGTGTCAGTATACCTTTTTAATCTATAAAGATTAAATCTTAGAAAGAAAATGAGTGTTTTGAGTTAAACTTATTCGAGTTCACTTTGACGTCCAGAAGAGTGCTTTAATGAGTAAAGATTGAATCTTTGAATGAAAATACCTCAATCAAGGTACTTATTATGTCACTGGATCATTGTATTATTCAATTTTTTAAATCTTTGAAAGAAAATGGGAGTTTTGAGTTAAACTTTTTTGAGTTTCTTTTGACGTTATAAAGAGTGTTTTAGTAAGTAAAGACCGAATCTGTGATTAAATTACATCAATCAAGGTAACTATTATGTCATCATACCTTTTAATGTATAAAGATTGAATCTTTGAAAGAAAATGAGAGTTTTAAGTTTAACTTTTTCAAGTTCCTAATGAAGTCGCGAATAGTGTTTTAATGGCTAAAAATTGAATCTTTATACGAAAATACCCCAATCAAGGTACTTATTATGTCACTAGACCATTTCAATGTATAAACATTAAAGCTTTGAATGAAATTAAGTCAATGAAGGTACCTAATATGTCACTAGACCATTTTAATGTATAAAGATTAAATCTTTGAAAGAAAATTAGAGTTTTGAGTTCAACATATTCGAGTTTGCTTTGACGTCACAAAGTGTGTTTTAATGAATAAAGATTGAATCTTTGAATGAAATTACCTTAATCAAGGTACCTATTATATCACTAGGCCTTTTTAATGTATAAAGATTGAATCATTGAAAGAAAATGCGAGTTTTGAGTTTAACATACTCGAGTTCCCTATAAAGTCGCGAAGAGTGTTTTAATGACTAAAGATTGAATCTTTGAATGAAAATACCTCAATCAATGAACCTATTATGTCACTACACCATTTTAATGTATAAATATTAAATCTTTAAAAGAAAATGAGAGTTTTGAGTTAAACTTATTTGAGTTCCCTTTGAGATCACGAAGAGTGTTTTAATGAGTAAAGATTGAATCTTCGAATGAAATTACTTCAATCAAGGTATTAACTATGTCAGTAGACCTTTTAATTGTATAAAGACAGAATCTTTGAAAGAAAATGAAAGTTTTGAGTTTAACTTATTCAAGTTCCCAATCAAGTCGTGATGAGTATTTTAAAGACTAAAGATAAATTTTTTGAATGAAAATACCTCAATCAATGTACCTATTATGTCACTAGACCATTTTATTGTATAAAGATTAAATGTTTGAAAGAAAATGAGAGTCTTGATTTAAACTTATTCGAATTCCCTTTGACGTAACGAATAGTGTTTTAATGAGTAATGATTGAGTCTTTGAATTGAATTACCTCAATTTGGGGACTTATTATGTCTCGATACTTTTTTAATGTATAAAGATTGAATCTTTTAAAGAAAATTTGAGTTTTGAGTTTAACTTATTCAAGCTACCTAGGAAGTCGGGAACAGTGTTTTAATGACTAAAGATTAAATCTTTGTATGAAAATACCCCAATCAAGGTACCTTTTATGTCACTCCACCTTTTTAATGTATAAAGATTTAATCTTTGAAAGAAAATGTGAGATTTGAGTTAAACTTAACTGAGTTCCCATTGACGTCCCGAAGAGTGATTTAAAGAGTAAAGAATGAATCTTTAAATGAAAATATCATAATCAAGGTACATATTATGTCAATAGACTGTTTTAACGTAAAAAGATTAAATCTTTAAAAGAAAATGAGAGCTTTGTGTTAAGCTTATTCAAGTTTCCTTTGAAGTCACGAAGAACGTTTTAATGAGTAAAGATTCAATCTTTGATTGAAATTACCTCATTTAAGGTACCAATTATTTCATTAGACCTATTATGTCACTGGACAATTTTAATGTATAGAGATTAAATCTTTGAAAGAAAATGAGAGTTTTGAGTTAAACATATTCGAGTTCCCTTTGACATCACAAAGAGTGTTTTAATGAGTGAAAATTGAATCTTTAAATGAAATTTCCACAATCAAGGTACCTATTATGTCACTAGAACTATTTAATATTTAAAGATTAAATCTTTGAAATAAAATGAGAGTTTTGAGTCAAATTCAATTGAGTTCCCTTCGACATTCCGAAGAGGGATTTTATGAGTAAAGGTTGAATCTTTGAATGAAATTATCTCAATCATGTTACTTATTATGCCTCTAGACCTTTTTAACTTATAAATGTTAAATCTTTGAATGAAAATTAGAGTTCTGAGTTTAATTTATACGAGTTCCCTATGAAGTTACGAATATTGTTTTAATCCCTAAAGATTTAATCTTTCAAAGAAAATATCTCAATCAAGGCACCTATTATGTCACTAGGCCTTTTTAATCTATAAAGATTGAATCTTTGAAAGAAAATTAGAGTTTCAAGTTAAACTTGTTTGAGTACCCTTTGACGTCCAGAAAAGTGCTTTAATGAGTAAAGATTGAATCTTTGAATGAAAATACATCAATCAAGGTACCTATTATACCACTCGACCATTATAACGTATAAAAATTGAATCATTGAAAGAAAATGAGAGTTTTTAGTTAAACTTATTCAAGTTCCGATTGACGTCCCGAAGAGTGTTTTAATGAGTAGAGATTTAATCTTCAATCGAGATATCTATTATGTCACTAGACCATTTTGATGTATAAAGATTAAGTCATTGAAAAAAACTTAGAGTTTTTTGTTAAACTCGTTCGAGTTCCCTTTGACTTCACGAAGAGTGTTTTAACAAGTAAGGATTGAATTTTTGAATGAAATTACCTCAATCTAGATACCTAATATATCCCTAAACGTTTTTAATATATAAGGAATTGAATCTTTGAAAGAAAATGAGAATTTTGAGTTAATCTTATTTGAGTTCGATTTGACGTCACGAATAGCGTTTTAATGAGTAAAGATTGAATCTTTGAATAAAATTACTTCAATCAAGGTGCCTATTACGTCACTGGACCTCTTTAATGGTTCAAGATTGAATCTTTGAAAGAAAAATAAGAGTTTTGAGTTAAACTTATTCGAGTTTCCTTCGACGTTCCGAAGAGTGTTTTCATGAGTAAAGATTGAATCTTTGAAAGAAATTATCTCAATCAAGGTACCTATTATGTCACTAGTCATTTTTAACGTATAAAGATTAAATCTTAGAATGAAAATTAGAGTTTTGATATTAACTTTTTCGAGTTCCCTATAGAGTTGCGAAGAGTGCTTTAATGACAAAAGGTGGAATCTTTGAAAGAAAATACCTCAATCAAGATACCTATTGTGTCAGTATACCTTTTTAATCTACAAAGATTAAATCTTAGAAAGAAAATGAGAGTTTTGAGTTAAACTTATTCGAGTTCTCTTTGACGTCCAGAAGAGTACTTTAATGAGTAAAGATTGAATCTTTGAATGAAAATACCTCAATCAAAGTACTTATTACGTCACTGGACCATTGTATAATACAATTTTTAAATCTTTGAAACAAAATGGGAGTTTTGAGTTAAACTTATTCGAGTTTTTTTTGACGTTATAAAGAGTGTTTTAGTAAGTAAAGACCGAATCTGTGATTAAATTACATCAATCAAGGTAACTATTACGTCATCAGACCTTTTAATGTATAAAGATTTAATCTTTGAAAGAAAATGAGAGTTTTGAGTTTAACTTTTTCAAGTTCCTTATGAAGTCGCGAAGAGTGTTTTAATGACTAAAGATTGAATCTTTGTACGAAAATACCCCAATCAAGGTACCTATTATGTCACTAGACCATTTTAATGTATAAACATTAAAGCTTTGAATGAAATTAAGTCAATAAAGGTACCTAATATGTCACTAGATCATTTTAATGTATAAAGATTAAATCTTTAAAAGAAAATTAGAGTTTTGAGTTCAATATATTCGAGTTCGCTTTGACGTCGCAAAGTGTGTTTTAATGAATAAAGATTGAATCTTTGAATGAAATTACCTCAATCAAGGTACCTATTATATCACTAGGCCTTTTTAATGTATAAAGATTGAATCATGGAAAGGAAATGAGAGTTTTGAGTTTAGCATATTCGAGTTCCTTATAAAGTCGCGAAGAGTGTTTTAATGACTAAAGATTGAATCTTTGAATGAAAATACCTCAATCAATGACACTAATATGTCACTAGACCATTTTAATGTATAAATATTAAATCTTTAAAAGAAAATGAAAGTTTTGAGTTAAACTTATTTGAGTTCCCTTTGAGATCACGAAGAGTGTTTTAGTGAGTAAATATTGAATCTTTGAATGAAATTACTTCAATCAAAGTATTAACTATGTCACTAGATCTTTTAATTGTATAAAGACAAAATCTTTGAAAGAAAATGAGAGTTTTGAGTTTAACTTATTCAAGTTCCCTATGAAGTCGCGATGAGTGTTTTAAAGACTAAAGATAAATTTTTCGAACGAAAATACCTCAATCAATGTACCTATTATGTCACTAGAGCATTTTATTATATAAAGGTTAAATGTTTGGAAGAAAATGAGAGTCTTGATTTAAACTTATTCGAATTCCCTTTGACGTAACGAATAGTGTTTTAATGAGTAATGATTGAGTCTTTGAATTGAATTACCTCAATTTGGGGACCTATTATGTCTCTAGACCTTTTTAATGTATAAAGATTGAATCTTTTAAAGAAAATTTTAGTTTTGAGTTTAACTTATTCAAGCTGCCTAGGAAGTCGCGAACAGTGTTTTAAAGACTAAAGATTAAATCTTTGTATGAAAATACCCCAATCAAGGTACCTTTTTTGTCACTCCACCCTTTTAATGTATAAAGATTGAATCTTAGAAATAAAATGTGAGATTTGAGTTAAACTTAATCGAGTTCCCATTGACGTCCCGAAGAGTGTTTTAAAGAGTAAAGAATGAATCTTTGAATGAAAATATCAAAATCAAGGTACATATTATGTCAGTAGACCGTTTTAACGTAAAAAAATTAAATCTTTGAAAGAAAATGAGAGTTTTGTGTTAAGCTTATTCAAGTTCCCTTTGACGTCACGAAGAACGTTTTAATGAGTAAAGATTCAATCTTTGATTGAAATTACCTCATTCAAGGTACCAATTATGTCATTAGACCTATTAAGTCACTGGACCTTTTTAATGTATAGAGATTAAATCTTTGAAAGAAAATGAGAGTTTTGAGTTAAACATATTCGAGTTCCCATTGACGTCACAAAGAGTATTTTAATGAGTGAAAATTGAATCTTTAAATAAAATTTCCTCAATCAAGGTACACATTATGTCACTAGACCTATGTAATGTTTAAAGACTGAATCTTTGAAATAAAATGAGAGTTTTGAGTCAAATTCATTCGAGTTCCCTTCGACATTCCGAAGAGGGATTTTATGAGTAAAGGTTTAATCTTTGAATGAAATTATCTCAATCAAGGTACCTATTATGCCACTAGACCTTTTTAACTTATAAATGTTAAATCTTTGAATGAAAATTAGAGTTCTGAGTTTAACTTATACGAGTTCCCTATGAAGTTGTGAATATTGTTTTAATCCCTAAAGATTTAATCTTTCAAAGAAAATATCTCAATCAAGGCACCTATTATGTCTCTAGGCCTTTTTAATCTATAAAGATTGAATCTTTGAAAGAAAATTAGAGTTTTGAGTTAAACTAGTTTGAGTACCCTTTGACGTCCAGAAGAGTGCTTTAATGAGTAAAGATTGAATCTTTGAATGAAAATACATCAATCAAGGTACCTATTATACCACTCGACCATTATAACGTATAAAAATTGAATCATTCAAAGAAAATGAGAGTTTTTAGTTAAACTTATTCAAGTTCCGATTGACGTCCCGATGAATGTTTTAATGAGTTGAGATTGAATCTTCAATCGAGATATCTATTATGTCACTAGACCATTTTAATGTATAAAGATTAAGTCATTGAAAAAAATTAAAGTTTTTTGTTAAACTCGTTCGAGTTCCCTTTGACTTCACGAAGAGTGTTTTAACGAGTGGGGATTGAATCTTTGGATGAAATTACCTCAATCTAGACGCCTATTATGTCCCAAGACATATTTAATATATAAAGAATTGAATCTTTGAAAGAAAATTTGAGTTTTGAGTTAATCTTATTCGAGTTCGATTTGACGTCACGAATAGTGTTTTAATGAGTAAAGATTAAATCATTGAATGAAATTACTTCAATCAAGGTGCCTATTATGTCACTGGACCTCTTTAATGGTTCAAGATTGAATATTTGAAAGAAAAATGAGAGTTTTGAGTTAAACTTATTCGAGTTTCCTTCGACGTTCCGAAGAGTGTTTTCATGAGTAAAGATTGAATCTTTAAAAGAAATTATCTCAATGAAGGTACCTATTATGTCACTAGTCATTTTTAACGTATAAAGATTGAATCTTTGAATGAAAATTAGAGTTTTGAGATTAACATTTTCGAGTTCCCTATAGAGTTGCGAAGAGTGCTTGAATGACAAAAGGTGGAATCTTTGAAAGAAAATACCTCAATCAAGATACCTATTGTGTCAGTATACCTTTTTAATCTATAAAGATTAAATCTTAGAAAGAAAATAAGAGTTTTAAGTTAAACTTATTCGAGTTCCCTTTGACGTCCAGCTGAGTGCTTTAATGAGTAAAGATTGAATTTTTGAATGAAAATACCTCAATCAAGGTACTTATTATGTCACTAGACCTTTTTTACTTATAAAGGTTAAATCTTTGAATAAAAATTAGAGTTCTGAGTTTAACTTATTCGAGTTCCCTAAGAAGTTGCGAAGAGTGTTTTAATCCCTAAAGATTTAATCTTTGAAAGAAAATATCTCATTTAAGGTACCTATTATGTCACTAGACCATTTTTATCTATAAAGATTGAATCTTTGAAAAAAAATTAGAGTTTTGAGTTAAACTTATTTGAGTAACCTTTGACGTCCGGAAGAGTGCTTTAATAAGTAAAGATTGAATCTTTGAATAAAAATATATCAATCAAGGTACCTATTATACCACTCGACCATTATAATGTATAAAAATTAAATCATTGAAAGAAAATGAGAGTTTTTAGTTAAACTTATTCAAGTTCCGATTAATATCCCGAAGAGTGTTTTAATGAGTAAGGATTGAATCTTTGATTGAAAATACCTCAATCGAGGTATCTACCATGTCACTAGATCATTTTAATGTATAAAGATTAAATCTTTGAAAAAAATGAGAGTTTTTTGTTAAACTTATTCGAGTTCCCTTTGACTTCACGAATAGTGTTTTAATGAGTAAGGATTGAATCTTTGAATGAAATTATCTCAATCTAGGTACCTATGATGTCCCTAGACGTTTTTATTATATAAAGAATTGAATCTTTGAAAGAAAATGAGAGTTTTGAGTTAATCTTATTCGAGTTCGTTTTGATGTCATGAATAGTGTTTTAATGAGTAAAGATTGAATCTTTGAATGAAATTACTTCAATCAAGGTACCTATTATGTCACTGGACCTCTTTAATGGTTTAAGATTGAATCTTTAAAAGAAAAACGAGAGTTTTTAGTTAAACTTATTCGAGTTTCCTTCGACGTTCCGAAGAGTGTTTACATGAGTAAAGATTGAATCTTTGAAAAAATTATCTCAATCAAGGTACCTATTATGTCACTAATCCTTTTTAACGTATAAAGATTGAATCTTTGAATGAAAATTAGAGTTTTGAGATTAACTTTTTCGAATTCCCTATAGAGTTGCGAAGAGTGCTTTAACGACAAAAGGTGGAATCTTTGAAAGATCATACCTCAATCAAGATACCTATTGTGTCAGTATACCTTTTTAATCTATAAAGATTAAATCTTAGAAAGAAAATGAGAGTTTTGAGTGAAACTTATTCGAGTTCCCTTTGACGTCCAGAAGAGTGCTTTAATGAGTACAGATTGAATCTTTGAATGAAAATACCTCAATCAAGGTACTTATTATGTCACTGGACCATTGTATTATACAATTTTTAAATCTTTGAAAGAAAATGGAATTTTGAGTTAAACTTTTTCGTGTTTCTTTTGACGTTATAAAGAGTGTTTTAGTAAGTAAAGACCGAATCTGTGATTAAATTACATCAATCAAGGTAACTATTACGTCATCAGACCTTTTAATGTATAAAGATTGAATCGTTGAAAGAAAATGAGAGTTTTGAGTTTAACTTTTTCAAGTTCCTTATGAAGTAGCGAAGAGTGTTTTAATGGCTAAAGATTGATTCTTTGTACGAAAATACCCCAATCAAGGTACCTATTATGTCACTAGACCATTTCAATGTATAAACATTAAAGCTTTGAATGAAATTAAGTCAACGAAGGTACCTGAATTGTCACTAGACCAATTTAATGTATAAGGATTAAATCTTTGAAAGAAAATTAGAATTTTGAGTTCAACATATTCGAGTTTGCTTTGACGTCACAAAGTGTGTTCTAATGAATAAAGATTGAATCTTTGAATTAAATTACCTTAATTAAGGTACCTATTATATCACTAGGCATTTTTAATGTATAAAGATTGAATCATTGAAAGAAAATGAGAGTTTTTAGTTTAACATATTCGAGTTCCCTATAAAGTCGCGAAGAGTGTTTTAATGACTAAAGATTGAATCTTTGAATGAAAATACCTCAATCAATGAACCTATTATGTCACTAGACCATTTTAATGTATAAATTTTAAATCTTTAAACGAAAATGAGAGTTTTGAGTTAAACTTATTTGAGTTCCCTTTGAGATCATGAAGAGTGTTTTAATGAGTAAAGATTGAATCTTCGAATTAAATTACTTCAATCAAGGTATTAACTATGTCACTAGACCTTTTAATTGTATAAAGACAGAATCTTTGAAAGAAAATGAAAGTTTTGAGTTTAACTTATTCAAGTTCCCTATGAAGTCGCGATGAGTGTTTTAAAGACTAAAGATAAATTTTTTGAATGAAAATACCACAATCAATGTACTTATTATGTCACTAGACCATTTTATTGAATAAAGATTAAATGTTTGAAAGAAAATGAGAGTCTTGAGTTAAACTTATTCGAATTCCCTTTGACGTAACGAATAATGTTTTAATGAGTAATGATTGAGTCTTTGAATTGAATTTCCGCAATTTGGGGACTTATTATGTCTCGAAACTTTTTTAATGTATAAAGATTGAATCTTTTAAAGAAAATTTGAGTTTTGAGTTTAACTTATTCAAGCTGCCTAGGAAGTCGCAAACAGTGTTTTAATGACTAAAGATTAAATCTTTGTATGAAAATACCCCAATCAAGGTACCTTTTATTTCACTCCACCTTTTTAATGTATAAAGATTTAATCTTTGAAAGAAAATGTGAGATTTGAGTTAAACTTAATTGAGTTCCCATTGACGTCCCGAAGAGAGATTTAAAGAGTAAAGAATGAATCTTTGAATGAAAATATCACAATCAAGGTACATATTATGTCAGTAGACTGTTTTAACATAAAAAGATTAAATCTTTAAAAGAAAATGAGAGTTTTGTGTTAAGCTTATTCAAGTTTCCTTTGACGTCACGAAGAACGTTTTCATGAGTAAAGATTCAATCTTTGATTGAAATTACCTCATTCAAGGTACCAATTATTTCATTAGACCTATTATGTCACTGGACCATGTTAATGTATAGAGATTAATCAGAATTTTTAGTTAAACATATTCGAGTTCCCTTTGATGTTACAAAGAGTGTTTTAATGAGTGAAAATTGAATCTTTAATGAAATTTCCTCAATCAAGGTACCTATTATGTCACTAGACCTATTTAATATTTAAAAATTAAATCTTTGAAATAAGATGAGAGTTTTGAGTCAAATTCATTTGAGTTCCCTTCGACATTCCGAAGAGGGATTTTATGAGTAAAGGTTGAATCTTTGAATGAAATTATCTCAATCATGGTACTTATTATGCCACTAGGCCTTTTTAACTTATAAATGTTAAATCTTTGAATGAAAATTAGAGTTCTGAGTTTAATTTATACGAGTTCCCTATGAAGTTGCGAATATTGTTTTAATCCCTAAAGATTTAATCTTTCAAAAAAAATATCTCAATCAAGGCACCTATTATATCACTAGACCTTTTTAATCTTTAAAGATTGAATCTTTGAAAGAAAATTAGAGTTTTGAGTTAAACTTGTTTGAGTACCCTTTGACGTCCAGAAAAGTGCTTTAATGAGTAAAGATTGAATCTTTGAATGAAAATACATCAATCAAGGTACCTATTATACCACTCGACCATTATAATGTATAAAAATTGAGTCATTGAAAGAAAATGAGAGTTTTTAGTTAAACTTATTCAAGTTCCGATTGACGTCCCGAAGAGTGTTTTAATGAGTAGAGATTTAATCTTCAATCGAGATATCTATTATGTCACTAGACCATTTTAATGTATAAAGATTAAGTCATTGAAAAAAATTTAGAGTTTTTTGTTAAACTCGTTCGAGTTCCCTTTGACTTCACGAAGAGTGTTTTTAACGAGTAAGGATTGAATTTTTGAATGAAATTACCTCAATCTAGATACCTATTATGTCCCTTGACGTTTTTAATATATAAAGAATTGAATCTTTGAAAGAAAATGAGAGTTTTGAGTTAATCTTATTTGAGTTCGATTTGACGTCACGAATAGTGTTTTAATGAGTAAAGATTGAATCTTTGAATGAAATTACTTCAATCAAGGTGCCTATTACGTCACTGGACCTCTTTAATGGTTCAAGATTGAATCTTTGAAAGAAAAACAAGAGTTTTGAGTTAAACTTATTCGAATTTCCATCGACGTTCCGAAGAGTGTTTTCATGAGTAAAGATTGAATCTTTGAAAGAAATTATCTCAATCAAGGTACCTATTATGTCACTAGTCATTTTTAACGTATAAAGATTGAATCTTTGAATGAAAATTAGAGTTTTGATATTAACTTTTTCGAGTTCCCTATTAAGTTGCGAAGAGTGCTTTAATGACAAAAGGTGGAATCTTTGAAAGAAAATACCTCAATCAAGATACCTATTGTGTCAGTATACCTTTTTAATCTATAAAGATTAAATCTTAGAAAGAAAATGAGAGTTTTGAGTTAAACTAATTCGAGTTCCCTTTGACGTCCAGAAGAGTGCTTTAATGAGTAAAGAATGAATCTTTGAATGAAAATACCTCAATCAAAGTACTTATTACGTCACTGAACCATTATATAATACAATTTTTAAATCTTTGAAAGAAAATGGGAGTTTTGAGTTAAACTTATTCAAGTTTCTTTTGACGTTATAAAGAGTGTTTTAGTAAGTAAAGACCGAATCTGTGATGAAATTACATCAATCAAGGTAACTATTACGTCATCAGACCTTTTAATGTATAAAGATTGAATCTTTGAAAGAAAATGAGAGTTTTGAGTTTAACTTTTTCAAGTTCCTTATGAAGTCGCGAAGAGTGTTTTAATGACTAAAGATTGAATCTTTGTACGAAAATACCCCAATCAAGGTACCTATTATGTCACTAGACCATTTTAATGTATAAACATTAAAGCTTTGAATGAAATTAAGTCAATAAAGGTACCTAATATGTCACTAGATCATTTTAATGTATAAAGATTAAATCTTTGAAAGAAAATTAGAGTTTTGAGTTCAATATATTCGAGTTCGCTTTGACGTCGCAAAGTGTGTTTTAATGAATAAAGATTGAATCTTTGAATGAAATTACCTCAATCAAGGTACCTATTATATCACTAGGCCTTTTTAATGTATAAAGATTGAATCATGGAAAGGAAATGAGAGTTTTGAGTTTAGCATATTCGAGTTCCTTATAAAGTCGCGAAGAGTGTTTTAATGACTAAAGATTGAATCTTTGAATGAAAATACCTCAATCAATGACACTAATATGTCACTAGACTATTTTAATGTATAAATATTAAATCTTTAAAAGAAAATGAAAGTTTTGAGTTAAACTTATTTGAGTTCCCTTTGAGATCACGAAGAGTGTTTTAGTGAGTAAATATTGAATCTTTGAATGAAATTACTTCAATCAAGGTATTAACTATGTCACTAGATCTTTTAATTGTATAAAGACAAAATCTTTGAAAGAAAATGAGAGTTTTGAGTTTAACTTTTTCAAGTTCCCTATGAAGTCGCGATGAGTGTTTTAAAGACTAAAGATAAATTTTTCGAACGAAAATACCTCAATCAATGTACCTATTATGTCACTAGAGCATTTTATTATATAAAGGTTAAATGTTTGAAAGAAAATGAGAGTCTTGATTTAAACTTATTCGAATTCCCTTTGACGTAACGAATAGTGTTTTAATGAGTAATGATTGAGTCTTTGAATTGAATTACCTCAATTTGGGGACCTATTATGTCTCTAGACCTTTTTAATGTATAAAGATTGAATCTTTTAAAGAAAATTTTAGTTTTGAGTTTAACTTATTCAAGCTGCCTAGGAAGTCGCGAACAGTGTTTTAAAGACTAAAGATTAAATCTTTGTATGAAAATACCCCAATCAAGGTACCTTTTTTGTCACTCCACCCTTTTAATGTATAAAGATTGAATCTTAGAAATAAAATGTGAGATTTGAGTTAAACTTAATCGAGTTCCCATTGACGTCCCGAAGAGTGTTTTAAAGAGTAAAGAATGAATCTTTGAATGAAAATATCACAATCAAGGTACATATTATGTCAGTAGACCGTTTTAACGTAAAAAAATTAAATCTTTGAAAGAAAATGAGAGTTTTGTGTTAAGCTTATTCAAGTTCCCTTTGACGTCACGAAGAACGTTTTAATGAGTAAAGATTCAATCTTTGATTGAAATTACCTCATTCAAGGTACCAATTATGTCATTAGACCTATTAAGTCACTGGACCTTTTTAATGTATAGAGATTAAATCTTTGAAAGAAAATGAGAGTTTTGAGTTAAACATATTCGAGTTCCCATTGACGTCACAAAGAGTATTTTAATGAGTGAAAATTGAATCTTTAAATAAAATTTCCTCAATCAAGGTACACATTATGTCACTAGACCTATGTAATGTTTAAAGACTGAATCTTTGAAATAAAATGAGAGTTTTGAGTCAAATTCATTCGAGTTCCCTTCGACATTCCGAAGAGGGATTTTATGAGTAAAGGTTTAATCTTTGAATGAAATTATCTCAATCAAGGTACCTATTATGCCACTAGACCTTTTTAACTTATAAATGTTAAATCTTTGAATGAAAATTAGAGTTCTGAGTTTAACTTATACGAGTTCCCTATGAAGTTGTGAATATTGTTTTAATCCCTAAAGATTTAATCTTTCAAAGAAAATATGTCAATCAAGGCACCTATTATGTCACTAAGCCTTTTTAATCTATAAAGATTGAATCTTTGAAAGAAAATTAGAGTTTTGAGTTAAACTTGTTTGAATACCCCTTTGACGTCCAGAAGAGTGCTTTAATGAGTAAAGATTGAATCTTTGAATGAAAATACATCAATCAAGGTACCTATTATACCACTCGACCATTATAACGTATAAAAATTGAAACATTCAAAGAAAATGAGAGTTTTTAGTTAAACTTATCCAAGTTCCGATTGACGTCCCGAAGAGTGTTTTAATCACTAAAGATAGAATCTTCAATCGAGATATCTATTATTTCACTAGACCATTTTAATATATAAAGATTAAGTTTTTGAAAAAAATTAGAGTTTTTTGTTAAACTCGTACGAGTTCTCTTTGACTTCACGAAGAGTCTTTTAACGAGTGAGGATTGAATCTTTGGATGAAATTACCTCAATCTAGACACCTATTTTGTCCCTAGACATATTTAATATATAAAGAATTGAATCTTTGAAAGAAAATTTTAGTTTTGAGTTAATCTTATTCGAGTTCGATTTGACGTCACGAATAGTGTTTTAATGAGTAAAGATTGAATCCTTGAATGAAATTACTTCAATCAAGGTGCCTATTATGTTACTGGACCTTTTTAATGATTCAAGATTGAATCTTTGAAAGAAAAACGAGAGTTTTGAGTTAAACTTATTCGAGTTTCCTTCGACGTTCCGAAGAGTGTTTTCATGAGTAAAGATTGAATCTTTAAAAGAAATTATCTCAATCAAGGTACCTATTATATCACTAGTCATTTTTAACGTATAAAGATTGAATCTTTGAATGAAAATTAGAGTTTTGAGATTAACATTTTCGAGTTCCCTATAGAGTTGCGAAGAGTGCTTTAATGACAAAAGCGGGAATCTTTGAAAGAAAATACCTCAATCAAGATACATATTATGTCAGTATACCTTTTTAATCTATAAAGATTAAATCTTAGAAACAAAATGAGAGTTTTGAGTTAAACTTATTCGAGTTCTCTTTGACGTCCAGAAGAGTGCTTTAATGAGTAAAGATTGAATCTTTGAATGAAAATACCTCAATCAAGGTACTTATTACGTCACTGGATTATTGTATTATACAATTTTTAAATCTTTGAAAGAAAATGGGAGTTTTGAGTTAAACTTATTCGAGTTTCTTTTGACGTTATAAAGAGCGTTTTAGTAAGTAAAGACCGAATCTGTAATGAAATTACATCAATCAAGGTAACTATTACGTCATCAGACCTTTTAATATATAAAGATTGAATCTTTGAAAGAAAATAAGAGTTTTGAGTTTAACTTTTTCAAGTTCCTTATGAAGTCGCGAAGAGTGTTTTAATGAATAAAGATTGAATCTTTGTATGAAAATACCCCAATCAAGGTACCTATTTTATCACTAGACCATTTTAATGTATAAACATTAAAGCTTTGAATGAAATTAAGTCAATGAAGGTACCTAATATGTCACTAGACCACTTTAATGTATAAAGTTTAAATCTTTGAAAGAAAATTAGAGTTTTGAGTTCAACATATTCGAGTTCGCTTGGACGTCACAAAGTGTGTTTTAATGAATAAAGATTCAATCTTTGAATGAAATTACCTCAATCAAAGTACCTATTATATCACTAGGCCTTTTTAATGTATAAAGATTGAATCATTGAAAGAAAATGAGAGTTTTAAGTTTAGCATATTCGGGTTCCCTATAAAGTCTCGAAGAGTGTTTTAATGACTAAAGATTGAATCTTTGAATGAAAATACCTCAATCAATGAACCTATTATGTCACTGGACCATTTCAATGTATAAATATTAAATCTTTAAACTTATTTGAGTTCCCTTTGAGATCACGAAGAGTGTTTTAGTGAGTAAAGATTGAATCTTCGAATGAAATTACTTCAATCAAGGTATTAACTATGTCACTAGACCATTTAATTGTATAAAGACAGAATCTTCGAAAGAAAATGAGAGTTTTGAGTTTAACTTATTCAAGTTCCCTATGAAGTCGCGATGAGTGTTTTAAAGACTAAAGATAAATTTTTCGAATGAAAATACCTCAATCAATGTACCTATTATGTCAGCAGACCATTTTATTGTATATAGATTAAATGTTTGAAAGAAATTGAGAGTCTTGATTTAAACTTATTCGAATTCCCTTTGACGTAACGAATAGAGTTTTAATGAGTAATAATTGAGTCTTTGAATTGAATTACCTCAATTTGGGGACTTATTATGTGTCTAGACCTTTTTAATGTATAAAGATTGAATCTTTTAAAGAAAATTTGAGTTTTGAGTTTAACTTATTCAAGCTGCCTAGAAAGTCGCGAACAGTGTTTTAATGACTAAAGATTAAATCTTTATATGAAAATACCCCAATCAAGGTACCTTTTATATTACTCCACCTTTTTAATGTATAAAGATTGAATCTTAGAAAGAAAATGTGAGATTTGAGTTAAACTTAATTGAGTTCCCAATGACGTCCCGAAGAGTATTTTAAAGAGTAAAGAATGAATCTTTGAATGAAAATATCACAATCAAGGTACATATTATGCCAGTAGACCGTTTTAACGTAAAAAGATTAAATCTTTGAAAGAAAATGAGAGTTTTGTGTTAAGCTTATTCAAGTTCCCTTTGACGTCACGAAGAACGTTTTAATGAGTAAAGATTTAATCTTTGATTGAAATTACCTCATTCAAGGTACCAATTATGTCATTAGACCTATTATGTCACTGGACCATTTTAATGTATAGAGATTAAATCTTTGAAAGAAAATGAGAGTTTTGAGTTAAACATATTCGAGTTCCCTATGAAGTCACAAAGAGTGTTTTAATGAGTGAAAATTGAATCTTTAAATAAAATTTCCTCAATCAAGGTACACATTATGTCACTAGACCTATGTAATGTTTAAAGACAGAATCTTTGGAATAAAATGAGAGTTTTGAGTCAAATTCATTCGAGTTACCTTCGATATTCCGAAGAGGGATTTTATGTGTAAAGGTTGAATCTTTGAATGAAATATACTCAATCAAGGTACCTATTATGCCACTAGACCTTTTTAACATATAAATGTTAAATCTTTGAATGAAAATTAGAGTTCTGAGTTTAACTTATACGAGTTCCCTATGAAGTTGTGAATATTGTTTTAATGCCTAAAGATTTAATCTTTCAAAGAAAATATCTCAATCAAGGCACCTATTATGTCACTAGGCCTTTTTAATCTATAAAGATTGAATCTTTGAAAGCAAATTAGAGTTTTGAGTTAAACTTGTTTGAGTACCCTTTGACGTCCAGAAGAGTGCTTTAATGAGTAATGATTGAATGTTTGAATGAAAATATATCAATCAAGGTACCTATTATACCACTCTATCATTATAATGTATAAAAATTGAATCATTCAAAGAAAATGAGGGTTTTTAGTAAACTTATTCAAGTTCTGATTGACGTCCCGAAGAGTGTTTTAATGAGTAGAGATTGAATCTTCAATCGAGATATCTATTATGTCACTAGACCATTTTAATGTATAAAGATTAAGTCATTGAAATAAATTAGAGTTTTTTGTTAAACTCATTCGAGTTCCCTTTGACTTCACGAATAGTGTTTTAACGAGTGAGGATTGAATCTTTGGATGAAATTACCTCAATCTAGATACCTATTATGTCCCTAGACATTTTTAATATATAAAGAATTGAATCTTTGATAGAAAATTTGAGTTTTGAGTTAATCTTATTCGAGTTCGATTTGACGTCACAAATAGTGTTTTAATGAGTAAAGATTGAATCTTTGAATGAAATTACTTCAATCAAGGTGCCTATTATGTCACTGGACCTCTTTAATGGTTCAAGATTGAATCTTTGAAAGAAAAATGAGAGTTTTGAGTTAAACTTATTCGAGTTTCCTTCGACGTTACGAAGAGTGTTTTCATGAGTAAAGATTGAATCTTTGAAAGAAATTATCTCAATCAAGGTACCTATTATGTCACTTGTCATTTTTAATGTATAAAGATTGAATCTTTGAATGAAAATTAGAGTTTTGAGATTAACATTTTCGAGTTCCCTATAGAGTTGCGAAGAGTGCTTTAATGACAAAAGGTGGAATCTTTGAAAGAAAATACCTCAATCAAGATACCTATTGTGCCAGTATACCTTTTTAATCTATAAAGATTAAATCTTAGAAAGAAAATGAGTGTTTTGAGTTAAACTTATTCGAGTTCCCTTTGACGTCCAGAAGAGTGCTTTAATGAGTAAAGATTGAATCTTTGAATGAAAATACCTCAATCAAGGTACTTATTACGTCACTGGATTATTGTATTATACAATTTTTAAATCTTTGAAAGAAAATGGGAGTTTTGAGTTAAACTTTTTCGAGTTTCTTTTGACGTTATAAAGAGTGTTTTAGTAAGTAAAGACCGAATCTGTGATGAAATTACATCAATCAAGGTAACTATTACGTCATTAGACCTTTTAATATATAAAGATTGAATCTTTGAAAGAAAATGAGAGTTTTGAGCTTAACTTTTTCAAGTTCCTTATGAAGTCGCGAAGAGTGTTTTAATAACTAAAGATTGAATCTTTGTGCGAAAATACCCAATCAAGGTACCTATTATGTCACTATACCATTTTAATGTATAAACATTAAAGCTTTGAATGAAATTAAGTCAATGAAGGTACCTAATATGTCACTAGACCATTTTAATGTATAAAGATTAAATCTTTGAAAGAAAATTAGAGTTTTGAGTTCAACATATTCGAGTTCGCTTTGACGTCACAAAGTGTGTTTTAATGAATAAAGATTCAATCTTTGAATGAAATTTCCTCAATCAAGGTACCTATTATATCACTAGGCCTTTTTTATGTATAAAGATTGAATCATTGAAAGGAAATGAGAGTTTTGAGTTTAGCATATTCGAGTTCCCTATAAAGTCACGAAGAGTGTTTTAATGACTAAAGATTGAATCTTTGAATGAAAATACCTCAATTAATGTACCTATTATGTCATGAGACCATTTTAGTGTATAAATATTAAATCTTTAAAAGAAAATGAGTGTTTTGAGTTAAACTTATTTGAGTTCCCTTTGAGATCACGAAGAGTGTTTTAGTGAGTAAAGATTGAATCTTCGAATTAAATTACTTCAATCAAGGTATTAACTATGTCAGTGGACCATTTAATTGTATAAAGACAGAATCTTTGAAAGAAAATGAGAGTTTTGAGTTTAACTTATTCAAGTTCCCTATGAAGTCGCGATGAGTGTTTTAAAGACTAAAGATAAATTTTTCGAATGAAAATACCTCAGTCAATGTACCTATTATGTCTCCAGACCATTTTATTGTGTAATGATTAAATGTTTGAAAGAAAATGAGAGTCTTGATTTAAACTTATTCGAATTCCCTTTGACGTAACGAATAGTGTTTTAATGAGTAATGATTGACTCTTTGAATTGAATTACCTCAATTCGGGGACTTATTATGTCTCGAAACTTTTTTAATGTATAAAGATTGAATCTTTTAAAGAAAATTTGAGTTTTGAGTTTAACTTATTCAAGCTGCCTAGAAAGTCGCGAACAGTGTTTTAATGACTAAAGATTAAATCTTTGTATGAAAATACCCCAATCAAGGTACCTTTTATGTTACTTCACCTTTTTAATGTATAAAGATTGAATTTTAAAAAGAAAATGTGAGATTTGAGTTAAACTTAATCGAGTTCCCATTGACGTCCCGAAAAGTGTTTTAAAGAGTAAAGAATGAATCCTTGAATGAAAATATGACAATCAAGGTACATATTATGTTAGTAGACCGTTTTAACGTAAAAAGATTAAATCTTTGAAAGAAAATGAGAGTTTTGTGTTAAGCTTATTCAAGTTCCCTTTGACGTCACGAAGAACGTTTTAATAAGTAACGATTCAATCTTTGATTGAAATTACCTCATTCAAGGTACCAATTATGTCATTAGACCTATTATGTCACTGGACCTTTTTAATGTATAGACATTAAATCTTTGATAGGAAATGAGAGTTTTGAGTTAAACATATTCGAGTGAAAATTAAATCTTTAAATAAAATTTCCTCAATCAAGGTACCTATTATGTCACTAGACCTATGTAATGTTTAAAGACTGAATCTTTGGAATAAAATGAGAGTTTTGAGTCAAATTCATTCGAGTTCCCTTCGACATTCCGAAGAGGGATTTTATGAGTAAAGGTTGAATCTTTGAATGAAATTATCTCAATCAAGGTACCTATTATGCCACTAGACCTTTTTAACTTATAAATGTTAAATCTTTGAATGAAAATTAGAGTTCTGAGTTTAACTTATACGAGTTCCCTATGAAGTTGCGAATATTGTTTTAATCCCTAAAGATTTAATCTTTCAAAGAAAATATCTCAATCAAGGCACCTATTATGTCACTAGGCCTTTTTAATCTATAAAGATTGAATCTTTGAAAGAAAATTAGAGTTTTGAGTTAAACTTGTTTGAGTACCCTTTGACGTCCAGAAGAGTGCTTTAATGAGTAAAGATTGAATCTTTGAATGAAAATACATCAATCAAGGTACCTATTATATCACTCGACCATTATAACGTATCGAAATTGAATCATTGAAAGAAAATGAGAGTTTTTAGTTAAACTTATTCAAGTTCCGATCGACGTCCCGAAGAGTGTTTTAATGGGTAGAGATTGAATCTTCAATCGTGATATCTATTATGTCACCAGACCATTTTAAAGTATAAAGATTATGTCATTGAGAAAAATTAGAGGTTTTTCTTAAACTCGTTCGAGTTCCCTTTGACTTCACGAAGAGTGTTTTCATGAGTAAGGATTGAATCTTTGAATGAAATTACCTCAATCTAGATACCTATTATGTCCCTAGACGTTTTTAATATATAAAGAATTGAATCTTTGAAAGAAAATTAGAGCTTTGAGTTAATCTTATTCGAGTTCGATTTGACGTCATGAATAGTGTTTTAATGAGTAAAGATTGAATCTTTGAATGAAATTACTTCAATCAAGGTGCCTATTATGTCACTAGACCTCTTTAATGGTTCAAGATTGAATCTTTGAAAGAAATATGAGAGTTTTGAGTTAAACTTATTCGAGTTTCCTTCGACGTTCCGAAGAGTGTTTTCATGAGTAAAGATTGAACCTTTGAAGGAAATTATCTCAATCAAGGTACCTATTATGTCACTAGTCATTTTTAACGTATAAAGATTGAATCTTTGAATGAAAATTAGAGTTTTGAGATTAACTTTTTCGAGTTCTCTATAGAGTTGCGAAGAGTGCTTTAATGACAAAAGGTAGAATCTTTGAAAGAAAATACCTCAATCAAGATACCTATTGTGTCAGTATAACTTTTTAATCTATAAAGCTTAAATCTTAGAAAGAAAATGAGAGTTTTGAGTTAAACTTATTCGAGTTCCCTTTGACGTCTAGAAGAGTGCTTTAATGAGTAAAGATTGAATCTTTGAATGAAAATACCTCAATCAAGGTACTTATTACGTCACTGGACCATTGTATTATACAATTTTTAAATCTTTGAAAGAAAATGGGAGTTTTGAGTTGAACTTACTCGAGTTTCTTTTGACGTTATAAAGAGTATTTTAGTAAGTAAAGACTAAATCTGTGATAAAATTACATCAATCAAGGTAACTATTACGTCATCAGACCTTTTAATGTATAAAGATTGAATCTTTGAAAGAAAATGAGAGTTTTGAGTTTAACCTTTTCAAGTTCCTTATGAAGTCGCGAAGAGTGTTTTAATGACTAAAGATTGAATCTTTGTACGAAAATACCCTAATCAAGGTACCTATTATGTCACTCGACCATTTTAATGTGTAAACATTAAAGCTTTGAATGGAATTAAGTCAATGAATGTACCTAATATGTCACTAGACCATTTTAATATGTAAAGATTAAATCTTTGAAAGAAAATTAAAGTTTTGAGTTCAACATATTCGAGTTCGCTTTGATGTCAAAAAATGTGTTTTAATGAATAAAAATTGAATTTTTGAATGAAATTACCTCAATTAAGGTACCAATTATATCACTAGGCCTTTTTAATGTATAAAGATTGAATCATTGAAAGAAAAAGAGAGTTTTGAGTTTAGCATATTCGAGTTCCTTATAAAATCGCGAAGAGTGTTTTAATTACTAAAGATTGAATCTTTGAATGAAAATACCTCAATCAATGAACCTATTATGTCACTAGACCATTTTAATGTATAAATATTAAATCTTTAAAAGAAAATGAGAGTTTTGAGTTAAACTTATTTGAGTTCCCTTTTAGATCACGAAGAGTGTTTTAGTGAATAAAGATTGAATCTTCGAATGAAATTACTTCAATCAAGGTATTAACTGTGTCACTAGACCTTTTAATTGTATAAAGACAGAATCTTTGAAAGAAAATGAGAGTTTTGAGTTAAACATATTCGAGTTCCCTTTGACGTCACAAAGAGTGTTTTAATGAGTGAAAATTAAATCTTTAAATAAAATTTCCTCAATCAAGGTACCTATTATGTCACTAGACCTATGTAATGTTTAAAGACTGAATCTTCGAAATAAAATGAGAGTTTTGAGTCAAATTCATTCGAGTTCCCTTCGACATTCCGAAGAGGGATTTTATGAGTAAAGGTTGAATCTTTGAATGAAATTATCTCAATCAAGGTACCTATTATGCCACTAGACCTTTTGAACTTATAAATGTTAAATCTTTGAATGAAAATTAGAGTTCTGAGTTTAACTTATACGAGTTCCCTATGAAGTTGCGAATATTGTTTTAATCCCTAAAGATTTAATCTTTCAAAGAAAATATCTCAATCAAGGCACTTATTATGTCACTAGGCCTTTTTAATCTATAAAGATTGAATCTTTGAAAGAAAATTAGAGTTTTGAGTTAAACTTGTTTGAGTACCCTTTGACGTCCACAAGAGTGCTTTAATGAGTAAAGATTGAATCTTTGAATGAAAATACATCAATCAAGGTACCTATTATATCACTCGACCATTATAACGTATCGAAATTGAATCATTGAAAGAAAATGAGAGTTTTTAGTTAAACTTATTCAAGTTCCGATTGACGTCCCGAAGAGTGTTTTAATGGGTAGAGATTGAATCTTCAATTGTGATATCTATTATGTCACCAGACCATTTTAAAGTATAAAGATTATGTCATTGAGAAAAATTAGAGGTTTTTCTTAAACTCGTTCGAGTTCCCTTTGACTTCACGAAGAGTGTTTTCATGAGTAAGGATTGAATCTTTGAATGAAATTACCTCAATCTAGATACCTATTATGTCCCTAGACGTTTTTAATATATAAAGAATTGAATCTTTGAAAGAAAATTAGAGCTTTGAGTTAATCTTATTCGAGTTAGATTTGACGTCATGAATAGTGTTTTAATGAGTAAAGATTGAATCTTTGAATGAAATTACTTCAATCAAGGTGCCTATTATGTCACTAGACCTCTTTAATGGTTCAAGATTGAATCTTTGAAAGAAAAATGAGAGTTTTGAGTTAAACTTATTCGAGTTTCCTTCGACGTTCCGAAGAGTGTTTTCATGAGTAAAGATTGAACCTTGGAAGGAAATTATCTCAATCAAGGTACCTATTATGTCACTAGTCATTTTTAACGTATAAAGATTGAATCTTTGAATGAAAATTAGAGTTTTGAGATTTACTTTTTCGAGTTCTCTATAGAGTTGCGAAGAGTGCTTTAATGACAAAAGGTAGAATCTTTGAAAGAAAATACCTCAATCAAGATACCTATTGTGTCAGTATAACTTTTTAATCTATAAAGATTAAATCTTAGAAAGAAAATGAGAGTTTTGAGTTAAACTTATTCGAGTTCCCTTTGACGTCTAGAAGAGTGCTTTAATGAGTAAAGATTGAATCTTTGAATGAAAATACCTCAATCAAGGTACTTATTACGTCACTGGACCATTGTATTATACAATTTTTAAATCTTTGAAAGAAAATGGGAGTTTTGAGTTAAACTTACTCGAGTTTCTTTTGACGTTATAAAGAGTATTTTAGTAAGTAAAGACTGAATCTGTGATAAAATTACATCAATCAAGGTAACTATTACGTCATCAGACCTTTTAATGTATAAAGATTGAATCTTTGAAAGAAAATGAGAGTTTTGAGTTTAACCTTTTCAAGTTCCTTATGAAGTCGCGAAGAGTGTTTTAATGACTAAAGATTGAATCTTTGTACGAAAATACCCTAATCAAGGTACCTATTATGTCACTAGACCATTTTTAATGTGTAAACATTAAAGCTTTGAATGAAATTAAGTTAATGAATGTACCTAATATGTCACTAGACCATTTTAATATGTAAAGATTAAATCTTTGAAAGAAAATTAGAGTTTTGAGTTCAACATATTCGAGTTCGCTTTGATGTCACAAAATGTGTTTTAATGAATAAAAATTGAATTTTTGAATGAAATTACCTCAATCAAGGTACCTATTATATCACTAGGCCTTTTTAATGTATAAAGATTGAATCATCGAAAGAAAAAGAGAGTTTTGAGTTTAGCATATTCGAGTTCCTTATAAAGTCGCGAAGAGTGTTTTAATAACTAAAGATTGAATCTTTGAATGAAAATACCTTAATCAATGAACCTATTATGTCACTAGACCATTTTAATGTATAAATATTAAATCTTTAAAAGAAAATAAGAGTTTTGAGTTAAACTTATTTGAGTTCCCTTTTAGATCACGAAGAGTGTTTTAGTGAATAAAGATTGAATCTTCGAATGAAATTACTTCAATCAAGGTATTAACTATGTCACTAGACCTTTTAATTGTATAAAGACAGAATCTTTGAAAGAAAATGAGAGTTTTGAGTTAAACATATTCGAGTTCCCTTTGACGTCACAAAGAGTGTTTTAATGAGTGAAAATTAAATCTTTAAAAAAAATTTCCTCAATCAAGGTATCTATTATGTCACTAGACCTATGTAATGTTTAAAGACTGAATCTTTGGAATAAAATGAGAGTTTTGAGTCAAATTCATTCGAGTTCCCTTCGACATTCCGAAGAGGGATTTTATAAGTAAAGGTTGAATCTTTGAATGAAATTATCTCAATCAAGGTACCTATTATGCCACTAGACCTTTTTAACTTATAAATGTTAAATCTTTGAATGAAAATTAGAGTTCTGAGTTTAACTTATACGAGTTCCCTATGAAGTTGCGAATATTGTTTGAATCCCTAAAGATTTAATCTTTCAAAGAAAATATCTCAATCAAGGCAACTATTATGTCACTAGGCCTTTTTAATCTATAAAGATTGAATCTTTGAAAGAAAATTAGAGTTTTGAGTTAAACTTGTTTGAGTACCCTTTGACGTCCAGAAGAGTGCTTTAATGAGTAAAGATTGAATCTTTGAATGAAAATACATCAATCAAGGTACCTATTATATCACTCGACCATTATAACGTATCGAAATTGAATCATTGAAAGAAAATGAGAGTTTTTAGTTAAACTTATTAAAGTTCCGATTGATGTCCCGAAGAGTGTTTTAATGGGTAGAGATTGAATCTTCAATCGTGATATCTATTATGTCACCAGACCATTTTAAAGGATAAAGATTATGTCATTGAGAAAAATTAGAGGTTTTTCTTAAACTCGTTCGAGTTCCCTTTGACTTCACGAAGAGTGTTTTCATGAGTAAGGATTGAATCTTTGAATGAAATTACCTCAATCTAGATACCTATTATGTCCCTAGACGTTTTTAATATATAAAGAATTGAATCTTTGAAAGAAAATTAGAGCTTTGAGTTAATCTTATTCGAGTTCGATTTGACGTCATGAATAGTGTTTTAATGAGTAAAGATTGAATCTTTGAATGAAATTACTTCAATTAAGGTGCCTATTATGTCACTAGACCTCTTTAATGGTTCAAGATTGAATCTTTGAAAGAAAAATGAGAGTTTTGAGTTAAACTTATTCGAGTTTCCTTCGACGTTCCGAAGAGTGTTTTCATGAGTAAAGATTGAATCTTTGAAGGAAATTATCTCAATCAAGGTACCTATTATGTCACTAGTCATTTTTAACGTATAAAGATTGAATCTTTGAATGAAAATTAGAGTTTTGAGATTAACTTTTTCGAGTTCTCTATAGAGTTGCGAAGAGTGCTTTAATGACAAAAGGTAGAATCTTTGAAAGAAAATACCTCAATCAAGAAACCTATTGTGTCAGTATAACTTTTTAATCTATAAAGATTAAATCTTAGAAAGAAAATGAGAGTTTTGAGTTAAACTTATTCGAGTTCCCTTTGACGTCTAGAAGAGTGCTTTAATGAGTAAAGATTGAATCTTTGAATGAAAATACCTCACTCAAGGTACTTATTACGTCACTGGACCATTGTATTATACAATTTTTAAATCTTTTGAAAGAAAATGGGAGTTTTGAGTTAAACTTACTCGAGTTTCTTTTGACGTTATAAAGAGTATTTTAGTAAGTAAAGACTGAATCTGTGATAAAATTACATCAATCAAGGTAACTATTACGTCATCAGACCTTTTAATGTATAAAGATTGAATCTTTGAAAGAAAATGAGAGTTTTGAGTTTAACCTTTTCAAGTTCCTTATGAAGTCGCGAAGAGTGTTTTAATGACTAAAGATTGAATCTTTGTACGAAAATACCCTAATCAAGGTACCTATTATGTCACTAGACCATTTTAATGTGTAAACATTAAAGCTTTGAATGAAATTAAGTCAATGAATGTACCTAATATGTCACTAGACCATTTTAATATGTAAAGATTAAATCTTTGAAAGAAAATTAGAGTTTTGAGTTCAACATATTCGAGTTCGCTTTGATGTCACAAAATGTGTTTTAATGAATAAAAATTGAATTTTTGAATGAAATTACCTCAATTAAGGTACCTATTATATCACTAGGCCTTTTTAATGTATAAAGATTGAATCATTGAAAGAAAAAGAGAGTTTTGAGTTTAGCATATTCGAGTTCCTTATAAAGTCGCGAAGAGTGTTTTAATAACTAAAGATTGAATCTTTGAATGAAAATACCTCAATCAATGAGCCTATTATGTCACTAGACCATTTTAATGTATAAATATTAAATCTTTAAAAGAAAATGAGAGTTTTGAGTTAAACTTATTTGAGTTCCCTTTTAGATCACGAAGAGTGTTTTAGTGAATAAAGATTGAATCTTCGAATGAAATTACTTCAATCAAGGTATTAACTATGTCACTAGACCTTTTAATTGTATAAAGACAGAATCTTTGAAAGAAAATGAGAGTTTTGAGTTAAACATATTCGAGTTCCCTTTGACGTCACAAAGAGTGTTTTAATGAGTGAAAATTAAATCTTTAAATAAAATTTCCTCAATCAAGGTACCTATTATGTCACTAGACCTATGTAATGTTTAAAGACTGAATCTTTGGAATAAAATGAGAGTTTTGAGTCAAATTCATTCGAGTTCCCTTCGACATTCCGAAGAGGGATTTTATGAGTAAAGGTTGAATCTTTGAATGAAATTATCTCAATCAAGGTACCTATTATGCCACTAGACCTTTTTAACTTATAAATGTTAAATCTTTGAATGAAAATTATAGTTCTGAGTTTAAGTTATACGAGTTCCCTATGAAGTTGCGAATATTGTTTTAATCCCTAAAGATTTAATCTTTCAAAGAAAATATCTCAATCAATGCACCTATTATGTCACTAGGCCTTTTTAATCTATAAAGATTGAATCTTTGAATGAAAATTAGAGTTTGGAGTTAAACTTGTTTGAGTACCCTTTGACGTCCAGAAGAGTGCTTTAATGAGTAAAGATTGAATCTTTGAATGAAAATACATCAATCAAGGTACCTATTATATCACTCGACCATTATAACGTATCGAAATTGAATCATTGAAAGAAAATGAGAGTTTTTAGTTAAACTTATTCAAGTTCCGATTGACGTCCCGAAGAGTGTTTTAATGGGTAGAGATTGAATCTTCAATCGTGATATCTATTATGTTACCAGACCATTTTAAAGTATAAAGATTATGTCATTGAGAAAAATTAGAGGTTTTTCTTAAACTCGTTCGAGTTCCCTTTGACTTCACGAAGAGTGTTTTCATGAGCAAGGATTGAATCTTTGAATGAAATTACCTCAATCTAGATACCTATTATGTCCCTAGACGTTTTTAATATATAAAGAATTGAATCTTTGAAAGAAAATTAGAGAATTGAGTTAATCTTATTCGAGTTTGATTTGACGTCATGAATAGTGTTTTAATGAGTAAAGATTGAATCTTTGAATGAAATTACTTCAATCAAGGTGCCTATTATGTCACTAGACCTCTTTAATGGTTCAAGATTGAATCTTTGAAACAAAAATGAGAGTTTTGAGTTAAACTTATTCGAGTTTCCTTCGACGTTCCGAAGAGTGTTTTCATGAGTAAAGATTGAACCTTTGAAAGAAATTATTTCAATCAAGGTACCTATTATGTCACTAGTCTTTTTTAACGTATAAAGATTGAATTTTTGAATGAAAATTAGAGTTTTGAGATTAACTTTTTCAAGTTCTCTATAGAGTTGCGAAGAGTGCTTTAATGACAAAAGGTAGAATCTTTGAAAGAAAATACCTCAATCAAGATACCTATTGTGTCAGTATAACTTTTTAATCTATAAAGATTAAATCTTAGAAAGAAAATGAGAGTTTTGAGTTAAACTTATTCGAGCTCCCTTTGACGTCTAGAAGAGTGCTTTAATGAGTAAAGATTGAATTTTTGAATGAAAATACCTCAATCAAGGTACTTATTACGTCACTGGACCATTGTATTATACAATTTTTAAATCTTTAAAAGAAAATGGGAGTTTTGAGTTAAACTTACTCGAGTTTCTTTTGACGTTATAAAGAGTATTTTAGTAAGTAAAGACTGAATATGTGATAAAATTACATCAATCAAGGTAACTATTACGTCATCAGACCTTTTAATGTATAAAGATTGAATCTTTGAAAGAAAATGAGAGTTTTGAGTTTAACCTTTTCAAGTTCCTTATGAAGTCGCGAAGAGTGTTTTAATGACTAAAGATTGAATCTTTGTACGAAAATACCCCAATCAAGGTACCTATTATGTCACTAGACCATTTTAATGTGTAAACATTAAAGCTTTGAATGAAATTAAGTCAATGAATGTACCTAATATGTCACTAGACCATTTTAATATGTAAAGATTAAAACTTTGAAAGAAAATTAGAGTTTTGAGTTCAACATATTCGAGTTTGCTTTGATGTCACAAAGTGTGTTTTAATGAATAAAAATTAAATTTTTGAATGAAATTACCTCAATCAAGGTACCTATTATATGACTAGGCCTTTTTAATGTATAAAGATTGAATCATTGAAAGAAAATGAGAGTTTTGAGTTTAGCATATTCGAGTTCCGTATAAAGTCGCGAAGAGTGTTTGAATAACTAAAGATTGAATCTTTGAATGAAAATACCTCAATCAATGAACCTATTATGTCACTAGACCTTTTTAATGTATAAATATTAAATCTTTAAAAGAAAATGAGAGTTTTGAGTTAAACTTATTTGAGTTCCCTTTTAGATCACGAAGAGTGTTTTAGTGAATAAAGATTGAATCTTCGAATGAAATTACTTCAATCAAGGTATTAACTATGTCACTAGACCTTTTAATTGTATAAAGACAGAATCTTTGAAAGAAAATGAGAGTTTTGAGTTTAACTTATTCAAGTTCCCTATGAAGTCGCGATAAGTGTTTTAAAGACGAAAGATAAATTTTTCAAACGAAAATACCTCAATTAATGTACCTATTATGTCACTAGACCATTTTATTGTATAAAGATTAAATGTTTGAAAGAAAATAAGAGTTTTGATTTAAACTTATTCGAATTCCCTTTGGCGTAACGAACAGTGTTTTAATGACTAAAGATTGAGTCTTTGAATTGAATTACCTCAATTTGGGGACTTATTATGTCTAGACCTTTTTAATGTATAAAGATTGAATCTTTTAAAGAAAATTTGAGTTTTGAATTTAACTTCTTCAAGCTGCTTAGGAAGTCGCAAACAGTGTTTTAATGACTAAAGATTAAATCTTTATATGAAAATACCCCAATCAAGGTACCTTTTATGTTACTCCACCTTTTTTAATGTATAAAGATTGAATCTTAGAAATAAAATGTAAGATTTGAGTTAAACTTAATCGAGTTCCCATTGACATCCCGAAGAGTGTTTTATAGAGTAAAAAAGGAATCTTGGAATGAAAATATCACAATCAAGGTACATATTATGTCAGTAGACCGTTTTAACGTAAAAAGATTAAATCTTTGAAAGAAAATGAGAGTTTTGTGTTAAGCTTATTCAAGTTCCCGTTGACGTCACGAAGAACGTTTTAACGAGTAAAGATTCAATCTTTGATTGAAATTACCTCATTTATGGTACCAATTATGTCATTAGACCTTTTATATCACTGGACCATTTTAATGTATAGAGATTAAATCTTTGAAAGAAAATGAGAGATTTGAGTTAAAAATATTCGAGTTCCCTTTGACGTCACAAAGAGTGTTTTAATGAGTGAAAATTGAATCTTTAAATAAAATTTCCTCTATCAAGGTACACATTATGTCAGTAGACCTATGTAACGTTTAAAGACTGAATCTTTGGAATAAAATGAGAGTTTTGAGTCAAATTCATTCGAGTTTCCTTCGACATTCCGAAGAGGGATTTTTTGAGTAAAGGTTGAATCTTCGAAAGAAATTATCTCAATCAAGGTACTTATTATGTCTCTAGACCATTTAACTTATAAAGGTTAAATCTTTGAATGAAAATTAGAGTTCTGAGTTTAACTTATTCGTGTTCCCTATGAAGTTGCGAAGAGTGTTTTAAACCCTAAAGATTTTAATCTTTGAAAGAAAATATCTCAATCAAGGTACCTATTATGTTACTAAACCTTTTTATTCTATAAAGATTGAATATTTGAAAGAAAATTAGAGTTTTGAGTTAAACTTATTTGAGTACCCTTTGACGTCCAGAAGAGTGCTTTAATGAGTAAAGATTGAATCTTCGAATGAAAATACATCAATCAAGGTACCTATTATACCACTCGACCGTTATAATGTATAAAATTGAATCATTGAAAGAAAATGAGAGTTTTTAGTTAAACTTATTCAAGTTCCAATTGACGTTCCGAAGAGTGTTTTAATGAGTAGAGATTGAATCTTCAATCGAGGTATCTATTATGTCACTAGACCATTTTAATGTATAAAGATTAAATATTTGAATAAAATGAGAGGTTTTTCTTAAACTCGTTCGAGTTCACTTTGACTTCACGAAGAGTGTTTTAATGAGTAAGGATTGAATCTTTGAATGAAATTACCTCAATCTAGGTACCTATTATGTCCCTAGACGTTTTTAATATATAAAGAATTGAATCTTTGAAAGGAAATAAGAGTTTTGAGTTAATCTTATTCGAGTTCGCTTTTACGTCATGAATAGTGTTTTAATGACTAAAGATTGAATCTTTGAATGAAAGTACTTCAATCAAGGTACCTATTATGTCACTGGACCTCTTTAATGGTGCAAGATTGAATCTTTGAAAGAAAAACGAGAGTTTTGAGTTAAACTTATTCGAGTTTCCTTCTACGTTCCGAAGAGTGTTTTCATGAGTAAAGATTGAATCTTTGAAAGAAATTATCTCAATCAAGATACCTATTATGTCACTAGTCCTTTTTAACGTATAAAGATTGAACGTTTGAATGAAAATTAGAGTTTTGTGATTAACTTTTTCGAGCTCCCTATAGAGTTCCGAAGAGTTCTTTAATCAATCACGGTACCTGTTATGTCAGTATACCTTTTTAATCTATAAAGATTAAATCTTAGAAAGAAAATGAGAGTTTTGAGTTAAACTTATTCGAGTTCCATTTGACGTCCAGAAGAGTGCTTTAATGAGTAAAGATTGAATCTTTGAATAAAAATACCTCAATCAATGTACTTATTACGTCACTGGACCATTGAATTATACAATTTTAAAATCTTTGAAAGAAAGTGGGAGTTTTGAGTTAAACTTATTTGAGTTTCTTTTGACGTTATAAAGAGTGTTTTAGTGAGTAAAGATTGAATCTGTGATGAAATTACATCACTCAAGGTAAATATTACATCATCAGACCTTTTAATGTATAAAGATTGAATTTTTGAAAGAAAATGAGAGTTTTGAGTTTAACTTTTTCAAGTTCCTTATGAAGTCGCGAAGAGTGTTTTAATGACTAAAGATTGAATCTTTGTACGAAAATACCCCTATCAAGGTACCTATTACGTAACTAGAGAATTTTAATGTATAAACATTAAAGCTTTCAATGAAATTACATTAATAAAGGTACCTAATATGTCACTAGACCATTTTAATGTATAAAGATTAAATCTTTGAAAGAAAATTAGAGTTTTGTGTTCAACATATTCGAGTTCGCTTTGACGTCACAAAGTGTGTTTTAATGAATAAAGATTGAATCTTTGAATAAAATTACCTCAATCAAGGTACCTATCATGTCACTAGATATTTTTAATGTATAAAGATTGAATCATTGAAAGAAAATGAGAATTTTGAGTTTAACATATTCGAGTTCCCTATAAAGTCGCGAAGGGTGTTTTAATGACTAAAGATTGAATGTTTGAATGAAAATACCTCAATCAATGAACCTATTATGTTAGCAGACCATTTTAATGTATAATTATTAAATCTTTAAAAAAAAATGAGAGTTTTGAATTAAACTTATTCGAATTCCCTTTAAAATCACGAAGAGTCTTTTAGTGAGTAAAGATTGAATCTTTGAATGAAATTACTTCTATCAAGGTATTAACCATGTCACTGGACCTTTAAACTATATAAAGGCTGAATCTTTGAAAGAAAATGAGAGTTTTGAGTTTAACTTATTCAAGTTCCCTATGAAGTCGCGATGAGTGTTATAAAGACTAAAGATAAATTTTCCAAATGAAAATATCTCAATCAATGTACCTATTATGTCACTCGACCATTTTATTATATAAAGATTAAATCTTTGAAAGAAAATGAGAGTCTTGATTTAAACTTATTCGAATTCCTTTTGACATAACGAAGAGTGTTTTAATGAGTAAAGATTGAGTCTTTGAATTGAATTACCTCAATTTGGGGACTTATTATGTCTCTAGCCTTTTTAATGTATAAAGATTGAATCTTTTAAAGAAAATTTGAATTTTGAGTTTAACTTTTTCAAGCTCCATAGGAAGTCGCGAACAGTGTTTTAAAGACTAAAGATTAAATCTTTGTTTGAAAATTTCCCGATCAAGGTACCTTTTATGTCACTCCATCTTTTTAATGTATAAAGATTGAATCTTTGAAAGAAAATGTGAGATTTGATTTAAACTTAATCGAGTTCCCATTGACATCCCGAAGAGTGTTTTAAAGAGTAAAAAATGAATCTATGAATTAAAATACCACAATCAAGGTACATATTATGTTAATAGACCGTTTTAACGTAAAAAGATTAAATCTTTGAAAGAAAATGAGAGTTTTGTGCTAAACTTATTCAAGTTCCCTTTAACGTAACGAAGAACGTTTTAATGAGTAAAGATTCAATCTTTTATTAAAATTACCTCATTCAAGGTACCAATTATGTCATTAGACCTATTATGTCACTAGACCATTTTAATGTATAGAGATTAAATCTTTGAAAAAAAATGAGAATTTTGAGTTAAACATATTCGAGTTCCCTTTGGCGTCACAAAGAATGTTTTAATGAGTGAAAATTGAATCTTTAAATGAAATTTCCTCAATCAAGGTACCTATTATGTCACTAGACCTATTTAATGTTTAAAGATTGAATCCTTGAAATAAAATGAGAGTTTTGAGTCAAATTCATTCGAGTTCCCTTCGACATTCCGAAGAGGGATTTTATGAGTAAAGGTTGAATCATTGAATGAAATTATCTCAATCAAGGTACCTATTATGTCACTAGACCTTTTTAACTTATAAAGGTTAAATCTTTGAATGAAAATTAGAGTTCTGAGTTTAACTTATTCGAGTACCCTATGAAGTTGCGAATATTGTTTTAATCCCTAAAGATTTAATCTTTGAAAGAAAATATCTCAATCAAGGTACCTATTATGTCATTAGACCTTTTTAATCTATAAAGATTGAATCTTTGAAAGAAAATTAGAGTTTTGAGTTAAACTTTTTTGAGTAACCTTTGACGTCCAGAAGAGTGCTTTAATGAGTAAAGATTGAATCTTTGAATGAAAATATATCAATCAAGGTACCTATTATACCACTCGACCATTATAATGTATAAAAATTAAATCATTGAAAGAAAATGAGAGTTTTTAGTTAAACTTATTCAAGTTCCGATTAACGTCCCGAAGAGTGTTTTAATGAGTCAAGATTGAATCTTTGAATGAAAATATCTCAATCGAGGTATCTATTATGTCACTAGACCATTTTAATGTATAAAGATTAAATCTTTGAAAAAAATGAGAGTTTTTTGTTAAGCTCGTTCGAGTTCCCTTTGACTTCACGAAGAATGTTTTAATGACTAAGAATTGAATCTTTGAATGAAATTACCTCAATCTAAGTACCTATTATGTCCCTAGACGTTTTTAATATATAAAGAATTGAATCTTTGAAAGAAAATGAGAGTTTTGAGTTAATCTTATTCGAGTTCGCTTTGACGTCACGAATAGTGTTTTAATGAGTAAAGATTGAATCTTTGAATGAAATTACTTCAATCAAGGTACCTATTATGTCACTGGACCTCTTTAATGGTTCAAGATTGAATCTTTAAAAGAAAAACAAGAGTTTTGAGTTAAACTTATTCGAGTTTCCTTCGACGTTCCGAAGAGTGTTTACATGAGTAAAGATTGAATCTTTGAAAAAAATTATCTCAATCAAGGTACCTGTTATGTCACTAGTCCTTTTCAACGTATAAAGATTGAATCTTTAAATGAAAATAAGAGTTTTGAGATTAAATTTTTCGAGTACCCTATACAGTTATGAAGAGTGCTTTAATGACAAAAGGTGGAATCTTTGAAAGAAAATACCTCAATCAAGATACCTATTATATCAGTATACCGTTTTCATCTATAAAGATTAAATCTTAGAAAGAAAATTAGAGTTTTGAGTTAAACTTATTTGAGTTCCCTTTGACGTCCAGAAGAGTGCTTTAATGAGTAAAGATTGAATCTTTGAATGAAAATACCTCAATCAAGGTACTTATTAGGTCACTGGACCATTGTATTATACAATTTTTAAATCTTAGAAAGAAAATGGGAGTTTTGAGTTAAACTTATTCGAGTTTCTTTTGACGTTATAAAGAGTGTTTTAGTAAGTAAAGACCGAATCTGTGATGAAATTACATCAATCAAGGTAACTATTACGTCATTAGACCTTTTAATGTATAAAGATTGAATCTTTGAAAGAAAATGAGAGTTTTGAGTTTAACTTTTTCAAGTTCCTTATGAAGTCACGAAGAGTGTTTTAATGACTAAAGATTGAATCTTTGTACGAAAATACCCCAATCAAGGTACCTATTATGTCACTAAACCATTTTAACGTATAAACATTAAAGCTTTCAATGAAATTACGTCAATGAAAGTACCTAATATGTCCCTAGACCATTTTAATATATAAAGATTAAATCTTTGAAAGAAAATTAGAGTTTTGAGTTCAACATATTCGAGTTCGCTTTGACGTCACGAAGTGTGTTTTAATGAATAAAGATTGAATCTTTGAATGAAATTACCTCAATCAAGGTACCTATTATGTCACTAGGCCTTTTTAATGTACAAAGATTGAATCATTGAAAGAAAATGAGAGTTTTGAGTTTAACATATTTGAGTTCCCTATAAAGTCGCGAAGAGTGTTTTGATGACTAAAGATTGAATCTTTGAATGAAAATACCTCAATCAATGAACCTATTATGTCAGTAGACCATTTTAATGTACAAATATTAAATCTTTAAAAGAAAATGAGAGTTTTGAGTTAAACTTATTTGAGTTTCCTTTGAGATCACGAAGAGTATTTTAGTGAGTAAAGATTAAATCTTTGAATGAAATTACATCAATCAAGGTATTAACTATATCACTAGACTTTTTAATTGTATAAAGACAAAATCTTTGAAAGAAAATGAGAGTTTCGAGTTTAACTTATTCAAGTTCCCTATGAAGTCGCGATGAGTGTTTTAAAGACTAAAGATAAATTTTTCAAATGAAAATACCTCAATCAGTGTACCTATTATGTCACTAGACCATTTTATTGCATAAAGATTAAATCTTTGAAAGAAAATGAGAGTCTTGATTTAAATTTATTCGAATTCCCTTTTACGTAATGAAGAGTGTTTTAATGAGTAAAGATTGAGTCTTTGAATTGAATTAGCTCAATTTAGGGACTTATTATGTCTCTAGAGCATTTTAATGTATAAAGATTGAATCTTTAAAAGAAAATTTGAGTTTTGAGTTTAACTTATTCAAGTTCCTTAGGAAGTCGCAAACAGTGTTTTATTGACTAAAGATTAAATCTTTGTATGAAAATTCCCCAATCAAGGTACCTTTTATATCACTCCACCTTTTTAATGTATAAAGATTAAATCTTTCAAGAAAATGTGAGATTTGAGTCAAACTTAATCGAGTTCCCATTGACGTCCCGAAGAGTGTTTTAAAGAGTAAAGAATGAATCTTTGAATGAAAATACCACAATCAAGGTACATATTATGTCAGTAGACCATTTTAATATAAAAAGATTAAATCTTTGAAAGAAAATGAGAGTTATGTGCTAAGCATATTCAAGTTCCCTTTGATGTCACGAAGAACGTTTTAATGAGTAAAGATTCAATATTTGATTGAAATTACCTCATTCGAGGTACCAATTATGTCATTAGACCTATTATGTCACTGGACCATTTTAATGTATATAGATTAAATCTTTGAAAGAAAATGAGAGTCTTGAGTTAAACATATTCGAGTTCCCTTTGACGTCACGAAGAGTCTTTTAATGAGTGAAAATTGAATCTTTAAATGAAATTTCCTTAATCGAGGTACCTATTATGTCACTAGACCTATGAAATATTTAAAGACTGAATCTTTGGAATAAAATGAGAGTTTTGAGTCAAATTCATTTGAGTTCCCTTCGACATTCCGAAGAGGGATTTTACGAGTAAAGGTTGAATCTTCGAATGAAATTATCTCAATCAAGGTACTTATTATGTCAGTAGACCGTTTAACCTATAAAGGTTAAATCTTTGAATGAAAATAAGAGTTCTGAGTTTAACTTATTCGAATTCCCTATGAAGTTGCGAAGAGTGTTTTAAACCCTAAAGATTTTAATCTTTGAAAGAAAATATCTCAATCAAGGTACCTATTATGTCACTCGACCTTTTTATTCTATAAAGATTGAATCGTTGAAAGAAAATTAGAGTTTTGAGTTAAACTTATTTGAGTACCCTTTGACATCCAAAAGAGTGCTTTAATGAGAAAAGATTGAATCTTTGAATGAAAATACATCAATCAAGGTATCTATTATATACCACTCGACCATTATAATGTATAAAAATTGAATCATTGAAAGAAAATGAGAGTTTTTAGTTAAACTTATTCAAGTTCCGATTGACGTCCCGAAGAGTGTTTTAATGAGTAGAGATTGAATCGTCAATCGAGGTATCAATTATATCACTAGACTATTTTAATGTATAAAGATTAAATCTTTGAAAAAAATGAGAGTTTTTCTTAAACTCGTTCGAGTTCCCTTTGACTTCACGAAGAGAGTTTTAATGAAATTACTTCAATCAAGGTACCTATTTGTCACTGGACCTCTTTAATGGTGCAAGATTGAATCTTTGAAAGAAAAACGAGAGTTTTGAGTTAAACTTATTCGAGTTTTCTTCGCGTTTCGAAGAGTGTTTTCATGAGTAAAAATTGAATCTTTGAAAGATCTCAATCAAGGTACCTATTATGTCGCTAGTCCTTTTTAACGTATAAAGATTGAATATTTGAATGAAAATTAGAGTTTTGAGATTAACTTTTTCGAGTTCCCTATAGAGTTGCGAAGAGTGCTTTAATGACAAAAGGTGGAATCTTTGAAAGAAAATACCTCAATCAGGGTACTTATTATGTCAGTATACCTTTTTTAATCTATAAAGATTAAATCTTAGAAAGAGAATGAGAGTTTTGAGTTAAACTTATTCGAGTTCCCTTTCACGTCCAGAAGAGTGCTTTAAAGAGTAAAGATTGAATTTCTGAACGAAAGTACCTTAATCCAGGTACTTATTACGTCACTTGACCATTGAATTATACAATTTTTAAATCTTTGAAAGAAAGTGCGAGTTTTGAGTTAAACTTATTCGAGTTTCTTTTGATGTGATAAAGAGTGTTTTAATGAGTAAAGACTGAATCTGTGATGAAATTACATCAATCAAGGTAACTATTACGTCATCAGACCTTTTAATGTATAAAGATTGAATCTTTGAAAGAATATGAGAGTTTTGAATTTAACTTTTTCAAGTTCCTTAGGAAGTCGTGAAGAGTGTTTTAATGATTAAAGATTGAATCTTTGTACGAAAACTCCCCAATCAAGGTACCTATTATGTCACTAGACCATTTTAATATATAAACATTAAAGCTTTCAATAAAATTACGTCAATGAAGGTACCTAATATGTCACTAGACCATTTTAATATATAAAGATTAAATCTTTGAAAGAAAATTAGAGTTTTGAGTTCAACATATTCGAGTTCGCTTTGACGTCATGAAGTGTGTTTTAATGAATAAAGATTGAATCTTTGAATGAAATTACCTCAATCATGGTACCTATTGTGTCACTAGGCCTTTTTAATGTATAAAGATTGAATCATTGAAAGAAAATGAGAGTTTTGAGTTTAACATATTCGAGTTCCCTATAAAGTCGCGAAAAGTGTTTTAATGACTAAAGATTGAATCTTTGTATGAAAATACTTCGATCAATTAACCTATTATGTCACTAGATCATTTTAATGTATAAATATTAAATCTTTAAAAGAAAATGAGAGTTTTGAATTAAACTTATTTGAGTTCCCTTTGAGATCACGAAGAGTCTTTTAGTGTGTACAGATTGAATCTTTGAATGAAATTACTTTAATCAATGTATTAACTATGTCACTAGACCTTTTAATTGTATAAAGACTGAATCTTTGAAAGAAAATGAGAGTTTTGAGTTTAACTTATTCAAGTTCCCTATGAAGTCGCGATGAGTGTTTTAAAGACTAAAGATAAATTTTTCGAATGAAAATACCTCAATCAATGTACCTATTATGTCACTAGACCATTTTATTGTATAAAGATTAAATCTTTGAAAGAAAATGAGAGTCTTGATTTAAACTTATTCGAATTCCCTTTGATGTAACGAAGAGTGTTTTAATGAGTAAAGATTGAGTCTTTGAATTGAATTACCTCAATTTGGAGACTTATTATGTCTCTAGACCTTTTTAATGTATAAAGATTGAATCTTATAACGAAAATTTGAGTTTTGATTTTAACTTATTCATGCTCCCTAGGAAGTCGCGAACAGTGTTTTAATGACTAAAGATTAAATCTTTGTATGAAAATACCCCAATCAAGGTACCTTTTACGTCCCTCCACCTAATGTGTAATTCCCCTAATTTTCAAAAGGATAGTCTCGGTATTTTGTTTAATTGTTTTCTATTCATTAATTGTTTTTTGTTCATTAATTGTTTTGAATTATGTTTTAATTGACTTTTTAATTATTTGATTTACTTGACTTATTTGTGTTATTTGAATTAATTAGTTGGTTTATTTGTTTTCTTTGGTTTAATTAATTATTTGAATTATTTACATTACTTGTGATAATTGTGATTATTTAAGTTAATTGTTTAGTTATGTGTTTAATTGTAATGGTGTTACATTTAATTCTTTATTGTAAATTTAAATTGGTAATTGTCTTGATTTAATAATTAGGGTTAAATTGGTAATTGTCTTGATTTAATAAGTACGGTTTTAGTTTTAATCAGTTTGTAAGCCGTCGTAGGTTTCTCAGTATGTTGGATGGGCCGGTTAGGATTTCAGTTGGGGCTTGAATTAATTTAGGGTTTAGTAAAATCCTATAAATATATGTTAGATGTTTGGTTAGGGTTTGAGAAACATAACAAAACCAAGTATACGACTGTGGAGACAAAGGAAGAACAGAGAGTGTTCACGTTGGTTTTCGTCGGAACTTTAGAGACGGCGTAGAGATTTTTGGACAAAGATCTCAAAGGCAAGTTCTAACCTTACTCTCTCCCTTATACTCATGTTCTTTGCATACTCAATAGTTCCAGGATGAATTACATGTTTAAAAATAAAAACGTTATCTGTTTCATGTTTAGAGTTTAACTGAAACTGAATTTGTTTTAAAATTGTTAAACTGGTTAACTTTGAACTTTCTTGTTAATTCTTGGTTTAATCCATATTAGTAGCATAATAAGGGCTGAATTAAGGGTTGGAATCTTCTTGGATTAAGTTAAATTCTCTGAAAACCTATACTGTGAAGTGTCGGAGGCGTAAACGACGACTGGAGAGGAGAACACGAAGAAGAGGAGGGAGAGAGCCGGCTCCTATTGGGTTGGAGCCGGCTCTCCTTGGATTGGAGGCGGCTCCAATGGTCCAGGAGCCGCTCCAAGGCTATTGGAGGCGGCTTCAATATTCTGGAGCCGGCTCCAGGTTGTTTTCTACGTGGGTTTTTGGTTCTGTTGTTTGTTTTTCCACTTTGCAGTGATTAGGCTTCATAGTGATTGTTTTAATATGTTTTAGTGGAGAATGAATACTGTAATGGATGATTTAGGAGTGGTCTAGAGTAAACATAAATATTCAAAGATCAGATTAACATAGAATTGGACACAAAGCATTAACCATTAGGATTACATGGAGTTAATTACGAATGTCTTGTAGACTTATGTGGATTTGGAGTTTCTAACTTCTAGATTATAATGTAAAATTTCTTGTGAGAGTTTGTGCACTGCTAATTGCAAATTCTTAGAATATACATACATACAAGGAATCTGTATTTTTGCTAAAGATTAATTGATGATTAAACTTAACATTTAATTCGTCAATTTTGTTGAATAGGAGCTTAACAGTATGATAAATTGTCTAGATTTATTATGCATGCCATGAAAATAAATATTATAACATTTGTTTAAGCTCTATTAATTATGGATACCGGGAATAAACTTATATTTACAGACACAGTCCTGTGGGTGATCAGGTAATGGCTTATTGTTGGATTAATTAAACATGTTTTTCTAGTATACTTTAATGTGCTTAGTTTGGAACTGTGGGTTTTGACATTGATACTGTTAGTACTTAATCAATGGTTGGATTTATTAAAGCATGATGGTTAATCTATTCTAACATGGTTAGGTTGGAATTGTTGGTTTTGGCATTTATAAATTATTTAAATGTGTGGAATAGAGTAATTAATATTGATATTTATGTTTCCAATGTTAATCAATTTGTTGGGGCTATTCAAGAACGGTTGTTAATACATTCTGATATGCTTGATATGGACTCGTTGATATTGTTATGTACTTGTATATGCTTTATCAACTATTGGACGGATTGGATTATATGTACCGGTATGGGACGGTGACATACTAGGTTTGGATTAGCTCAAATTGCTAAGTCCTACCTATTTTGGAGTAAGGGCACGGGTTATAAAATACAATCCTCCTTATATATATAAGTCAGTACGGTTGAATACGCCGAGTGACTTACTGGATTTCTTGTGGATGGTTAGAAACGGAGTTTAGATATATTTTCATGTTACCGTGTCATGAGCTTGAGTCTCAGTGTCGACGGTTAGGGTGCGTATATGCAGTTGGATGTGTAGCTGACTGTGAAGGTTGAGGTATACCCTGTTTAGGTTTAGGTACTCATGCCCACTCAGGTGCGTATTGTGTGATGCCTTCTATCCAGGTTGAGACCCCCTTCATGGCCTAGCGAGAGTCCAGTAGTGTGGATATATTTATGTACGGATTATTAGTTATTGTTGAACTATTTAGTATGTACATGCGTATCGAGTCTCTGCTTGGATTGTAGTAGGATAGAACTTGTTCGTGGGCCTGACCCACTCCTATTTTTCAGGTGTACGTCAGTTCCAGGCTTGAGTTTGTTCGTGCTGAGCAGAGATGATCTTCCATTCTACCGACGATGTAGGGTTTCTTTCCAGATCTTGGATTTGGATTTTATCTTTCATTTTACTTTCATTCAGTGTGTGATTTTTATTAGGGGTCCGCTAGAGATGGATTCCCGAGTTGCTCAAATTATGGATATTTGGTTTATCAAATTTAAGTATTTAATTATTTAAGGATTATCTTTTAGTTTTCTTTTCAGCTTTAAACTTTCATTTCTTAATTCATTTTGTATTCTGTGTTCGTTATAAAATATTAATTGTTTGATATTCCCTCGGGTTTGGGCCTGGGCCTGATCAACCCGTGTCTCGGATCCGAGGGGTATCACAGTTGGTATCAGAGCACTCCAGGTTCAAGTGTCTCTAGGATGTTTTCGTATTAAGTCTTCCGCGTAGCGTTCTCTTGAATAGAGCTTAAGTTAGGATTCATTGTATTCCTTATGGTTCGTATAGAAATGGTACTGATGTCTGTCTTTTCGTGTTAACAGATGGTTAATGCTAGAAATGGACAGAATATGCAAGGAACTAGGAAGGAAAGGAGAGCGGCACGTAGGCAACAATATCTCCTACAGCGTCAGCAAATGGAGGAAGAGCAACAAAGGCTTGGGTTTCAAGATGACATGGATCAGTTTCAGGAGGAACAAGAGAATGTTCAACAGACTCTGGACCAGGTCAGAGATCCAGAGATTCCTCCTCACCTCAATGACCTCGTTGCTCGGGCTATAGAGGCTGGGGTAACAGCTGCACTCCGAAACCAACCACAGGTTCAGCAGGCACCTGTACCAGCACCAGTGGTTCAGACGGATTCTTGGGGAAAGGCTAGGAGCTCTTTCACAAAGGGGAGTCCACCGGTATTCTCAGGCTCAACCGATGCGAGAGCAGCTCACCAGTGGAAACAGGACATTGAGCGTCATCTTCGTTTGGTTCAGTGCACGGAGGTTCAGAAGCAGATGCTTGCTACTTTCAAGTTAGTTGGGGATGCACTACAGTGGTGGGAGTCAGTTACGACCTCAGAGGAGAGGATGACATTGTCTTATGATGAGTTCAGTGCTCGCTTTGATGAGAAATATTTTCTCTATGCAGTCAGGGCAGCTATGAAGACCGAGTTTCTAAATCTGCAGCAGGGAAACATGACAGTGGCGGAGTATGAGCAGCAATTCACATGCTTGTCTCTCTTTGCACCGGAAGAGGTGGATACAGAGGAGAAGAAGCGTAATAGTTTTGTCAAGGGACTGATGTGGTCTATCAAGAGAGCTATTACAGGTAGTCCAGCCTATACTACCTATGCTCAGGTGGTAGACGCCGCTCTACAACAGTATCAGTTGACTGTGGACATCAGACATGCTCGTGGTGAGAAGCGGGGTGATAAAGACTCTACTAATCAGTCAGCTGAAAAGGGGAATGGCAATGGCCACCGGCAGAATGACAAAGGCAAGTTCCAGGGACAACAGCCTTGGAAGAAGCACAAGAGGGGGTCAGATGCTCATCGGAATGGGGCACCTATTCAGAGGCAACAAAATGGGGGACCACAGGCAGGACAGGGTCAGCCACAGGCTAACCGACAGAGGAGGCCATTTGGTACTTTCCAGGGTAGTTGTTACACTTGTGGAGAGTATGGTCATACCACCGGGCAGTGTCCTAAAGCAGGACAGGGACAGGGACAGAGACAGTATGTGCAGCAGGGACAGAGGGCGCCAGTGCCTCTACCAGCTCCACAGGTTCCACGAATTCAGGGATAGACACATCTGGCTTTACCGGCACCGCCACAGACTCAGGGACAGGCACCACAGCAGTTGCACTATGGCAGGGTGTATAACCCCATGCCACAGGATGTTCAGGCACCTCAGACTATTGAGGGTAAGTTTCCTATTCATGGTTTACATGGACGTGTTTTATTTGATACAGGTGCTACACACTCATTTGTAGCTAGGACTTTTGTTACTTTATCTGGGATGAGGACGAGGGTATGCACTAGACCTCAGGGTATTTCTACACCATTGGGTGATACAGCTATTATACATGAGAGTGATGGGCCTGTGACACTAGATATTGGCAGACTCAGATTTCTAGCCAATCTATTAGTGCTGGACATACACACTTATGACATGATACTTGGGATGGATTGGTTATCTCACTACCATGCTCAAGTTGATTGTTTTGATAGATCTATTATTTTTGCCATACCTGGTCAGGATATGTATGTAGTAGCTATGCCACGTTCTAAATGGGGCGGTAGCACCTATTTATTCCATGTGGAGGAGGAAAATAAGGAGGGGATTACTGTGTCATTGGTTAACATACCGATTGTACAGGATTTCCCGGATGTATTTCAGGAGATTCCAGGGTTGCCACCTAGTCGCGAGATCGATTTTGTGATAGACTTAGCTCCAGGCACTGCGCCTTTTGCTAGGGCACCCTATAGGATGGCACCGGTGGAGATGAGAGAGCTGAGGGATCAGATTCAGCAGTTACTCAGCCAGGGTTTTATTCGTAGGAGTACATCACCTTGGGGAGCACCGGTTCTGTTTGTGAAGAAGAAGGATGGTTCGCTTCGTCTATGTATAGATTACAGGGAGTTGAACAAGGTTACGATTCGTAACAAGTATCCATTGCCCAGGATTGATGACTTGTTTGATCAGTTAAGGGGAGCCACATATTTCTCCAAGATTGATTTGCGTTCTGGGTATCATTAGTTGAGGGTTAGGGAGCAGGATGTTCCTAAGACAGCATTTCTCACGAGATATGGTTCTTATGAGTTTCGTGTTATGCCGTTTGGGACGACTAATGCACCTGCAGTATTCACGGACTTAATGAATAGAGTCTTCCGGGTATATTTGGATCAATTTGTTATTGTCTTTATTGATGACATGTTGATCTATTCTCGATCGGAGGACGATCATGCTAGACATCTTCGCATAGTCTTGTAGACGCTTCGTGAGCACCAGTTATATGCCAAGTTCGAGAAATGTGAATTTTGGCAGCGGGAGGTGAAATTTCTGGGTCACATGGTGTCAGAAAAGGGGATAGCAGTGGATCCAGCCAAGGTTTCAGCTGTGGTTGAGTGGGGACAGCCTACATCACCTACAGAGATTCGGAGTTTTCTCGGTCTGGTAGGATATTACAGGAGATTCTTCCAGGGGTTCTCCAAGATAGCAGGACCACTCACTCATCTGACCAAGAAGGGTGTACAGTTCGTGTGGGATGAACACTGTCAGCGAGCTTTTGATGAGCTGAAAAGGAAGCTGACTTCTGCACCGGTTCTGGCGACTGTCTTTGCCTTGCGTATTTGGAGGCATTATCTGTTGGGTGAGTCCTTTAGATTATTCAGTGATCACAAGAGTTTGCAGTTTTTGTTCACTCAGCGGGAGCTGAATATGAGACAGCGTAGATGGTTGGAGTTTGTAAAAGACTATCATTTTTCTATACAGTACCATCTAGGGAAAGCGAATGTGGTGGCGGATGCACTCAGTCGCCAACCTGTTGGTAGTCTTTCTGCTCTATTCACTACTGAGTGGAATGCTTTGAAGAATGTAGATGAGTTGTCAGATGCTTTTATGGCTTGCATGGTGGTTACACTTTCCATCATTCGCAAGGTTTTACAAGCACAACTCACTGATCAGCAATGTGTCGACAAGGTCACAGAGATAGCTTCCGGAGAGGTTCCATTCTATTATGTTGGGGCTGATGGAGGTTTAAGGTACAAAGGACGGTTAGTGGTACCTTCTGCTGATAATTTGAGGAAGGATGTGATGACTGAGACTCACCACTCTGAGTTCTCTGTTCATCCAAGAGGCGATAAGATGTATCAGGATATGAAACGGCAGTTTTGGTGGGCAGGTATGAAGAAGGACATTGCTCTTTTTGTTTCTCAGTGTAGTACTTGTCAGATGGTTAAGATTGATCATCAGAGGCCGCCAGGAGCTCTACAATCACTACCAGTTCCGGAGTGGAAATGGGAGAGCATATCTATGGATTTTGAGGAAGGGTTGCCAAATTCTTTCAAGGGGCATAATTCCATATGGGTCATTGTGGATAGGTTGACCAAGTCAGCTCATTTCTTGCCTATTTGCACTGACTACACTTCGGAGCAGTTGGCGAGGCTTTACATTTCAGAGATTGTGAAGCTACATGGCATTCCATTGTCTATTATATCGGACAGGGATTCGAGCTTTGTATCTGGATTTTGGAAGAGTTTTCAGCAGGCTTTAGGTACGGAGTTACACCTTAGTACTGCTTATCATCCTCAGACTGACGGACAGACTGAGAGGGTGAATCAGATTATGGAAGATATGCTTCGGTCGTGTGTTCTGGATTTCAAGGGCCACTGGGAGGAATAGTTGCCACTTGTGGAGTTTGCTTATAACAATAGTTTCCAGAAGACTATTGGGATGGCATCTTTTGAGGCGTTATACGGTCGACCGTGTCGATCACCTGTTTGTTGGATGGAGGTTGGAGAGAATCGATTCTTAGGTCCTCAGTTCATCAAGGATACTTCTGAAAAGATTGCTCTTATTCGAGATCGCATGCGTACTGCCCAAAGTAGGCTGAAGAGCTATGCTGATCGTCGCACTCGTGCTTTGGAGTTTCAGGTTGGGGATCAGGTTCTTCTTAAAGTATCTCCTATGAAGGGTGTTATGCGTTTTGGGAAGAAAGGGAAGTTGTCTCCGCGGTTTGTCGGTCCATTCATGATTACAGATCGAGTTGGAGCTGTCGCTTATCGGTTGGCACTTCCGGATACTTTGGATCGCGTTCACAACGTGTTTCATGTTTCCATGTTGCGGAAATTTCTGCGAGATGAGGATCGGTATCAGCATATCGATGTTGGGGAGATTGAGTTGCAACCGGATGCAACTTATTTAGAGCCACCGTGTCGTATTGTCGACCGACGAGATCAGATTCTTCGTAATAAGGTTATTCCTTTGGTTCGTGTTCAGTGGAGTCATCACAATGAGGCTGAGTCTACTTGGGAACGGGATGATGTCATTCGCTCGCAGTTTCCTGGAATTTTGGAAGAAGGTAAGAGCGAATTCCGAGGACGGAATTCCTTTTGTTAGGGGGAAGAATGTAATACCCCTAATTTTCAAAATGATAGTCTCGGTATTTTGTTTAATTGTTTTCTGTTCATTAATTGTTTTTGGTTCATTAATTGTTTTGAATTATGTTTTAATTGACTTTTTAATTATTTGATTTACTTGACTTATTTGTGTTATTTGAATTAATTAGTTGGTTTATTTGTTTTCTTTGGTTTAATTAATTATTTGAATTATTTACATTACTTGTGATAATTGTGATTATTTAAGTTAATTGTTTAGTTATGTGTTTAATTGTAATGGTGTTATATTTAATTCTTTATTTTAAATTTAAATTGGTAATTGTCTTGATTTAATAATTAGGGTTAAATTGGTAATTGTCTTGATTTAATAAGTAGGGTTTTACTTTTAATCAGTTTGTAAGCCGTCGTAGGTTTCTCAGTATGTTGGATGGGCCGGTTAGGATTTCAGTTGGGGCTTGAATTAATTTAGGGTTTAGTAAAATCCTATAAATATATGTTAGATGTTTGGTTAGGGTTTGAGAAACATAACAAAACCAAGTATACGACTGTGAAGACAAAGGAAGAACAGAGAGTGTTCACATTGGTTTTCATTGGAACTTTAGAGACGGCGTAGAGAGTTTTGGACAAAGATCTCAAAGGCAAGTTCTAACCTTACTCTCTCCCTTATACTCGTGTTCTTTGCATACTCAATAGTTCCAGGATGAATTACATGTTTAAAAATAAAAACGTTATCTGTTTCATGTTTAGAGTTTAACTGAAACTGAATTTGTTTTAAAATTGTTAAACTGGTTAACTTTGAACTTTCTTGTTAATTCTTGGTTTAATCCATATTAGTAGCATAATAAGGGCTGAATTAAGGGTTGGAATCTTCTGGGATTAAGTTAAATTCTCTGAAAACCTATACTGTGAAGTATCGGACGCGTAAACGACGACTGGAGAGGAGAACACGAAGAAGAGGAGGGCGAGAGCCGGCTCCTATTGGGTTGGAGCCGGCTCTCCTTGGATTGGAGGTGGCTCCAATGGTCCAGGAGCCGGCTCCAAGGCCAATGGAGGCGGCTCCAATATTCTGGAGCCGGCTCCAGGTTGTTTTCTACGTGGGTTTTTGGTTCTGTTGTTTGTTTTTCCACTTTGCAGTGATTAGGCTTCATAGTGATTGTTTTAATATGTTTTAGTGGAGAATGAATACTGTAATGGATGGTTTAGGAGTGGTCTAGAGTAAACATAAATATTCAAAGATCAGATTAACATAGAATTGGACACAAAGCATTAATCATTAGGATTACATGGAGTTAATTACGAATGTCTTGTAGACTTGTGTGGATTTGGAGTTTCTAACTTCTAGATTATAATGTAAAATTTCTTGTGAGAGTTTGTGCACTGCTAATTGCAAATTCTTAGAATATACATACATACAAGGAATCTGTATTTTTGCTAAAGATTAATTGATGATTAAACTTAACATTTAATTCGTCAATTTTGTTGAATAGGAGCTTAACAGTATGATAAATTGTCTAGATTTATTATGCATGCCATGGAAATAAATATTATAACATTTGTTTAAGCTCTGTTAATTATGGATACCGGGAATAAACTTATATTTACAGACACAGTCCTGTGGGTGATCAGGTAATGGCTTATTGTTGGATTAATTAAGCATGTTTTTCTAGTATACTCTAATGTGCTTAGTTTGGAACTGTGGGTTTTGACACTGATACTGTTAGTACTTAATCAATGGTTGGATTTATTAAAGCATGATGGTTAATCTATTCTAACATGATTAGGTTGGAATTGTTGGTTTTGGCATTTATAAATTATTTAAATGTGTGGAATAGAGTAATTAATATTGATATTTATGTTTCCAATGTTAATCAATTTGTTGGGATTATTCAAGAACGGTTGTTAATACATTCTGATATGCTTGATATGGACTCGTTGATATTGTTATGTACTTGTATATGCTTTATCAACTATTGGACGGATTGGATTGTATGTACCGGTATGGGACGGTGACATACTAGGTTTGGATTAGCTCAAATTGCTAAGTCCTACCTATTTTGGAGTGAGGGCACGGGTTATAAAATACAATCCTCCTTATATATATAAGTCGGTACGGTGGAATACGCCGAGTGACTTACTGGATTTCTTGTGGATGGTTAGAAACGGAGTTTACATATATTTTTATGTTACCGTGTCATGAGCTTGAGTCTCAGTGTCGACGGTTAGGGTGCGTATATGCAGTTGGATGTGTAGCTGACTGTGAAGGTTGAGGTATACCCTGTTTAGGTTTAGGTACTCATGCCCACTCAGGTGCGTATTGTGTGATGCCTTCTATCCAGGTTGAGACCCCCTTCATGGCCTAGCAAGAGTCCAGTAGTGTGGATATATTTATGTACGGATTATTAGTTATTGTTGAACTATTTAGTATGTACATGCGTATCGAGTCTCTACTTGGATTGTAGTAGGATAGAACTTGTTTGTGGGCCTGACCCACTCCTATTTTTCAGGTGTACGTCAGTTCCAGGCTTGAGTTTGTTCGTGCTGAGCAGAGACGATCTTCCATTCTACCGACGATGTAGGGTTTCTTTCCAGATCTTGGATTTGGATTTTATCTTTCATTTTACTTTCATTCAGTGTGAGATTTTTATTCGGGGTCCACTAGAGATGGATTCCCGAGTTGTTCAAATTATGGATATTTGGTTTATCAAATTTAAGTATTTAATTATTTAAGGATTATCTTTTAGTTTTCTTTTCAGCTTTAAACTTTCATTTCTTAATTCATTTTGTATTCCGTGTTCGTTATAAAATATTAATTGTTTGATATTCCCTCGGGTTTGGGCCTGGGCCTGATCAACCCGTGTCTCGGATCCGAGGGGTATCACAGTTGGTATCAGAGCACTCCAGGTTCAAGTGTCTCTAGGATGTTTTCGTATTAAGTCTTCTGCGTAGCGTTCTCTTGAATAGAGCTTAAGTTAGGATTCATTGTATTCCTTATGGTTCGTATAGAAATGGTATTGATGTCTGTCTTTTCGTGTTAACAGATGCTTAACGCTAGAAATGGACAGAACATGCAAGGAACTAGGAAGGAAAGGAGAACGGCACGTAGGCAACAATATCTCCTACAGCGTCAGCAAATGGAGGAAGAGCAACAAAGGCTTGGGTTTCAAGATGACATTGATCAGTTTCAGGAGGAACAGGAGAATGTTCAACAGACTCTGGACAAGGTCAGAGATCCAGAGATTCCTCCTCACCTCAATGACCTCGTTGCTCGGGCTATAGAGGCTGGGGTAACAGCTGCACTCCGAAACCAACCACAGGTTCAGCAGGCACTTGTACCAGCACTAGTGGTTCAGACGGATTCTGGGGGAAAGGCTAGGAGCTCTTTCACAAAGGGGAGTCCACCGGTATTCTCAGGCTCAACCGATGCGAGAGCAGCTCGCCAGTGGAAATAGGACATTGAGCGTCATCTTCGTTTGGTTCAGTGCACGGAGGTTCAGAAGCAGATGCTTGCTACTTTCAAGTTAGTTGGGGATGCACTACAGTGGTGGGAGTCAGTTACCACCTCAGAGGAGAGGATGACATTGTCTTATGATGAGTTCAGTGCTCGCTTTGATGAGAAATATTTTCCCTATGCAGTCAGGGCAGCTATGAAGACCGAGTTTCTAAGTTTGCAGCAGGGAAACATGACAGTGGCGGAGTATGAGCAGCAGTTCACACGCTTGTCTCTCTTTGCACCGGAGGAGGTGGATACAGAGGAGAAGAAGCGTAACAGTTTTGTCAAGGGACTGATGTGGTCTATCAAGAGAGCTATTACAGGTAGTCCAGCCTATACTACCTATGCTCAGGTGGTAGACGCCGCTCTACAACAATATCAGTTGACTGTGGACATCAGACAGGCTCGTGGTGAGAAGCGAGGTGATAAAGACTCTACTAATCAGTCAGCTGAAAAGGGGAATGGCAATGGCCACCGGCAGAATGACAAAGGCAAGTTCCAGGGACAACAGCCTTGGAAGAAGCACAAGAGGGGGTCAGATGCTCATCGGAATGGGGCACCTATTCAGAGGCAACAGAATGGGGGACCACAGGCAGGACTGGGTCAGCCACAGGCTAACCGACAGAGGAGGCCATTTGCTACTTTCCAGGGTAGTTGATACACTTGTGGAGAGTATGGTCATACCACCAGGCAGTGTCCTAAAGCAGGATAGGGACAGGGTCAGAGACAGTATGTGCAGCAGGGACAGAGGGTGCCAGTGCCTCTACCAGCTCCACAGGTTCCATGAATTCAGGGACAGACACATCTGGCTTTATCGGCACCGCCGCAGACTCAGGGACAGGCACCACAGCAGTTGCACTTTGGCAGGGTGTATAACCCCATGCCATAGGATGTTCAGGCACCTCAAACTATTGAGGGTAAGTTTCCTATTCATGGTTTACATGGACGTGTTTTATTTGATACAGGTGCTACACACTCATTTGTAGCTAGGACTTTTGTTACTTTATCTGGGATGAGGACGAGGGTATGCACTAGACCTCAGGGTATTTCTACACCATTGGGTGATACAGCTATTATACATGAGAGTGATGGGCCTGTGACACTAGATATTGGCAGACTCAGATTTCTAGCCAATCTATTAGTCCTGGACATACACACTTATGACGTGATACTTGCGATGGATCGGTTATCTCACTACCATGCTCAAGTTGATTGTTTTGATAGATCTATTATTTTTGCCATACCTAGTCAGGATATGTATGTAGTAGCTATGCCACGTTCTAAAGGGGGCGGTAGCACCTATTTGTTCCATGTGGAGGAGGAAAATAAGGAGGGGATAACTGTGTCATTGGTTAACATACCGATTGTACAGGATTTCCCGGGTGTATTTCAGGAGATTCCAGGGTTGCCACCTAGTCGCGAGATCGATTTTGTGATAGACTTAGCTCCAGGCACTGCGCCTTTTGCTAGGGCACCGTATAGGATGGCACCGGTGGAGATGAGAGAGCTGAGGGATCAGATTCAGCAGTTACTCAGCCAGGGTTTTATTCGTAGGAGTACATCACCTTGGGGAGCACCGGTTCTGTTTGTGAAGAAGAAGGATGGTTCGCTTCGTCTATGTATAGATTACAGGGAGTTGAACAAGGTTACGATTCGTAACAAGTATCCTTTGCCCAGGATTGATGACTTGTTTGATCAGTTAAGGGAAGCCACATATTTCTCCAAGATTGATTTGCATTCTGGGTATCATCAGTTGAGGGTTAGGGAGCAGGATGTTCCTAAGACAGCATTTCTCACGAGATATGGTTCTTATGAGTTTCGTGTTATGCCGTTTGGGACGACTAATGCACCTGTAGTATTCACGGACTTAATGAATAGAGTCTTCCGGGTATATTTGGATTAATTTGTTATTGTCTTTATTGATGACATCTTGATCTATTCTCGGTCGGAGGACGATCATGCTAGACATCTTCGCATAGTCTTGCAGACGCTTCGTGAGCACCAGTTATATGCCAAGTTCGAGAAATGTGAATTTTGGCAGCGGGAGGTGAAATTTCTGGGTCACGTGGTGTCAGAAAAGGGGATAGCAGTGGATCCAGCCAAGGTTTCAGCTGTGGTTGAGTGGGGACAGCCTACATCACCTACAGAGATTCGGAGTTTTCTCGGTCTGATAGGATATTACAGGAGATTCATCCAGGGGTTCTCCAAGATAGCAGGACCACTCACTCATCTGACCAAGAAGGGTGTACAGTTCGTGTGGGATGAACACTATCAGCGAGCTTTTGATGTGCTGAAAAGGAAGCTGACTTCTGCACCGGTTCTAGCTATTCCGCATAGCGGGATAGAGTATCTTGTTTAGACGGATGCATCGTTGTAGGGTCTTGGATGTGTATTGATGCAGGAGGAGCGACCGATTTCTTATGGATCTCGGAAACTTAAGCCTCATGAGCTTAATTATCCAACACATGATTTCGAATTGGTAGCAGTGGTCTTTGCCTTGCGTATTTGGAGGCATTATCTGTTGGGTGAGTCCTTCAGATTATTCAGTGATCACAAGAGTTTGCAGTACTTGTTCACTCAGCGGGAGCTGAATGTGAGACAGTGCAGATGGTTGGAGTTTGTAAAAGACTATCATTTTTCTATACAGTACCATCCAGGGAAAGCGAATGTGGTGGCGGATGCACTCAGTCGCCGACCTGTTGGTAGTCTTTCTGCTCTATTCACTACTGAGTGGAATGCTTTGAAGAATGTAGATGAGTTGTCAGATGCTTTTATGGCTTGCATGGTGGTTGCACCTTCCATCATTCGCAAGATTTTACAAGCACAACTCACTGATCAGCAATGTGTCGACAAGGTCACAAAGATAGCTTCCGGAGAGGTTCCATTCTATTATGTTGGGGCTGATGGAGGTTTAAGGTACAAGGGACGGTTAGTGGTACCTTCTGCTGATAATTTGAGGAAGGATGTGATGACTGAGACTCACCACTCTGAGTTCTCTGTTTATCCAGGAGGCGATAAGATGTATCAAGATATGAAACGGCAGTTTTGGTGGGCAGGTATGAAGAGGGATATTGCTCTTTTTGTTTCTCAGTGTAGTACTTGTCAGATGGTTAAGATTGATCATCAGAGGCCGCCAGGAGCTCTACAATCACTACCAGTTCCGGAGTGGAAATGGGAGAGCATATCTATGGATTTTGTGGAAGGGTTGCCAAATTCTTTCAAGGGGCATAATTCTATATGGGTCATTGTGGATAGGTTGACCAAGTCAGCTCATTTCTTGCCTATTTGCACTGACTACACTTCGGAGCAGTTGGCGAGGCTTTACATTTCAAAGATTGTGAAGCTACATGGCATTCCATTGTCTATTATATCGGACAGGGATTCGAGCTTTGTATCTGGATTTTGAAAGAGTTTTCAGCAGGCTTTAGGTACGGAGTTACACCTTAGTACTGCTTATCATCCTCAGACTGACGGACAGACTGAGAGGGTGAATCAGATTATGGAAGATATGCTTCGGTCGTGTGTTCTGGATTTCAAGGGCCACTGGGAGGAATATTTGCCACTTGTGGAGTTTGCTTATAACAATAGTTTCCAGAAGACTATTGGGATGGCACCTTTTGAGGCGTTATACGGTCGACCGTGTCGATCACCTGTTTGTTGGATGGAGGTTGGAGAGAATCGATTCTTAGGTCCTGAGTTCATCAAGGATACCTCTGAAAAGATTGCTCTTATTCGAGATCACATGCGTACTACCCAAAGTAGGCAGAAGAGCTATGCTGATCGTCGCACTCGTGCTTTGGAGTTTCAGGTTGGGGATCAGGTTCTTCTTAAAGTATCTCCTATGAAGGGTGTTATACGTTTTGGGAAGAAAGGGAAGTTGTCTCCACGGTTTGTCGGTCCATTCATGATTACGGATCGAGTTGGAGTTGTCGCTTATCGGTTGGCACTTCCGGATACTTTGGATCGCGTTCAAAACGTGTTTTATGTTTCTATGTTGCGGAAATTTCTGCGAGATGAGGATCGGTATCAGCATATCGATGTTGGGGAGATTGAGTTGCAACCGGATGCAACTTATTTAGAGCCACCGTGTCGTATTGTCGACCGACGAGATCAGATTCTTCGTAATAAGGTTATTCCTTTGGTTCGTGTTCAGTGGAGTCATCACAATGAGGCTGAGTCTACTTGGGAACGGGAAGATGTCATTCGCTCGCAGTTTCCTGGAATTTTGGAAGAAGGTAAGAGCGAATTCTGAGGACGGAATTCCTTTTGTTAGCGGGGAAAAATGTAATACCCCTAATTTTCAAAAGGATAGTCTCGGTATTTTGTTTAATTGTTTTCTGTTCATTAATTGTTTTTGGTTTATTAATTGTTTTGAATTATGTTTTAATTGACTTTTTAATTATTTGATTTACTTGACTTATTTGGGTTATTTGAATTAATTAGTTGGTTTATTTGTTTTCTTTGGTTTAATTAATTATTTGAATTATTTACATTACTTGTGATAATTGTGATTATTTAAGTTAATTGTTTAGTTATGTGTTTAATTGTAATGGTGTTATATTTAATTCTTTATTGTAAATTTCAATTGGTAATTGTCTTGATTTAATAATTAGGGTTAAATTGGTAATTGTCTTGATTTAATAAGTAGGGTTTTACTTTTAATCAGTTTGTAAGCCGTCGTAGGTTTCTCAGTATGTTGGATGGGCCGGTTAGGATTTCAGTTGGGGCTTGAATTAATTTAGGGTTTAGTAAAATCCTATAAATATATGTTAGATGTTTGGTTAGGGTTTGAGAAACAAAACAAAACCAAGTATACGACTGTGGAGACAAAGGAAGAACAGAGAGTGTTCACGTTGGTTTTCGTCGGAACTTTAGAGACGGCGTAAAGATTTTTGGACAAAGATCTCAAAGGCAAGTTCTAACCTTACTCTCTCCCTTATACTCGTGTTCTTTGCATACTCAATAGTTCCAGGATTAATTACATGTTTAAAAATAAAAACGTTATCTGTTTCATGTTTAGAGTTTAACTGAAACTGAATTTGTTTTAAAATTGTTAAACTGGTTAACTTTGAACTTTCTTGTTAATTCTTGGTTTAATCCATATTAGTAGCATAATAAGGGCTGAATTAAGGGTTGGAATCTTCTGGGATTAAGTTAAATTCTCTGAAAACCTATACTGTGAAGTGTCGGAGGCGTAAACGACGACTGGAGAGGAGAACACAAAGAAGAGGAGGGCGAGAGCCGGCTCCTATTGGGTTGGAGCCGGATCTCCTTGGATTGGAGGCGACTCCAATGGTCCAGGAGCCGGCTCCAAGGCCAATGGAGGCGTCTCCAATATTCTGGAGCCGTCTCCAGGTTGTTTTCTACGTGGGTTTTTGGTTCTGTTGTTTGTTTTTCCACTTTGCAGTGATTAGGCTTCATTTTAATATGTTTTAGTGGAGAATGAATACTGTAATGGATGGTTTAGGAGTGGTCTAGAGTAAACATAAATATTCAAAGATCAGATTAACATAGAATTGGACACAAAGCATTAATCATTAGGATTACATGGAGTTAATTACGAATGTCTTGTAGACTTGTGTGGCTTTGGAGTTTCTAACTTCTAGACTATAATGTAAAATTTCTTCTGAGAGTTTGTGCACTGCTAATTGCAAATTCTTAGAATATACATACATACAAGGAATCTGTATTTTTGCTAAAGATTAATTGATGATTAAACTTAACATTTAATTCGTCAATTTTGTTTGTCTAGATTTATTATGCATGCCATGGAAATAAATATTATAACATTTGTTTAAGCTCTGTTAATTATGGATACCGGGAATAAACTTATATTTACAGACACAGTCCTGTGGGTGATCAGGTAATGGCTTATTGTTGGATTAATTAAGCATGGTTTTCTAGTATACTTTAATGTGCTTAGTTTGGAACTGTGGGTTTTGACACTGATACTGTTAGTACTTAATCAATGGTTGGATTTATTAAAGCATGATGGTTAATGTATTCTAACATGGTTAGGTTGGAATTGTTGGTTTTGGCATTTATAAATTATTTAAATGTGTGGAATAGAGTAATTAATATTGATATTTATGTTTCCAATGTTAATCAATTTGTTGGGACTATTCAAGAACGGTTGTTAATACATTCTGATATGCTTGATATGGACTCGTTGATATTGTTATGTACTTGTATATGCTTTATCAACTATTGGACGGATTGGATTGTATGTACCGGTATGGGACGGTGACATACTAGGTTTGGATTAGCTCAAATTGCTAAGTCCTACCTATTTTGGAGTAAGGGCACGGGTTATAAAATACAATCCTCCTTATATATATAAGTCGGTACGGTGGAATACGCCGAGTGACTTACTGGATTTCTTGTGGATGGTTAGAAACGGAGTTTAGATATATTTTTATGTGACCGTGTCATGAGCTTGAGTCGCAGTGTCGATGGTTAGGGTGCGTATATGCAGTTAGATGTGTAGCTGACTGTGAAGGTTGAGGTATACCCTGTTTAGGTTTAGGTACTCATGCCCACTCAGGTGCGTATTGTGTGATGCCTTCTATCCAGGTTGAGACCCCCTTCATGGCCTAGCAAGAGTCCAGTAGTGTGGATATATTTGTGTACGGATTATTAGTTATTGTTGAACTATTTAGTATGTACATGCGTATCGAGTCTCTGCTTGGATTGTAGTAGGATAGAACTTGTTCGTGGGCCTGACCCACTCCTATTTTTCAAGTGTACGTCAGTTCCAGGCTTGAGTTTGTTCGTGCTGAGCAGAGACGATCTTCTATTCTACCGACGATGTAGGGTTTCTTTCTAGATCTTGGATTTGGATTTTATCTTTCATTTTACTTTCATTCAGTGTGAGATTTTTATTCGGGGTCCACTAGAGATGGATTCCCGAGTTGTTCAAATTATGGATATTTGGTTTATCAAATTTAAGTATTTAATTATTTAAGGATTATCTTTTATTTTTCTTTTCAGCTTTAAACTTTCATTTCTTAATTCATTTTGTATTCCGTGTTCGTTATAAAATATTAATTGTTTGATATTCCCTCGGGTTTGGGCCTGGGCCTGATCAACCCGTGTCTCGGATCCGAGGGGTATCACAGTTGGTATCAGAGCACTCAAGGTTCAAGTGTCTCTAGGATGTTTTCGTATTAAGTCTTCCGTGTAGCGTTCTCTTGAATAGAGCTTAAGTTAGGATTCATTGTATTCCTTATGGTTCGTATAGAAATGGTACTGATGTCTGTCTTTTCGTGTTAACAGATGGTTAACGCTAGAAATGGACAGAACATGCAAGGAACTAGGAATGAAAGGAGAACGGAACGTAGGCAACAATATCTCCTACAGCGTCAGCAAATGGAGGAAGAGCAACAAAGGCTTGGGTTTCAAGATGACATGGATCAGTTTCAGGAGGAAAAGGAGAATGTTCAACAGACTCTGGACCAGGTCAGAGATCCAGAGATTCCCCCTCACCTCAATGACCTCGTTGCTCGGGCTATAGAGGCTGGGGTAACAGCTGCACTCCGAAACCAACCACAGGTTCAGCAGGCACCTGTACCAGCACTAGTGGTTCAGACGGATTCTTGGGGAAAGGCTAGGAGCTCTTTCACAAAGGGGAGTCCACCTGCATTCTCAGGCTCAACCGATGCGAGAGCAGCTCACCAGTGGAAACAGGACATTGAGCGTCATCTTCGTTTGGTTCAGTGCACGGAGGTTCAGAAGCAGATGCTTGCTACTTTCAAGTTAGTTGGGGATGCACTACAGTGGTGGGAGTCAGTTACCACCTCAGAGGAGAGGATGACATTGTCTTATGATGAGTTCAGTGCTCGCTTTGATGAGAAATATTTTCCCTATGCAATCAGGGCAGCTATGAAGACCGAGTTTCTAAGTCTGCAACAGGGAAACATGACAGTGGCGGAGTATGAGCTGCAGTTCACACGCTTGTCTCTCTTTGCACCGGAGGAGGTGGATACAAAGGAGAAGAAGCGTAACAGTTTTGTCAAGGGACTGATGTGGTCTATCAAGAGAGCTATTACAGGTAGTCCAGCCTATACTACCTATGCTCAGGTGGTAGACGCCGCTCTACAACAGCATCAGTTGACTGTGGACATCAGACAGGCTCGTGGTGAGAAGCGGGGTGATAAAGACTCTACTAATCAGTCAGCTGAAAACGGGAATGGCAATGGCCACAGGCAGAATGACAAAGGCAAGTTCCAGGGACAACAGCCTTGGAAGAAGCACAAGAGGGGGTCAGATGCTCATCGAAATGGGGCACCTATTCAGAGGCAACAGAATGGGGGATCACAGACAGGACAGGGTCAGCCACAGGCTAACCGACAGAGGAGGCCATTTGGTACTTTCCAGGGTAGTTGTTACACTTGTGGAGAGTATGGTCATACCACCAGGCAGTGTCCTAAAGCCGGACAGATAGTATGTGCAGCAGGGACAGAGGGCGCCAGTGCCTCTACTAGCTCCACAGGTTCCACGAATTCAGGGACAGACACATCTGGCTTTACCGGCACCGCCGCAGACTCAGGGACAGGCACCACAGCAGTTGCACTATGGCAGGGTGTATAACCCCATGCCACAGGATGTTCAGGCACCTCAGACTATTGAGGGTAAGTTTCCTATTCATGGTTTACATGGACGTGTTTTATTTGATACAGGTGCTACACACTCATTTGTTGCTAGGACTTTTGTTACTTTATCTGGGATGAGGACGAGGGTATGCACTAGACCTCAGGGTATTTCTGCACCATTGGGTGATACAGCTATTATACATGAGAGTGATGGGCCTGTGACACTAGATATTGGCAGACTCAGATTTCTAGCCAATCTATTAGTGCTGGACATACACACTTATGACGTGATACTTGGGATGGATTGGTTATCTCACTACCATGCTCAAGTTGAATGTTTTGATAGATCTATTATTTTTGCCATACCTGGTCAGGATATGTATGCAGTAGCTATGCCACGTTCTAAAGGGGGCGGTAGCACCTATTTGTTCCATGTGGAGGAGGAAAATAAGGAGGGGATTACTGTGTCATTGGTTAACATACCGATTGTATAGGATTTCCCGGATGTATTTTAGGAGATTCCAGGGTTGCCACCTAGTCGCGAGATCGATTTTGTGATAGACTTAGCTCCAGGCACTGCGCCTATTGCTAGGGCACCCTATAGGATGGCACAGGTGGAGATGAGAGAGCTAAGGGATCAGATTCAGCAGTTACTCAGCCAGGGTTTTATTCGTAGGAGTACATCACCTTGGGGAGCACCAGTTCTGTTTGTGAAGAAGAAGGATGGTTCGCTTCGTCTATGTATAGATTACAGGGAGTTTAACAAGGTTACGATTCGTAACAAGTATCCTTTGCCCAGGATTGATGACTTGTTTGATCAGTTAAGGGAAGCCACATATTTCTCCAAGATTGATTTGCGTTCTGGGTATCATCAGTTGAGGGTTAGGGAGCAGGATGTTCCTAAGACAGCATTTCTCACGAGATATGGTTCTTATGAGTTTCGTGTTATGCCGTTTGGGACGACTAATGCACCTGTAGTATTCACGGACTTAATGAATAGAGTCTTCCGGGTATATTTGGATTAATTTGTTATTGTCTTTATTGATGACATCTTGATCTATTCTCGGTCGGAGGACGATCATGCTAGACATCTTCGCATAGTCTTGCAGACGTTTCGTGAGCACCAGTTATATGCCAAGTTCGAGAAATGTGAATTTTGGCAGCGGGAGGTGAAATTTCTGGGTCACGTGGTGTCAGAAAAGGGGATAGCAGTGGATCCAGCCAAGGTTTCAGCTGTGGTTGAGTGGGGACAGCCTACATCACCTATAGAGATTCGGAGTTTTCTCGGTCTGGCAGGATATTACAGGACATTCATCCAGGGGTTCTCCAAGATAGCAGGACCACTCACTCATCTGACCAAGAAGGGTGTACAGTTCGTGTGGGATGAACACTGTCAGCGAGCTTTTGATGAGCTGAAAAGGAAGCTGACTTCTGCACCGGTTCTGGCTACTCCGCAGAGCGGGATAGAGTATCTTGTTTACACGGATGCATCGTTGCAGGGTCTTGGATGTGTATTGATGCAGGAGGAGCGACCGATTTCTTATGGATCTCGAAAACTTAAGCCTCGTGAGCTTAATTATCCAACACATGATTTGGAATTGGCAGCAGTGGTCTTTGCCTTGCGTATTTGGAGGCATTATCTGTTGGGTGAGTCCTTCAGATTATTCAGTGATCACAAGAGTTTGCAGTACTTGTTCACTCAGCGGGAGCTGAATATGAGACAGCGCAGATGGTTGGAGCTTGTAAAAGACTATCATTTTTCTATACAGTACCATCCAGGGAAAGCGAATGTGGTGGCGGATGCACTCAGTCGCCGACCTATTGTTAGTCTTTCTGCTCTATTCACTACTGAGTGGAATGCTTTGAAGAATGTAAATGAGTTATCAGATGCTTTTATGGCTTGCATGGTGGTTACACCTTCCATCATTCGCAAGGTTTTACAAGCACAACTCACTGATCAGCAATGTGTCGACAAGGTCACAGAGATAGCTTCCGGAGAGCTTCCATTCTATTATGTTGGGGCTGATGGAGGTTTAAGGTACAAGGGATGGTTAGTGGTACCTTCTGCTGATAATTTGAGGAAGGATGTGATGACTGAGACTCACTACTCTGAGTTCTCTATTCATCCAGGAGGCGATAAGATGTATCAGGATATGAAACGGCAGTTTTGGTGGGCAGGTATGAAGAGGGACATTGCTCTTTTTGTTTCTCAGTGTAGTACTTGTCAGATGGTTAAGATTGATCATCAGAGGCCGCCAGGAGCTCTACAATCACTACCAGTTCCGGAGTGGAAATAGGAGAGCATATCTATGGATTTTGTGGAAGGGTTGCCAAATTCTTTCAAGGGGCATAATTCCATATGGGTCATTGTGGATAGGTTGACCAAGTCAGCTCATTTCTTGCCTATTTGCACTGACTACACTTCGGAGCAGTTGGCGAGGCTTTACATTTCAGAGATTGTGAAGCTACATGGCATTCCATTGTCTATTATATCGGACAGGGATTCGAGCTTTGTATCTGGATTTTGAAAGAGTTTTCAGCAGGCTTTAGGTACGGAGTTACACCTTAGTACTGCTTATCATCCTCAGACTGACGGATAGACTGAGAGGGTGAATCAGATTATGGAAGATATGCTTCGGTCGTGTGTTCTGGATTTCAAGGGCCGCTGGGAGGAATATTTGCCACTTGTGGAGTTTGCTTATAACAATAGTTTCCAGAAGACTATTGGGATGGCACCTTTTGAGGCGTTATACGGTCGACCGTGTCGATCACCTGTTTGTTGGATGGAGGTTGGAGAGAATCGATTCTTAGGTCCTGAGTTCATTAAGGATACCTCTGAAAAGATTGCTCTTATTCGAGATCACATGCATACTACCCAAAGTAGGCAGAAGAGCTATGTTGATCGTCGCACTCGTGCTTTGGAGTTTCAGGTTGGGGATCAGGTTCTTCTTAAAGTATCTCCTATGAAGGGTGTTATGCGTTTTGGGAAGAAAGGGAAGTTGTCTCCGCGGTTTGTCGATCCATTCATGATTACGGATCGAGTTGGAGCTGTCGCTTATTGGTTGGCACTTCTGGATACTTTGGATCGCATTCACAACGTGTTTCATGTTTCCATGTTGCGGAAATTTCTGCGAGATGAGGATCGGTATCAGCATATCGATGTTGGGGAGATTGAGTTACAACCGGATGCAACTTATTTAGAGCCACCGTGTCGTATTGTCGACCGACGAGATCAGATTCTTCGTAATAAGGTTATTCCTTTGGTTCGTGTTCAGTGGAGTCATCACAATAAGGCTGAGTCTACTTGGGAATGGCAAGATATCATTCGCTCGCAGTTTCCTGGAATTTTGGAAGAAGGTAAGAGCGAATTCCGAGGACGGAATTCCTTTTGTTAGGGGGGAAAAATGTAATACCCCTAATTTTGAAAAGGATAGTCTCGGTATTTGGTTTAATTGTTTTCTGTTCATTAATTGTTTTTGGTTCATTAATTGTTTTGAATTATATTTTAATTGACTTTTTAATTATTTAATTTACTTGACTTATTTGTGTTATTTGAATTAATTAGTTGGTTTATTTGTTTTCTTTGGTTTAATTAATTATTGAATTATTTACATTACTTGTGATAATTGTGATTATTTAAGTTAATTGTTTAGTTATGTGTTTAATTGTAATGGTGTTATATTTAATTCTTTATTGTAAATTTAAATTGGTAATTGTCTTGATTTAATAATTAGGGTTAAATTGGTAATTGTCTTGATTTAATAAGTAGGGTTTTACTTTTAATCAGTTTGTAAGTCGTCGTAGGTTTCTCAGTATGTTGGATAGGCCGGTTAGGATTTCAGTTGGGGCTTGAATTAATTTAGGGTTTAGTAAAATCCTATAAATATATGTTAGATGTTTGGTTAGGGTTTGAGAAACATAACAAAACCAAGTATACGACTGTGGAGACAAAGGAAGAACAAAGAGTGTTCACGTTGGTTTTTGTCGGAACTTTAGAGACGGCGTAGAGATTTTTGGACAAAGATCTCAAAGGCAAGTTCTAACCTTACTCTCTCCCTTATACTCGTGTTCTTTGCATACTCAATAGTTCCAGGATGAATTACATGTTTAAAAATAAAAACGTTATCTGTTTCATGTTTAGAGTTTAACTGAAACTGAATTTGTTTTAAAATTGTTAAATGGTTAACTTTGAACTTTCTTGTTAATTCTTGGTTTAATCCATATTAGTAGCATAATAAGGGCTGAATTAAGGGTTGGAATCTTCTGGGATTAAGTTAAATTCTCTGAAAACCTATACTGTGAAGTGTCGGAGGCGTAAACGACGACTGGAGAGGAGAACACGAAGAAGAGGAGGGCGAGAGCCGGCTCCTATTGGGTTGGAGCCGGCTCTCCTTGGATTGGAGGTGGCTCCAATGGTCCAGGAGCCGGCTCCAAGGCCAATGGAGGCGGCTCCAATATTCTGGAGCCGGCTCCAGGTTGTTTTCTACGTGGGTTTTTGGTTCTGTTGTTTGTTTTTCCACTTTGCAGTGATTAGGCTTCATAGTGATTGTTTTAATATGTTTTAGTGGAGAATGAATACTGTAATGGATGGTTTAGGAGTGGTCTAGAGTAAACATAAATATTCAAAGATCAGATTAACATAGAATTGGACACAAAGCATTAATCATTAGGATTACATGGAGTTAATTACGAATGTCTTGTAGACTTGTGTGGATTTGGAGTTTCTAACTTCTAGATTATAATGTAAAATTTCTTGTGAGAGTTTGTGCACTGCTAATTGCAAATTCTTAGAATATACATACATACAAGGAATCTGTATTTTTGCTAAAGATTAATTGATGATTAAACTTAACATTTAATTCGTCAATTTTGTTGAATAGGAGCTTAACAGTATGATAAATTGTCTAGATTTATTATGCATGCCATGGAAATAAATATTATAACATTTGTTTAAGCTCTGTTAATTATGGATACCGGGAATAAACTTATATTTACAGACACAGTCCTGTGGGTGATCAGGTAATGGCTTATTGTTGGATTAATTAAGCATGTTTTTCTAGTATACTTTAATGTGCTTAGTTTGGAACTGTGGGTTTTGACACTGATACTGTTAGTACTTAATCAATGGTTGGATTTATTAAAGCATGATGGTTAATCTATTCTAACATGGTTAGGTTGGAATTGTTGGTTTTGGCATTTATAAATTATTTAAATGTGTGGAATAGAGTAATTAATATTGATATTTATGTTTCCAATGTTAATCAATTTGTTGGGACTATTCAAGAACGGTTGTTAATACATTCTGATATGCTTGATATGGACTCGTTGATATTGTTATGTACTTGTATATGCTTTATCAACTATTGGACGGATTGGATTGTATGTACCGGTATGGGACGGTGACATACTAGGTTTGGATTAGCTCAAATTGCTAAGTCCTACCTATTTTGGAGTAAGGGCACGGGTTATAAAATACAATCCTCCTTATATATATAAGTCGGTACGGTTGAATACACCGAGTGACTTACTGGATTTCTTGTGGATGGTTAGAAACGGAGTTTAGATATATTTTTATGTTACCGTGTCGTGAGCTTGAGTCTCAGTGTCGACGGTTAGGGTGCGTATATGCAGTTGGATGTGTAGCTGACTGTGAAGGTTGAGGTATACCCTGTTTAGGTTTAGGTACTCATGCCCACTCAGGTGCGTATTGTGTGATGCCTTCTATCCAGGTTGAGACCCCCTTCATGGCCTAGCGAGAGTCCAGTAGTGTGGATATATTTATGTACGGATTATTAGTTATTGTTGAACTATTTAGTATGTACATGCGTATCGAGTCTCTGCTTGGATTGTAGTAGGATAGAACTTGTTCGTGGGCCTGACCCACTCCTATTTTTCAGGTGTACGTCAGTTCCAGGCTTGAGTTTGTTCGTGCTGAGCAGAGATGATCTTCCATTCTACCGACGATGTAGGGTTTCTTTCCAGATCTTGGATTTGGATTTTATCTTTCATTTTACTTTCATTCAGTGTGAGATTTTTAGTAGGGGTCCACTAGAGATGGATTCCAGAGTTGTTCAAATTATAAATATTTGGTTTATCAAATTTAAGTATTCAATTATTTAAGGATTATCTTTTAGTTTTCTTTTCAGCTTTAAACTTTCATTTCTTAATTCATTTTGTATTCCGTGTTCGTTATAAAATATTAATTGTTTGATATTCCCTCGGGTTTGGGCCTGGGCCTGATCAACCCGTGTCTCGGATCCGAGGGGTATCACAAAATGTGAGATTTGAGTTAAACGTAATCGAGTTCCAATTGACGTCCCGAAGAGTATTTTAAAAAGTAAAACATGAATCTTTGAATCAAAATACCACAATCAAGGTACATATTATGTCAGTAGACTGTTTTAACATTAAAAGATTAAATCTTTGAAAGAAAATGAGAATTTTGTGCTAAGCTTAATCAAGTTCCCTTTGACGTCACGAAGAACGTTTTAATGAGTAGAGATTCAATCTTTGATTGAAATTACCTCATTCAATGTACCAATTATGTCATTAGACCTATTATGTCACTGGACCATTTTAATGTATAGAGATTAAATCTTTGAAAGAAAATGAGAGTTTTGAGTTAAACATATTCGAGTTCCCTTTGACGTCACAAAGAGTGTTTTAATGAGTGAAAATTGAATCTTTAAATGAAATTTCCTCAATCAAGGTACCAATTATGTCACCAGACCTATTTAATGTTTAAAGATTGAATCTTTGAAATAAAATGAGAGTTTTGAGTCAAATTCATTCGAGTTCCCTTCGACATTTTGAAGAGGGATTTTATGAGTAAAGGTTGAATCTTTGAATGAAATTATCTCAATCAAGGTACCTATTATGCCACTAGACCTTTTTAATATATAAATGTTAAATCTTTGAATGAAAATTAGAGTTCTGAATTTAACTTATACGAGTTCCCAATGAAGTTGCGAATATTGTTTTAATCCCTAAAGACTTAATCTTTCAAAGAAAATATCTCAATCAAGGCACATATTATGTCACTAGGCCTTTTTAATTTATAAAGATTGAATCTTTGAAAGAAAATTAGAGTTTTGAGTTAAACTTGTTTGAGTACCCTTTGACGTCCAGAAGAGTCCTTTAATGAGTAAAGATTGAATCTTTGAATAAAAATACATCAATCAAGGTACTTATTATACCACTCGACCATTATAACGTATAAAAATTGAATCATTGAAAGAAAATGAGAGTTTTTAGTTAAACTAATTCAAGTTCCGATTGACGTCCCGAAGAATGTTTTAATGAGTAGAGATTGAATCTTCAATCGAGATATCTATTATGTCACTAGACCATTTTAATGTATAAAGATTAAGTCATTGAAAAAAATTAGAGTTTTTTGTTAAACTGGTTCGAGTTCCCTTTGACTTCACGAAGAATGTTTTAACGAGTAAGGATTGAATCTTTGAATGAAATTACCTCAATCTAGATACCTATTATGTCCCTAGACGGTTTTAATATATAAAGAATTGAATCTTTTAAAGAAAATTAGAGTTTTGAGTTAATCTTATTCGAGTTCGATTTGACGTCACGAATATTGTTTTAATGAGTAAAGATTGAATCTTTGAATGAAATTACTTCAATCAAGGTGCCTATTATGTCACAGGACCTCTTTAATGGTTCAAAATTGAATCTTTGAAAGAAAAACGAGAGTTTTGAGTTAAACTTATTCGAGTTTCCTTCGACGTTCTGAAGAGTGTTTTCATGAGTAAAGATTGAATAAAGAAATTATCTCAATCAAGGTACCTATTATGTCACTAGTCGTTTTTAACGTATAAAGATTGAATCTTTGAATGAAAATTAGAGTTTTGAGATTAACTTTTTCGAGTTCCCTATAGAGTTGCGAAGAGTGCTTTAATGACAAAAGATTGAATCTTTGAAAGATTCCTCAATCAAGATACCTATTATGTCAATATACCTTTTTAATTTATAAAGATTAAATCTTAGAAAAAAAATGAGAGTTTTGCATTAAACTTATTCGAGTTCCCTTTGACATCCAGAAGAGTGCTTTAATGAGTAAAGATTGAATCTTTGAATGAAAATACCTCAATCAAGGTACTTATTACGTCACTGGACCATTGAATTATACAATTTTTAATCTTTGAAAGAAAGTAGGAGTTTTGAGTAAAACTTATTCGAGTTTCTTTTGACGTTATAAAGAGTGTTTAGTGGGTAAAGACTGAATCTGTGATGAAATTACATTAATCAAGGTAACTATTACGTCATCAGACCTTTTAATGTATAAAGATTGAATCTTTGAAACAAATGAGAGTTTTGAGTTTAACTTTTTCAAGTTCCTTATGAAGTAACGAAGAATGTTTTAATGACTAAAGATTGAATCTTTGTACGAAAATACCCCAATCAAGGTACCTATTATGTCACTAGACCATTTTAATGTATAAACATTAAAGCTTTCAATGAAATTACGTCAATGAAAGTACCTAATATGTCCCTTGACCATTTTAATGTATAAAGATTAAATCTTTGAAAGAAAATTAGAGTTTTGAGTTCAACATATTCGAGTTCGCTTTGACGTCACGAAGTGTGTTTTAATGAATAAAGATTGAATCTTTGAATGAAATTACCTCAATCAAGGTACCTATTATTAGGCCTTTTTAATGTACAAAGATTGAATCATTGAAAGAAAATGAGAGTTTTGAGTTTAACATATTTGAGTTCCCTATAAAGTCGCGAAGAGTGTTTTAATGACTAAAAATTGAATCTTTGAATGAAAATACCTCAATCAATGAACCTATTATGTCAGTAGACCATTTTAATGTACAAATATTAAATCTTTAAAAGAAAATGAGAGTTTTGAGTTAAACTTATTTGAGTTTCCTTTGAGATTACGAAGAGTGTTTTAGTGAGTAAAGATTGAATCTTTGAATGAAATTACATCAATCAAGGTATTAACTATATCACTAGACCTTTTAATTGTATAAAGACTGAATCTTTGAAAGAAAATAAGAGTGTTGAGTTTAACTTATTCAAGTTCCCTATGAAGTCGCGATGAGTGTTTTAAAGACTAAAGATAAATTTTTCAAATGAAAATACCTCAATAAGTGTACCTATTATGTCATTAGACCATTTTATTGTATAAAGATTAAATGTTTGAAAGAAAATGAGAGTCTTGATTTAAATTTATTCGAATTCCCTTTTACGTAACGAAGAGTATTTTAATGAGTAAAGATTGCGTCTTTGAATTGAATTAGCTCAATTTGGGGACTTATTATGTCTCTATACCTTTTAATGTATAAAGATTGAATCTTTAAAAGAAAATTTGAGTTTTGAGTTTAACTTATACAAGTTCCCTAAGAAGTCGCGAACTGTGTTTTAATGACTAAAGATTAAATCTTTGTATGAAAATTCCCCAATCAAGGTACCTTTTATGTCACTCCACCTTTTTAATGTATTAAGATTGAATCTTTGAAAGAAAATGTGAGATTTGAGTCAAACTTAATCGAGTTCCCATTGACGTCCCGAAGAGTGTTTTAAAGAGTAAAGAATGAATCTTTGAATGAAAATACCACAATCAAGGTACATATTATATCAGTAGACCATTTTAACATAAAAAGATTAAATCTTTGTAAGAAAATGAGAGTTATGTGCTAAGCATATTCAAGTTCCCTTTGATGTCACGAAGAACGTTTTAATGAGTAAAGATTCAATCTTTGATTGAAATTACCTCATTCAAGGTACCAATTATGTCATTAGACCTATTTTGTCACTGGACCATTTTAATGTATATAGATTAAATCTTTAAAAGAAAATGAGAGTTTTGAGTTAAACATATTCGAGTTCTCTTTGACGTCACAAAGAGTGTTTTAATGAGTGAAAATTGAATCTTTAAATGAAATTTCCTTAATCAAGGTACCTATTATGTCACTAGACCTATGTAATAATTAAAGACTGAATCTTTGGAGTAAAATGAGAGTTTTGGGTCAAATTCGTTCAAGTTCCCTTCGACATTCCGAAAAGGGATTTTATGAGTAAAGGTTGAATCTTCGAATGAAATTATCTCAATCAAGGTACTTATTATGTCACTAGACCGTTTAACCTATAAAGGTTAAATCTTTGAATGAAAATAGGAGTTCAGAGTTTAACTTATTCGAATTCCCTATGAAGTTGCGAAGAGTGCTTTAAACCCTAAAGATTTTAATCTTTGAAAGAAAATATCTCAATCAAGGTACCTATTATGTCACTCAACTTTTTTATTCTATAAAGATTGAATCTTTGAAAGAAAATTAGAGTTTTGAGTTAAACTTATTTGAGGACCATTTGACGTCCAAAAGAGTGCTTTAATGAGAAAAGATTGAATCATTGAATGAAAATACATCAATCAAGGTACCTATTATACCACTCGACCATTATAATGTGTAAAAATTGAATCATTGAAAGAAAATGAGAGTTTTTAGTTAGACTTATTCAAGTTCCGATTGACGTCCCGAAGAGTGTTTTAATAAGTAGAGATTGAATCTTCAATCGAGCTATCTATCATGTCACTAGACCATTTTAATGTATAAAGATTAAATCTTTGAAAAAAAATGAGAGTTTTTTTGTTAAACTCGTTCGAGTTCCCTTTGACTTGACGAAGAGTGTCTTAATGAGTAAGAATTGAATCTTTGAATGAAATTACCTTAATCTAGGTACCTATTATGTCCCTAGATGTTTTTAATATATAAAGAATTGAATCTTCGAAAGAAAATGAGAGTTTTGAGTTAATCTTATTCGAGTTCGCTTTGACGTCACGAATAGTGTTTTAATGAGTAAACATCGAATCTTTGAATGAAATTACTTCAATCAAGGTACCTATTATGTCACTGGACCTCTTTAAGGGTTCAAGATTGAATCTTTGAAAGAAAAACGAGAGTTTTTAGTTAAACTTATTCGAGTTTCCTTCGGGTTCCGAAGAGTGTTTTCATGAGTAAAGATTGAATCTTTGGAAGAAATTATCTCAATGAAGGTACCTATTATGTCACTAGTCCTTTTTAACGTATAAAGATTGAATTTTTGAATGAAAATTAGAGTTTTGAGATTAACTTTTTCGAGCTCCCTATGGAGTTGAGAAGAGTGCTTTAATGACAAAAGGTGGAATCTTTGAAAAAAAATACCTCAATCAGGGTACCTGTTATGTCAGTATACCTTTTTAATCTATAAAGATTAAATCTTAGAAAGAAAATGAGAGTTTTGAGTTAAACTTATTCGAGTTCCCTTTGACGTCCAGAATAATGCTTTAATGAGTAAAGATTGAATCTTTGAATGAAAATACCTCAATCAAGGTACTTATTACGTCAATGGACCATTGAATTATACAATTTTTAAATCCTTGAAAGAAAGTGGGAGTTTTGAGTTAAACTTATTCGAGTTTCTTTTGACGTTATAAAGAGTGTTTTAGTGAGTAAAGACTGAATCTGTGATGAAATTACATCAATTAAGGTAACTATTACGTCATCAGACCTTTTACTGTATAAAGATTGAATCTTTGAAAGAAAATGGGAGTTTTGAATTTAACTTTTTCAAGTTCCTTATGAAGTCGCGAAGAGTGTTTTAATGACTAAAGATTGAATCTTTGCACGAAAATACCCCAATCAAGGTACCTATTATGTCACTAGACCATTTTAATGTATAAACATTGAAGCTTTCAATGAAATTACGCCAATGAAGGTACCTAATTGAAGATTAAATCTTTGAAAGAAAATTAGAGTTTTGAGTTCAACATATTCGAGTTCGCTTTGACATCACGAAATGTGTTTTAATGAATAAAGATTGAATCTTTGAATAAAATTACTTCAATCAAGGTACCTATTATGTCACTAGGCCTTTTTAATGTATAAAGATTGAATCATTGAAAGAAAATGAGAGTTTTGAGTTTAACATATTCGAGTTCCCTATAAAGTCGCAAAGAGTGTTTTAATGACTAAAGATTGAATCTTTGAATGAAAATACCTCAATCAATGAACCTATTATGTCACTAGACTATTTTAATGTATAAATATTAAATCTTTAAAAGAAAATTACAGTTTTGAGTTAAACTTATTTGAGTTTCCTTTGAGATCACGAAGAGTCTTTTAGTGTGTAAAGTTTGAATCTTTGAATGAAATTACTTCAATCAAGGTATTAACTATGTCACTAGACCTTTTAATTGTATAAAGACTGAATCGTTGAAAGAAAATGAGAGTTTTGAGTTTAACTTGTTCAATTTCCCAATGAAGTCGTGATGAGTGTTTTAAAGACAAAAGATAAATTTTTTAAATGAAAATACCTCAATCAATGTACCTATTATGTCACTAGACCGTTTTATTGTATACAGATTAAATCTTTGAAAGAAAATGAGAGTCTAGATTTAAATTTATTCGAATTCCTTTTGACGCAACGAAGAGTGTTTTAATGAGTAAAGATCGAGTCTTTGAATTGAATTACCTAAATTTGGTGATTTATTATGTCTCTGGACCTTTGTAATTTATAAAGATTGAATCTTTTAAAGAAAATTTGAGTTTTGAGTTTACCTTATTCAAGCTCCTTAGGAAGTCGCGAACAGTATTTTAATGACTAAAGATTAAATCTTTGTATGAAAATACCCCAATTAAGGTACTTTTTATGTCACTCTACCTTTTTAATGTATAAAGATTGAATCTTTGAAAGAAAATGTGAGATTTGAGTTAAACTTAATCGAGTTCCCATTAACGTCCCGAAGAGTGTTTTAAAGAGTAAAGAATGCATCTTTGAATGAAAATACCACAATCAAGGTAAATATTATGTCAGTAGACCATTTTAACGTAAAAAGATTAAATCTTTGAAAGAAAATGAGTGTTTTGTGCTAAGCTTATTCAAGTTCCCTTTGACGTCACGAAGAACGTTTTAATGAGTAAAGATTCAATCTTTGATTGAAATTACCTCATTCAAGGTACCAATTATGTCATTAGACCTATTATGTCACTGGACCATTTTAATGTATAGAGATTAAATCTTTGAAAGAAAATGAGAGTTTTGAGTTAAACATATTTTAGTTCCCTTTGACGTCACAAAGAGTGTTTTAATGGGTGAAAATTGAATCTTTAAATGAAATTTCCTCAATCAAGGTATCTATTATGTCACTAGACCTATTTAATGTTTAAAGATTGAATCTTTGAAATAAAATGAGAGTTTTGAGTCCAATTCATTCGAGTTCCCTTCGACATTCCGAAGAGAGATTTTATGAGTAAAGGTTGAAACTTTGAATCAAATTATCTCAATCAAGGTACCTATTATGTCACTAGACCTTTTTAACTTATAAAGGTTAAATCTTTGAATTAAAATTAAAGTTCTGAGTTTAACTTATTCAAGTTCCCTATGAAATTGCGACGAGTGTTTTAATCCCTAAAGATTTTAATCTTTGAAAGAAAATATCTCAATCAATGTACCTATTATGTCAGTAGACCTTTTTAATCAATGAAGATTGAATCTTTGAAAGAAAATTAGAGTTTTGAGTTAAATTTATTTGAGTATCCTTTGACATCTAGAAGAGTGCTTTAATGAGTAAAGATTGAATCTTTGAATGAAAATACATCAATCAAGGTACCTATTATACCACTTGACCATTATAATGTATAAAAATTAAATCATTGGAAGAAAATGAGAGTTTTTAGTTAAACTTATTCAAATTCCGATTGACGTTCCGAAGAGTGTTTTAGTGAGTAGAGATTGAATCTTTGTATGAAAATACCACAATCGAGGTATCTATTATGTTACTAGACCATTTTAATGTATAAAGATTAAATCTTTAAGAAAAATGAGAGTTTTTTGTTATACTCGTTCGAGTTCCCTTTGACTTCACGAAGAGTGTTTTAATGAGTAAGGATTAAATCTTTGAATGAAATTACCCCAATCCAGGTACCTATTATGTCCCTAGACGTTTTTAATATATAAAGAATTGAATCTTTGAAAGAAAATGAGAGTTTTGATTTAATCTTATTCGAGTTCGCTTTGACGTCATGAATAGTGTTTTAATGAGTAAAGATTGAATATTTGAATGAAATTACTTCAATCAAGGTACTGATTATGTCACTGGACCTCTTTAATGGTTCAAGATTAAATTTTTGAAAGAAAAACGAGAGTTTTGAGTTAAACTTTTTTGAGTTTCCTTCGACTTTCCAAAGAGTGTTTTCATTAGTAAAGATTGAATGTTTGAAAGAAATTATCTCAATCAAGGTACCTATTATGTCACTAGTCCTTTTTAACGTATAAAAATTAAATCTTTGAATGAAAATTAGAGTTTTGAGATTAACTTTTTCGAGTTCCCTATAGAGTTGCGAAGAGTGCTTTAATGACAAAAGGTGGAATCTTTGAAAGAAAATACCTCAATTAAAGTACCTATTATATCAGTATACCTTTTTATCTATAAAGATTAAATCTTAGAAAGAAAATGAGAGTTTTGAGTTAAACTTATTCGAGTTCCCTTTGACGTCCAGAAGAGTGCTTTAATGAGTAAAGATTGAATCTTTGAATAAAAATACCTCAATCAGGGTACTTATTACGTCACTGGACCATTGTATTATACAATTTTTAAATCTTTCAAAGAAAGTGGGAGTTTTGAGTTAAAATTATTCGGGCTTCTTTTGACGTTATAAAGAGTGTTTTAGTGAGTAAAGACTGAATCTGTGATCAAATTACATCAATCAAGGTAAGTATTACGTCATCAGACCTTTTAATATATAAAGATTGAATCTTTGAAAGAAAATGAGAGTTTTGAGTTTAACTTTTTAAAGTTCCTAATGAAGTCGCGAAGAGTGTTTTAATAACTAAAGATTGAATCTTTGTACGAAAATACCCCAATCAAGGTACCTATTATGTCACTAGACCATTTTAATGTGTAAACATTAAAGCTTTCAATGAAATTACGTCAATGAAGGTACCGAATATGTCACTAGACCATTTTAATGTATAAAGATTGAATTTTTGAATGAAATTACCTCAATTAAAGTGCCTATTATGTCACTAGGCCTTTTTAATGTATAAAATCATTGAAAGAAAATGAGAGTTTTGAGTTTAACATATTCGAGTTCCCTATAAAGTCGCGAAGAGTGTTTTAATGACTAAAGATTGAATCTTTGAAAGAAAATACCTCAATCAATGAACCTATTATGTCACCAGACCATTTTAATGTATAAATATTAAATCTTTAAAAGAAAATGAGAGTTTTGAGTTAAACTTATTTGAGTTCCCTTTGAGATCACGAAGAGTGTCTTAGTGTGTAAAGATTGAATCTTTGAATGAAATTACTTCAATCAAGGTATTAACTATGTCACTAGACCTTTTAATTGTATAAAAACTGAATCTTTGAAAGAAAATGAGAGTTTTGAGTTTAACTTATTCAAGTTCCCTATGAAGTCGTGATGAGTGTTTTAAAGACAAAAGATAAATTTTTCGAATGAAAATATCTCAATCAATGTACCTATTATGTCACTAGACCATTTTATTGTATAAAGATTAAATCTTTGAAAGAAAGTGGGAGTCTTGATTTAAACTTATTCGAATTCCCTTGGACGTAACGAAGAGTGTTTTTGTCATATCCTGAATTTTATTACCTCTTTAATTATCATTATGAGCTTTTTAATATTTGTTTGAGCTTAAATACTTATATTTAATTGTATTGGAAAATAAAATAAGAAAATTCATTTTTATTTTAATTTTTAAGTATGAGAATTGTTCACAAATTTCGTGGTACGTGGTATCTAGAAGTAATTTTATATATTGTTATATTCATGTGTGTGGTATCAATTAAAAAGTTGATACAGTTTGTGGTAACTAATGGAAGAAATAAGAATAATTAAAATAAATGAAGTGGGTATGTATACTAAGTGTACGGGTTTGGCTAAAACTAGTGCGTGGTGGAAGTGGTGTGATGGTTAGAAGAATAATTTTAAATTATATTATTAGGATAATATATTTTTCATTTAAAGCTTATCACATAAGCTTTGTAGTTGACCAAATATATAGTACAGATATATATGTGTAGGAGTAAACTGCTGGAACAAGTTTAAAACATATCACACCCACACCTGTAAGTCTAGATATAATAAATTCTACAAGTTTCCTTTAGAAGCTGTTAGTAACTAACACAAATGAGTCACGAAAACGGAAAAACAAAAGGAACATTGAAGTGACACGTGGTATAAAGAAAGTAGTGAAGCTTACTTTTGAAACCTTCTAGTTTTACGGATTTTACAAATGAAAAAAAAAAAAAAGAAAAAAAGAAAGAGAAATTCGTGTGAGAGAAAGAGAGAAAAATAGAAAAGAGGAGAAAAGCAAAAGAAGAGAAGGATTTCGTACGGGTAGAGAGAGGAAAGAAAGAGAAGGAAGGAAATTGTAGATACTGAAGGTAGGAAGTTTCTCAATTGAAAGTTTAATTCTTAAATTGTATGAATTAATATAATTGTTACTCTTTAAACTGTTAGGTTGAGATTTTATATAAATAATGGTGATGACAACTTTGTTCATATTTGTATTAGAAATTTTTTTTGGAAGTGAAGATTATTATTAAATTCTTGTAAAAACAAGTATAACATAGTTATGAGAGGTGTTGTATAAATTGCAATTATATGCTTATCTGATCTAATTCAAATATGAAATTTAGTAATGAACAGTAGGAGGGAATAATGGAATTGAGAAGTTATACAAAGGATGTGATTAGAATTTTAGCTGTAATTTTGTATAAGTTTGAGATTGATAATGAAAGTGATAATTGTGATTTATTTTTCTTTAGAAATGGGTGAGACGTGATTTCAATTTTGTTCAGGCAAAGAGAAGGAGCAGACAATTTCAATAATACCAAAGGATAAATGAATAATTTGGGAAGTGGCCAAGGTGACTGTACTCACTGGAAGCTTTACACTTGAATGTGTTAAATTGAAGTATTGAAGTTGTTATGTGATATGAAGACGCATATATATATAACTTAAATATATTATATAAGGTCCATACTCTGGTCTGGAAGGAGAGTACTATATTATATAAGGTCCATACTCTGACTTGGAATGAGAGTACTACATTAAATAAGGTCCATACTCTGGCCAAGAAGGAGAGTATTATATTTAAATAAGGTCCATACTCTGGCCTAGAAGGAGAGTACTATATTTTTTAAATGCATATAAAGTTTGAAGTTATATGTTATAAAGTTAAATTAAAGTTAGCAGATAATATTTGTTTATATTATTCTGATGTAATAGTGTTACATTCACTGGGCTTTAAGCTCACTCCTTCCATATCTAATTTTCAGGTACAAGGTTGGGTCGCTACTGCCAGGTCTAGAATCTTCAGTGGGAATGGGGAAAAGAACAATAGAACATCTTCTGTTTAACATGTAAATATTGTAATAGAATTTAAAAGTGTAACTTGTCGTTAATGTTTTAGTTTGTCAGAATTTGCATAACAGGCCTAGATATTTTGTTTTAAATTGTAAACTGTTAAACAGGTACTCTGATGTATAATGATGTCATGTTGAATGAGGTTAATGCAGATGGTTAGATACATTCCAATTTGTTCAATTTATTAAATAGTGTAAATTGGGTTGGGGTGTGATAGTTTTAATGAGTAAAGATTAAGTCTTTGAATTGAATTACCTCAATTTCGGGACTTATTATATCTCTAGACCTTTTTAATGTATAAAGATTGAATCTTTTAAAGAAAATTTGTGTTTTGAGTTTAACTTATTTAAGCTCCCTAGGAAGTCACGAACAGTGTTTTAATGACTAAAGATTAAATCTTTGTATGAAAATACCCCAATCAAGGTACCTTTTATGTCATTCCACCTTTTTAATGTATAAAGATTGAATCTTTGAAAGAAAATGTGAGATTTGAGTTAAACTTAATCGAGTTCCCATTGACGTCACGAAGAGTGTTTTAAAGAGTAAAGAATGAATCTTTGAATGAAAATATCACAATCAAGGTACATATTATGTCAGTCAACTATTTTAACGTAAAAAGATTAAATTTTTTAAAGCAAATGAGAGTTTTGTGCTAAGCTTATTCAAGTACCCTTTGACGTCACGAAGAACATTTTAATGAGTAAAGATTCAATCTTTGATTGAAATTACCTCATTCATGGTACCAATTATGTCATTAGACCTATTATGTCACTGGTCCATTTTAAAGTATAGAGATTAAATCTTTGAAAGAAAATGAGAGTTTTGAGTTAAATAATTCGAGTTCCCTTTGACGTCACAAAAAGTGTTTTAATAAGTAAAAATTGAATCTTTACGTGAAATTTCCTCAATCAAGGTACCTATTATGTCACTAGACCTATTTAATGTTTAAAGATTGAATCTTTGAAATAAAATGAGAGTTTTGAGTCAAATTCATTCGAGTTCCCTTCGACATTCCGAAGAGGTATTTTATGAGTAAAGGTTGAATCTTTGAATGAAATTATCTCAATCATGGTACCTATTATTTCAATAGACCTTTTTAATTTATAAAGGTTAAATCTTTGAATGAAAATTAGAGTTCTGAGTTTAACTTATTCGAGTTCCCTATGAAGTTGCGAAGAGTGTTTTAATCCCTAAAGATTTTAATCTATGAAAGAAAATATCTCAATCAAGGTACCTATTATGTCACTAGACCTTTTTAATCTATAAAGATTGAATCTTTAAAGGAAAATTAGAATTTTTAGTTAAACTTATTTAAGTACCCTTTGACGTCCAAAAGAGTGCTTTAATGAGAAAAGATTGAATCTTTGAATGAAAATAAATCAATCAAGGCACTTATTATACCACTCGACCATTATAATGTATAAAAATTGAATCATTAAAAGAAAATGAGAGTTTTTAGTTAAACTTACTCAAGTTCAGATTGACGTCGCGAAGAGTGTTTTAATGAGTAGAGATTGAATCTTTGAATGAAAATACCTCAATCGAGGTATCTATTATGTCACTAGACCATTTTAATGTATAAAGAGTAAATCTTTGAAAAAATGAGAGTTTTTTGTTAAACTCGTTCGAGTTCCTTTTGATTTCACGAAGAGTATTTTAATAAGTAAGGATTGAATTTTTGCATGAAATTACCTCAATTTAGGTACCTATTATGTCCCTAGACGTTTTTAATATATAAAGAATTGAATATTTGAAAGAAAATGAGAGTTTTGAGTTAATCTTATTCGAGTTCACTTTGACGTCACGAATAGTGTTTTAATGAGTAAATATTGAATCTTTGAATGAAATTACTTCAATCAAGGTACCTATTATGTCACTGGACCTCTTTAATGGTTCAAGATTGAATCTTTGAAAGAAAAACAAGAGTTTTGAGTTAAACTTATTTGAGTTTCCTTCGACGTTCCGAAGAGTGTTTTCATGAGTAAAGATTGAATCTTTGAAAGAAATTATGTCAATCAAAGTACCTATTATGTCACTAGTCCTTTTTAACGTATAAAGATTGAACCTTTGAATGAAAATTAGAGTTTTGACATTAACTTTTTCAAGTTCCCTACAGAGTTGCGAAGAGTGCTTTAATGATCAAAGGTGGAATCTTTGAAAGAAAACACCTCAATCAAAGTACCTATTATGTCAGTATACCTTATTAATCTATAAAGATTAAATCATAGAAATAAAAATGAAAGTTTTGAGTTAAACTTATTTGAGTTCCCTTCGATGTCCAGAAGATTGCTTTAATGAGTAAAGATTGAATCTTTGAATGAAAATACCTCAATCAAGGTACTTATTACGTCACTGGACCATTGTATTATACAATTTTTAAATCTTTCAAAGAAAGTAGGAGTTTTGAGTTAAACTTATTCGAGTTTCTTTTGACGTTATAAAGAGTGTTTCAGTGAGTAAAGACTGAATCTGTGATGAAATTTCATCAATCAAGGTAAGTATTAGGTCATCAGACCTTTTAATGTATAAAGATTGAATCTTTGAAAGAAAATGAGAGTTTTGAGTTTAACTTTTTCAAGTTCCTTATGAAGTCGCGAAGTGTGTTTTAATGATTAGAGATTAAATCTTTGTACGAAAATACCCCAATCAAGGTACCTATTATGTCACCAGACCATTTTAATGTATAAACATTAAAGCTTTGAAAGAAATTACGTCAATGAAGGTACCTAATATGTCACTAGACCATTTTAATGTATAAAGATTAAATCTTTGAAAGAAAATTAAAGTTTTGAGTTCAACATATTCGAGTTCGCTTTGACGTCACGAAGTGTATTTTAATGAATAAAGATTGAATCTTTGAATGAAATTACCTAAATCAAGGTACCTATTATGTCACTAGTCCTTTGTAATGTATAAAGATTGAATCATTGAAAGAAAATGAAAGTTTTGAGTTTAACATATTCGAGTTGTCTATAAAGTCGCGAAGAGTGTTGTAATGACTAAATATTAAATCTTTGAATGAAAATACCTCAATCAATAAACATATTATGTCACTAGACCATTTTAATGTATAAATATTAAATCTTTAAAAGAAAATGAGAGTTTTGAGTTAAACTTATTTGAATTCCCTTTGAGATCACGAAGAGTGTTTTAGTGCGTAAAGATTGAATCTTTGAATGAAATTACTTCAATCAAGGTATTAACTATGTCACTAGACCTTTTAATTGTATAAAGACTGAATCTTTGAAAGAAAATGAGAGTTTTGAGTTTAACTTATTCAAGTTCCCTATGAAGTCTCAATCAATGTACCTATTATGTCACTAGACCATTTTATTGTACAAAGATTAAATATTTGAAAGAAAATGAGAGTCCTGATTTAAACTTATTCGAATTTCCTTTGACATAACGAAGAGTGTTTTAATGAGTAAAGATTAAGTCTTTGAATTGAATTAACTCAATTTGGGGACTTATTATGTCTCTAAACCGTTTTAATGTATAAAGATTGAATTTTTTAAAGAAAATTTGAGTTTTGAGTTTAGTTTATTCAAGCTCCCTAGGAAGTCACGAACAGTGTTTTAATAACTAAAGATTAAATCTTTGTATGAAAATACCCCAATCAAGGTACCTTTTATGTCACTCCACCTTTTTAATGTATAAAGATTGAATCTTTGAAAGAAAATGTGAGATTTGAGTTAAACTTAATCGAGTTCCCATTGACGTCCCGAAGAGTGTTTTAAAGAGTAAAGAATGAATCTTTGAATGAAAATACCACAATCAAGGTACATATTATGTCAGTAAACCGTTTTAACGTAAAAAGATTAAATCTTTGAAAGAGAATGAGAGTTTTGTGCTAAGCTTATTCAAGTTCCCTTTGACGTCACGAAGAACGTTTTAATGAGTAAAGATTCAATCTTTGATTGAAATTACCTCATTCAAGGTACCAATTATGTCATTAGACCTATTTTATCACTGGACCATTTTAATGTATAGAGATTAAATCTTGGAGAGAAAATGAGAGTTTTGAGTTAAACATATTCGAGTTCCCTTTGACGTCACAAAGAGTGTTTTAATGAGTGAAAATTGAATCTTTAAATGAAATTTCCTCAATCAAGATACCAATTATGTCACTAGACCTATTTAATGTTTAAAGATTGAATCTTTGAAATAAAATGAGAGTTTTGAATCAAATTCATTCGACTTCCCTTCGACATTCCGAAGAGGGATTTTATGAGTAAATGTTGAATCTTAGAATGAAATTATCTCAATCAAGGTACCTATTATGTAACTAGCCCTTTTTAACTTATAAAGGTTAAATCTTTGAATGAAAATTAGAGTTCTGAGTTTAACTTATTCGAGTTCCTTATGAAATTACGAAGAGTGTTTTAATCCCAATAAAGTTGCGAAGAGTGTTTTAAACCCTAAAGATTTTAATCTTTGAAAGAAAATATCTCAATCGAGGTATCTATTATGTCACTAGACCATTTTCTTTCAATGATTCAATGAGTGAAAATTGAATCATTGAAAGAAAATGAGAGTTTTTAGTTAAACTTCTTCAAGTTCCGATTGACGTCCCGAAGAGTGTTTTAAAGAGTAGAGATTGAATCTTTGAATGAAAATACCTCAATCGAGGTATCTATTATGTCACTAGACCATTTTAAAGTATAAAGATTAAATCTTTGAAAAAAATGAGAGTTTTTTGTTAAACACGTTCGAGTTCCCTTTGACTTCACGAAGAGTGTTTTAATGAGTAAGGATTGAATATTTGAATGAATTTACCTAAATCTAGGTACCTATTTTGTCCCTAGATGTTTTTATTATATAAAGAATTGAATCTTTGAAAGAAAATGAGAGTTTTGTGTTAATCTTATTCAAGTTCGCTTTGACGTTATGAATAGGGTTTTAATAAGTAAAGATTGAATCTTTGAATGAAATTACTTCAATCAAGGTACCTATTATGTCACCGGACCTCTTTAATGGTTCAAGATTGAATCTTTGAAAGAAAAACAAGAGTTTTGAGTTAAACTGATTCGAGTGTCCTTCGACGTTCCGAAGAGTGTTTTCATGAGTAAAGATTGAATCTTTAAAAGAAATTATCTCAATCAAGGTACCTATTATGTCACTAGTCCTTTTTAACGTATAAAGATTGAATCTTTGAATGAAAATTAGAGTTTTGAGATTAACTTTTTCGAGTTCCCTATAGAGCTGCGTAGAGTGCTTTAATGACAAAAGGTGGAATCTTTGAAAGAAAATACCTCAATCAAAGTACCTATTATGTCAGTATACCTTTTTAATCTATAAAGATTAAATCTTAGAAAGAAAATGCTTGTTTTGAGTTAAACTTATTCGAGTTCCCTTTGACGTCCGGAAGAGTGTTTTAATGAGTAAAGAGTGCTTTAATCAAGGTACATATTATGTCACTAGACCTATTTAACGTTTAAAGATTGAATCTTTGAAATAAAATGAGAGTTTGAGTCAAATTCATTCGAGTTCCCTTCGACATTCCGAAAAGGTATTTTATGAGTAAAGGTTGAATCTTTGAATGAAATTATCTCAATCAAGGTACCTATTATGTCACTAGACCTTTTTAACACATAAAGGTTAAATCTTTGAATGAAAATTAGAGTTCTGAGTTTAACTTATTCGAGTTCCCTATGAAGTTGCGAAGAGTGTTTTAATCCCTAAAGATTTAGTCTTTGAAAGAAAATATCTCAATCAAGGTACCTATTATGTCACTAGACTTTTTTAATCTATAAAGATTGAATCTTTGAAAGAAAATTAGAGTTTTGAGTTAAACTTATTTGAGTACCCTTTGACGTCTAGAAGAGTGCTTTAATGAGTAAAATTGAATCTTTGAATGAAAATACCTCAATCAAGGTACTTATTACATTGTTGGACCATTGTATTATACAATATTTAAATCTTTAAAAGAAAGTGGGAGTTTTGAGTTAAACTTATTCGAGTTTCTTTTGACGTTATAAAGAGTGTTTTAGTGAGTAAAGACTGAATCTATGATGAAATTACATCAATCAAGGAAACTATTACGTCATCAGACCTTTTAGTGTATAAAGATTGAAACTTTGAAAGAAAATGAGAGTTTTGAATTTAACTTTTTCAAGTTCCTTATGAAGTCGCGAAGAGTGTTTTAATGACTAAAGATTGAATCTTTGTACGAATATACCCCAATCAAGGTACCTATTATGTCACTAGACCATTTCAATGTATAAACATTAAAGCTTTGAATGAAATTACGTCAATGAAGGTACCTAATATGTCACTAGACCAATTTCATGTATAAAGATTAAATCTTTGAATGAAAATTAGAGTTTTCAGTTCAACATATTCGAGTTCGCTTTGACGTCACGAAGTGTGTTTTAATGAATAAGGATTGAATCTTTGAATGAAATTACCTCAATCATGGTGCCTATTATGTCACTAGGCCTTTTTAATGTATAAAGATTGAATCATTGAAAGAAAATGAGAGTTTTGAGTTTAACATATTCAAGTTCCCTATAAAGTCGCGAAGAGTGTTTGAATGACTAAAGATTGAATCTTTGAATGAAAATCCCTCAATCAATGAACCTATTATGTCACTAGACCATTTTAATGTATAAATATTAAATCTCTAAAAGAAAATGAGAGTTTTGAGTTAAACTTATTTGAGTTCCCTTTGAGATCACGAAGAGTGTTTTAGTGAGTAAAGATTGAATCTTTGAATGAAATTACTTCAATCAAGGTATTAACTATGTCACTAGACCTTTTAATTGTATAAAGACTGAATCTTTGAAAGAAAATGAGAATTTTGAGTTTAACTTTTTCAAGTTCCCTATGAAGTCGCGATGAGTGTTTTAAAGACAAAAGATAAATTTTTCGAATGAAAATACCTCAATCAATGTTCCTATTATGTCACCAGACCATTTTATTGTATAAAGATTAAATCTTTGAAAGAAAATGAGAGTCTTGATTTAAACTTATTCGAATTCCCTTTGACATAACGAAGAGTGTTTTAATGAGTAAAGATTGAGTCTTTGGATTGAATTACTTCAATTTGGGGACTTATTATGTCTCTAGACCTTTTTAATGTATAAAAATTGAATCTTTTAAAGAAAGTTTGAGTTTTCAGTTTAACTTATTCAAGCTCCCTAGGAAATCGCGAACAGTGTTTTAATGACTAAAGATTAAATCTTTGTTTGAAAGTACCCCAATCAAGGTACCTTTTATGTCACCCCACCTTTTTAATATATAAAGATTGAATCATTGAATGAAAATGTGATATTTGAGTTAAATTTAATCAAGTTCCCATTGACGTCCCGAAGAGTGTTTTAAAGAGTAAAGAATGAATCTTTGAATGAAAATACCATAATCAAGGTACATATTATGTTAGTAGACCGTTTTAACGTAAAAAGATTAAATCGTTGAAAAAAATGAGAGTTTTGTGCTAACCTTATTCAAGTTCCCTTTGACGTCACGAAGAACGTTTTAATGAGTAAAGATTTAATCTTTGATTGAAATTACCTCATTCAATGTACCAATTATGTCATTAGACCTATTATGTCACTGGACCATTTTAATGTATAGAGATTAAACCTTTTGAAAGAAATTGAGAGTTTTGAGTTAAACATATTTGAGTTCTCTTGGATGTCACAAAAAAGTGTTTTAATGAGTGAAAATTGAATCTTTTAATGAAATTTCCTCAATCAAGGTACCAATTATGTCACTAAACCTATTTCATGTTTAAAGATTGAATCTTTGAATTAAATTGAGAGTTTTGTGTCAAATTCATTCGAGTTCCCTTCGACATTCCGAAGAGGGATTTTATGAGTAAAGGTTGAATCTTTGAATGAAATTATCTCAATCAAGGTACCTATTTTGTCACTAGACCTTTTTAACTTATAAAGGTTAAATCTTTGAATGAAAATTAGAGTTCTGAGTTTAACTTATTCGAGTTCCCCATGAAGTTGCAAAGAGTGTTTTAATCCCTAAAGATTTAATCTTTGAAAGAAAATATCTCAATCAAGGTACATATTATGTCACTAGACTTTTTTAATCTATAAAGATTGAATCTTCGAAAGAAAATTAGAGTTTTGAGTTAAACTTATTTGAGAATACCCTTTGACATCTACAAGAGTGCTTTAATGAGTAAAGGATGAATCTTTGAATGAAAATACATCAATCAAGGTACCTATTGTACCACTCGACCAGTATAATGTATAAAAATTAAATCACTGAAAGAAAATGAGAGTTTTTAGTTAAACTTATTCAAGTTCCGATTGACATCCCGAAGAGTGTTTTAATGAGTAGAGATTAAATCTTTGAATGAAAATATCTCAATCAAGGTATCTATTATGTCACTAGACCATTTTAATGTATAAAGATTAAATCTTCGAAAAAAATGACAGTTTTTTGTTAAACTCGTTCTAGTTCCCTTTGATTTCAAGAAGAGTGTTTTAATGAGTAAGGATTGAGTCTTTGAATGAAATTACCTCAATCTAGGTACCAATTATGTCCCTAGACGTTTTTAATATATAAAGAATTGAATCTTTGAAAGAAAATGAGAGTTTTGAGTTAATCTTATTCGACTTCGATTTGACGTCACGAATAATGTTTTAAAGAGTAAAGATTGAATCTTTGAATGAAATTACTTCAATCAAGGTACCAATTATGTCACAGGACCTTTTCAATGGTTCAAGATTGAATCTTTGAAAGAAAAACGAGAGTTTTGAGTTAAACTTATTTGAGTTTCCTTTGACGTTCCGAATAGTGTTTTATGAGTAAAGATTGAATCTTTTAAAGAAATTATCTCAATCAAGGTACCTATTATGTCACTAGTTCTTTTTAACGTATAAAGATTGAATCTTTGAATGAAAATTAGAGTTTTGAGATTAACTTTTTCGAGTTCCCTATAGAGTTGCGAAGAGTGCTTTAATGACAAAAGGTTGAATCTTTGAAAGAAAATACCTCAATCAAAGTACTATTATGTCAGTATACCTTTTTAATCTATAAAGATTAAATCCTAGAAAGAAAATGAGAGTTTTGAGTTAAACTTATTCGAGTTCCCTTTGATGTCCAGAAGAGTGCTTTAATGAGTAAAGATTGAATCTTTAAATGAAAATACCTCAATCAAGGTACTTATTACGTCACTAGACCATTATATTATACAATTTTTAAATCTTTGAAAGAAAATGGGAGTTTTGAGTTAAACTTATTCGAGTTTCTTTTGACGTTATAAAGAGTGTTTTAGTGAGTAAAGACTGAATCTGTGATGAAATTACATCAATCAAGGTAACTATTACGTCATCAGACCTTTTAATGTATAAAGATTAAATCTTTGAAAGAAAATGAGAGTTTTGAGTTTAACTTTTTCAAGTTCCTTATGAAGTCATGAAGAGAGTTTTACTGACTAAAGATTGAATCTTTGTACGAAAATACCCCAATTAAGGTACTTATTATGTCACTAGACCATTTTAATGTATAAACATTAGAGCTTTAAATGAAAATACGTCAATGAAGGTACCTAATATATCACTAGACCATTTTAATGTATAAAGATTAAATCTTTGAAAGAAAATTAGAGTTTTGACTTCAACATATTCGAGTTCGCTTTGACGTCAGGAAGTGTGTTTTAATGAATAAAGATTGAATCTTTGAATGAAATTACCTCAATCAAGGTACCTGTTATGTCACCAAGCCTTTCTAATGTATAAAGATTGAATCATTGAAAGAAAATGAGAGTTTTGAGTTTAACATATTCGAGTTCCCTATAAAGTCGCGAAGAGTGTTTTAATAACTAAAAATTAAATCTTTGAATGAAAATGCCTCAATCAATGAACCTATTATGTCACTCGACCATTTTAATGTATAACTATTAAATCTTTAAAAGAAAATGAGAGTTTTGAGTTAAACTTATTTGAGTTCCCTTTGAGATCACGAAGAGTGTTTTAGTGAGTAAAGATTGAATCTTTGAATGAAATTACTTCAATCAAGGTATTAACTATGTCACTAGAACTTTTAATTGCATAAAGACTGAATCTTTGAAAGAAAATGAGAGTTTTGAGTTTAACTTATTCAAGTTCCCTATGAAGTCGCAATGAGTGTTTTAAAGACTAAAAATAAATTTTTCGAATGAAAATACCTCAATTAATGTACCTATTATGTCATTAGACCATTTTATTGTATAAAGATTAAATCTTTGAAAGAAAATAATAGACTTGATTTAAACTTATTCGAATTCCCTTTGACGTAACGAAGAGTGTTTTAATGAGTAAAGATTGAGTCTTAAGATTGAATTACCTCAATTTGGGGACTTATTATGTTTCCAGACCTTTTTAATGTTTAAAGATTGAATCTTTTAAAGAAAATTTGAGTTTTGCGTTTAACTTATTCAAGCTCCCAAGAAGTCGCGAACAGTGTTTTAATGACTAAAGATTAAATCTTTGTATGAAAATACCCCAATCAAGGTACCTTTTATGTCACTCTACCTTTTTAATGTATAAAGATTGAATCTTTGAATGAAAATGTGAGATTTGAGTTAAACTTAATCGAGTTCCCATTGACGTCCCGAAGAGTGTTTTAAAGAGTAAAAAATGAATCTTTGAATGAAAATACCATAATCAAGGAACATATTATGTCAGTTGACCGTTTTAATGTAAAAACATTAAATCTTTGAAAGAAAATGACAGTTTTGTGCTAAACTTATTCAAGTTCCCTTTGACGTCACGAAGAACGTTTTAATGAGTAAAGATTCAATCTTTGATTGAAATTACCTCATTCAATGTACCAATTATGCCATTAGAACTATTATGTCACTTGACCATTTTAATGTATAGAGATTAAATCTTTGAAAGAAAATGAGAGTTTTGAGTTAAACATATTCGAGTTCTCTTGGACGTCACAAAGAGTGTTTTAATGGGTGAAAATTGAATCTTTAAATGAAATTTCCTCAATCAAGATACCAATTATGTCACTATACCTATTTAATGTTTAAAGATTGAATCTTTGAAATAAAACGAGAGTTTTGAGTTAAATTCATTCGAGTTCCCTTCGACATTCCAAAGAGGGATTTTATGAGTAAAGGTTGAATCTTTGAATGAAATTATCTAAATCAAGATACCTATTATGTCACTAGACCTTTTTAACTTATAAAGGTTAAATCTTTGAATGAAAATTAGAGTTCTGAGTTGAACTTGTACAAGTTCCCTATAAAGTTACGAAGAGTGTTTTAATCCCTAAAGATTTAATCTTTGAAAGAAAATATCTCAATCAAGGTTTCTATTGTGTCACTAGACCTTTTTAATCTATAAAGATTGAATCTTTGAATGAAAAATAGAGTTTTGAGTTAAACTTATTTGAGAGTACCCTTTGACGTCCAGAAGAGTGCTTTAATGAGTAAAGGTTGAATCTTTGAACGAAAATACCTCAATCAAGGTATTTGTTACGTCACTGGACCATTGTATTATACAATTTTTAAATCTTTGAAAGAAAGTGGGAGTTTTGAGTTAAACTTATTCGAGTTTCTTTTAACGTTATAAAGAGTGTTTTAGTGAATAAAGAATGAATTTATGATGAAATTACATCAATCAAGGTAACTATTACGTCATCAGACCTTTTAGTGTATAAAGATTGAATCTTTGAAAGAAAATGAGAGTTTTGAGTTTAACTTTTTCAACTTCCATATGAAGTCGCGAAGAGTGTTTTAATGACTAAAGATTAAATCTTTGTACGAAAATACCCCAATCAAGGTACCTATTATGTCACTAGACCATTTTAATGTATAAACATTAAAGCTTTGAATGAAATTACGTCAATGGAGGTACCTAATATGTCACTAGACCATTTTAATGTATAAAGATTTAATCTTTGAAAGAAAATTAGAGTTTTGAGTTCAACATATTCGAGTTCGCTTTGATGTCACGAAGTGTGTTTTAATGAATAAAGATTGAATCTTTAAATGAAATTACCTCAATCATGGTACCTGTTATGTCACTAGGCCTTTTTAATGTATAAAAGATTGAATCATTGAAAGAAAATGAGAGGTTTGAATTTAACATATTCAAGTTCCCTATAAAATCGTGAAGAGTGTTTTAATGACTAAAGATTGAATCTTTGAATGAAAATGCCTCAATCAATGAACGTATTATGTCACTAGACCATTTAATGTATAAATATTGAATCTCTAAAAGAAAATGAGAGTTTTGAGTTAAACTTATTTGAGTTTCCTTTGAGATCATGAAGAGTGTTTTAGTGAGTAAAGATTGAATCTTTGAATGAAATTACTTCAATCAAGGTATTAACTATGTCACTAGATCTTTTAATTGTATGAAGACTGAATCTTTGAGAGAAAATGAGAGTTTTGAGTTTAACTTATTCAAGTTCCCTATGAAGTCGCGATGAGTGTTATAAAGATAAAAGATAAATTTTTCGAATGAAAATACCTCAATCAATGTTCCTATTATGTCATTAGACCATTTTATTGTATAAAGATTAAATCTTTGAAAGAAAATGAGAGTCTTGATTTAAATTTATTCGAATTCCCTTTGAGGTAACGAAGAGTGTTTTAGTGAGTAAAGATTGAGTCTTTGGATTGAATTACCTCAATTTGGGGACTTATTATGTCTCTAGACCTTTTTAATGTATAAAGATTGAATATTTTAAAGAAAATTTGAGTTTTGAGTTTAACTTATTCAAGCTCCCTAGGAAGTCGCGAACAGTGTTTTAATGACTAAAAATTAAATCTTTGTATGAAAATACTCCAATCAAGGTACCTTTTATGTCACTCCACCTTTTTAATGTATAAAGATTAAATCTTTGAAAGAAAATGTGAGATTTGAGTTAAACTTAATCGAGTTCACATTGACGTCCCGAAGAGTGTTTTAAAGAGTAAAGAATGAATCTTTGTATGAAAATACCACAATCAAGGTACATATTATGTCAGTAGACCGTTTTAACATAAAAATATTAAATCTTTGAAAGAAAATGAGAGTTTTGTGCTAAGCTTATTCAAGTTCCCTTTGACATCACGAAGAACGTTTTAATGAGTAAAGATTCAATCTTTGATTGAAATTACCTCATTCATGGTACCAATTATGTCATTAGACCTATTATGTCACTGCACCATTTTAAAGTATAGAGATTAAACTTTTGAAAGAAAATGAGAGTTTTGAGTTAAACGTATTCGAGTCTCTTTGACATCACAAAGAGTGTTTTAATGAGTGAAAATTGAATTTTTAAGTGAAATTTCATCAATCAAGGTACTTATTATGTCACTGAACCTATTTAATGTTTAAAGATTGAATCTTTGAAATAAAATGAGAGTTTTGAATCAAATTCATTCGAGTTCCCTTCGACATTACGAAGAGGGATTTTATGAGTAAAGGTTTAATCTTTGAATGAAATTTTCTCAATCAAGGTACCTATTATGTCACTAGACCTTTTTTTAACTTATAAAGGTTAAATCTTTGAATGAAAATTAGAGTTCTGAGTTTAACTTATTCGAGTTCCTTATGAAGTTGCGAGGAGTGTTTTAATCCTTAAAGATTTAATCTTTGAAAGAAAATATCTCAATCAAGGTACCTATTATGTCACTAGACCTTTTTAATCTATAAAGATTGAATCTTTGAAAGAAAATTAGAGTTTTGAGTTAAAATTATTTGAGAGTACCCATTGACGTCCAGAAGAGTACTTTAATGAGTAAAGATTGAATCTTTGAATGAAAATACATTAATCAAGGTACCTATTATACCACTCGACCATTATAATTTATAAAAATTGAATTATTAAAACAAAATGAAAGTTTTTAGTTAAACTTATTCAAGTTCCGATTGACGTCCCGAAGAGTGTTTTAATGAGTAGAGATTGAATTTTTAAATGAAAATACCTCAATCGAGGTATCTATTATGTCAGTAGACCATTTTAATGTAGAAAGATTAAATCTTTGAAAAAAATGAGAGTTTTTTTTTTAAACTCGTTCGAGTTCCCTTTGACTTCACGAAGAGTATTTTAATGAGTAAAGATTGAATCTTTGAATGAAATTACCTCAATCTAGGTACCTATTATGTCCCTAGACGTTTTTAATATATAAATAATTGAATCTTTGAAAGGAAATGAGAGTTTTGAGTTAATCTTATTCGAGTTCGCTTTGACGTCACGAATAGTGTTTTAATGAGTAAAGATTGAATTTTTGATTGAAATTACTTCAATCAAGGTACCTATTATTTCACTGGATCTCTTTAATTGTTCAAGATTGAATCTTTGAACGAAAAAACAAGAGTTTTGGGTTAAACTTTTTCGAGTTTCCTTCGACGTTCCGAAGAGTGTTTTCATGAGTAAAGATTGAATCTTTGAAAGAAATTATCTAAATCAAGGTACCTATTATGTCACTAGTCCTTTTTAACGTATAAAGATTGAATCTTCGAATGAAAATTAGAGTTTAGAGATTAACTTTTTCGAGTTCCCGATAGAGTTGCGAAGAGTGCTTTAATGACAAAAGGTGGAATCTTTGAAAGAAAATACCTCAATCAAGGTACCAATTATGTCAATATACCTTTTTAATCTATAAAGATTAAATCTTAGAAAGAAAATGAGAGTTTTGAGTTAAACTTATTCGAGTTCCCTTTGACGTCCAGAAGAGTGCTTTAATGAGTAAAGATTGAATCTTTGAATGAAAATACCTCAATCAAGGTACTTATTACGTCATTGGACCATTGTATTATACAATTTTTAAATCTTTGAAAGAAAGTGAGAGTTTTAAGTTAAACTTATTTGAGTTTCTTTTGACGTTATAATGAGTGTTTTAGTGAGTAAAGACTGAATCTGTGATGAAATTATCAATCAAGGTAACTATTACGTCATCAGACCTTTTAATGTATAAAGATTGAATCTTTGAAAGAAAATGAGAGTTTTGAGTGTAACTTTTTCAAGTTCCTTATGAAGTCGCGAAGAGTGTTTTAATGACTAAAGATTGAATCTTTGTACGAAAATACCGCAATCAAGGTACCTATTATATCACTAGACCATTTTAATGTATAAACATTAAAGCTTTGAATGAAATTACGTCAATGAAGGTACCTAATATGTCACTAGACCATTTTAATGCATAAAGATTAATTCTTTGAAAGAAAATTAGAGTTTTGACTTCAACATATTCGAGTTCGCTTTGACGTCACGAAGTGTGTTTTAATGAATAAAGATTGAATCGTTGAATGAAATTACCTCAATCAAGGTACCTATTATGTCACTAGGCCTTTTTAATGTATAAAGATTGAATCATTGAAAGAAAATGAGAGTTTTGAGTTTAACATATTCGAGTTTCCTATAAAGTCGCGAAGAGTGTTTTAATGACTAAAGATTGAATCTTTGAATGAAAATACCTCAATCATTGAGCCTATTATGTCACTAGACCATTCTAATGTATAAATGTTAAAACTTTAAAAGAAAAATAAGAGTTTTGAGTTAAACTTATTTGAATTCCCTTTGAGATCATGAAGAGTGTTTTAGTGAGTAAAGATTGAATCTTTGAATGAAATTACTTCAATCAAGGTATTAACTATGCCACTAGACCTTTTAATTGTATAAAGACTGAATCTTTGAAAGAAGATGAGAGTTTTGAGTTTAACTTATTCAAGTTACCTATGAAGTCGCGATGAGTGTTTTAAAAACTAAAGATAAATTTATCGAATGAAAATATCTCAATCAATGTACCTATTATGTCACTAGACCATTTTATTGTATAAAGACTAAGTCTTTGAAAGAAAATGAGAGTCTTGATTTAAACTTATTCGAATTCCCTTTGACGTAACGAATAGTGTTTTATGAGTAAAGATTGAATCTCTGAATTGATTTACCTCAATTTGGGGACTTATTATGTCTCTAGACCTTTTTAATGTATAAAGATTGAATCTTTTAAAGAAAATTTGAGTTTTGAGTTTAACTTATTCAAGCTCCCTAGGAAGTCGCGAACAGTGTTTTAATGACTAAAGATTAAATCTTTGTATGAAAATACCCCAATCAAGGTACCTTTTATGTCACTCCACCTTTTTAATGTTTAAAGATTGAATCTTTGAAAGAAAATGTGAGATTTGAGTTAAACTTAATCGAGTTCCCATTGACGTCCCGAAGAGTGTTTTAAAGAGTAAAGAATGAATCTTTGTATGAAAATACCACAATCAAGGTACATATTATGTCAGTAGACCGTTTTAACGTAAAAAGATTAAATCTTTGAAAGAAAATGAGAGTTTTGTGCTAAGCTTATTCAAGTTCCCTTTGACGTCACAAAGATTGTTTTAATGAGTAAAGATTCAATCTTTGATTGAAATTACCTCATTCAAGGTACCAATTATGTCATTAGACCTATTATATCACAGGACCATTTTAATGTATAGAGATTAAATCTTTGAAAGAAAATGAGAGTTTTGAGTTAAACATATTCGAGTCCCTTTGACGTCACAAAGAGTGTTTTAATGAGTGAAAATTGAATCTTTAAATGAAATTTCATCAATCAAGGTACCTATTATGTCACTGGACCTATTTAATGTTTAAAGATTGAATCTTTGAAATAAAATGAGAGTTTTGAGTCAAATTCATTCGAGTTCCCTTCGACATTCCGAAGAGGGATTTTATGAGTAAAGGTTAAATCTTTGAATGAAATTATCTCAATCAAGTTACCTATTATGTCACTAAACCTTTTTTTAACTTATAAAGGTTAAATCTTTGAATGAAAATTAGAGTTCTGAGTTTAACTTATTCGAGTTCCTTATAAAGTTGCGAAGAGTGTTTTAATCCCTAAAGATTTAATCTTTGAAAGAAAATATCTTAATCAAGGTACCTATTATGTCACTAGACCTTTTTAATCTATAAAGATTGAATCTTTGAAAGAAAATTAGAGTTTTGAGTTAAAATTATTTGAGAGTACCCTTTGACGTCCAGAAGAGTACTTTAATGAGTAAAGATTGAATCTTTGAATGAAAATACATCAATCAACGTACCTATTATACCACTCGACCATTATAATTTATAAAAATTGAATCATTGAAAGAAAATGAGAGTTTTTAGTTAAACTTATTCAAGTTCCAATTGACTTCCCGAAGAGTGTTTTAATGAGTAGAGATTGAATCTTTTAATGAAAATACCTCAATCGTTGTATCTATTATGTTATTCGACCATTTTAATGTATAAAGATTAAATGTCATATCCTGGAGTTTATTAAATCTTTTATTATCAGTATGAGCTTGTTAATATGTGTTTGAGCTTAAATACGTCTATTTAATTGCGTTGGAAAACAAAATAAGAAATTTCATGTTTATAAACAAATCATTTCAAGTATGAGAATTGTTCACAAATGCATGGTACGGAGTATCTAGAAGTGTTTGCACATATTTCTTATATATTCATGGGTATGGTATTAAATACAAATTTTTGAAGTGGTGGCAGCCAAAAGGGAAGAAAAGAAATATATATATAAGTATAATAAATAAAGAGAGTGTATATATTGAAGTACATGTATGATGTCATGGGTATGTTTGTGCTGAATGTATATATGCTGGTGGCCCATTCTTATAGATAAAATTATATTATTTTAAAGCTTACTTTACAAGCTTTAAAGTTAGTAAGGTAAATTGGTGGGCCAATTGAGAACCATGCCTATGTATTTATCTTTAAGTATTTCGTGGGTTGAAGCTTAAGTAGAAAAGTGTTCTAACTACTAAGTTTACATCTTCATCCAAGACTTTTCACTCAATCACACATGCACATGGTCAATATTCATGTATTGATATACTTTCACGTGGAGGTTTGCTGCTGGACCATTGAAATCATCCTACTTATCTATGTGGGTTGATTAAAATAAAAGAAAAGGAAGCCATCAGTTTATTTTTTTTGGGTGTTGCCAGCACAAACTATTAATACCCATACACTCAACACGTCACAAAGTGCCTTTAAGGAGTCTTTTGAACCGAAGTACGAAAGGAGTGTTTAAAAAAAAAAAAAAAAGAAAGGAGATAGGAACAAAAGGGGTTTCGGCCATAGAAGAAGAAAAGAGAAGAAAGAAAGAAAAGAAACAATCAGTAGCTTGGGGACGGCTAGAAAGAAAGGGAAACGAGTTTCAGACAAGAAAATTATTGGGTACAGGTAGAGAGTTGATATTTTATATTGGAAGTTTTTTCAATTATATTCCTTAAGACTTGAATTGGGGATGTTTGGATACATTTTATTTATTTTTGTTTGTTTCTCTTTTAATTGAGTATTAATTTCTATAAAGTGATATAACTCTTGCTGGATTCAATCATGGGAGAAGGATTTTGAATTAGTAATTTTTTGTTGAAAGTTATTATTTCATTAGTAATAAGTGATTCAATTAATTCTTTCAGTTATATACCATATAATTGATTTAAAGGCAGTTTGTGTTTGTACTTGAGTCAAGGACTATTTTATTTGAATTAATATCGTGGATGGCTGAAAACTGATATAAAGGATTTGTGACTAGAATTATAGATTATGTATTTAGTTTGAGATTTATAATTGAAGTAATAATTGTGATTAAATTTCATTTAGAAATGGGTATAATGTAATTACAATTTTATTCAGGCAAAGATAAGGAGACGGAAGCTTCGACATTTACAAGGGATAAGTAAATAATTTGGGAAGTAAACAAAGTGAGTGTACTCACTGGAAGTTTATACTTGGATGTATTTAATTGAAGTATTGAAGCTGTTTATGTGAATTGAAGATGAATATATATAATTTGATTATATTATATAAGGTCCATACTCTGGCCTGGAAGGAGAGTAATATCTTATATAAGGTCCATACTCTGGCCTAGAAAGAGAGTACTACATTATATAAGGTCCATACTCTGGCCAAGAAAGAGAGTACTATATTTAAATAAGGTCCATACTCTGGCCTAGAAGGAGAGTACTATATTTTAATGCCTGTAATATATTAATGAATTTTAGTTGAAGTCATCAGATAATATTTATTTATATTACTCTGATGTAATAGTGTTGCATTCACTGAACTTTAAGCTCATTCCGTCCATATTTATATTTTTCAGGTATCAAGTTGAGTTGCTACTGCCAGGTCTAGAATCTTGAGTGGGATTGGGGAAAGGAACAATGGACCGTCTTCTGTTTAAGATGTAAATATTGTAGTAGAATTTAATGGTGTAACTTGTCGTTAACGATTTAGTTTGTTTTAAAATTGCATAACAGGCCTATATTTTGTTTTAAATTGTAAATTGTTAAGCAGGTACTCTGATGTATGATGATGTCATGTTGAATGAGGTTAATGCAGATGGTTAGATACATTCCAAATTGTTCAATTTATTAAATAGTGTAAATTGGGGTTGGGGTGTGACAACTTTTGGTATCAGAGCCTAGGTTTTCTAGGTTCTGGAGGTCATAAGAGTCTAGACTGGCAGTGGCAGTAAGAAGTGTGTGGTAGAGTCACTTATTTGACTTAATTTTATACTAACAGATATATGTGGTGATTATGTATCATATATATGTTGTTATATTTGAGATTCATTGCAGATAAAAAGAAATGGAAAGGGAAAGTGGTTATCGTGGAACTGAGGGTGAAGCCACTTATGTTCCTATTGAGGCTGAAGTGGAACAACCTATTCTAGGTGGTATGAGAAGAGAACAGGAGTACTTAACTGGTATGCAGAAAATAGAAAAGGCTATAACAGACTTGGCAGAACAAAACAAACAATTTATGGCAAGTCAAATGAAGATGCAAGAAAGGCTGGAAAGACAACAGAAAGGGAAGAAAAGCTCAGAGTATGAGAGGTTTATCAAGTTAACACCTCCAGAATTTTCAGGTACTACTAAACCAGAAGAAGCAGAGGGGTGGGTAAGAAGAATGGAATCGATATTTGCAGTGATGGGTGCAGCAGAAGACCAGAAGGTAAACTTAGCTGCATTTATGTTAAAAAATGAAGCTAGTTATTGGTGGGACACGACAAAACATTTGTTGCTCACTCCAGGAGAGAAAGAGGTGATATTCTGGAATCCATTTGTTAAAGCTTTTTATGAGAAATATTTCCCTCCAATTTACAGAAAAGAGAAGAAGCGGGAGTTTATTCTCCTAAAACAAGATAGAATGTCTGTGGTTGATTATGAAGTTAAGTTTACAGCTTTATCAAGGTTCGCACCCAAGTTTGTACAGAATGAAGAAGATAAATGTACAAAATTCCAGGATGGTTTAGAGGCGGCTATTAAGTCTAGAGTTTCAGTGTTTGAGGAAACAGATTATAACAGACTTGTGAATAAAGCCATGATTGCCGAAAGGGATGTGAAAGAATTGCAAGAAAGAAGGGAACAATACAAAAGAAATAGATTTGAGCCGTCATAGTCAAGAGGAGGTGAAGGAATTTCAAGTCAGAAAAGTCAAAGGTCGCGGTATGGAAGGGGAAGGGGTCGTGAATCTCAAGGCCAGACATCAAGTATTGGAAGAGGTCAAGGGTTTTTTGAGCAACAATCTGTACAACAAGGTAATTTTGGAGGACGTGGTACTGGCAGGGGGTGTTTTCAGTGTGGAAGGGAAGGTCACTAGAAGAAAGATTGTCCTATGTTGACAGGAGTGACCTCAGTGGGCAGTGTTGCTGGTTCTGGTAGAGGTTTTGCATAGGGGAACTCGTCAAAAGGAGGTAAAGGTGCTACAAGTGGTTCGCAAGCCCAGGGAAGAGTGTTTGCTATGACACTTCAGGATGTTCAAGCAACACCAGAAGTGGTGACAGGTACACTTTCTAGTTTGGATAGAAATGTTACTGTGCTTATTGATCCTGGCTCAACCCATTCATTTGTTGCATCATCTATTGCTATGCATTTGGGTAGACCACTTTCATCACTAGATAGTAAATTGTTTATTTCTACACCAATAGGGGAAGTGGTGGTGGTTGCAAATGAATATCAGGATTGTGTATTACAAATGGGGGATAGACAGTTAAAGGTGAATTTGATACCGTTGGGTATACCAGACTTTAATGTCATTTTGGGTATGAATTGGCTATCTGCGTATCATACGTCAATAGATTATTTTCGGAAAGAAGTTATATTTCAGATACCAGGAGAGCCAGAATTCAGATTTACCAGAGAAAGAAATGTTATTCCAAACTGTCTCATCTCAGTTATACAAACCAGAAAGTTGTTAAAGAAAGGGTGTCAGGGTTACTTGGCTTATGTGGTTGATACAAAAAATAAAGAGGTGACACTTAAAAATGTACCAGTGGTACGGGAATTCACAGATGTGTTTCCAGAAGACTTACCGGGGTTGCCAATGGATAGAGAGGTAGATTTTATCATTGAGTTGGTACCGGGAAAAGCTCTGATTTTTATTGCTCCGTATCGAATGGCACCGACAGAATTGAAAGAGTTGAAAGTACAATTGCAAGATTTACTAGATAAATGCTTCATTCGACCTAGTATTTCACCGTGGGGTGCACCGATGTTATTTGTTAAGAAGAAGGATGGTACTATGCGGTTGTGTATTGACTATAGACAGTTAAATAAAGTGACCATCAGAAACAAGTATCCATTGCCATGAATTGATGATCTGTTTGATCAGTTGCAAGGGGCAACGGTGTTTTCTAAGATTCATTTGAGGTCAAGATATCACCAGTTGAAGGTAAAGGATAGTGATATTTCGAAAACTGCTTTTCGAACTCGACATGGTCATTATGAGTTTTTGGTAATGCCTTTTGGGTTAACCAATGCTCCAGCGGAGTTTATGGATTTAATGAATCGAGTATTTCATCTGTATGTTGATTCTTTTGTTATTGTCTTCATCGATGATATTTTGATATATTCTCGGAGTGTGGATGAACATGAAAAGCATTTAAGAATTGTGTTACAGATTTTACGGGAAAAACAACTCTTTGCTAAGTTCAGTAAATGTGAGTTTTGGCTTGATAAAGTTGTCTTTTTGGGGCATGTAGTATCTGGGGATGGTATTTATGTTGATCTATCAAAAGTGGAAGCAGTGGTGAAATGGGAAAGGCATACCAATGTGACAGAAGTCAGAAGTTTTCTGAGATTAGCAGGTTATTACCGGAGGTTCATCCAAGGATTTTCTAGTATCGCATTGCCATTGACAAAGTTGACCCGGAAAGAAGTAAAGTTTGTGTGGGGTGAGGAATGCCAAAGAAGTTTTGAAGAATTGAAGAAAAAATTAACGTCAGCCCCAGTGTTAACTATTCCGTGTGGTGGTGAAGGTTTTGTGATTTACACTGATGCTTCACATTAGGGTCTGGGATGTGTTTTGATGCAAAATGGTAAAGTAATTGCGTATGCTTCTAGACAATTGAAGAATCATGAATTGAATTATCCTACACATGACTTAGAGTTAGCTGCTATTGTTTTTGCTTTAAAATTGTGGAGGCATTATCTGTATGGTGAAATTTGTGAAATATTTACAGATCATCAGAGTTTGAAGTATTTGTTTACACAAAAGAATTTAAATTTGAGACAGAGGCGTTGGATGGAGTTAATCAAAGATTATGATTGTAATATCCACCATCACCTTGGAAAAGCTAATATAGTAGCAGATGCCTTGAGTAGGAAGTCTTCAGGGAGACTATCTTGTGCACAGTGTGCACGGGTGGCAAATATTATGGAATTGAGATTGATGGGAGTTGAATTGACAGTTACTAACAAAGGAGCATTGCTTGTACATGTTACGGTGAGACCTTTGTTGCTGGATAGAATTAAAGAGCTGCAAATTCATGATGTATTCCTAGATAAGAAAAGAAAAGAAGCTCAAGAGGGTATGCAAATAGAATTTACAGTTAGGGATGATGGGATTTTGTATTTTAAAAGTCGAATTTGTGTTCCAAATGATGTTTCCTTGAAGAAAGATATTTTAGATGAAGCCCATAGTTCTATATATGTTATGCATCTAGGGAGTACTAAAATGTACAGGGATTTGAAAGAATACTATTGGTGGAACAATATGAAACGTGAAATTGCAGAATTTGTAGCAAAGTGTTTGATATGTCAACGAGTGAAAGCTGAACATCATAAACCAGCGGGGTTGTTGCAGCCGTTACCAGTTCCACAGTGGAAATGGGAGCATGTAACCATGGATCTTGTGACGGGACTTCCAAGATCAAAACGGGGACATGACTCTATTTGGGTGATAGTTGATAGATTGACGAAATTAGCTCATTTTCTGGCAGTGAAATCTACTTATTCTATAAAGGAATATGCTCGTTTGTATATTAATGTGATCATATGTTTGCATGGGGCTCCAGTTTCTATTGTTTGTGACAGGGATCCGAAGTTCACTTCGAGATTTTGGTATAGTTTGCATGAAGCCATGAAAACTTCTTTGAAGTTCAGTACAGCTTCTCACCCGCAGACAGATGGGCAGTCAGAACGAACTATTTAGATTTTGGAAGATATGTTGAGAGCTTGTGTGTTGGATTTCAAAGGTAGTTGGGATAATTATTTACCATTGATTGAATTTGCCTATAATAATAGTTATCAGTCTACTATTGGAATGGCACCATATGAATCTTTGTATGGGAGAAAATGTAGAACTCCATTGTGTTGGGATGAAGTGGGTGAAAGAAAGTTATTGGGTCCAGAATTGATTGAACTTACAACAGAAAAAGTGAAGATAATTCAGCAATGTATGAAAGTGGCACAGGATAGACAAAAAAGTTATGTAGATGTGCGAAAAAGAAGAGATTTGGAATTTGAAATTGGTGATTTTGTTTTTCTTCGTATTTCTCCTTGGAAAGGTATTATGAGGTTTGGAAAGAAAGGTAAGTTAAGTCCCAGATACATTGGACCTTACAAGATTCTGGAACGAATAGGAGCAGTGGCGTATCGGTTGGAATTACCAGAAGAATTATCAAGATTGCATGACGTTTTCCATGTGTCTATGCTTTGGAGGTATATATCAGATCCATCTCATGTTTTAGTTGCAGAACCGATAAAGTTGAAGGAAGATTTGACTTATGTAGAGGAACCGGTATAGATTTTGGATCGCTGGGAGCAAGTGTTACAGAATAAAACTATATTACTGGTAAAGGTATTGTGGACGGGTCATACGATTGAAGAAGCGACTTGGGAAAGTGAAGAAGTTATGTGAATGCAATATCCTCACTTGTTCGGTATGTTTCATGCATTTTAATTTCGAGCAAGAAATTTATTTTAAGAGGGGTAGATTGTCATATCCTGGAGTTTATTAAATCTTTAATTATCAGTATGAGCTTGTTAATATGTGTTTGAGCTTAAATACGTCTATTTAATTGCGTTGGAAAACAAAATAAGAAATTTCATGTTTATAAACAAATCATTTCAAGTATGAGAATTGTTCACAAATACATGGTACAGAGTATCTAGAAGTGTTTGCACATATTTCTTATATATTAATGGGTATGGTATTAAATACAAATTTTTGAAGTGGTGGCAGCTAAAGGGGAAGAAAAGATATATATATATAAGTATAATAAATAAAGAGAGTGTATATATTGAAGTACATGTGTGATGTCATGGGTATGTTTGTGCTGAATGTATACATGCTGGTGGCCCATTCTTATAGACAAAATTATATTAGTTTAAAGCTTACTTTACAAGCTTTAAAGTTAGTAAGGTAAATTGGTGGGCCAATTGAGAACCATGCCTATGTATTTATCTTTAAGTATTTTGTGGGTTGAAGCTTAAGTAGAAAAGTGTTCTAACTGCTAAGTTTACATCTTTATCCAAGACTTTTCACTCAATCACACATGCACATGGTCAATATTCATGTATAGATATACTTTCACGTGGAGGTTTGCTGCTGGACCGTTGAAACCTCCTACTTATCTATGTGGGTTGATTAAAATAAAAGAAAAGGAAGCCATCAGTTTATTTTTTTTGGGTGTTGCCAGCACAAACTATTAATGCCCATACACTCAACACATCACAAAATGCCTTTAAGGAGTCTTTTGAACCGAAGTAGGAAGGGAGTGTTTAAAAAAAAAAAAAAGAAAAAAAAAAAGAAAAAGAAAGGAGATAGGAACAAAAGGGGTTTCGGCCATAGAAGAACAAAAGGGGTTTCGCCCATAGAAGAAGAAAAGAGAAGAAAGAAAGAAAAAGAAACAATCAGCAGCTTGGGGACGGCCAGAAAGAAAAGGGAAACAAGTTTCAGGCAAGAAAATTATTGGGTACAGGTAGAGAGTTGATATTTTATATTGGAAGTGTTTTCAATTAAATTCCTTAAGACTTGAATTGGGATGTTTGGATACATTTTATTTATTTTTGTTTGTTTCTCTTTTAATTGAGTATTAATCTCTTTAAAGTGATATAAATCTTGCTGGATTCAATCATGGGAGAAGGATTTTGAATTAGTAATTTTATGTTGAAAGTTATTATTTCATTAGTAATAAGTGATTCAATTAATTCTTTTAGTTATATACCATATAATTGATTTAAAGGCAATTTGAGTTTGTACTTGAGTCAAGGACTATTTTATTTGAATTAATATCGTGGATGTGGTATGGGGAATTGTCAGGCTGAAAACTAATATAAAGGATTTGTGACTAGAATTGTAGATTGTGTATTCAGTTTGAGATTTATAATTGAAGTGATAATTGTGATTAAATTTCATTTAGAAATGGGTATAATGTAATTATAATTTTATTCAGGCAAAGATAAGGAGACGGAAGCTTCGACATTTCCAAGGGATAAGTAAATAATTCGGGAAGTAAATAAGGTGAGTGTACTCACTGGAAGTTTATACTTGGATGTATTTAATTGAAGTATTAAAGCTGTTTATGTGAATTGAAGATGAATATATATAATTGGATTATATTATATAAGGTCTATACTCTGGCCTGGAAGGAGAGTAATATCTTATATAAGGTCCATACTCTGGCCTGGAAAGAGAGTACTACATTATATAAGGTCCATACTCTGGCCAAGAAAGAGAGTACTATATTTAAATAAGGTCCATACTCTGGCCTAGAAGGAGAGTACTATATTTTAATGCCTGTAATATATTAATGAAGTTTAGTTGAAGTCATCAAATAATATTTATTTATATCACTCTGATGTAGTAGTGTTGCAGTCACTGGGTTTTAAGCTCATTCCGTCCATATTTATATTTTTCAAGTATCAGGTTGAGTTGCTACTGTCAGGTCTAGAATCTTGAGTGGGAATGGGGAAAGGAACAATGGACCGTCTTCTGTTTAAGATGTAAATATTGTAGTAGAATTTAATGGCGTAACTTGTCGTTAACGATTTAGTTTGTTTTAAAATTGCATAACAGGCCTATATTTTGTTTTAAATTGTAAATTGTTAAGCAGGTACTCTGATGTATGATGATTTCATGTTGAATGAGGTTAATGAAGATGGTTAGATACATTCCAAATTGTTTAATTTATTGAATAGTGTAAATTGGGGTTGGGGTGTGACATTAAATCTTTGAAAAAAATGAGAGCTTCATGTTAAACTCGTTCTAGTTCCCTTCGACTTCAAGAAGAGTGTTTTAATGAGTAAGGATTGAATCTTTGAATGAAATTACCTCAATCTAGGTACCTATTATGTCCCTAGGCCTTTTTAATATATAAAGAATTGAATCTTTGAAAGAAAATGAGAGTTTTGAGTTAATCTTATTCAAGTTCGTTTTGACGTCACGAATAGTGTTTTAATGACTAAAGGTTGAATCTTTGAATTAAATTACTTCAATCAAGGTACCTATTATGTCACTGGACCTCTTTAATGGTTCAAGATTGAATCTTTGAAAGAAAAAACGAGAGTTTTGATTTAAACTTATTCGAGTTTCCTTCAACGTTCCGAAGAGTGTTTTCATGAGTAAAAATTGAATCTTTGAAAGAAATTATCTCAATCAAGGTACCTATTATGTCACTAGTCCTTTTTAACGTATAAAGATTGAATCTTTTAATGAAAATTAGAGTTTTGAGATTAAGTTTGTCGAGTTCCCAATAGAGTTACGAAGAGTGCTTTAATGACAAAAGGTGGAATCTTTGAAAGAAAATACCTCAATCAAGGTACCTGTTATGTCAGTATGCCTTTTTAATCTATAAAGATTAAATCTTAGAAAGAAAATGAGAGTTTTGAGTTAAACTTATTCGAGTTCCCTTTGATGTCCAAAAGAATGCTTTAATGAGTAAAGATTCAATCTTTGAATGAAAATACCTCAATCAAGGTACTTATTATGTCACTGGACCATTGTATTATACAATTTTTAAATCTTTGAAAGAAAATTAGAGTTTTGAGTTAAACTTATTCAAATTTCTTTTGACGTTATAAAGACTATTTTAGTGAGTAAAGACTGAATCTGTGATGAAATTACATCAATCAAGGTAACTATTACGTCATCAGACCTTTTAATGTATAAAGATTAAATCTTTGAAAGAAAATAAGAGTTTTGAGTTTAACTTTTTTAAGTTCCATATGAAATCGCGAAGAGTGTTTTAATGATTAAAGATTGGATCTTTGTACGAAAATACCCCAATCAAAGTACCTATTATGTCACTAGACCATTTTAATGTATAAACATTAAAGCTTTGAATGAAATTACGTCAATGAAGGTACCTAATATGTCACTAGACCATTTTAATGTATAAAGATTAAATCTTTGGAAGAAAATTAGAGTTTTGAGTTCAACATATTCGAGTTCGCTTTAACGTCACGAAGTGTGTTTTAATGAATAAAGATTGAATCTTTGAATGAAATTACCTCAATCAAGGTACCTATTATGTCACTAGGCCTTTTTAAAGTATAAAGATTGAATCATTGAAAGAAAATGAGAGTTTTGAGTTTAACATATTCGAGTTCCCTATAAAGTCGCGAAGAGTCTTTTAATGACTAAAGATTGAATCTTTTAATGAAAATACCTCAATTAAAGAAACTTTTATGTCACTAGACCATTTTAATGTATAAATATTAAATCTTTAAAAGAAAATGAGAGTTTTGAGTTAAACTTATTTGAGTTCACTTTGAGATCACAAAGAGTGTTTTAGTGATTAAAGATGGAATCTTTGAATGAAATTACTTCAATCAAGCTATTAACTATGTCACTAGACCTTTTAATTGTATAAAGACTGAATCTTGGAAAGAAAATGAGAGTTTTGAGTTTAACTTATTCAAGTTCCCTATTAAGTCGCGATGAGTGTTTTAAAGACTAAAGATAATTTTTTTGATTGAAAATACCTCAATCAATATACCTATTATGTCACTAGACCTTTTTATTTTATAAAGATTAAATCTTTGAATAGAAAACGAGAGTCTTGATTTAAACTTATTCAAATTCGCTTTGACGTAACGAAGAGTGTTTTTATGAGTAAAGATTGAGTCTTTGAATTTAATTACCTCAATTTGGGAACTTATTATAACTCTAGACCTTTTTAATGTACAAAGATTGAATCTTTTAAAGAAAATTTGAGTTTTGAGTTTAACTTATTCAAGCTTCTTAGGAAGTCGCGAACAGTGTTTTAATGACTAAAGATTAAATCTTTGAATGAAAATACGACAATCAAGGTACATATTATGTCAGTAGACCGTTTTAACGTAAAAAGATTAAATCTTTGAAAGAAAATGAGAGTTTTGTGCAAAGCTTATTCAGGTTCCCTTTGACGTCAGGAAGAACGTTTTAATGAGTAAAGATTCAATCTTTGAATGAAATTACCTCATTAAAGGTACCAATTTTGTCATTTGACTTATTATATCACTGGACCATTTTAATGTATAGAGATTAAACCTTTGAAAGAAAATGATAGTTTTGAGTTAAACATATTCGAGTTCCCTTTGACGTCACAAAGAGTGTTTTAATGAGTGAAAATTGAATCTTTAAAAGAAATTTCCTCAATCAAGGTACCTATTATGTCATTAGACGTATTTATTGTTTGAAGATTGAATCTTCGAAATAAAATGAGAGTTTTGAGTCAAATTCATTCGAGTTCCCTTCGACATTCCGAAGAGGGATTTTGTGAGTAAGGGTTGAATCTTTGAATGAAATTATCTCAATCATGGTACCTATTATGTCACTAGGCCTTTTTAACTTATAAATGTTAAATCTTTGAATGAAAATTAGAGTTCTAAGTTTAACTTATTCGAGTTCCCTATAAAGTTGTGAAGAGTGATTTATTCCCCAAAGATTTAATCTTTGGAAGAAAATATCTCAATCAAGGTACCTATTATGTCACTAGACTTTTTTAATCCATAAAGATTGAATCTTTGAAAGAAAATTAGAGTTTTGAGTTAAACTTATTTGAGAGTACCCTTTGACGTCCAGAAGAGTGCTTTAATTAGTAAAGATTAAATCTTTGAATGAAAATACATCAATTAAGGTACCTATTATACCACACGACAATTATAATGTATAAAAATTAAATCATTGAAAGAAAATGAGAGTTTTTAGTTAAACTTATTCAAGTTCCGATTGACGTCCCGAAGAGTGTTTTAATGAGTAGAGATTGAATCTTTGAATGAAAATACCTCAATCGAGGTATCTATTATGTCACCAGACCATTTTAATGTATAAAGATTAAATCTTTGAAAAAAATGAGAGTTTTTTTGTTAAACTCGTTCGAGTTCCCTTTGACTTCACGAAGAGTGTTTTAATGAGTAAGGATTGAATCTTTGAATAAAATTACCTCAATCTAGGTACCTATTATATCCCTAGACGTTTTTAATATATAAAGAATTGAATATTTGAAAGAAAATGAGAGTTTTGAGTTAATCTTATTCGAGTTCGCTTTGACGTCACGAATAGTGTTTTAATGAGTAAAGATTGAATCTTTGATTGAAATTACTTCAATCAAGGTACCTATTATGTCACTGGACCTCTTTAATGGCTCAAGATTGAATCTTTGAAAGAAAAACGAGAGTTTTGAGTTAAACTTATTCGAGTTTCCTTCGACGTTCTGAAGAGTGTTTTTATGAGTAAAGACTGAATCTTTGAAAGAAATTATCTCAATCAAGGTACCTATTATGTCACTAGTCCTTTTTAACGAATAAAGATTGAATCTTTTAATGAAAATTAGAGTTTTGAGATTAACTTTTTCTAGTTCCCTATAGAGTTGCGAAGAGTGCTTTAGTGAGAAAAGGTGGAATCTTTGAAAGAAAATACCTCAATCAAGGTACCTATTATATCATTATACCTTTGTATTCTATAAAGATTAAATCTTAGAAACAAAATGAGAGTTTTGAGCTAAGCTTATTCGAGTTCCCTTTGACGTCCAGAAGAGTGATTTAATGTAAAGAATGAATCTTTGAATGAAAATACCTCAATCAAGGTACTTATTATGTCACTGGACCACTGTATTATTTAATTTTTAAATCTTTGAAAGAAAATGGGAGTTTTGAGTTAAACCTATTCGAGTTTCTTTTGACGTTATAAAGAGTGTTTTAGTGAGTAAAGATTGAATCTGTGATGAAATTACATCAATCAAGGTAACTATTACGTCATCAGACCTTTTAATGTATAAAGATTGAATCTTTGAAAGAAATTAAGAGTTTTGAGTTTCACTTTTTCAAGTTCCATATGAAGTCGCGAAGAGTGTTTTAATGACTAAAGATTGAAACTTTGCACGAAAATACCCCAATCAAGGTACCTATTATGTCACTAGACCATTTTCATGTATAAACATTAAAGCTTTGAATGAAATTACGTCAATGAAGGTATCTAATATGTCACTAGACCATTTTAATGTATAAAGATTAAATCTTTGAAAGAAAATTAGAGTTTTGAGTTCAACATATTCGAGTTCGCTTTAACGTCACGAAGTGTGTTCTAATGAATAAAGATTGAATCTTTGAATGAAATTACCTCAATCAAAGTACCTATTATGTCACTAGGCCTTTTTAATGTATAAAGACTAAATAATTGAAAGAAAATGAGAATTTTGATTTTAACATATTCGAGTTCCCTATAAAGTCGCGAAGAGTGTTTTAATGACGAAAGATTGAATCTTTGAATGAAAACACCTCAATCAATGAACCTATTATGTCCCTTGACCATTTTAATGTATAAATATTAAATCTTAAAAGAAAATGAGAGTTTTGAGTTACACTTATTTGAGTTCCCTTTGAGATCACGAAGAGTGTTTTAGTGAGTAAAGATTGAATCTTTGAATGAAATTACTTCAATCAAGGTATTAACTATGTCACTAGACCTTTAAATTATATAAAGACTGAATCTTTGAAAGAAAATGAGAGTTTTGAGTTTAACTTATTCAAGTTCCCTATGAAGTCGCGATGAGTGTTTTAAAGACTAAAGATAAATTTTTCGAATGAAAATACCACAATCAATGTACCTATTAAGGTAACTTATAAAGTTTGAATCTTTGAAAGAAAATGAGAGTTTTGAGTTTTACTTTTTCAAGTTCCATATGTGTCGCGAAGAGTGTTTTAATGACTAAAGATTGAATCTTTGTACGAAAATACCCCAATCAAGGTACCTATTATGTCGCTAGACCATTTTAATGTATAAACATTAAAGCTTTGAATGAAATTACATCAATGAAGGTACCTAATATGTCCCTAGACCATTTTAATGTATAAAGATTAAATCTTTGAAAGAAAATTAGAGTTTTGAGTTCAACATATTCGAGTTCGTTTTGACGTCATAAAGTGTGTTTTAATGAATAAAGATTGAATGTTTGGACGAAATTACGTCAAACAAGGTACCTATTATGTCACTAGGCCTTTTTAATGTATAAAAATTGAATCATTGAATGAAAATGAGAGTTTTGAGTTTAACATATTCAAGTTCCCTATAAAGTTGCGAAGAGTGTTTTAATGACTAAAGATTGAATCTGTGAGTGAAAATACCTCAATCAATGAAACTATTATGTCACTAGACCATTTTAATGTATAAATATTAAATCTTTAAAAGAAAATGAGAGTTTTGAGTTCACTTTGAGATCACGAAGAGTGTTTTAGTGAGTAAAAATTGAATCTTTGAATGAAATTACTTCAATCAAGGTATTAACTATGTCATTAGACCTTTTAATTGTATAAACACTGAGTCTTTGAAAGAAAATGAGAGTTTTGAGTTTAACTTATTCAAGTTCCCTATGAAGTCGTGATGAGTGTTTTAAACACTAAAGATAAATTTTTCAAATGAAAATACCTCAATCAATGTACCTATTACGTCACTAGACCGTTTTATTGTATAAAGATTAAATCATTGAAAGAAAATGAGAGTCTTGATTTAAACTTATTCGAATTCCCTTTGACGTAACGAAGAGTGTTTTGTGAGTAAAGATTGAGTCTTTGAATTGAATTACCTCAATTTGGGGACTAATTATATCTCTAGACCTTTTTAATGTATAAAGATTGAATCTTTTAAAGAAAATTTGAGTTTTGAGTTTAACTTATTCAAGCTCCCTAGGAAGTCGCGATCAGTGTTTTAATGACTAAGGATTAAATCTTTGTATGAAAATACCCCAATAAAGGTACCTTTTATTTCACTCTACCTTTTTAATGTATAAAGATTGAATCTTTGAAAGAAAATGTGAGATTTAAGTTAAAGTTAATCGAGTTCCCATTGACGTCCCGAAGAGTGTTTTAAAGAGTAAAGAATGAATCTTTGAATGAAAATATCACAATCAAGGTACATATTATGTCAGTAGACCGTTTTAACGTAAAAAGATTAAATCTTTGAAAGAAAATGAGAGTTTTGTGCTAAGCTTATTCAAGTTCCCTTTGACGTCACGAAGAATGTTTTAATGAGTAAAGATTCAATCTTTGATTGAAATTATCTCATTCAAGGTACCAATTTTTTCATTAGACTTCTTATGTCACTGGACCATTTTAATGTATAAAGATTAAATCTTTGAAAGAAAATGAGAGTTTTGAGTTAAACATATTCGAGTTCCCTTTGACATCATAAAGAGTGTTTTAATGAGTGAAAATTGAATCTTTAAATGAAATTTCCTCAGTCAAGGTACCTGTTATGTCACTAGACCTATTTAATATTTGAAGATTGAATCTTTGAAATAAAATGAGATTTTTGAGTCAAATTTATTCGAGTTCCCTTCGACTTTCCGAAGAGGGATTTTATTTGTAAAGTTGAATCTTTGAATGAAATTATCTCAGTCAAGGTACCTATTATGTCACTAGGCCTTTTTAACTTATAAAGGTTAAATCTTTGAATAAAAATTAGATTTCTGAGTTGAACTTATTTAAGTTCCCGATGAGGTTGCAAAGAGTGTTTTAATCCCTAAAGATTTAATCTTTGAAAGAACATATCTTAATCAAGGTACCTATTATGTCACTAGACCTTTTTAATCTATAAAGATTGAATCTTTGAAAGAAAATTAGAATTTTGAGTTAAACTTATTTGAGTACCCTTTGTCGTCCAGAAGAGTGCTTTAATGAGTAAAGATTGAATCTTTGAATGAAAATACATTAATCAAGGTACCTATTATACCACTCGACCATTATAATGTATAAAAATTGAATCATTGAAAGAAAATAAGAGTTTTGAGTTAAACTTATTGAAGTTCCGATTGACGTTCCGAATAGTGTTTTAATGAGTGGAGATTGAATCTTTGAATGAAAATACCTCAATCGAGGTACCTATTATGTCACTAGACCATTTTAATGTATAAAGATTAAATCTTTGAAAAAAATGAGTGTTTTTTTGTTAAACTCGTTCGAGTTCCCTTTGACTTAATGAAGAGTGTTTTAATGAGTAAGGATTGACTCTTTGAATGAAATTACCTCAATATAGGTATCTATTATGTCCCTAGACGTTTTTAATATATAAAGAATTGAATTCTTGAAAGAAAATGAGAGTTTTGAGTTAATCTTATTTGAGTTCGCTTAGACGTCACAAATAGTGTTTTAATGAGTAAAGATTGAATCTTTGAATGAAATTACTTCAATCAAGGTACCTATTATGTCACTGGACCTCTTTAATTTTTCAAGATTGAATCTTTGAAAGAAAAACGAGAGTTTTGAGTAAAACTAATTCGAGTTTCCTTCGACGTTCTGAAGAGTGTTTTCATGAGTAAAGATTGAATCTTTGAAAGAAATTATCTCAATCAAGGTACCTATTATGTCACTAGTAATTTTTAACGTATAAAGATTGAATCTTTGAATGAAAATTAAAGTTTTGAGATTAACTTTTTCGAGTTCCCTATAGAACTGCGAAGAGTGCTTTAATGAGAAAAGTTAGAATCTTTGAAAGAAAATACCTCAATCAAGATACCTATTATGTTAGTATGCCTTTTTAATCTATAAAGATTAAATCTTCAAAAGAAAATGAGAGTTTCGAGTTAAACTTATTTGAGTTCCGTTTGACGTCTAGAACAGTGCTTTAATGAGTAAAGATTGAATCTTTGAATGAAAATACCTTAATCAAGGTACTTATTACGTCACTCGACCATTATATTATACAATTTTTAAATCTTTGTAAGAAAATGGGAGTTTTGAGTTAAACTTATTCGAGTTTCTTTTAACATTATAGAGAGTGTTTTAGTGAGTAAGGACTGAATCTGTTATGAAATTACATCAATCAAGGTAACTATTGATTCATCAGACCTTTTAATGTATAAAGATTGAATCGTTGAAAGAAAATGAGAGTTTTGAGTTTAACTTTTTCAAGTTCATTATGAAGTAGCGAAGAGTACCTAATATGTCACTAGACCATTTTAGTGTATAAAGATTAAATCTTTGAAAGAAAATTAGAGTTTTGAGTTCAACAGATTCGAGTTCGCTTTGACATCACGAAGTGTGTTTTAATGAATAAAGATTGAATGTTTGAATGAAATTACCTCAATCAAGGTACCTATTATGTCACTAGGCCTTTTTAATGTATAAAGATTGAATCATTGAAAGAAAATGAGAATTTTGAGTTTAACATATTCGAGTTCCCTATAAGGTCGCGAAGAGTGTTTGAATGACTAAAGGTTGAATCTTTAAATGAAAATACCTCAATCAATGAACCTATTATGTCACTAGACCATTTTAATATATAAATATTAAATCTTTAAAGAAAATGAGAGTTTTGAGTTAAACTTATTTGAGTTTCCTTTGAGATCATGAAGAGTGTTTTAGTGAGTAAAGATTGAATCTTTAAATGAAATTACTTCAATCAAGGTATTAACTATGTCACTAGACCTTTTAATTGTATAAAGACTGAATCTTTGAAAGAAAATGAAAGTTTTGAGTTTAACTTATTCAAGTTCCCTATGAAGTCGCGATGTGTGTTTAAAAGACTAAAGATAAATTTTTCGAATGAAAATATCTCAATCAATGTACCTATTACGTCACCAGACCATTTTATTGTATAAAGATTAAATCTTTGAAATAAAATGAGAGTCTTGATTTAAACTTATTCGAATTCCCTTTGACGTAACGAAGAGTGTTTTATGAGTAAAGATTGAGTCTTTGAATTGAATTACCTCAATTTGGGGACTTATTATGTCTCTAGACCTTTTTAATGTAAAAAAATGGAATCTTTTAAAGAAAATTTGAGTTTTGAGTTTAACTTATTCAAGCTCCCTAGGAATCGCGAACAGTGTTTTAATGACTAAAGATTAAATCTTTCTATGAAAATACCCCAATCAAGGTACCTTTTATGTCATTCCACCTTTTTAATGTATAAAGATTGAATCTTTGAAAGAAAATGTGAGATTTGAGTTAAACTTGATCGAGTTTCCATTGACGTCCCGAAGAGTGTTTTAAAGAGTAAAGAATGAATCTTTGAATGAAAATACCATAATCAAGGTACATATTTTGTCAGTAGACCGTTTTAACGTAAAAAGATTAAATCTTTGAAAGCAAATGATAGTTTTGTGCTAAGCTTATTCAAGTTCCCTTTGACGTCGTGAAGAACTTTTTAATGAGTAAAGATTCAATCTTTGATTGAAATTACCTCATTGAAGGTACCAATTATGTCATTAGACCTATTATGTCACTGGACAATTTTAATGTATAGAGATTAAATCTTTGAAAGAAAATGAGAGTTTTGAGTTAAACATATTCGAACTCCCATTGACGTCAAAAATAGTGTTTTAACGAGTGAAAATTGCATTTTTAAATGAAATTTCCTCAATCAAGGTATCGATTATATCACTAGACCTATTTAATGTTTAAAACACTCTTCAAACACTCTAAAAACACTCTTCTTTGAAACTGACATAATAGGTACCTTGATTGAGGTATACTGACATAATAGGTACCTTGATTGAGGTATTTTTCTTTCAAAGATTCCACCTTTTGTCATTAAAGCACTCTTCGCAACTCTATAGGGAACTCGAAAAAGTTAATCTCAAAACTCTAATTTTCATTCAAAGATTCAATCTTTACACGTTAAAAAGGACTAGTGACATAATAGGTACCTTGATTGAGATAATTTCTTTCAAAGATTCAATCTTTACTCATGAAAACACTCTTCGGAACGTCGAAGGAAACTCGAATAAGTTTAACTCAAAACTCTCGCTTTTCTTTCAAAGATTCAATCTTGAACCATTAAAGAGGTCCAGTGACATAATAGGTACCTTGATTGAAGTAATTTTATTCAAAGATTCAATCTTTACTCATTAAAACGCTATTCGTGACGTCAAAGCGAACTCGAATAAGATTAACTCAAAACTCTCATTTTCTTTCAAAGATTCAATTCTTTATATATTAAAAATGTCTAGGGACATAACAGGTACCTAGATTGAGGCAATTTCATTCAAAGATTCAATCCTTACTCATTAAAACACTCTTCGTGAAGTCAAAGGGAACTCGAACGAGTTTAACAAAAAACTCTCATTTTTTTCAAAGATTTAATCTTTATACATTAAAATGGTCTAGTGACATAATATATACCTCGATTGAGGTATTTTCATTCAAGGAGTCAATCACTACTCATTAAAACACTCTTCGGGACGTCAATCGGTACTTGAATAAGTTTAACTAAAAACTCTCATTTTCTTTCAATGATTCAATTTTTATACATTATAATAGGCGAGTGGTATAATAGGTACCTTGATTGATGTATTTTCTTTCAAAGATTCAATCTTTACTCATTAAAGCACTCTTCTGGACGTCAAAGGGTACTCTCAAATAAGTTTAACTCAAAACTCTAATTTTCTTTCAAAGATTCAATCTTTATAGATTAAAAAGGTCTAGTGACATAATAGGTACCTTGATTGAGATATTTTTCTTTCAAGGATTAAATCTTTAGGGATTAAAACACTCTTCGCAACTTCATAGGGAACTCGAATAAGTTAAACTCGGAACTCTAATTTTCATTCAAAGATTTAACCTTTATAAGTTAAAAAGGTCTAGTGACATAATAGGTACCTTGATTGACATAATTTCATTCAAAGATTCAACCTTTACTCATAAAATCCCTCTTCGGAATGTCGAAGGGAACTCGAATGAATTTGACTCGAAACTCTCATTTTATTTCAAAGATTCAATCTTTAAACATTAAATAGATCTAGTGACATAATAGGTACATTGATTGAGGAAATTTCAATTAAAGATTCAACTTTCACTCATTAAAACACTCTTTGTGACGTCAAAGGGAACTCGAATATGTTTTAACTCAAAACTCTCATTTTCTTTCAAAGATTTAATCTCTATACATTAAAATGGTCCAGTGACATAATAGGTCTAATGACATAATTGGTACCTTGAATGAGGTAATTTCAATCAAAGATTGAATCTTTACTCATTAAAACGTTCTTCGTGACGTCAAAGGGAACTTGAATTAGCTTAGCACAAAACTCTCATTTTCTTTCAAAGATTTAATCTTCTTACGTTAAAACGGTCTAGTGACATAATATGTACCTTGATTGTTGTATTTTCATTCAAAGATTCATTTTTTACTCTTTAAAACGCTCTTCGGGACGTCAATGGGAACTCGATTAAGTTTAACTCAGATCTCACATTTTCTTTCAAAGATTCAATCTTTATACATTAAAAAGGTGGAGTGACATAAAAGGTACCTTGATTGGGGTATTTTCATACAAAGATTTAATCTTCAGTCATTGAAACACTGTTCGCGACTTCCTAGGGAGCCTGAATAAGTTAAACTCAAAACTCAAATTTTCTTTAAAAGATTCAATCTTTATACATTAAAATGGTCTAGAGACATAATAAGTCCCCAAATTGAGGTAATTCAATTCAAGGACTCAATCTTTACTCATTAAAACACTCTTCGTTACCTCAAAGCGAATTCGAATAAGTTTAAATCAAGAATCTCATTTTCTTTCAAAGATTTAATCTTTATACAATAAAATGGTCTAGTGACATAATAGGCACATCGATTGAGGTATTTTCATTCGAAAAATTTATCTTTAGTCTTTAAAACACTCATCGCGACTTCATAGGGAACTTGAACAAGTTAAACTCAAAGCTCTCATTTTCTTTCAAAGATTCAGTCTTTATACGATTAAAAGGTCTAGTGGCATAGTTAATACCTTGATTGAAGTAATTTCATTCAAAGATTCAATCTTTACTCACTGAAACACTCTTCGTGATCTCAAAGGGAACTCAAATAAGTTTAACTCAAACCTCTCATTTTCTTTTAAAGATTTAATATTTATATATTAAAATGGTCTAGTGACATAATAGGTTCATTGATTGAGGCATTTTCATTCAAAGATTCAATCTTTAGTCATTAAAACACTCTTCGCGACTTTATAGGGGACTCGAATATGTGAAACTCAAAACTCTCATTTTCTTTCAATGACTCAATCTTTATACATTAAAAAGGCCTAGTGACATAATAGGTACCTTGATTGAGGTAATTTCATTCAGAGATTCAATCTTTATTCATTAAAACACACTTGGTGACGTCAAAGCGAACTCGAATATGTTGAACTCAAAACTCTAATTTTCTTTCAAAGATTTAATCTTTATACATTCAAATGGTCTAGTGACATATTGGGCACCTTCATTGACGTAATTTCATTCAAACCTTTAATGTTTATACATTAAAATGGTCTAGTGACATAATAGGTACCTTGATTGGGGTATTCTCGTACAAAGATTCAATCTTTAGTCATTAAAACACTCTTCGCGACTTCAGATGGAACTTGAAAAAGTTAAACTCAAAACTCTCATTTGTTTTCAAGGATTCAATCTTTATACATTAAAAGGTCTGATGACGTAATAGTTACCTTGATTGATGTAATCTCATCACAGATTCAGTCTTTACTCTCTAAAACACTCTTTATAACGTCAAAAGAAACTCGAATAGGTTTAACTCAAAACTCCCATTTTCTTTCAAAGAATTAGAAATTGGGTAATACAATGGTTCAGTGACGTAACAAGTACCTTGACTGAGGTACTTTCATTCAAAGATTCAATCTTTTCTCATTAAAGCACTCTTCTGGACGTCAAAGGGAACTCGAACAAGCTTAACTCAAAACTCTCATTTTCTTTCTAAGATTTAATCTTTATAGATTAAAAAGGTATACTGACATAATAGGTACCTTGATTGAGGTATTTTTCTTTCAAAGATTCCACCTTTTGTCATTAAAGCACTCTTCGCAACTCTATAGGGAACTCGAAAAAGTTAATCTCAAAACTCTAATTTTCATTCAAAGATTCAATCTTTACGCGTTAAAAAGGACTAGTGACATAATAGGTACCTTGATTGAGATAATTTCTTTCAAAGATTCAATCTTTACTCATGAAAACACTCTTCGGAACGTCGAAGGAAACTCGAATAAGTTTAACTCAAAACTCTCGCTTTTCTTTCAAAGATTCAATCTTGAACCATTAAAGAGGTCCAGTGACATAATAGGTACCTTGATTGAAGTAATTTCATTCAAAGATTCAATCTTTACTCATTAAAACGCTATTCGTGACGTCAAAGCGAACTCGAATAAGATTAACTCAAAACTCTCATTTTCTTTCAAAGATTCAATTCTTTATATATTAAAAATGTCTAGGGACATAACAGGTACCTAGATTGAGGTAATTTCATTCAAAGATTCAATCCTTACTCATTAAAACACTCTTCGTGAAGTCAAAGGGAACTCGAACGAGTTTAACAAAAAACTCTCATTTTTTTCAAAGATTTAATCTTTATACATTAAAATGGTCTAGTGACATAATATATACCTCGATTGAGGTATTTTCATTCAAGGATTCAATCTCTACTCATTAAAACACTCTTCGGGACGTCAATCGGAACTTGAATAAGTTTAACTAAAAACTCTCATTTTCTTTCAATGATTCAATTTTTATACATTATAATAGGCGAGTGGTATAATAGGTACCTTGACTGATGTATTTTCTTTCAAAGATTCAATCTTTACTCATTAAAGCACTCTTCTGGACGTCAAAGGGTACTCTCAAATAAGTTTAACTCAAAACTCTAATTTTCTTTCAAAGATTCAATCTTTATAGATTAAAAAGGTCTAGTGATATAATAGGTACCTTGATTGAGATATTTTTCTTTCAAGGATTAAATCTTTAGGGATTAAAACACTCTTCGCAACTTCATAGGGAACTCGAATAAGTTAAACTCGGAACTCTAATTTTCATTCAAAGATTTAACCTTTATAAGTTAAAAAGGTCTAGTGACATAATAGGTACCTTGATTGACATAATTTCATTCAAAGATTCAACCTTTACTCATAAAATCCCTCTTCGGAATGTCGAAGGGAACTCGAATGAATTTGACTCGAAACTCTCATTTTATTTCAAAGATTCAATCTTTAAACATTAAATAGATCTAGTGACATAATAGGTACCTTGATTGAGGAAATTTCAATTAAAGATTCAACTTTCACTCATTAAAACACTCTTTGTGACGTCAAAGGGAACTCGAATATGTTTTAACTCAAAACTCTCATTTTCTTTCAAAGATTTAATCTCTGTACATTAAAATGGTCCAGTGACATAATAGGTCTAATGACATAATTGGTACCTTGAATGAGGTAATTTCAATCAAAGATTGAATCTTTACTCATTAAAACGTTCTTCGTGACGTCAAAGGGAACTTGAATTAGCTTAGCACAAAACTCTCATTTTCTTTCAAACATTTAATCTTCTTACGTTAAAACGGTCTACTGACATAATATGTACCTTGATTGTTATATTTTCATTCAAAGATTCATTTTTTACTCTTTAAAATGCTCTTCGGGACGTCAATGGGAACTCGATTAAGTTTAACTCAAATCTCACATTTTCTTTCAAAGATTCAATCTTTATACATTAAAAAGGCGGAGTGACATAAAAGGTACCTTGATTGGGGTATTTTCATACAAAGATTTAATCTTCAGTCATTGAAACACTGTTCATGACTTCCTAGGGAGCTTGAATAAGTTAAACTCAAAACTCAAATTTTCTTTAAAAGATTCAATCTTTATACATTAAAATGGTCTAGAGACATAATAAGTCCCCAAATTGAGGTAATTCAATTCAAGGACTCAATCTTTACTCATTAAAACACTCTTCGTTACGTCAAAGCGAATTCGAATAAGTTTAAATCAAGACTCTCATTTTCTTTCAAAGATTTAATCTTTATAAAATAAAATGGTCTAGTGACATAATAGGCACATCGATTGAGGTATTTTCATTCGAAAAATTTATCTTTAGTCTTTAAAACACTCATCACGACTTCATAGGGAACTTGAACAAGTTAAACTCAAAGCTCTCATTTTCTTTCAAAGATTCAGTCTTTATACGATTAAAAGGTCTAGTGGCATAGTTAATACCTTGATTGAAGTAATTTCATTCAAAGATTCAATCTTTACTCACTGAAACACTCTTCGTGATCTCAAAGGGAACTCAAATAAGTTTAACTCAAACCTCTCATTTTCTTTTAAAGATTTAATATTTATACATTAAAATGGTCTAGTGACATAATAGGTTCATTGATTGAGGCATTTTCATTCAAAGATTCAATCTTTAGTCATTAAAACACTCTTCGCGACTTTATAGGGGACTCGAATATGTTAAACTCAAAACTCTCATTTTCTTTCAATGACTCAATCTTTATACATTAAAAAGGCCTAGTGACATAATAGGTACCTTGATTGAGGTAATTTCATTCAGAGGTTCAATCTTTATTCATTAAAACACACTTGGTGACGTCAAAGCGAACTCGAATATGTTGAACTCAAAACTCTAATTTTCTTTCAAAGATTTAATCTTTATACATTCAAATGGTCTAGTGACATATTGGGCACCTTCATTGACGTAATTTCATTCAAACCTTTAATGTTTATACATTAAAATGGTCTAGTGACATAATAGGTACCTTGATTGGGGTATTCTCGTACAAAGATTCAATCTTTAGTCATTAAAACACTCTTCGCGACTTCAGATGGAACTTGAAAAAGTTAAACTTAAAACTCTCATTTGTTTTCAAGGATTCAATCTTTATACATTAAAAGGTCTGATGACGTAATAGTTACCTTGATTGATGTAATCTCATCACAGATTCAGTCTTTACTCTCTAAAACACTCTTTATAACGTCAAAAGAAACTCGAATAGGTTTAACTCAAAACTCCCATTTTCTTTCAAAGATTTAGAAATTGGGTAATACAATGGTTCAGTGACGTAACAAGTACCTTGACTGAGGTACTTTCATTCAAAGATTCAATCTTTTCTCATTAAAGCACTCTTCTGGACGTCAAAGGGAACTCGAACAAGCTTAACTCAAAACTCTCATTTTCTTTCTAAGATTTAATCTTTATAGATTAAAAAGGTATACTGACATAATAGGTACCTTGATTGACGTATTTTTCTTTCAAAGATTCCACCTTTTGTCATTAAAGCACTCTTCGCAACTCTATAGGGAACTCGAAAAAGTTAATCTCAAAACTCTAATTTTCATTCAAAGATTCAATCTTTACACGTTAAAAAGGACTAGTGACATAATAGGTACCTTGATTGAGATAATTTCTTTCAAAGATTCAATCTTTACTCATGAAAACACTCTTCGGAACGTCGAAGGAAACTCGAATAAGTTTAATTCAAAACTCTCGCTTTTCTTTCAAAGATTCAATCTTGAACCATTAAAGAGGTCCAGTGACATAATAGGTACCTTGATTGAAGTAATTTCATTCAAAGATTCAATCTTTACTCATTAAAACGCTATTCGTGACGTCAAAGCGAACTCGAATAAGATTAACTCAAAACTCTCATTTTCTTTCAAAGATTCAATTCTTTATATATTAAAAATGTCTAGGGACATAACAGGTACCTAGATTGAGGTAATTTCATTCAAAGATTCAATCCTTACTCATTAAAACACTCTTCGTGAAGTCAAAGGGAACTCGAACGAGTTTAGCAAAAAACTCTCATTTTTTTCAAAGATTTAATCTTTATACATTAAAATAGTCTAGTGACATAATATATACCTCGATTGAGGTATTTTCATTCAAGGATTCAATCTCTACTCATTAAAACACTCTTCGGGACGTCAATCGGAACTTGAATAAGTTTAACTAAAAACTCTCATTTTCTTTCAATGATTCAATTTTTATACATTATAATAGGCGAGTGGTATAATAGGTACCTTGATTGATGTATTTTCTTTCAAAGATTCAATCTTTACTCATTAAAGCACTCTTCTGGACGTCAAAGGGTACTCTCAAATAAGTTTAACCCAAAACTCTAATTTTCTTTCAAAGATTCAATCTTTATAGATTAAAAAGGTCTAGTGACATAATAGGTACCTTGATTGAGATATTTTTCTTTCAAGGATTAAATCTTTAGGGATTAAAACACTCTTCGCAACTTCATAGGGAACTCGAATAAGTTAAACTCGGAACTCTAATTTTCATTCAAAAATTTAACCTTTATAAGTTAAAAAGGTCTAGTGACATAATAGGTACCTTGATTGACATAATTTCATTCAAAGATTCAACCTTCACTCATAAAATCCCTCTTCGAAATGTCGAAGGGAACTCGAATGAATTTGACTCGAAACTCTCATTTTATTTCAAAGATTCAATCTTTAAACATTAAAAAGAATCTAGTGACATAATAGGTACCTTGATTGAGGAAATTTCAATTAAAGATTCAACTTTCACTCATTAAAACACTCTTTGTGACGTCAAAGGGAACTCGAATATGTTTTAACTCAAAACTCTCATTTTCTTTCAAAGATTTAATCTCTGTACATTAAAATGGTCCAGTGACATAATAGGTCTAATGACATAATTGGTACCTTGAATGAGGTAATTTCAATCAAAGATTGAATCTTTACTCATTAAAACGTTCTTCGTGACGTCAAAGGGAACTTGAATTAGCTTAGCACAAAACTCTCATTTTCTTTCAATCATTTAATCTTCTTACGTTAAAACGGTCTACTGACATAATATGTACCTTGATTGTTGTATTTTCATTCAAAGATTCATTTTTTACTCTTTAAAACGCTCTTCGGGACGTCTATGGGAACTCGATTAAGGTTAACTCAAATCTCACATTTTCTTTCAAAGATTCAATCTTTATACATTAAAAAGGTGGAGTGACATAAAAGGTACCTTGATTGGGGTATTTTCATACAAAGATTTAATCTTCAGTCATTGAAACACTGTTCGCGACTTCCTAGGGAGCTTGAATAAGTTAAACTCAAAACTCAAATTTTCTTTAAAAGATTCAATCTTTATACATTAAAATGGTCTAGGGACATAATAAGTCCCCAAATTGAGGTAATTCAATTCAAGGACTCAATCTTTACTCATTAAAACACTCTTCGTTACGTCAAAGCGAATTCGAATAAGTTTAAATCAAGACTCTCATTTTCTTTCAAAGATTTAATCTTTATACAATAAAATTGTCTAGTGACATAATAGGCACATCGATTGAGGTATTTTCATTCGAAAAATTTATCTTTAGTCTTTAAAACACTCATCGCGACTTCATAGGGAACTTGAACAAGTTAAACTCAAAGCTCTCATTTTCTTTCAAAGATTCAGTCTTTATACGATTAAAAGGTCTAGTGGCATAGTTAATACCTTGATTGAAGTAATTTCATTCAAAGATTCAATCTTTACTCCCTGAAACACTCTTCGTGATCTCAAAGGGAACTCAAATAAGTTTAACTCAAACCTCTCATTTTCTTTTAAAGATTTAATATTTATACATTAAAATGGCCTAGTGACATAATAGGTTCATTGATTGAGGCATTTTCATTCAAAGATTCAATCTTTAGCCATTAAAACACTCTTCGCGACTTTATAGGGGACTCGAATATGTTAAACTCAAAACTCTCATTTTCTTTCAATGACTCAATCTTTATACATTAAAAAGGCCAAGTGACATAATAGGTACCTTGATTGAGGTAATTTCATTCAGAGATTCAATCTTTATTCGTTAAAACACACTTGGTGACGTCAAAGCGAACTCGAATATGTTAAACTCAAAACTCTAATTTTCTTTCAAAGATTTAATCTTTATACATTCAAATGGTCTAGTGACATATTGGGCACCTTCATTGACGTAATTTCATTCAAACCTTTAATGTTTATACATTAAAATGGTCTAGTGACATAATAGGTACCTTGATTGGGGTATTCTCGTACAAAGATTCAATCTTTAGTCATTAAAACACTCTTCGCGACTTCAGATGGAACTTGAAAAAGTTAAACTCAAAACTCTCATTTGTTTTCAAGGATTCAATCTTTATACATTAAAAGGTCTGATGACGTAATAGTTACCTTGATTGATGTAATCTCATCACAGATTCAGTCTTTACTCTCTAAAACACTCTTTATAACGTCAAAAGAAACTCGAATAGGTTTAACTCAAAACTCCCATTTTCTTTCAAAGATTTAGAAATTGGGTAATACAATGGTTCAGTGACGTAACAAGTACCTTGACTGAGGTACTTTCATTCAAAGATTCAATCTTTTCTCATTAAAGCACTCTTCTAGACGTCAAAGGGAACTCGAACAAGCTTAACTCAAAACTCTCATTTTCTTTCTAAGATTTAATCTTTATAGATTAAAAATGTATACTGACATAATAGGTACCTTAATTGAGGTATTTTTCTTTCAAAGATTCCACCTTTTGTCATTAAAGCACTCTTCGCAACTCTATAGGGAACTCGAAAAAGTTAATCTCAAAACTCTAATTTTCATTCAAAGATTCAATCTTTACACGTTAAAAAGGACTAGTGACATAATAGGTACCTTGATTGAGATAATTTCTTTCAAAGATTCAATCTTTACTCATGAAAACACTCTTCGGAACGTCGAAGGAAACTCGAATAAGTTTAACTCAAAACTCTCGCTTTTCTTTCAAAGATTCAATCTTGAACCATTAAAGAGGTCCAGTGACATAATAGGTACCTTGATTGAAGTAATTTCATTCAAAGATTCAATCTTTACTCATTAAAACGCTATTCGTGACGTCAAAGCGAACTCGAATAAGATTAACTCAAAACTCTCATTTTCTTTCAAAGATTCAATTCTTTATATATTAAAAATGTCTAGGGACATAACAGGTACCTAGATTGAGGTAATTTCATTCAAAGATTCAATCCTTACTCATTAAAACACTCTTCGTGAAGTCAAAGGGAACTCGAACGAGTTTAGCAAAAAACTCTCATTTTTTTCAAAGATTTAATCTTTATACATTAAAATAGTCTAGTGACATAATATATACCTCGATTGAGGTATTTTCATTCAAGGATTCAATCTCTACTCATTAAAACACTCTTCGGGACGTCAATCGGAACTTGAATAAGTTTAACTAAAAACTCTCATTTTCTTTCAATGATTCAATTTTTATACATTATAATAGGCGAGTGGTATAATAGGTACCTTGATTGATGTATTTTCTTTCAAAGATTCAATCTTTACTCATTAAAGCACTCTTCTGGACGTCAAAGGGTACTCTCAAATAAGTTTAACCCAAAACTCTAATTTTCTTTCAAAGATTCAATCTTTATAGATTAAAAAGGTCTAGTGACATAATAGGTACCTTGATTGAGATATTTTTCTTTCAAGGATTAAATCTTTAGGGATTAAAACACTCTTCGCAACTTCATAGGGAACTCGAATAAGTTAAACTCGGAACTCTAATTTTCATTCAAAAATTTAACCTTTATAAGTTAAAAAGGTCTAGTGACATAATAGGTACCTTGATTGACATAATTTCATTCAAAGATTCAACCTTCACTCATAAAATCCCTCTTCGGAATGTCGAAGGGAACTCGAATGAATTTGACTCGAAACTCTCATTTTATTTCAAAGATTCAATCTTTAAACATTAAAAAGAATCTAGTGACATAATAGGTACCTTGATTGAGGAAATTTCAATTAAACATTCAACTTTCACTCATTAAAACACTCTTTGTGACGTCAAAGGGAACTCGAATATGTTTTAACTCAAAATTCTCATTTTCTTTCAAAGATTTAATCTTTGTGACGTTATAAAGAGTGTTTTAGAGAGTAAAGACTGAATCTGTGATGAGATTACATCAATCAAGGTAACTATTACGTCATCAGACCTTTTAATGTATAAAGATTGAATCCTTGAAAACAAATGAGAGTTTTGAGTTTAACTTTTTCAAGTTCCATCTGAAGTCGCGAAGAGTGTTTTAATGACAAAAGATTGAATCTTTGTACGAGAATACTCCAATCAAGGTACCTATTATGTCACTAGACCATTTTAATGTATAAACATTAAAGGTTTGAATGAAATTACGTCAATGAAGGTGCCCAATATGTCACTAGACCATTTGAATGTATAAAGATTAAATCTTTGAAAGAAAATTAGAGTTTTGAGTTCAACATATTCGAGTTCGCTTTGACGTCACCAAGTGTGTTTTAATGAATAAAGATTGAATCTCTGAATGAAATTACCTCAATCAAGGTACCTATTATGTCACTAGGCCTTTTTAATGTATAAAGATTGAGTCATTGAAAGAAAATGAGAGTTTTGAGTTTAACATATTCGAGTCCCCTATAAAGTCGCGAAGAGTGTTTTAATGACTAAAGATTGAATCTTTGAATTAAAATGCCTCAATCAATGAACCTATTATGTCACTAGACCATTTTAATGTATAAATATTAAATCTTTAAAAGAAAATGAGAGGTTTGAGTTAAACTTATTTGAGTTCCCTTTGAGATCACGAAGAGTGTTTCAGTGAGTAAAGATTGAATCTTTGAATGAAATTACTTCAATCAAGGTATTAACTATGCCACTAGACCTTTTAATCGTATAAAGACTGAATCTTTGAAAGAAAATGAGAGCTTTGAGTTTAACTTGTTCAAGTTCCCTATGAAGTCGCGATAAGTGTTTTAAAGACTAAAGATCAATTTTTCGAATGAAAATACCTCAATCGATGTGCCTATTATGTCACTAGACCATTTTATTGTATAAAGATTAAATCTTTGAAAGAAAATGAGAGTCTTGATTTAAACTTATTTTAATTCGCTTTGACGTAACGAAGAGTGTTTTAATGAGTAAAGATTGAGTCCTTGAATTGAATTACCTCAATTTGGGGACTTATTATGTCTGTAGACCATTTTAATGTATAAAGATTGAATCTTTTAAAGAAAATTTGAGTTTTGAGTTTAACTTATTCAAGCTCCCTAGGAAGTCGCGAACAGTGTTTCAATGACTGAAGATTAAATCTTTGTATGAAAATACCCCAATCAAGGTACCTTTTATGTCACTCCACCTTTTTAATGTATAAAGATTGAATCTTTGAAAGAAAATGTGAGATCTGAGTTAAACTTAATCGAGTTCCCATTGACGTCCCGAAGAGCGTTTTAAAGAGTAAAAAATGAATCTTTGAATGAAAATACAACAATCAAGGTACATATTATGTCAGTAGACCGTTTTAACGTAAGAAGATTAAATCTTTGAAAGAAAATGAGAGTTTTGTGCTAAGCTAATTCAAGTTCCCTTTGACGTCACGAAGAACGTTTTAATGAGTAAAGATTCAATCTTTGATTGAAATTACCTCATTCAAGGTACCAATTATGTCATTAGACCTATTATGTCACTGGACCATTTTAATGTACAGAGATTAAATCTTTGAAAGAAAATGAGAGTTTTGAGTTAAAACATATTCGAGTTCCCTTTGACGTCACAAAGAGTGTTTTAATGAGTGAAAGTTGAATCTTTAATTGAAATTTCCTCAATCAAGGTACCTATTATGTCACTAGATCTATTTAATGTTTAAAGATTGAATCTTTGAAATAAAATGAGAGTTTCGAGTCAAATTCATTCGAGTTCCCTTCGACATTCCGAAGAGGGATTTTATGAGTAAAGGATGAATCTTTGAATGAAATTATGTCAATCAAGGTACCTATTATGTCACTAGACCTTTTTAACTTATAAAGGTTAAATCTTTGAATGAAAAGTAGAGTTCCGAGTTTAACTTATTCGAGTTCCCTATGAAGTTGCGAAGAGTGTTTTAATCCCTAAAGATTTAATCCTTGAAAGAAAAATATCTCAATCAAGGTAACTATTATGTCACTAGACCTTTTTAATCTATAAAGATTGAATCTTTGAAAGAAAATTAGAGTTTTGAGTTAAACTTATTTGAGAGTACCCTTTGACATCCAGAAGAGTGATTTAATGAGTAAAGATTGAATCTTTGAAAGAAAATACATCAATCAAGGTACCTATTATACCACTCGCCTATTATAATGTATAAAAATTGAATCATTGAAAGAAAATGAGAGTTTTTAGTTAAACTTATTTAAGTTCCGATTGACGTCCCGAAGAGTGTTTTAATGAGTAGAGATTGAATCCTTGAATGAAAATACCTCAATCGAGGTATATATTATGTCACTAGACCATTTTAATGTATAAAGATTAAATCTTTGAAAAAAATGAGAGTTTTTTGTTAAACTCGTTCGAGTTCCCTTTGACTTCACGAAGAGTGTTTTAATGAGTAAGGATTGAATCTTTGAATGAAATTACCTCAATCTAGGTACCTGTTATGTCCCTAGACATTTTTAATATATAAAGAATTGAATCTTTGAAAGAAAATGAGAGTTTTGAGTTAATCTTATTCGAGTTCGCTTTGACGTCACGAATAGCGTTTTAATGAGTAAAGATTGAATCTTTGAATGAAATTACTTCAATCAAGGTACCTATTATGTCACTGGACCTCTTTAATGGTTCAAGATTGAATCTTTGAAAGAAAAGCGAGAGTTTTGAGTTAAACTTATTCGAGTTTCCTTCGACGTTCCGAAGAGTGTTTTCATGAGTAAAGATTGAATCTTTGAAAGAAATTATCTCAATCAAGGGACCTATTATGTCACTAGTCCTTTTTAACGTGTAAAGATTGAATCTTTGAATGAAAATTAGAGTTTTGAGATTAACTTTTTCGAGTTCCCTATAGAGTTGCGAAGAGTGCTTTAATGACAAAAGGTGGAATCTTTGAAAGAAAAATACCTCAATCAAGGTACCTATTATGTCGGTATACCTTTTTAATCTATAAAGATTAAATCTTAGAAAGAAAATGAGAGTTTTGAGTTAAGCTTGTTCGAGTTCCCTTTGACGTCCAGAAGAGTGCTTTAATGAGAAAAGATTGAATCTTTGAATGAAAGTACCTCAGTCAAGGTACTTGTTACGTCACTGAACCATTGTATTACCCAATTTCTAAATCTTTGAAAGAAAATGGGAGTTTTGAGTTAAACCTATTCGAGTTTCTTTTGACGTTATAAAGAGTGTTTTAGAGAGTAAAGACTGAATCTGTGATGAGATTACATCAATCAAGGTAACTATTACGTCATCAGACCTTTTAATGTATAAAGATTGAATCCTTGAAAATAAATGAGAGTTTTGAGTTTAACTTTTTCAAGTTCCATCTGAAGTCGCGAAGAGTGTTTTAATGACTAAAGATTGAATCTTTGTACGAGAATACCCCAATCAAGGTACCTATTATGTCACTAGACCATTTTAATGTATAAACATTAAAGGTACCTATTACGAAGTGTGTTTAATGTTCAACATATTCGAGTTCGCTTTGACGTCACCAAGTGTGTTTTAATGAATAAAGATTGAATCTCTGAATGAAATTACCTCAATCAAGGTACCTATTATGTCACTAGGCCTTTTTAATGTATAAAGATTGAGTCATTGAAAGAAAATGAGAGTTTTGAGTTTAACATATTCGAGTCCCCTATAAAGTCGCGAAGAGTGTTTTAATGACTAAAGATTGAATCTTTGAATGAAAGTGCCTCAATCAATGAACCTATTATGTCACTAGACCATTTTAATGTATAAATATTAAATCTTTAAAAGAAAATGAGAGGTTTGAGTTAAACTTATTTGAGTTCCCTTTGAGATCACGAAGAGTGTTTCAGTGAGTAAAGATTGAATCTTTGAATGAAATTACTTCAATCAAGGTATTAACTATGCCACTAGACCTTTTAATCGTATAAAGACTGAATCTTTGAAAGAAAATGAGAGCTTTGAGTTTAACTTGTTCAAGTTCCCTATAAAGTCGCGATGAGTGTTTTAAAGACTAAAGATAAATTTTTCGAATGAAAATACCTCAATCGATGTGCCTATTATGTCACTAGACCATTTTATTGTATAAAGATTAAATCTTTGAAAGAAAATGAGAGTCTTGATTTAAACTTATTCGAATTCGCTTTGACGTAACGAAGAGTGTTTTAATGAGTAAAGATTGAGTCCATGGATTGAATTACCTCAATTTGGGGACTTATTATGTCTCTAGACCATTTTAATATATAAAGATTGAATCTTTTAAAGAAAATTTGAGTTTTGAGTTTAACTTATTCAAGCTCCCTAGGAAGTCGCGAACAGTGTTTCAATGACTGAAGATTAAATCTTTGTATGAAAATACCCCAATCAAGGTACCTTTTATGTCACTCCACCTTTTTAATGTATAAAGATTGAATCTTTGAAAGAAAATGTGAGATCTGAGTTAAACTTAATCGAGTTCCCATTGACGTCCTGAAGAGCGTTTTAAAGAGTAAAAATGAATCTTTGAATGAAAATACAACAATCAAGGTACATATTATGTCAGTAGACCGTTTTAACGTAAGAAGATTAAATCTTTGAAAGAAAATGAGAGTTTTGTGCTAAGCTAATTCAAGTTCCCTTTGACGTCACGAAGAACGTTTTAATGAGTAAAGATTCAATCTTTGATTGAAATTACCTCATTCAATGTACCAATTATGTCATTAGACCTATTATGTCACTGGACCATTTTAATGTACAGAGATTAAATCTTTGAAAGAAAATGAGAGTTTTGAGTTAAAACATATTCGAGTTCCCTTTGACGTCACAAAGAGTGTTTTAATGAGTGAAAGTTGAATCTTTAATTGAAATTTCCTCAATCAAGGTACCTATTATGTCACTAGATCTATTTAATGTTTAAAGATTGAATCTTTGAAATAAAATGAGAGTTTCGAGTCAAATTCATTCGAGTTCCCTTCGACATTCCGAAGAGGGATTTTATGAGTAAAGGTTGAATCTTTGAATGAAATTATGTCAATCAAGGTACCTATTATGTCACTAGACCTTTTTAACTTATAAAGGTTAAATCTTTGAATGAAAATTAGAGTTCCGAGTTTAACTTATTCGAGTTCCCTATGAAGTTGCGAAGAGTGTTTTAATCCCTAAAGATTTAATCCTTGAAAGAAAAATATCTCAATCAAGGTACCTATTATGTCACTAGACCTTTTTAATCTATAAAGATTGAATCTTTGAAAGAAAATTAGAGTTTTGAGTTAAACTTATTTGAGAGTACCCTTTGACGTCCAGAAGAGTGCTTTAATGAGTAAAGATTGAATCTTTGAAAGAAAATACATCAATCAAGGTACCTATTATACCACTCGCCTATTATAATGTATAAAAATTGAATCATTGAAAGAAAATGAGAGTTTTTAGTTAAACTTATTCAAGTTCCGATTGACGTCCCGAAGAGTGTTTTAATGAGTAGAGATTGAATCCTGGAATGAAAATACCTCAATCGAGGTATATATTATGTCACTAGACCATTTTAATGTATAAAGATTAAATCTTTGAAAAAAATGAGAGTTTTTTGTTAAACTTGTTCGAATTCCCTTTGACTTCACGAAGAGTGTTTCAATGAGTAAGGATTGAATCTTTGAATGAAATTACCTCAATCTAGGTACCTGTTATGTCCGTAGACATTTTTAATATATAAAGAATTGAATCTTTGAAAGAAAATGAGAGTTTTGAGTTAATCTTATTCGAGTTCGCTTTGACGTCACGAATAGCGTTTTAATGAGTAAAGATTGAATCTTTGAATGAAATTACTTCAATCAAGGTACCTATTATGTCACTGGACCTCTTTAATGGTTCAAGATTGAATCTTTGAAAGAAAAGCAAGAGTTTTGAGTTAAACTTATTCGAGTTTCCTTCGACGTTCCGAAGAGTGTTTTCATGAGTAAAGATTGAATCTTTGAAAGAAATTATCTCAATCAAGGTACCTATTATGTCACTAGTCCTTTTTAACGTGTAAAGATTGAATCTTTGAATGAAAATTAGAGTTTTGAGATTAACTTTTTCGAGTTCCCTATAGAGTTGCGAAGAGTGCTTTAATGACAAAAGGTGGAATCTTTGAAAGAAAAATACCTCAATCAAGGTACCTATTATGTCAGTATACCTTTTTAATCTATAAAGATTAAATCTTAGAAAGAAAATGAGAGTTTTGAGTTAAGCTTGTTCGAGTTCCCTTTGACGTCCAGAAGAGTGCTTTAATGAGAAAAGATTGAATCTTTGAATGAAAGTACCTTAGTCAAGGTACTTGTTACGTCACTGAACCATTGTATTACCCAATTTCTAAATCTTTGAAAGAAAATGGGAGTTTTGAGTTAAACCTATTCGAGTTTCTTTTGACGTTATAAAGAGTGTTTTAGAGAGTAAAGACTGAATCTGTGATGAGATTACATCAATCAAGGTAACTGTTACGTCATCAGACCTTTTAATGTATAAAGATTGAATCCTTGAAAACAAATGAGAGTTTTGAGTTTAACTTTTTCAAGTTCCATCTGAAGTCGCGAAGAGTGTTTTAATGACTAAAGACTGAATCTTTGTACGAGAACACCCCAATCAAGGTACCTATTATGTCACTAGACCATTTTAATGTATAAACATTAAAGGTTTGAATGAAATTACGTCAATGAAGGTGCCCAATATGTCACTAGACCATTTGAATGTATAAAGATTAAATCTTTGAAAGAAAATTAGAGTTTTGAGTTCAACATATTCGAGTTCGCTTTGACGTCACCAAGTGTGTTTTAATGAATAAAGATTGAATCTCTGAATGAAATTACCTCAATCAAGGTACCTATTATGTCACTAGGCCTTTTTAATGTATAAAGATTGAGTCATTGAAAGAAAATGAGAGTTTTGAGTTTCACATATTCGAGTCCCCTATAAAGTCGCGAAGAGTGTTTTAATGACTAAAGATTGAATCTTTGAATGAAAATGCCTCAATCAATGAACCTATTATGTCACTAGACCATTTTAATGTATAAATATTAAATCTTTAAAAGAAAATGAGAGGTTTGAGTTAAACTTATTTGAGTTCCCTTTGAGATCACGAAGAGTGTTTCAGTGAGTAAAGATTGAATCTTTGAATGAAATTACTTCAATCAAGGTATTAACTATGCCACTAGACCTTTTAATCGTATAAAGACTGAATCTTTGAAAGAAAATGAGAGCCTTGAGTTTAACTTGTTCAAGTTCCCTATGAAGTCGCGATGAGTGTTTTAAAGACTAAAGATAAATTTTTCGAATGAAAATACCTCAATCGATGTGCCTATTAAGTCACTAGACCGTTTTATTGTATAAAGATTAAATCTTTGAAAGAAAATGAGAGTCTTGATTTAAACTTATTCGAATTCGCTTTGACGTAACGAAGAGTGTTTTAATGAGTAAAGATTGAGTCCTCGAATTGAATTACCTCAATTTGGGGACTTATTATGTCTCTAGACCATTTTAATGTATAAAGATTGAATCTTTTAAAGAAAATTTGAGTTTTGAGTTTAACTTATTCAAGCTCCCTAGGAAGTCGCGAACAGTGTTTCAATGACTGAAGATTAAATCTTTGTATGAAAATACCCCAATCAAGGTACCTTTTATGTCACTCCACCTTTTTAATGTATAAAGATTGAATCTTTGAAAGAAAATGTGAGATCTGAGTTAAACTTAATCGAGTTCCCATTGACGTCCCGAAGGGCGTTTTAAAGAGTAAAAAATGAATCTTTGAATGAAAATACAACAATCAAGGTACATATTATGTCAGTAGACCGTTTTAACGTAAGAAGATTAAATCTTTGAAAGAAAATGAGAGTTTTGTGCTAAGCTAATTCATGTTCCCTTTGACGTCACGAAGAACGTTTTAATGAGTAAAGATTCAATCTTTGATTGAAATTACCTCATTCAAGGTACCAATTATGTCATTAGACCTATTAAGTCACTAGACCATTTTAATGTACAGAGATTAAATCTTTGAAAGAAAATGAGAGTTTTGAGTTAAAACATATTCGAGTTCCCTTTGACGTCACAAAGAGTGTTTTAATGAGTGAAAGTTGAATCTTTAATTGAAATTTCCTCAATCAAGGTACCTATTATGTCACTAGATCTATTTAATGTTTAAAGATTGAATCTTTGAAATAAAATGAGAGTTTCGAGTCAAATTCATTCGAGTTCCCTTCGACATTCCGAAGAGGGATTTTATGAGTAAAGGTTGAATCTTTGAATGAAATTATGTCAATCAAGGTACCTATTATGTCACTAGACCTTTTTAACTTATAAAGGTTAAATCTTTGAATGAAAATTAGAGTTCCGAGTTTAACTTATTCGAGTTCCCTATGAAGTTGCGAAGAGTGTTTTAATCCCTAAAGATTTAATCCTTGAAAGAAAAATATCTCAATCAAGGTACCTATTATGTCACTAGACCTTTTTAATCTATAAAGTTTGAATCTTTGAAAGAAAATTAGAGTTTTGAGTTAAACTTATTTGAGAGTACCCTTTGACGTCCAGAAGAGTGCTTTAATGAGTAAAGATTGAATCTTTGAAAGAAAATACATCAATCAAGGTACCTATTATACCACTCGCCTATTATAATGTATAAAAATTGAATCATTGAAAGAAAATGAGAGTTTTTAGTTAAACTTATTCAAGTTCCGATTGACGTCCCGAAGAGTGTTTTAATGAGTAGAGATTGAATCCTTGAATGAAAATACCTCAATCGAGGTATATATTATGTCACTAGACCATTTTAATGTATAAAGATTAAATCTTTGAAAAAAATGAGAGTTTTTTGTTAAACTCGTTCGAGTTCCCTTTGACTTCACGAAGAGTGTTTTAATGAGTAAGGATTGAATCTTTGAATGAAATTACCTCAATCTAGGTACCTGTTATGTCCCTAGACATTTTTAATATATAAAGAATTGAATCTTTGAAAGAAAATGAGAGTTTTGAGTTAATCTTATTCGAGTTCGCTTTGACGTCACGAATAGCGTTTTAATGAGTAAAGATTGAATCTTTGAATGAAATTACTTCAATCAAGGTACCTATTATGTCACTGGACCTCTTTAATGGTTCAAGATTGAATCTTTGAAAGAAAAGCGAGAGTTTTGAGTTAAACTTATTCGAGTTTCCTTCGACGTTCCGAAGAGTGTTTCCATGAGTAAAGATTGAATCTTTGAAAGAAATTATCTCAATCAAGGTACCTATTATGTCACTAGTCCTTTTTAACGTGTAAAGATTGAATCTTTGAATGAAAATTAGAGTTTTGAGATTAACTTTTTCGAGTTCCCTATAGAGTTGCGAAGAGTGCTTTAATGACAAAAGGTGGAATCTTTGAAAGAAAAATACCTCAATCAAGGTACCTATTATGTCGGTATACCTTTTTAATCTATAACGATTAAATCTTAGAAAGAAAGTGAGAGTTTTGAGTTAAGCTTGTTCGAGTTCCCTTTGACGTCCAGAAGAGTGCTTTAATGAGAAAAGATTGAATCTTTGAATGAAAGTACCTCAGTCAAGGTACTTGTTACGTCACTGAACCATTGTATTACCCAATTTCTAAATCTTTGAAAGAAAATGGGAGTTTTGAGTTAAACCTATTCGAGTTTCTTTTGACGTTATAAAGAGTGTTTTAGAGAGTAAAGACTGAATCTGTGATGAGATTACATCAATCAAGGTAACTATTACGTCATCAGACCTTTTAATGTATAAAGATTGAATCCTTGAAAACAAATGAGAGTTTTGAGTTTAACTTTTTCAAGTTCCATCTGAAGTCGCGAAGAGTGTTTTAATGACTAAAGATTGAATCTTTGTACGAGAATACCCCAATCAAGGTACCTATTATGTCACTAGACCATTTTAATGTATAAACATTAAAGGTTTGAATGAAATTACGTCAATGAAGGTGCCCACTATGTCACTAGGCCATTTGAATGTATAAAGATTAAATCTTTGAAAGAAAATTAGAGTTTTGAGTTCAACATATTCGAGTTCGCTTTGACGTCACCAAGTGTGTTTTAATGAATAAAGATTGAATCTCTGAATGAAATTACCTCAATCAAGGTACCTAATATGTCACTAGGCCTTTTTAATGTATAAAGATTGAGTCATTGAAAGAAAATGAGAGTTTTGAGTTTAACATATTCGAGTCCCCTATAAAGTCGCGAAGAGTGTTTTAATGACTAAAGATTGAATCTTTGAATGAAAATGCCTCAATCAATGAACCTATTATGTCACTAGACCATTTTAATGTATAAATATTAAATCTTTAAAAGAAAATGAGAGGTTTGAGTTAAACTTATTTGAGTTCCCTTTGAGATCACGAAGAGTGTTTCAGTGAGTAAAGATTGAATCTTTGAATGAAATTACTTCAATCAAGGTATTAACTATGCCACTAGACCTTTTAATCGTATAAAGACTGAATCTTTGAAAGAAAATGAGAGCTTTGAGTTTAACTTGTTCAAGTTCCCTATGAAGTCGCGATGAGTGTTTTAAAGACTAAAGATAAATTTTTCGAATAAAAATACCTCAATTGATGTGCCTATTATGTCACTAGACCGTTTTATTGTATAAAGATTAAATCTTTGAAAGAAAATGAGAGTCTTGATTTAAACTTATTCGAATTCGCTTTGACGTAACGAAGAGTGTTTTAATGAGTAATGATTGAGTCCTTGAATTGAATTACCTCAATTTGGGGACTTATTATGTGTCTAGACCATTTTAATGTATAAAGATTGAATCTTTTAAAGAAAATTTGAGTTTTGAGTTTAACTTATTCAAGCTCCCTAGGAAGTCGCGAACAGTGTTTCAATGACTGAAGATTAAATCTTTGTATGAAAATACCCCAATCAAGGTACCTTTTATGTCACTCCACCTTTTTAATGTATAAAGATTGAATCTTTGAAAGAAAATGTGAGATCTGAGTTAAACTTAATCGAGTTCCCATTGACGTCCCGAAGGGCGTTTTAAAGAGTAAAAAATGAATCTTTGAATGAAAATACAACAATCAAGGTACGTATTATGTCAGTAGACCGTTTTACCGTAAGAAGATTAAATCTTTGAAAGAAAATGAGAGTTTTGTGCTAAGCTAATTCAAGTTCCCTTTGACGTCACGAAGAACGTTTTAATGAGTAAAGATTCAATCTTTGATTGAAATTACCTCATTCAAGGTACCAATTATGTCATTAGACCTATTATGTCACTGGACCATTTTAATGTAGAGAGATTAAATCTTTGAAAGAAAATGAGAGTTTTGAGTTAAAACATATTCGAGTTCCCTTTGACGTCACAAAGAGTGTTTTAATGAGTGAAAGTTGAATCTTTAATTGAAATTTCCTCAATCAAGGTACCTATTATGTCACTAGATCTATTTAATGTTTAAAGATTGAATCTTTGAAATAAAATGAGAGTTTCGAGTCAAATTCATTCGAGTTCCCTTCGACATTCCGAAGAGGGATTTTATAAGTAAAGGTTGAATCTTTGAATGAAATTATGTCAATCAAGGTACCTATTATGTCACTAGACCTTTTTAACTTATAAAGGTTAAATCTTTGAATGAAAATTAGAGTTCCGAGTTTAACTTATTCGAGTTCTCTATGAAGTTGCGAAGAGTGTTTTAATCCCTAAAGATTTAATCCTTGAAAGAAAAATATCTCAATCAAGGTACCTATTATGTCACTAGACCTTTTTAATCTATAAAGATTGAATCTTTGAAAGAAAATTAGAGTTTTGAGTTAAACTTATTTGAGAGTACCCTTTGACGTCCAAAAGAGTGCTTTAATGAGTAAAGATTGAATCTTTGAAAGAAAATACATCAATCAAGGTACCTATTTTACCACTCGCCTATTATAATGTATAAAAATTGAATCATTGAAAGAAAATGAGAGTTTTTAGTTAAACTTATTCAAGTTCCGATTGACGTCCCGAAGAGTGTTTTAATGAGTAGAGATTGAATCCTTGAATGAAAATACCTCAATCGAGGTATATATTATGTCACTAGACCATTTTAATGTATGAAGATTAAATCTTTGAAAAAAATGAGAGTTTTTTGTTAAACTCGTTCGAGTTCCCTTTGACTTCACGAAGAGTGTTTTAATGAGTAAGGATTGAATCTTTGAATGAAATTACCTCAATCTAGGTACCTGTTATGTCCCTAGACATTTTTAATATATAAAGAATTGAATCTTTGAAAGAAAATGAGAGTTTTGAGTTAATCTTATTCGAGTTCGCTTTGACGTCACGAATAGCGTTTTAATGAGTAAAGATTGAATCTTTGAATGAAATTACTTCAATCAAGGTACCTATTATGTCACTGGACCTCTTTAATGGTTCAAGATTGAATCTTTGAAAGAAAAGCGAGAGTTTTGAGTTAAACTTATTCGAGTTTCCTTCGACGTTCCGAAGAGTGTTTCCATGAGTAAAGATTGAATCTTTGAAAGAAATTATCTCAATCAAGGTACCTATTATGTCACTAGTCCTTTTTAACGTGTAAAGATTGAATCTTTGAATGAAAATTAGAGTTTTGAGATTAACTTTTTCGAGTTCCCTATAGAGTTGCGAAGAGTGCTTTAATGACAAAAGGTGGAATCTTTGAAAGAAAAATACCTCAATCAAGGTACCTATTATGTCGGTATACCTTTTTAATCTATAAAGATTAAATCTTAGAAAGAAAATGAGAGTTTTGAGTTAAGCTTGTTCGAGTTCCCTTTGACGTCCAGAAGAGTGCTTTAATGAGAAAAGATTGAATCTTTGAATGAAAGTACCTCAGTTAAGGTACTTGTTACGTCACTGAACCATTGTATTACCCAATTTCTAAATCTTTGAAAGAAAATGGGAGTTTTGAGTTAAACCTATTCGAGTTTCTTTTGACGTTATAAAGAGTGTTTTAGAGAGTAAAGACTGAATCTGTGATGAGATTACATCAATCAAGGTAACTATTACGTCATCAGACCTTTTAATGTATAAAGATTGAATCCTTGAAAACAAATGAGAGTTTTGAGTTTAACTTTTTCAAGTTCCATCTGAAGTCGCGAAGAGTGTTTTAATGACTAAAGATTGAATCTTTGTACGAGAATACCCCAATCAAGGTACCTATTATGTCACTAGACCATTTTAATGTATAAACATTAAAGGTTTGAATGAAATTACGTCAATGAAGGTGCCCACTATGTCACTAGGCCATTTGAATGTATAAAGATTAAATCTTTGAAAGAAAATTAGAGTTTTGAGTTCAACATATTCGAGTTCGCTTTGACGTCACCAAGTGTGTTTTAATGAATAAAGATTGAATCTCTGAATGAAATTACCTCAATCAAGGTACCTATTATGTCACTAGGCCTTTTTAATGTATAAAGATTGAGTCATTGAAAGAAAATGAGAGTTTTGAGTTTAACATATTCGAGTCCCCTATAAAGTCGCGAAGAGTGTTTTAATGACTAAAGATTGAATCTTTGAATGAAAATGCCTCAATCAATGAACCTATTATGTCACTAGACCAATTTAATGTATAAATATTAAATCTTTAAAAGAAAATGAGAGGTTTGAGTTAAACTTATTTGAGTTCCCTTTGAGATCACGAAGAGTGTTTCAGTGAGTAAAGATTGAATCTTTGAATGAAATTACTTCAATCAAGGTATTAACTATGCCACTAGACCTTTTAATCGTATAAAGACTGAATCTTTGAAAGAAAATGAGAGCTTTGAGTTTAACTTGTTCAAGTTCCCTATGAAGTCGCGATGAGTGTTTTAAAGACTAAAGATAAATTTTTCGAATAAAAATACCTCAATCGATGTGCCTATTATGTCACTAGACCGTTTTATTGTATAAAGATTAAATCTTTGAAAGAAAATGAGAGTCTTGATTTAAACTTATTCGAATTCGCTTTGACGTAACGAAGAGTGTTTTAATGAGTAATGATTGAGTCCTTGAATTGAATTACCTCAATTTGGGGACTTATTATGTCTCTAGACCATTTTAATGTATAAAGATTGAATCTTTTAAAGAAAATTTGAGTTTTGAGTTTAACTTATTCAAGCTCCCTAGGAAGTCGCGAACAGTGTTTCAATGACAGAAGATTAAATCTTTGTATGAAAATACCCCAATCAAGGTACCTTTTATGTCACTCCACCTTTTTAATGTATAAAGATTGAATCTTTGAAAGAAAATGTGAGATCTGAGTTAAACTTAATCGAGTTCCCATTGACGTTCCGAAGGGCGTTTTAAAGAGTAAAAAATGAATCTTTGAATGAAAATACAACAATCAAGGTACGTATTATGTCAGTAGACCGTTTTAACGTAAGAAGATTAAATCTTTGAAAGAAAATAAGAGTTTTGTGCTAAGCTAATTCAAGTTCCCTTTGACGTCACGAAGAACGTTTTAATGAGTAAAGATTCAATCTTTGATTGAAATTACCTCATTCAAGGTACCAATTATGTCATTAGACCTATTATGTCACTGGACCATTTTAATGTACAGAGATTAAATCTTTGAAAGAAAATGAGAGTTTTGAGTTAAAACATATTCGAGTTCCCTTTGACGTCACAAAGAGTGTTTTAATGAGTGAAAGTTGAATCTTTAATTGAAATTTCCTCAATCAAGGTACCTATTATGTCACTAGATCTATTTAATGTTTAAAGATTGAATCTTTGAAATAAAATGAGAGTTTCGAGTCAAATTCATTCGAGTTCCCTTCGACATTCCAAAGAGGGATTTTATGAGTAAAGGTTGAATCTTTGAATGAAATTATGTCAATCAAGGTACCTATTATGTCACTAGACCTTTTTAACTTATAAAGGTTAAATCTTTGAATGAAAATTAGAGTTCCGAGTTTAACTTATTCGAGTTCGCTATGAAGTTGCGAAGAGTGTTTTAATCCCTAAAGATTTAATCCTTGAAAGAAAAATATCTCAATCAAGGTACCTATTATGTCACTAGACCTTTTTAATCTATAAAGATTGAATCTTTGAAAGAAAATTAGAGTTTTGAGTTAAACTTATTTGAGAGTACCCTTTGACGTCCAAAAGAGTGCTTTAATGAGTAAAGATTAAATCTTTGAAAGAAAATACATCAATCAAGGTACCTATTATACCACTCGCCTATTATAATGTATAAAAATTGAATCATTGAAAGAAAATGAGAGGTTTTAGTTAAACTTATTCAAGTTCCGATTGACGTCCCGAAGAGTTTTTTAATGAGTAGAGATTGAATCCTTGAATGAAAATACCTCAATCGAGGTATATATTATGTCACTAGACCATTTTAATGTATAAAGATTAAATCTTTGAAAAAAATGAGAGTTTTTTGTTAAACTCGTTCGAGTTCCCTTTGACTTCACGAAGAGTGTTTTAATGAGTAAGGATTGAATCTTTGAATGAAATTACCTCAATCTAGGTACCTGTTATGTCCCTAGACATTTTTAATATATAAAGAATTGAATCTTTGAAAGAAAATGAGAGTTTTGAGTTAATCTTATCCGAGTTCGCTTTGACATCACGAATAGCGTTTTAATGAGTAAAGATTGAATCTTTGAATGAAATTACTTCAATCAAGGTACCTATTATGTCACTGGACCTCTTTAATGGTTCAAGATTGAATCTTTGAAAGAAAAGCGAGAGTTTTGAGTTAAACTTATTCGAGTTTCCTTCGACGTTCCGAAGAGTGTTTTCGTGAGTAAAGATTGAATCTTTGAAAGAAATTATCTCAATCAAGGTACCTATTATGTCACTCGTCCTTTTTAACGTGTAAAGATTGAATCTTTGAATGAAAATTAGAGTTTTGAGATTAACTTTTTCGAGTTCCTTATAGAGTTGCGAAGAGTGCTTTAATGACAAAAGGTGGAATCTTTGAAAGAAAAATACCTCAATCAAGGTACCTATTATGTCAGTATACCTTTTTAATCTATAAAGATTAAATCTTAGAAAGAAAATGAGAGTTTTGAGTTAAGCTTGTTCGAGTTCCCTTTGACGTCCAGAAGAGTGCTTTAATGAGAAAAGATTGAATCTTTGAATGAAAGTACCTCAGTCAAGGTACTTGTTACGTCACTGAACCATTGTATTACCCAATTTCTAAATCTTTGAAAGAAAATGGGAGTTTTGAGTTAAACCTGTTCGAGTTTCTTTTGACGTTTTAAAGAGTGTTTTAGAGAGTAAAGACTGAATCTGTGATGAGATTACGTCAATCAAGGTAACTATTACGTCATCAGACCATTTAATGTATAAAGATTGAATCCTTGAAAACAAATGAGAGTTTTGAGTTTAACTTTTTCAAGTTCCATCTGAAGTCGCGAAGAGTGTTTTAATGACTAAAGATTGAATCTTTGTACGAGAATACCCCAATCAAGGTACCTATTATGTCACTAGACCATTTTAATGTATAAACATTAAAGGTTTGAATGAAATTACGTTAATGAAGGTGCCCAATATGTCACTAGACCATTTGAATGTATAAAGATTAAATCTTTGAAAGAAAATTAGAGTTTTGAGTTCAACATATTCGAGTTCGCTTTGACGTCACCAAGTGTGTTTTAATGAATAAAGATTGAATCTCTGAATGAAATTACCTCAATCAAGGTACCTATTATGTCACTAGGCCTTTTTAATGTATAAAGATTGAGTCATTAAAAGAAAATGAGAGTTTTGAGTTTAACATATTCGAGTCCCCTATAAAGTCGCGAAGAGTGTTTTAATGACTAAAGATTGAATCTTTGAATGAAAATGCCTCAATCAATGAACCTATTATATCACTAGACCATTTTATTGTATAAAGATTAAATCTTTGAAAGAAAATGAGAGTCTTGATTTAAACTTATTCGAATTCGCTTTGACGTAACGAAGAGTGTTTTAATGAGTAAAGATTGAATCCTTGAATTGAATTACCTCAATTTGGGGACTTATTATGTCTCTAGACCATTTTAATGTATAAAGATTGAATCTTTTAAAGAAAATTTGAGTTTTGAGTTTAACTTATTCAAGCTCCCTAGGAAGTCGCGAACAGTGTTTCAATGACTGAATATTAAATCTTTGTATGAAAATACCCCAATCAAGGTACCTTTTATGTCACTCCACCTTTTTAATGTATAAAGATTGAATCTTTGAAAGAAAATGTGAGATTTCAGTTAAACTTAATCGAGTTCCCATTGGCGTCCCGAAGAGCGTTTTAAAGAGTAAAAAATGAATCTTTGAATGAAAATACAACAATCAAGGTACATATTATGTCAGTAGACCGGTTTAATGTAAGAAGATTAAATCTTTGAAAGAAAATGAGAGTTTTGTGCTAAGCTAATTCAAGTTCCCTTTGACGTCACGAAGAACATTTTAATGAGTAAAGATTCAATCTTTGATTGAAATGACCTCATTCAAGGTACCAATTATGTCATTAGACCTATTATGTCACTGGACCATTTTAATGTACAGAGATTAAATCTTTGAAAGAAAATGAGAGTTTTGAGTTAAAACATATTCGAGTTCCCTTTGACGTCACAAAGAGTGTTTTAATGAGTGAAAGTTGAATCTTTAATTGAAATTTCCTCAATCAAGGTACCTATTATGTCACTAGATCTATTTAATGTTTAAAGATTGAATCTTTGAAATAAAATGAGAGTTTCGAGTCAAATTCATTCGAGTTCCCTTCGACATTCCGAAGAGGGATTTTATGAGTAAAGGATGAATCTTTGAATGAAATTATGTCAATCAAGGTACCTATTATGTCACTAGACCTTTTTAACTTATAAAGGTTAAATCTTTGAATGAAAAGTAGAGTTCCGAGTTTAACTTATTCGAGTTCCCTATGAAGTTGCGAAGAGTGTTTTAATCCCTAAAGATTTAATCCTTGAAAGAAAAATATCTCAATCAAGGTAACTATTATGTCACTAGACCTTTTTAATCTATAAAGATTGAATCTTTGAAAGAAAATTAGAGTTTTGAGTTAAACTTATTTGAGAGTACCCTTTGACGTCCAGAAGAGTGCTTTAATGAGTAAAGATTGAATCTTTGAAAGAAAATACATCAATCAAGGTACCTATTATACCACTCGCCTATTATAATGTATAAAAATTGAATCATTGAAAGAAAATGAGAGTTTTTAGTTAAACTTATTCAAGTTCCGATTGACGTCCCGAAGAGTGTTTTAACGAGTAGAGATTGAATCCTTGAATGAAAATACCTCAATCGAGGTATATATTATGTCACTAGACCATTTTAATGTATAAAGATTAAATCTTTGAAAAAAATGAGAGTTTTTTGTTAAACTCGTTCGAGTTCCCTTTGACTTCACGAAGAGTGTTTTAATGAGTAAGGATTGAATCTTTAAATGAAATTACCTCAATCTAGGTACCTGTTATGTCCCTAGACATTTTTAATATATAAAGAATTGAATCTTTGAAAGAAAATGAGAATTTTGAGTTAATCTTATTCGAGTTCGCTTTGACGTCACGAATAGCGTTTTAATGAGTAAAGATTGAATCTTTGAATGAAATTACTTCAATAATGGTACCTATTATGTCACTGGACCTCTTCAATGGTTCAAGATTGAATCTTTGAAAGAAAAGCGAGAGTTTTGAGTTAAACTTATTCGAGTTTCCTTCGACGTTCCGAAGAGTGTTTTCGTGAGTAAAGATTGAATCTTTGAAAGAAATTATCTCAATCAAGGTACCTATTATGTCATTCGTCCTTTTTAACGTGTAAAGATTGAATCTTTGAATGAAAATTAGAGTTTTGAGATTAACTTTTTCGAGTTCCCTATAGAGTTGCGAAGAGTGCTTTAATGACAAAAGGTGGAATCTTTGAAAGAAAAATACCTCAATCAAGGTACCTATTATGTCAGTATACCTTTTTAATCTATAAAGATTAAATCTTAGAAAGAAAATGAGAGTTTTGAGTTAAGCTTGTTCGAGTTCCCTTTGACGTCCAGAAGAGTGCTTTAATGAGAAAAGATTGAATCTTTGAATGAAAGTACCTCAGTCAAGGTACTTGTTACGTCACTGAACCATTGTATTACCCAATTTCTAAATCTTTGAAAGAAAATGGGAGTTTTGAGTTAAACCTATTCGAGTTTCTTTTGACGTTATAAAGAGTGTTTTAGAGAGTAAAGACTGAATCTGTGATGAGATTACGTCAATCAAGGTAACTATTACGTCATCAGACCTTTTAATGTATAAAGATTGAATCCTTGAAAACAAATGAGAGTTTTGAGTTTAACTTTTTCAAGTTCCATCGGAAGTCGCGAAGAGTGTTTTAATGACTAAAGATTGAATCTTTGTACGAGAATACCCCAATCAAGGTACCTATTATGTCACTAGACCATTTTAATGTATAAACATTAAAGGTTTGAATGACATTACGTCAATGAAGGTGCCCAATATGTCACTAGACCATTTGAATGTATAAAGATTAAATCTTTGAAAGAAAATTAGAGTTTTGAGTTCAACATATTCGAGTTCGCTTTGACGTCACCAAGTGTGTTTTAATGAATAAAGATTGAATCTCTGAATGAAATTACCTCAATCAAGGTACCTATTATGTCACTAGGCCTTTTTAATGTATAAAGATTGAGTCATTGAAACAAAATGAGAGTTTTGAGTTTAACATATTCGAGTCCCCTATAAAGTCGCGAAGAGTGTTTTAATGACTAAAGATTGAATCTTTGAATGAAAATGCCTCAATCAATGAACCTATTATGTCACTAGACCATTTTAATGTATAAATATTAAATCTTTAAAAGAAAATGAGAGGTTTGAGTTAAACTTATTTGAGTTCCCTTTGAGATCACGAAGAGTGTTTCAGTGAGTAAAGATTGAATCTTTGAATGAAATTACTTCAATCAAGGTATTAACTATGCCACTAGACCTTTTAATCGTATAAAGACTGAATCTTTGAAAGAAAATGAGAGCTTTGAGTTTAACTTGTTCAAGTTCCCTATGAAGTCGCGATGAGTGTTTTAAAGACTAAAGATAAATTTTTCGAATGAAAATACCTCAATCGATGTGCCTATTATGTCACTAGACCATTTTATTGTATAAAGATTAAATCTTTGAAAGAAAATGAGAGTCTTGATTTAAACTTATTCGAATTCGCTTTGACGTAACGAAGAGTGTTTTAATGAGTAAAGATTGAGTCCTTGAATTGAATTACCTCAATTTGGGGACTTATTATGTCTCTAGACCATTTTAATGTATAAAGATTGAATCTTTTAAAGAAAATTTGAGTTTTGAGTTTAACTTATTCAAGCTCCCTAGGAAGTCGCGAACAGTCTTTCAATAACTGAAGATTAAATCTTTGTATGAAAATACCCCAATCAAGGTACCTTTTATGTCACTCCACCTTTTTAATGTATAAAGATTGAATCTTTGAAAGCAAATGTGAGATTTGAGTTAAACTTAATCGAGTTCCCATTGGCGTCCCGAAGAGCGTTTTAAAGAGTAAAAAATGAATCTTTGAATGAAAATACAACAATCAAGGTACATATTATGTCAGTAGACCGTTTTAACGTAAGAAGATTAAATCTTTGAAAGAAAATGAGAGTTTTGTGCTAAGCTAATTCAAGTTACCTTTGACGTCACGAAGAACGTTTTAATGAGTAAAGATTCAATCTTGATTGAAATTACCTCATTCAAGGTACCAATTATGTCATTAGACCTATTATGTCACTGGACCATTTTAATGTACAGAGATTAAATCTTTGAAAGAAAATGAGAGTTTTGAGTTAAAACATATTCGAGTTCCCTTTGACGTCACAAAGAGTGTTTTAATGAGTGAAAGTTGAATCTTTAATTGAAATTTCCTCAATCAAGGTACCTATTATGTCACTAGATCTATTTAATGTTTAAAGATTGAATCTTTGAAATAAAATGAGAGTTTCGAGTCAAATTCATTCGAGTTCCCTTCGACATTCCGAAGAGGGATTTTATGAGTAAAGGTTGAATCTTTGAATGAAATTATGTCAATCAAGGTACCTATTATGTCACTAGACCTTTTAAACTTATAAAGGTTAAATCTTTGAATGAAAATTAGAGTTCCGAGTTTAACTTATTCGAGTTCCCTATGAAGTTGCGAAGAGTGTTTTAATCCCTAAAGATTTAATCCTTGAAAGAAAAATATCTCAATCAAGGTACCTATTATGTCACTAGACCTTTTTAATCTATAAAGATTGAATCTTTGAAAGAAAATTAGAGTTTTGAGTTAAACTTATTTGAGAGTACCCTTTGACGTCCAGAAGAGTGCTTTAATGAGTAAAGATTGAATCTTTGAAAGAAAATACATCAATCAAGGAACCTATTATACCACTCGCCTATTATAATGTATAAAAATTGAATCATTGAAAGAAAATGAGAGTTTTTAGTTAAACTTATTCAAGTTTTGATTGACGTCCCGAAGAGTGTTTTAATGAGTAGAGATTGAATCCTTGAATGAAAATACCTCAATCGAGGTATATATTATGTCACTAGACCATTTTAATATATAAAGATTAAATCTTTGAAAAAAATGAGAGTTTTTTGTTAAACTCGTTCGAGTTCCCTTTGACTTCACGAAGAGTGTTTTAATAAGTAAGGATTGAATCTTTGAATGAAATTACCTCAATCTAGGTACCTGTTATGTCCCTAGACATTTTTAATATATAAAGAATTGAATCTTTGAAAGAAAATGAGAGTTTTGAGTTAATCTTATTCGAGTTCGCTTTGACGTCACGAATAGCGTTTTAATGAGTAAAGATTGAATCTTTGAATGAAATTACTTCAATCAAGGTACCTATTATGTCACTGGACCTCTTTAATGGTTCAAGATTGAATCTTTGAAAGAAAAGCGAGAGTTTTGAGTTAAACTTATTCGAGTTTCCTTCGACGTTCCGAAGAGTGTTTTCATGAGTAAAGATTGAATCTTTGAAAGAAATTATCTCAATCAAGGTACCTATTATGTCACTCGTCCTTTTTAACGTGTAAAGATTGAATCTTTGAATGAAAATTAGAGTTTTGAGATTAACTTTTTCGAGTTCCCTATAGAGTTGCGAAGAGTGCTTTAATGACAAAAGGTGGAATCTTTGAAAGAAAAATACCTCAATCAAGGTACCTATTATGTCAGTATACCTTTTTAATCTATAAAGATTAAATCTTAGAAAGAAAATGAGAGTTTTGAGTTAAGCTTGTTCGAGTTCCCTTTGACGTCCAGAAGAGTGCTTTAATGAGAAAAGATTGAATCTTTGAATGAAAGTACCTCAGTCAAGGTACTTGTTACGTCACTGAACCATTGTATTACCCAATTTCTAAATCTTTGAAAGAAAATGGGAGTTTTGAGTTAAACCTATTCGAGTTTCTTTTAACGTTATAAAGAGTGTTTTAGAGAGTAAAGACTGAATCTGTGATGAGATTACATCAATCAAGGTAACTATTACGTCATCAGACCTTTTAATGTATAAAGATTGAATCCTTGAAAACAAATGAGAGTTTTGAGTTTAACTTTTTAAAGTTCCATCTGAAGTCACGAAGAGTGTTTTAATGACTAAAGATTGAATCTTTGTACGACAATACCCCAATCAAGGTACCTATTATGTCACTAGACCATTTTAATGTATAAACATTAAAGGTTTGAATGAAGGTGCCCAATATGTCACTAGACCATTTGAATGTATAAAGATTAAATCTTTGAAAGAAAATTAGAGTTTTGAGTTCAACATATTCGAGTTCGCTTTGACGTCACCAAGTGTGTTTTAATGAATAAAGATTGAACCTCTCAATGAAATTACCTCAATCAAGGTACCTATTATGTCACTAGGCCTTTTTAATGTATAAAGATTGAGTCATTGAAAGAAAATGAGAGTTTTGAGTTTAACATATTCGAGTCCCCTATAAAGTCGCGAAGAGTGTTTTAATGACTAAAGATTGAATCTTTGAATGAAAATGCCTCAATCAATGAACCTATTATGTCACTAGACCATTTTAATGTATAAATATTAAATCTTTAAAAGAAAATGAGAGGTTTGAGTTAAACTTATTTGAGTTCCCTTTGAGATCACGAAGAGTGTTTCAGTGAGTAAAGATTGAATCTTTGAATGAAATTACTTCAATCAATGTATTAACTATGCCACTAGACCTTTTAATCGTATAAAGACTGAATCTTTGAAAGAAAATGAGAGCTTTGAGTTTAACTTGTTCAAGTTCCCTATGAAGTCGCGATGAGTGTTTTAAAGACTAAAGATAAATTTTTCGAATGAAAATACCTCAATCGATGTGCCTATTATGTCACTAGACCATTTTATTGTATAAAGATTAAATCTTTGAAAGAAAATGAGAGTCTTGATTTAAACTTATTCGAATTCGCTTTGACGTAACGAAGAGTGTTTTAATGAGTAAAGATTGAGTCCTTGAATTGAATTACCTCAATTTGGGGACTTATTATGTCTCTAGACCATTTTAATGTATAAAGATTGAATCTTTTAAAGAAAATTTGAGTTTTAAGTTTAACTTATTCAAGCTCCCTAGGAAGTCGCGAACAGTTTTTCAATGACTGAAGATTAAATCTTTGTATGAAAATACCCCAATCAAGGTACCTTTTATGTCACTCCACCTTTTTAATGTATAAAGATTGAATCTTTGAAAGAAAATGTGAGATTTGAGTTAAACTTAATCGAGTTCCCATTGGCGTCCCGAAGAGCGTTTTAAAGAGTAAAAAATGAATCTTTGAATGAAAATACAATAATCAAGGTACATATTATGTCAGTAGACCGTTTTAACGTAAGAAGATTAAATCTTTGAAAGAAAATGAGAGTTTTGTGCTAAGCTAATTTAAGTTCCCTTTGACGCCACGAAGAACGTTTTAATGAGTAAAGATTCAATCTTTGATTGAAATTACCTCATTCAAGGTACCAATTATGTCATTAGACCTATTATGTCACTGGACCATTTTAATGTACAGAGATTAAATCTTTGAAAGAAAATGAGAGTTTTGAGTTAAAACATATTCGAGTTCCCTTTGACGTCACAAAGAGTGTTTTAATGAGTGAAAGTTGAATCTTTAATTGAAATTTCCTCAATCAAGGTACCTATTATGTCACTAGATCTATTTAATGTTTAAAGATTGAATCTTTGAAATAAAATGAGAGTTTCGAGTCAAATTCATTCGAGTTCCCTTCGACATTCCGAAGAGGGATTTTATGAGTAAAGGTTGAATCTTTGAATGAAATTATGTCAATCAAGGTACCTATTATGTCACTAGACCTTTTTAACTTATAAAGGTTAAATCTTTGAATGAAAATTAGAGTTCCGTGTTTAACTTATTCGAGTTCCCTATGAAGTTGCGAAGAGTGTTTTAATCCCTAAAGATTTAATCCTTGAAAGAAAAATATCTCAATCAAGGTACCTATTATGTCACTAGACCTTTTTAATCTATAAAGATTGAATATTTGAAAGAAAATTAGAGTTTTGAGTTAAATTTATTTGAGAGTACCCTTTGACGTCCAGAAGAGTGTTTTAATGAGTAAAGATTGAATCTTTGAAAGAAAATACATCAATCAAGGTACCTATTATACCACTCGCCTATTATAATGTATAAAAATTGAATCATTGAAAGAAAATGAGAGTTTTTAGTTAAACTTATTCAAGTTCCGATTGACGTCCCGAAGAGTGTTTTAATGAGTAGAGACTGAATCCTTGAATGAAAATACCTCAATCGAGGTATATATTATGTCACTAGACCATTTTAATGTATAAAGATTAAATCTTTGAAAAAAATGAGAGTTTTTTGTTAAACTCGTTCGAGTTCCCTTTGACTTCACGAAGAGTGTTTTAATGAGTAAGGATTGAATCTTTGAATGAAATTACCTCAATCTAGGTACCTGTTATGTCCATAGACATTTTTAATATATAAAGAATTGAATCTTTGAAAGAAAATGAGAGTTTTGAGTTATTCTTATTCGAGTTCGCTTTGACGTCACGAATAGCGTTTTAATGAGTAAAGATTGAATCTTTGAATGAAATTACTTCAATCAAGGTACCTATTATGTCACTGGACCTCTTTAATGGTTCAAGATTGAATCTTTGAAAGAAAAGCGAGAGTTTTTAGTTAAACTTATTCGAGTTTCCTTCGACGTTCCGAAGAGTGTTTTCATGAGTAAAGATTAAATCTTTGAAAGAAATTATCTCAATCAAGGTACCTATTATGTCACTCGTCCTTTTTAACGTGTAAAGATTGAATCTTTGAATGAAAATTAGAGTTTTGAGATTAACTTTTTTGAGTTCCCTATAGAGTTGCGAAGAGTGCTTTAATGACAAAAGGTGGAATCTTTGAAAGAAAAATACCTCAATCAAGGTACCTATTATGTTAGTATACCTTTTTAATCTATAAAGATTAAATCTTAGAAAGAAAATGAGAGTTTTGAGTTAAGCTTGTTCGAGTTCCCTTTGACGTCCAGAAGAGTGCTTTAATGAGAAAAGATTGAATCTTTGAATGAAAGTACCTCAGTCAAGGTACTTGTTACGTCACTGAACCATTGTATTACCCAATTTCTAAATCTTTGAAAGAAAATGGGAGTTTTGAGTTAAACCTATTCGAGTTTCTTTTGACGTTATAAAGAGTGTTTTAGAGAGTAAAGACTGAATCTGTGATGAGATTACGTCAATCAAGGTAACTATTACGTCATCAGACCTTTTAATGTATAAAGATTGAATCCTTGAAAACAAATGAGAGTTTTGAGTTTAACTTTTTCAAGTTCCATCTGAAGTTGCGAAGAGTGTTTTAATGACTAAAGATTGAATCTTTGTACGAGAATACCCCAATCAAGGTACCTATTATGTCACTAGACCATTTTAATGTATAAACATTAAAGGTTTGAATGAAATTACGTCAATGAAGGTGCCCAATATGTCACTAGACCATTTGAATGTATAAAGATTAAATCTTTGAAAGAAAATTAGAGTTTTGAGTTCAACATATTCGAGTTCGCTTTGACATCACCAAGTGTGTTTTAATGAATAAAGATTGAATCTCTGAATGAAATTACCTCAATCAAGGTACCTATTATGTCACTAGGCCTTTTTAATGTATAAAGATTGAGTCATTGAAAGAAAATGAGAGTTTTGAGTTTAACATATTCGAGTCCCCTATAAAGTCGTGAAGAGTGTTTTAATGACTAAAGATTGAATCTTTGAATGAAAATGCCACAATCAATGAACCTATTATGTCACTAGACCATTTTAATGTATAAATATTAAATCTTTAAAAGAAAATGAGAGGTTTGAGTTAAACTTATTTGAGTTCCCTTTGAGATCACGAAGAGTGTTTCAGTGAGTAAAGATTGAATCTTTGAATGAAATTACTTCAATCAAGGTATTAACTATGCCACTAGACCTTTTAATCGTATAAAGACTGAATCTTTGAAAGAAAATGAGAGCTTTGAGTTTAACTTGTTCAAGTTCCCTATGAAATCGCGATGAGTGTTTTAAAGACTAAAGATAAATTTTTCGAATGAAAATACCTCAATCGATGTGCCTATTATGTCACTAGACCATTTTATTGTATAAAGATTAAATCTTTGAAAGAAAATGAGAGTCTTGATTTAAACTTATTCGAATTCGCTTTGACGTAACGAAGAGTGTTTTAATGAGTAAAGATTGAGTCCTTGAATTGAATTACCTCAATTTAGGGACTTATTATGTCCCTAGACCATTTTAATGTATAAAGATTGAATCTTTTAAAGAAAATTTGAGTTTTGAGTTTAACTTATTCAAGCTCCCTAGGAAGTCGCGAACAGTGTTTCAATGACTGAAGATTAAATCTTTGAATGAAAATACCCCAATCAAGGTACCTTTTATGTCACTCCACCTTTTTAATGTATAAAGATTGAATCTTTGAAAGAAAATGTGAGATCTGAGTTAAACTTAATCGAGTTCCCATTGACGTCCCGAAGAGCGTTTTAAAGAGTAAAAAATGAATCTTTGAATGAAAATACAACAATCAAGGTACATATTATGTCAGTAGACCGTTTTAACGTAAGAAGATTAAATCTTTGAAAGAAAATGAGAGTTTTGTGCTAAGCTAATTCAAGTTCCCTTTGACGTCACGAAGAACGTTTTAATGAGTAAAGATTCAATCTTTGATTGAAATTACCTCATTCAAGGTACCAATTATGTCATTAGACCTATTATGTCACTGGACCATTTTAATGTACAGGGATTAAATCTTTGAAAGAAAATGAGAGTTTTGAGTTAAAAACATATTCGAGTTCCCTTTGACGTCACAAAGAGTGTTTTAATGAGTGAAAGTTGAATCTTTAATTGAAATTTCCTCAATCAAGGTACCTATTATGTCACTAGATCTATTTAATGTTTAAAGATTGAATCTTTGAAATAAAATGAGAGTTTTGAGTCAAATTCATTCGAGTTCCCTTCGACATTCCGAAGAGGGATTTTATGAGTAAAGGTTGAATCTTTGAATGAAATTATGTCAATCAAGGTACCTATTATGTCACTAGACCTTTTTAACTTATAAAGGTTAAATCTTTGAATGAAAATTAGAGTTCCGAGTTTAACTTATTCGAGTTCCCTATGAAGTTGCGAAAAGTGTTTTAATCCCTAAAGATTTAATCCTTGAAAGAAAAATATCTCAATCAAGGTACCTATTATGTCACTAGACCTTTTTTTATCTATAAAGATTGAATCTTTGAAAGAAAATTAGAGTTTTGAGTTAAACTTATTTCAGAGTACCCTTTGACGTCCAGAAGAGTGCTTTAATGAGTAAAGATTGAATCTTTGAAAGAAAATACATCAATCAAGGTACCTATTATACCACTCACCTATTATAATGTATAAAAATTGAATCATTGAAAGAAAATGAGAGTTTTTAGTTAAACTTATTCAAGTTCCGATTGACGTCCCGAAGAGTGTTTTAATGAGTAGAGATTGAATCCTTGAATGAAAATACCTCAATCGAGGTATATATTATGTCACTAGACCATTTTAATGTATAAAGATTAAATCTTTGAAAAAAATGAGAGTTTTTTGTTAAACTCGTTCGAGTTCCCTTTGACTTCACGAAGAGTGTTTTAATGAGTAAGGATAGAATCTTTAAATGAAATTACCTCAATCTAGGTACCTGTTATGTCCCTAGACATTTTTAATATATAAAGAATTGAATCTTTGAAAGAAAATTAGAGTTTTGAGTTATTCTTAAAAGAAAAAGTGAGGTTTGAGTTAAACTTATTTGAGTTCCCTTTGGGATCACGAAGAGTGTTTCAGTGAGTAAAGATTGAATCTTTGAATGAAATTACTTCAATCAAGGTATTAACTATGCCACTAGACCTTTTAATCGTATAAAGACTGAATCTTTGAAAGAAAATGAGAGCTTTGAGTTTAACTTGTTCAAGTTCCCTATGAAGTCGCGATGAGTGTTTTAAAGACTAAAGATAAATTTTTCGAATGAAAATACCTCAATCGATGTGCCTATTATGTCACTAGACCATTTTATTGTATAAAGATTAAATCTTTGAAAGAAAATGAGAGTCTTGATTTAAACTTATTCGAATTCGCTTTGACGTAACGAAGAGTGTTTTAATGAGTAAAGATTGAGTCCTTGAATTGAATTACCTCAATTTGGGGACTTATTATGTCCCTAGACCATTTTAATGTATAAAGATTGAATCTTTTAAAGAAAATTTGAGTTTTGAGTTTAACTTATTCAAGCTCCCTAGGAAGTCGCGAACAGTGTTTCAATGACTGAAGATTAAATCTTTGTATGAAAATACCCCAATCAAGGTACCTTTTATATCACTCCACCTTTTTAATGTATAAAGATTGAATCTTTGAAAGCAAATGTGAGATTTGAGTTAAACTTAATCGAGTTCCCATTGACGTCCCGAAGAGCGTTTTAAAGAGTAAAAAATGAATCTTTGAATGAAAATACAACAATCAAGGTACATATTATGTCAGTAGACCGTTTTAACGTAAGAAGATTAAATCTTTGAAAGAAAATGAGAGTTTTGTGCTAAGCTAATTCAAGTTCCCTTTGACGTCACGAAGAACGTTTTAATGAGTAAAGATTCAATCTTTGATTGAAATTACCTCATTCATGGTACCAATTATGTAATTAGACCTATTATGTCACTAGACCATTTCAATGTACAGAGATTAAATCTTTGAAAGAAAATGAGAGTTTTGAGTTAAAACATATTCGAGTTCCCTTTGACGTCACAAAGAGTGTTTTAATGAGTGAAAGTTGAATCTTTAATTGAAATTTCCTCAATCAAGGTACCTATTATGTCACTAGATCTATTTAATGTTTAAAGATTAAATCTTTGAAATAAAATGAGAGTTTCGAGTCAAATTCATTCGAGTTCCCTTCGACATTCCGAAGAGGGATTTTATGAGTAAAGGTTGAATCTTTGAATGAAATTATGTCAATCAAGGTACCTATTATTTCACTAGACCTTTTTAACTTATAAAGGTTAAATCTTTGAATGAAAATTAGAGTTCCGAGTTTAACTTATTCGAGTTCCCTATGAAGTTGCGAAGAGTGTTTTAATCCCTAAAGATTTAATCCTTGAAAGAAAAATATCTCAATCAAGGTACCTATTATGTCACTAGACCTTTTTAATCTATAAAGATTGAATCTTTGAAAGAAAATTAGAGTTTTGAGTTAAACTTATTTGAGAGTACCCTTTGACGTCCAGAATAGTGCTTTAATGAGTAAAGATTGAATCTTTGAAAGAAAATACATCAATCAAGGTACCTATTATACCACTCGCCTATTATAATGTATAAAAATTGAATCATTGAAAGAAAATGAGAGTTTTTAGTTAAACTTATTCAAGTTCCGATTGACGTCCCGAAGAGTGTTTTAATGAGTAGAGATTGAATCCTTGAATGAAAATACCTCAATCGAGGTATATATTATGTCAGTAGACCATTTTAATGTATAAAGATTAAATCTTTGAAAAAAATGAGAGTTTTTTGTTAAACTCGTTCGAGTTCCCTTTGACTTCACGAAGAGTGTTTTAATGAGTAAGGATTGAATCTTTGAATGAAATTACCTCAATCTATGTACCTGTTTTGTCCCTAGACATTTTTAATATATAAAGAATTGAATCTTTGAAAGAAAATGAGAGTTTTGAGTTAATCTTATTCGAGTTCGCTTTGACGTCACGAATAGCGTTTTAATGAGTAAAGATTGAATCTTTGAATGAAATTACTTCAATCAAGGTACCTATTATGTCACTTGACCTCTTTAATGGTTCAAGATTGAATCTTTGAAAGAAAAGCGAGAGTTTTGAGTTAAACTTATTCGAGTTTCCTTCGACGTTCCGAAGAGTGTTTTCATGAGTAAAGATTGAATCTTTGAAAGAAATTATCTCAATCAAGGTACCTATTATGTCACTAGTCCTTTTTAACGTATAAAGATTGAATCTTTGAATGAAAATTAGAGTTTTGAGATTAACTTTTTCGAGTTCCCTATAGAGTTGCGAAGAGTGCTTTAATGACAAAAGGTGGAATCTTTGAAAGAAAAATACCTCAATCATGGTACCTATTATGTCAGTATACCTTTTTAATCTATAAAGATTAAATCTTAGAAAGAAAATGAGAGTTTTGAGTTAAGCTTGTTCGAGTTCCCTTTGACGTCCAGAAGAATGGTTTAATGAGAAAAGATTGAATCTTTGAATGAAAGTACCTCAGTCAAGGTACTTGTTACGTCACTGAACCATTGTATTACCCAATTTCTAAATCTTTGAAAGAAAATGGGAGTTTTGAGTTAAACCTATTCGAGTTTCTTTTGACGTTATAAAGAGTGTTTTAGAGAGTAAAGACTGAATCTGTGATGAGATTACATCAATCAAGGTAACTATTACGTCATCAGACCTTTTAATGTATAAAGATTGAATCCTTGAAAACAAATGAGAGTTTTGAGTTTAACTTTTTCAAGTTCCATCTGAAGTCGCGAAGAGTGTTTTAATGACTAAAGATTGAATCTTTGTACGAGAATACCCCAATCAAGGTACCTATTATGTCACTAGACCATTTTAATGTATAAACATTAAAGGTTTGAATGAAGGTGCCCAATATGTCACTAGACCATTTGAATGTATAAAGATTAAATCTTTGAAAGAAAATTAGAGTTTTGAGTTCAACATATTCGAGTTCGCTTTGACGTCACCAAGTGTGTTTTAATGAATAAAGATTGAATCTCTGAATGAAATTACCTCAATCAAGGTACCTATTATGTCACTAGGCCTTTTTAATATATAAAGATTGAGTCATTGAAAGAAAATGAGAGTTTTGAGTTTAACATATTCGAGTCCCCTATAAAGTCGCGAAGAGTGTTTTAATGACTAAAGATTGAATCTTTGAATGAAAATGCCTCAATCAATGAACCTATTATGTCACTAGACCATTTTAATGTATAAATATTAAATCTTTAAAAGAAAATGAGAGGTTTGAGTTAAACTTATTTGAGTTCCCTTTGAGATCACGAAGAGTGTTTCAGTGAGTAAAGATTGAATCTTTGAATGAAATTACTTCAATCAAGGTATTAACTATGCCACTAGACCTTTTAATCGTATAAAGACTGAATCTTTGAAAGAAAATGAGAGCTTTGAGTTTAACTTGTTCAAGTTCCCTATGAAGTCGCGATGAGTGTTTTAAAGACTAAAGATAAATTTTTCGAATGAAAATACCTCAATCGATGTGCCTATTATGTCACTAGACCATTTTATTGTATAAAGATTAAATCTTTGAAAGAAAATGAGAGTCTTGATTTAAACTTATTCGAATTCGCTTTGACGTAACGAAGAGTGTTTTAGTGAGTAAAGATTGAGTCCTTGAATTGAATTACCTCAATTTGGGGACTTATTATGTCTCTAGACCATTTTAATGTATAAAGATTGAATCTTTTAAAGAAAATTTGAGTTTTGAGTTTAACTTATTCAAGCTCCCTAGGAAGTCGCGAACAGTGTTTCAATGACTGAAGATTAAATCTTTGTATGAAAATACCCCAATCAAGGTACCTTTTATGTCACTCCACCTTTTTAATGTATAAAGATTGAATCTTTGAAAGAAATTGTGAGATCTGAGTTAAACTTAATCGAGTTCCCATTGACGTCCCGAAGAGCGTTTTAAAGAGTAAAAAATGAATCTTTGAATGAAAATACAACAATCAAGGTACATATTATGTCAGTAGACCGTTTTAACGTAAGAAGATTAAATCTTTGAAAGAAAATGAGAGTTTTGTGCTAAGCTAATTCAAGTTCCCTTTGACGTCACGAAGAACGTTTTAATGAGTAAAGATTCAATCTTTGATTGAAATTACCTCATTCAAGGTACCAATTATGTCATTAGACCTATTATGTCACTGGACCATTTTAATGTACAGGGATTAAATCTTTCAAAGAAAATGAGAGTTTTGAGTTAAAACATATTCGAGTTCCCTTTGACGTCACAAAGAGTGTTTTAATGAGTGAAAGTTGAATCTTTAATTGAAATTTCCTCAATCAAGGTACCTATTATGTCACTAGATCTATTTAATGTTTAAAGATTGAATCTTTGAAATAAAATGAGAGTTTCGAGTCAAATTCATTCGAGTTCCCTTCGACATTCCGAAGAGGGATTTTATGAGTAAAGGTTGAATCTTTGAATGAAATTATGTCAATCAAGGTACCTATTATGTCACTAGACCTTTTTAACTTATAAAGGTTAAATCTTTGAATGAAAATTAGAGTTCCGAGTTTAACTTATTCGAGTTCCCTATGAAGTTGCGAAGAGTGTTTTAATCCCTAAAGATTTAATCCTTGAAAGAAAAATATCTCAATCAAGGTACCTATTATGTCACTAGACCTTTTTAATCTATAAAGATTGAATCTTTGAAAGAAAATTAGAGTTTTGAGTTAAACTTATTTGAGAGTACCCTTTGACGTCCAGAAGAGTGCTTTAATGAGTAAAGACTGAATCTTTGAAAGAAAATACATCAATCAAGGTACCTATTATACCACTCGCCTATTATAATGTATAAAAATTGAATCATTGAAAGAAAATGAGAGTTTTTAGTTAAACTTATTCAAGTTCCGATTAACGTCCCGAAGAGTGTTTTAATGAGTAAAGATTGAATCCTTGAATGAAAATACCTTAATCGAGGTATATATTATGTCACTAGACCATTTTAATGTATAAAGATTAAATCTTTGAATAAAATGAGAGTTTTTTGTTAAACTCGTTCGAGTTCCCTTTGACTTCACGAAGAGTGTTTTAATGAGTAAGGATTGGATCTTTGAATGAAATTACCTCAATCTAGGTACCTGTTATGTCCCTAGACATTTTTAATATATAAAGAATTGAATCTTTGAAAGAAAATGAGAGTTTTGAGTTAATCTTATTCGAGTTCGCTTTGACGTCACGAATAGCGTTTTAATGAGTAAAGATTGAATCTTTGAATGAAATTACTTCAATCAAGGTACCTATTATGTCACTGGACCTCTTTAATGGTTCAAGATTGAATCTTTGAAAGAAAAGCGAGAGTTTTGAGTTAAACTTATTCGAGTTTCCTTCGACGTTCCGAAGAGTGTTTTCATGAGTAAAGATTGAATCTTTGAAAGAAATTATCTCAATCAAGGTACCTATTATGTCACTAGTCCTTTTTAACGTATAAAGATTGAATCTTTGAATGAAAATTAGAGTTTTGAGATTAACTTTTTCGAGTTCCCTATAGAGTTGCGAAGAGTGCTTTAATGACAAAAGGTGGAATCTTTGAAAGAAAAATACCTCAATCAAGGTACCTATTATGTCAGTATACCTTTTTAATCTATAAAGATTAAATCTTAGAAAGAAAATGAGAGTTTTGAGTTAAGCTTGTTCGAGTTCCCTTTGACGTCCAGAAGAGTGCTTTAATGAGAAAAGATTGAATCTTTGAATGAAAGTACCTCAGTCAAGGTACTTGTTACGTCACTGAACCATTGTATTACCCAATTTCTAAATCTTTGAAAGAAAATGGGAGTTTTGAGTTAAACCTATTCGAGTTTCTTTAGACGTTATAAAGAGTGTTTTAGAGAGTAAAGACTGAATCTGTGATGAGATTACATCAATCAAGGTAACTATTACGTCATCAGACCTTTTAATGTATAAAGATTGAATCCTTGAAAACAAATGAGAGTTTTGAGTTTAACTTTTTCAAGTTCCATCTGAAGTCGCGAAGAGTGTTTTAATGACTAAAGATTGAATCTTTGTACGAGAATACCCCAATCAAGGTACCTATTACGTCACTAGACCATTTTAATGTATAAACATTAAAGGTTTGAATGAAGGTGCCCAATATGTCACTAGACCATTTGAATGTATAAAGATTAAATCTTTGAAAGAAAATTAGAGTTTTGAGTTCAACATATTCGAGTTCGCTTTGACGTCACCAAGTGTGTTTTAATGAATAAAGATTGAATCTCTGAATGAAATTACCTCAATCAAGGTACCTATTATGTCACTAGGCCTTTTTAATGTATAAAGATTGAGTTATTGAAAGAAAATGAGAGTTTTGAGTTTAACATATTCGAATCCCCTATAAAGTCGCGAAGAGTGTTTTAATGACTAAAGATTGAATCTTTGAATGAAAATGCCTCAATCAATGAACTTATTATGTCACTAGACCATTTTAATGAATAAATATTAAATCTTTAAAAGAAAATGAGAGGTTTGAGTTAAACTTATTTGAGTTCAATTTGAGATCACGAAGAGTGTTTTAGTGAGTAAAGATTGAATCTTTGAATGAAATTACTTCGATCAAGGTATTAACTATGCCACTAGACCTTTTAATCGTATAAAGACTGAATCTTTGAAAGAAAATGAGAGCTTTGAGTTTAACTTGTTCAAGTTCCCTATGAAGTCGCGATGAGTGTTTTAAAGACTAAAGATAAATTTTTCGAATGAAAATACCTCAATCGATGTGCCTATTATGTCACTAGACCATTTTATTGTATAAAGATTAAATCTTTGAAAGAAAATGAGAGTCTTGATTTAAACTTATTCGAATTCGCTTTGACGTAACGAAGAGTGTTTTAATGAGTAAAGATTGAGTCCTTGAATTGAATTACCTCAATTTGGGGACTTATTATGTCCCTAGACCATTTTAATGTATAAAGATTGAATCTTTTAAAGAAAATTTGAGTTTTGAGTTTAACTTATTCAAGCTCCCTAGGAAGTCGCGAACAGTGTTTCAATGACTGAAGATTAAATCTTTGTATGAAAATACCCCAATCAAGGTACCTTTTATGTCACTCTACGTTTTTAATGTATAAAGATTGAATCTTTGAAAGAAAATGTGAGATTTGAGTTAAACTTAATCGAGTTCCCATTGACGTCCCGAAGAGCGTTTTAAAGAGTAAAAAATGAATCTTTGAATGAAAATACAACAATCAAGGTACATATTATGTCAGTAGACCGTTTTAACGTAAGAACATTAAATCTTTGAAAGAAAATGAGAGTTTTGTGCTAAGCTAATTCAAGTTCCCTTTGACGTCACGAAGAACGTTTTAATGAGTAAAGATTCAATCTTTGATTGAAATTACCTCATTCAAGGTACCAATTATGTCATTAGACCTATTATGTCACTGGACCATTTTAATGTACAGGGATTAAATCTTTGAAAGAAAATGAGAGTTTTGAGTTAAAACATATTCGAGTTCCCTTTGACGTCACAAAGAGTGTTTTAATGAGTGAAAGTTGAATCTTTAATTGAAATTTCCTCAATCAAGGTACCTATTATGTCACTAGATCTATTTAATGTTTAAAGATTGAATCTTTGAAATAAAATGAGAGTTTCGAGTCAAATTCATTCGAGTTCCCTTCGACATTCCGAAGAGGTATTTTATGAGTAAAGGTTGAATCTTTGAATGAAATTATGTCAATCAAGGTACCTATTATGTCACTAGACCTTTTTAACTTATAAAGGTTAAATCTTTGAATGAAAATTAGAGTTCCGAGTTTAACTTATTCGAGTTCCCTATGAAGTTGCGAAGAGTGTTTTAATCCCTAAAGATTTAATCCTTGAAAGAAAATATCTCAATCAAGGTACCTATTATGTCAGTAGACCTTTTTAATCTATAAAGATTGAATCTCTGAAAGAAAATTAGAGTTTTGAGTTAAACTTATTTGAGAGTACCCTTTGACGTCCAGAAGAGTGCTTTAATGAGTAAAGATTGAATCTTTGAAAGAAAATACATCAATCAAGGTACCTATTATACCACTCGCCTATTATAATGTATAAAAATTGAATCATTGAAAGAAAATGAGAGTTTTTAGTTAAACTTATTCAAGTTCCGATTGACGTCCCGAAGAGTGTTTTAATGAGTAGAGATTGAATCCTTGAATGAGAAAATACCTCAATCGAGGTATATATTATGTCACTAGACCATTTTAATGTATAAAGATTAAATCTTTGAAAAAAATGAGAATTTTTTATTAAACTCGTTCGAGTTCCCTTTGACTTCACGAAGAGTGTTTTAATGAGTAATGATTGAATCTTTGAATGAAATTACCTCAATCTAGGTACCTGTTATGTCCCTAGACATTTTTAATATATAAAGAATTGAATCTTTGAAAGAAAATGAGAGTTTCGAGTTAATCTTATTCGAGTTCGCTTTGACGTCACGAATAGCGTTTTAATGAGTAAAGATTGAATCTTTGAATGAAATTACTTCAATCAAGGTACCTATTATGTCACTGGACCTCCTTAATGGTTCAAGATTGAATCTTTGAAAGAAAAGCGAGAGTTTTGAGTTAAACTTATTCGAGTTTCCTTCGACGTTCCGAAGAGTGTTTTCATGAGTAAAGATTGAATCTTTGAAAGAAATTATCTCAATCAAGGTACCTATTATGTCACTAGTCCTTTTTAACGTATAAAGATTGAATCTTTGAATGAAAATTAGAGTTTTGAGATTAACTTTTTCGAGTTCCCTATAGAGTTGCGAAGAGTGCTTTAATGACAAAAGGTGGAATCTTTGAAAGAAAAATACCTCAATCAAGGTACCTATTATGTCAGTATACCTTTTTAATCTATAAAGATTAAATCTTAGAAAGAAAATGAGAGTTTTGAGTTAAGCTTGTTCGAGTTCCCTTTGACGTCCAGAAGAGTGCTTTAATGAGAAAAGATTGAATCTTTGAATGAAAGTACCTCAGTCAAGGTACTTGTTACGTCACTGAACCATTGTATTACCCAATTTCTAAATCGTTGAAAGAAAATGGGAGTTTTGAGTTAAACCTATTCGAGTTTCTTTTGACGTTATAAAGAGTGTTTTAGAGAGTAAAGACTGAATCTGTGATGAGATTACATCAATCAAGGTAACTATTACGTCATCAGACCTTTTAATGTATAAAGATTGAATCCTTGAAAACAAATGAGAGTTTTGAGTTTAACTTTTTCAAGTTCCATCTGAAGTCGCGAAGATTGTTTTAATGGCTAAACATTGAATCTTTGTACGAGAATACCCCAATCAAGGTACCTATTATGTCACTAGACCATTTTAATGTATAAACATTAAAGGTTTGAATGAAGGTGCCCAATATGTCACTAGACCATTTGAATGTATAAAGATTAAATCTTTGAAAGAAAATTAGAGTTTTGAGTTCAACATATTCGAGTTCGCTTTGACGTCACCAAGTGTGTTTTAATGAATAAAGATTGAATCTCTGAATGAAATTACCTCAATCAAGGTACCTATTATGTCACTAGGCCTTTTTAATGTATAAAGATTGAGTCATTGAAAGAAAATGAGAGTTTTGAGTTTAACATATTCGAGTCCCCTATAAAGTCGCGAAGAGTGTTTTAATGACTAAAGATTGAATCTTTGAATGAAAATGCCTCAATCAATGAACCTATTATGTCACTAGACCATTTTAATGTATAAATATTAAATCTTTAAAAGAAAATGAGAGGTTTGAGTTAAACTTATTTGAGTTCCCTTTGAGATCACGAAGAGTGTTTCAGTGAGTAAAGATTGAATCTTTGAATGAAATTACTTCAATCAAGGTATTAACTATGCCACTAGACCTTTTAATCGTATAAAGACTGAATCTTTGAAAGAAAATGAGAGCTTTGAGTTTAACTTGTTCAAGTTCCCTATGAAGTCGCGATGAGTGTTTTAAAGACTAAAGATAAATTTTTCGAATGAAAATACCTCAATCGATGTGCCTATTATGTCACTAGACCATTTTATTGTATAAAGATTAAATCTTTGAAAGAAAATGAGAGTCTTGATTTAAACTTATTCGAATTCGCTTTGACGTAACGAAGAGTGTTTTAATAAGTAAAGATTGAGTCCTTGAATTGAATTACCTCAATTAGGGGACTTATTATGTCCCTAGACCATTTTAATGTATAAAGATTGAATCTTTTAGAGAAAATTTGAGTTTTGAGTTTAACTTATTCAAGCTCCCTAGGAAGTCGCGAACAGTGTTTCAATGACTGAAGATTAAATCTTTGTATGAAAATACCCCAATCAAGGTACCTTTTATGTCACTCCACCTTTTTAATGTATAAAGATTGAATCTTTGAAAGAAAATGTGAGATTTGAGTTAAACTTAATCGAGTTCCCATTGACGTCCCGAAGAGCGTTTTAAAGAGTAAAAAATGAATCTTTGAATGAAAATACAACAATCAAGGTACATATTATGTCAGTAGACCGTTTTAACGTAAGAAGATTAAATCTTTGAAAGAAAATGAGAGTTTTGTGCTAAGCTAATTCAAGTTCCCTTTGACGTCACGAAGAACGTTTTAATGAGTAAAGATTCAATCTTTGATTGAAATTACCTCATTCAAGGTACCAATTATGTCACTGGACCATTTTAATGTACAGAGATTAAATCTTTGAAAGAAAATGAGAGTTTTGAGTTAAAACATATTCGAGTTCCCTTTGACGTCACAAAGAGTGTTTTAATGAGTGAAAGTTGAATCTTTAATTGAAATTTCCTCAATCAAGGTACCTATTATGTCACTAGATCTATTTAATGTTTAAAGATTGAATCTTTGAAATAAAATGAGAGTTTCGAGTCAAATTCATTCGAGTTCCCTTCGACATTCCGAAGAGGGATATTATGAGTAAAGGTTGAATCTTTGAATGAAATTATGTCAATCAAGGTACCTATTATGTCACTAGACCTTTTTAACTTATAAAGGTTAAATCTTTGAATGAAAATTAGAGTTCCGAGTTTAACTTATTCGAGTTCCCTATGAAGTTGCGAAGAGTGTTTTAATCCCTAAAGATTTAATCCTTGAAAGAAAATATCTCAATCAAGGTACCTATTATGTCAGTAGACCTTTTTAATCTATAAAGATTGAATCTTTGAAAGAAAATTAGAGTTTTGAGTTAAACTTATTTGAGAGTACCCTTTGACGTCCAGAAGAGTGCTTTAATGAGTAAAGATTGAATCTTTGAAAGAAAATACATCAATCAAGGTACCTATTATACCACTCGCCTATTATAATGTATAAAAATTGAATCATTGAAAGAAAATGAGAGTTTTTAGTTAAACTTATTCAAGTTCCGATTGACGTCCCGAAGAGTGTTTTAATGAGTAGAGATTGAATCCTTGAATGAAAATACCTCAATCGAGGTATATATTATGTCACTAGACCATTTTAATGTATAAAGATTAAATCTTTGAAAAAAATGAGAGTTTTTTGTTAAACTCGTTCGAGTTCCCTTTGACTTCACGAAGAGTGTTTTAATGAGTAAGGATTGAATCTTTGAATGAAATTACCTCAATCTAGGTACCTGTTATGTCCCTAGACATTTTTAATATATAAAGAATTGAATCTTTGAAAGAAAATGAGAGTTTTGAGTTAATCTTATTCGAGTTCGCTTTGACGTCACGAATAGCGTTTTAATGAGTAAAGATTGAATCTTTGAATGAAATTACTTCAATCAAGGTACCTATTATGTCACTGGACCTCTTTAATGGTTCAAGATTGAATCTTTGAAAGAAAAGCGAGAGTTTTGAGTTAAACTTATTCGAGTTTCCTTCGACGTTCCGAAGAGTGTTTTCATGAGTAAAGATTGAATCTTTGAAAGAAATTATCTCAATCAAGGTACCTATTATGTCACTAGTCCTTTTTAACGTATAAAGATTGAATCTTTGAATGAAAATTAGAGTTTTGAGATTAACTTTTTCGAGTTCCCTATAGAGTTGCGAAGAGTGCTTTAATGACAAAAGGTGGAATCTTTGAAAGAAAAATACCTCAATCAAGGTACCTATTATGTCAGTATACCTTTTTAATCTATAAAGATTAAATCTTAGAAAGAAAATGAGAGTTTTGAGTTAAGCTTGTTCGAGTTCCCTTTGACGTCCAGAAGAGTGCTTTAATGAGAAAAGATTGAATCTTTGAATGAAAGTACCTCAGTCAAGGTACTTGTTACGTCACTGAACCATTGTATTACCCAATTTCTAAATCGTTGAAAGAAAATGGGAGTTTTGAGTTAAACCTATTCGAGTTTCTTTTGACGTTATAAAGAGTGTTTTAGAGAGTAAAGACTGAATCTGTGATGAGATTACATCAATCAAGGTAACTATTACGTCATCAGACCTTTTAATGTATAAAGATTGAATCCTTGAAAACAAATGAGAGTTTTGAGTTTAACTTTTTCAAGTTCCATCTGAAGTCGCGAAGATTGTTTTAATGGCTAAACATTGAATCTTTGTACGAGAATACCCCAATCAAGGTACCTATTATGTCACTAGACCATTTTAATGTATAAACATTAAAGGTTTGAATGAAGGTGCCCAATATGTCACTAGACCATTTGAATGTATAAAGATTAAATCTTTGAAAGAAAATTAGAGTTTTGAGTTCAACATATTCGAGTTCGCTTTGACGTCACCAAGTGTGTTTTAATGAATAAAGATTGAATCTCTGAATGAAATTACCTCAATCAAGGTACCTATTATGTCACTAGGCCTTTTTAATGTATAAAGATTGAGTCATTGAAAGAAAATGAGAGTTTTGAGTTTAACATATTCGAGTCCCCTATAAAGTCGCGAAGAGTGTTTTAATGACTAAAGATTGAATCTTTGAATGAAAATGCCTCAATCAATGAACCTATTATGTCACTAGACCATTTTAATGTATAAATATTAAATCTTTAAAAGAAAATGAGAGGTTTGAGTTAAACTTATTTGAGTTCCCTTTGAGATCACGAAGAGTGTTTCAGTGAGTAAAGATTGAATCTTTGAATGAAATTACTTCAATCAAGGTATTAACTATGCCACTAGACCTTTTAATCGTATAAAGACTGAATCTTTGAAAGAAAATGAGAGCTTTGAGTTTAACTTGTTCAAGTTCCCTATGAAGTCGCGATGAGTGTTTTAAAGACTAAAGATAAATTTTTCGAATGAAAATACCTCAATCGATGTGCCTATTATGTCACTAGACCATTTTATTGTATAAAGATTAAATCTTTGAAAGAAAATGAGAGTCTTGATTTAAACTTATTCGAATTCGCTTTGACGTAACAAAGAGTGTTTTAATGAGTAAAGATTGAGTCCTTGAATTGAATTACCTCAATTTGGGGACTTATTATGTCCCTAGACCATTTTAATGTATAAAGATTGAATCTTTTAAAGAAAATTTGAGTTTTGAGTTTAACTTATTCAAGCTCCCTAGGAAGTCGCGAACAGTGTTTCAATGACTGAAGATTAAATCTTTGTATGAAAATACCCCAATCAAGGTACCTTTTATGTCACTCCACCTTTTTAATGTATAAAGATTGAATCTTTGAAAGAAAATGTGAGATTTGAGTTAAACTTAATCGAGTTCCCATTGACGTCCCGAAGAGCGTTTTAAAGAGTAAAAAATGAATCTTTGAATGAAAATACAACAATCAAGGTACATATTATGTCAGTAGACCGTTTTAACGTAAGAAGATTAAATCTTTGAAAGAAAATGAGAGTTTTGTGCTAAGCTAATTCAAGTTCCCTTTGACGTCACGAAGAACGTTTTAATGAGTAAAGATTCAATCTTTGATTGAAATTACCTCATTCAAGGTACCAATTATGTCACTGGACCATTTTAATGTACAGAGATTAAATCTTTGAAAGAAAATGAGAGTTTTGAGTTAAAACATATTCGAGTTCCCTTTGACGTCACAAAGAGTGTTTTAATGAGTGAAAGTTGAATCTTTAATTGAAATTTCCTCAATCAAGGTACCTATTATGTCACTAGATCTATTTAATGTTTAAAGATTGAATCTTTGAAGTAAAATGAGAGTTTCGAGTCAAATTCATTCGAGTTCCCTTCGACATTCCGAAGAGGGATTTTATGAGTAAAGGTTGAATCTTTGAATGAAATTATGTCAATCAAGGTACCTATTATGTCACTAGACCTTTTTAACTTATAAAGGTTAAATCTTTGAATGAAAATTAGAGTTCCGAGTTTAACTTATTCGAGTTCCCTATGAAGTTGCGAAGAGTGTTTTAATCCCTAAAGATTTAATCCTTGAAAGAAAATATCTCAATCAAGGTACCTATTATGTCAGTAGACCTTTTTAATGTATAAAGATTGAATCTTTGAAAGAAAATTAGAGTTTTGAGTTAAACTTATTTGAGAGTACCCTTTGACGTCCAGAAGAGTGCTTTAATGAGTAAAGATTGAATCTTTGAAAGAAAATACATCAATCAAGGTACCTATTATACCACTCGCCTATTATAATGTATAAAAATTGAATCATTGAAAGAAAATGAGAGTTTTTAGTTAAACTTATTCAAGTTCCGATTGACGTCCCGAAGAGTGTTTTAATGAGTAGAGATTGAATCCTTGAATGAAAATACCTCAATCGAGGTATATATTATGTCACTAGACCATTTTAATGTATAAAGATTAAATCTTTGAAAAAAATGAGAGTTTTTTGTTAAACTCGTTCGAGTTCCCTTTGACTTCACGAAGAGTGTTTTAATGAGTAAGGATTGAATCTTTGAATGAAATTACCTCAATCTAGGTACCTGTTATGTCCCTAGACATTTTTAATATATAAAGAATTGAATCTTTGAAAGAAAATGAGAGTTTTGAGTTAATCTTATTCGAGTTCGCTTTGACGTCACGAATAGCGTTTTAATGAGTAAAGATTGAATCTTTGAATGAAATTACTTCAATCAAGGTACCTATTATGTCACTGGACCTCTTTAATGGTTCAAGATTGAATCTTTGAAAGAAAAGCGAGAGTTTTGAGTTAAACTTATTCGAGTTTCCTTCGACGTTCCGAAGAGTGTTTTCATGAGTAAAGATTGAATCTTTGAAAGAAATTATCTCAATCAAGGTACCTATTATGTCACTAGTCCTTTTTAACGTATAAAGATTGAATCTTTGAATGAAAATTAGAGTTTTGAGATTAACTTTTTCGAGTTCCCTATAGAGTTGCGAAGAGTGCTTTAATGACAAAAGGTGGAATCTTTGAAAGAAAAATACCTCAATCAAGGTACCTATTATGTCAGTATACCTTTTTAATCTATAAAGATTAAATCTTAGAAAGAAAATGAGAGTTTTGAGTTAAGCTTGTTCGAGTTCCCTTTGACGTCCAGAAGAGTGCTTTAATGAGAAAAGATTGAATCTTTGAATGAAAGTACCTCAGTCAAGGTACTTGTTACGTCACTGAACCATTGTATTACCCAATTTCTAAATCGTTGAAAGAAAATGGGAGTTTTGAGTTAAACCTATTCGAGTTTCTTTTGACGTTATAAAGAGTGTTTTAGAGAGTAAAGACTGAATCTGTGATGAGATTACATCAATCAAGGTAACTATTACGTCATCAGACCTTTTAATGTATAAAGATTGAATCCTTGAAAACAAATGAGAGTTTTGAGTTTAACTTTTTCAAGTTCCATCTGAAGTCGCGAAGATTGTTTTAATGGCTAAACATTGAATCTTTGTACGAGAATACCCCAATCAAGGTACCTATTATGTCACTAGACCATTTTAATGTATAAACATTAAAGGTTTGAATGAAGGTGCCCAATATGTCACTAGACCATTTGAATGTATAAAGATTAAATCTTTGAAAGAAAATTAGAGTTTTGAGTTCAACATATTCGAGTTCGCTTTGACGTCACCAAGTGTGTTTTAATGAATAAAGATTGAATCTCTGAATGAAATTACCTCAATCAAGGTACCTATTATGTCACTAGGCCTTTTTAATGTATAAAGATTGAGTCATTGAAAGAAAATGAGAGTTTTGAGTTTAACATATTCGAGTCCCCTATAAAGTCGCGAAGAGTGTTTTAATGACTAAAGATTGAATCTTTGAATGAAAATGCCTCAATCAATGAACCTATTATGTCACTAGACCATTTTAATGTATAAATATTAAATCTTTAAAAGAAAATGAGAGGTTTGAGTTAAACTTATTTGAGTTCCCTTTGAGATCACGAAGAGTGTTTCAGTGAGTAAAGATTGAATCTTTGAATGAAATTACTTCAATCAAGGTATTAACTATGCCACTAGACCTTTTAATCGTATAAAGACTGAATCTTTGAAAGAAAATGAGAGCTTTGAGTTTAACTTGTTCAAGTTCCCTATGAAGTCGCGATGAGTGTTTTAAAGACTAAAGATAAATTTTTCGAATGAAAATACCTCAATCGATGTGCCTATTATGTCACTAGACCATTTTATTGTATAAAGATTAAATCTTTGAAAGAAAATGAGAGTCTTGATTTAAACTTATTCGAATTCGCTTTGACGTAACGAAGAGTGTTTTAATGAGTAAAGATTGAGTCCTTGAATTGAATTATCTCAATTTGGGGACTTATTATGTCCCTAGACCATTTTAATGTATAAAGATTGAATCTTTTAAAGAAAATTTGAGTTTTGAGTTTAACTTATTCAAGCTCCCTAGGAAGTCGCGAACAGTGTTTCAATGACTGAAGATTAAATCTTTGTATGAAAATACCCCAATCAAGGTACCTTTTATGTCACTCCACCTTTTTAATGTATAAAGATTGAATCTTTGAAAGAAAATGTGAGATTTGAGTTAAACTTAATCGAGTTCCCATTGACGTCCCGAAGAGCGTTTTAAAGAGTAAAAAATGAATCTTTGAATGAAAATACAACAATCAAGGTACATATTATGTCAGTAGACCGTTTTAACGTAAGAAGATTAAATCTTTGAAAGAAAATGAGAGTTTTGTGCTAAGCTAATTCAAGTTCCCTTTGAAGTCACGAAGAACGTTTTAATGAGTAAAGATTCAATCTTTGATTGAAATTACCTCATTCAAGGTACCAATTATGTCACTGGACCATTTTAATGTACAGAGATTAAATCTTTGAAAGAAAATGAGAGTTTTGAGTTAAAACATATTCGAGTTCCCTTTGACGTCACAAAGAGTGTTTTAATGAGTGAAAGTTGAATCTTTAATTGAAATTTCCTCAATCAAGGTACCTATTATGTCACTAGATCTATTTAATGTTTAAAGATTGAATCTTTGAAGTAAAATGAGAGTTTCGAGTCAAATTCATTCGAGTTCCCTTCGACATTCCGAAGAGGGATTTTATGAGTAAAGGTTGAATCTTTGAATGAAATTATGTCAATCAAGGTACCTATTATGTCACTAGACCTTTTTAACTTATAAAGGTTAAATCTTTGAATGAAAATTAGAGTTCCGAGTTTAACTTATTCGAGTTCCCTATGAAGTTGCGAAGAGTGTTTTAATCCCTAAAGATTTAATCCTTGAAAGAAAATATCTCAATCAAGGTACCTATTATGTCAGTAGACCTTTTTAATCTATAAAGATTGAATCTTTGAAAGAAAATTAGAGTTTTGAGTTAAACTTATTTGAGAGTACCCTTTGACGTCCAGAAGAGTGCTTTAATGAGTAAAGATTGAATCTTTGAAAGAAAATACATCAATCAAGGTACCTATTATACCACTCGCCTATTATAATGTATAAAAATTGAATCATTGAAAGAAAATGAGAGTTTTTAGTTAAACTTATTCAAGTTCCGATTGACGTCCCGAAGAGTGTTTTAATGAGTAGAGATTGAATCCTTGAATGAAAATACCTCAATCGAGGTATATATTATGTCACTAGACCATTTTAATGTATAAAGATTAAATCTTTGAAAAAAATGAGAGTTTTTTGTTAAACTCGTTCGAGTTCCCTTTGACTTCACGAAGAGTGTTTTAATGAGTAAGGATTGAATCTTTGAATGAAATTACCTCAATCTAGATACCTGTTATGTCCCTAGACATTTTTAATATATAAAGAATTGAATCTTTGAAAGAAAATGAGAGTTTTGAGTTAATCTTATTCGAGTTCGCTTTGACGTCACGAATAGCGTTTTAATGAGTAAAGATTGAATCTTTGAATGAAATTACTTCAATCAAGGTACCTATTATGTCACTGGACTTCTTTAATTGTTCAAGATTGAATCTTTGAAAGAAAAGCGAGAGTTTTGAGTTAAACTTATTCGAGTTTCCTTCGACGTTCCGAAGAGTGTTTTCATGAGTAAAGTTTGAATCTTTGAAAGAAATTATCTCAATCAAGGTACCTATTATGTCACTAGTCCTTTTTAACGTATAAAGATTGAATCTTTGAATGAAAATTAGAGTTTTGAGATTAACTTTTTCGAGTTCCCGATAGAGTTGCGAAGAGTGCTTTAATGACAAAAGGTGGAATCTTTGAAAGAAAAATACCTCAATCAAGGTACCTATTATGTCAGTATACCTTTTTAATCTATAAAGATTAAATCTTAGAAAGAAAATGAGAGTTTTGAGTTAAGCTTGTTCGAGTTCCCTTTGACGTCCAGAAGAGTGCTTTAATGAGAAAAGATTGAATCTTTGAATGAAAGTACCTCAGTCAAGGTACTTGTTACGTCACTGAAAGAAAATGAGAGCTTTGAGTTTAACTATGAAGTCGCGATGAGTGTTTTAAAGACTAAAGATAAATTTTTCGAATGAAAATACCTCAATCGATGTGCCTATTATGTCACTAGACCATTTTATTGTATAAAGATTAAATCTTTGAAAGAAAATGAGAGTCTTGATTTAAACTTATTCGAATTCGCTTTGACGTAACGAAGAGTGTTTTAATGAGTAAAGATTGAGTCCTTGAATTGAATTACCTCAATTTGGGGACTTATTATGTCCCTAGACCATTTTAATGTATAAAGATTGAATCTTTTAAAGAAAATTTGAGTTTTGAGTTTAACTTATTCAAGCTCCCTAGGAAGTCGCGAACAGTGTTTCAATGACTGAAGATTAAATCTTTGTATGAAAATACCCCAATCAAGGTACCTTTTATGTCACTCCACCTTTTTAATGTATAAAGATTGAATCTTTGAAAGAAAATGTGAGATTTGAGTTAAACTTAATCGAGTTCCCATTGACGTCCCGAAGAGCGTTTTAAAGAGTAAAAAATGAATCTTTGAATGAAAATACAACAATCAAGGTACATATTATGTCAGTAGACTGTTTTAACGTAAGAAGATTAAATCTTTGAAAGAAAATGAGAGTTTTGTGCTAAGCTAATTCAAGTTCCCTTTGACGTCACGAAGAACGTTTTAATGAGTAAAGATTCAATCTTTGATTGAAATTACCTCATTCAAGGTACCAATTATGTCACTGGACCATTTTAATGTACAGAGATTAAATCTTTGAAAGAAAATGAGAGTTTTGAGTTAAAACATATTCGAGTTCCCTTTGACGTCACAAAGAGTGTTTTAATGAGTGAAAGTTGAATCTTTAATTGAAATTTCCTCAATCAAGGTACCTATTATGTCACTAAATCTATTTAATGTTTAAAGATTGAATCTTTGAAATAAAATGAGAGTTTCGAGTCAAATTCATTCGAGTTCCCTTCGACATTCCGAAGAGGGATTTTATGAGTAAAGGTTGAATCTTTGAATGAAATTATGTCAATCAAGGTACCTATTATGTCACTAGACCTTTTTAACTTATAAAGGTTAAATCTTTGAATGAAAATTAGAGTTCCGAGTTTAACTTATTCGAGTTCCCTATGAAGTTGCGAAGAGTGTTTTAATCCCTAAAGATTTAATCCTTGAAAGAAAATATCTCAATCAAGGTACCTATTATGTCACTAGACCTTTTTAATCTATAAAGATTGAATCTTTGAAAGAAAATTAGAGTTTTGAGTTAAACTTATTTGAGAGTACCCTTTGACGTCCAGAAGAGTGCTTTAATGAGTAAAGATTGAATCTTTGAAAGAAAATACATCAATCAAGGTACCTATTATACCACTCGCCTATTATAATGTATAAAAATTGAATCATTGAAAGAAAATGAGAGTTTTTAGTTAAACTTATTCAAGTTCCGATTGACGTCCCGAAGAGTGTTTTAATGAGTAGAGATTGAATCCTTGAATGAAAATACCTCAATCGAGGTATATATTATGTCACTAGACCATTTTAATGTATAAAGATTAAATCTTTGAAAAAAAATGAGAGTTTTTTGTTAAACTCGTTCGAGTTCCCTTTGACTTCACGAAGAGTGTTTTAATGAGTAAGGATTGAATCTTTGAATGAAATTACCTCAATCTAGGTACCTGTTATGTCCCTAGACATTTTTAATATATAAGGAATTGAATCTTTGAAAGAAAATGAGAGTTTTGAGTTAATCTTATTCGAGTTCGCTTTGACGTCACGAATAGCGTTTTAATGAGTAAAGATTGAATCTTTGAATGAAATTACTTCAATCAAGGTACCTATTATGTCACTGGACTTCTTTAATGGTTCAAGATTGAATCTTTGAAAGAAAAGCGAGAGTTTTGAGTTAAACTTATTCGAGTTTCCTTCGACGTTCCGAAGAGTGTTTTCATGAGTAAAGATTGAATCTTTGAAAGAAATTATCTCAATCAAGGTACCTATTATGTCACTAGTCCTTTTTAACGTATAAAGATTGAATCTTTGAATGAAAATTAGAGTTTTGAGATTAACTTTTTCGAGTTCCCTATAGAGTTGCGAAGAGTGCTTTAATGACAAAAGGTGGAATCTTTGAAAGAAAAATACCTCAATCAAGGTACCTATTATGTCAGTATACCTTTTTAATCTATAAAGATTAAATCTTAGAAAGAAAATGAGAGTTTTGAGTTAAGCTTGTTCGAGTTCCCTTTGACGTCCAGAAGAGTGCTTTAATGAGAAAAGATTGAATCTTTGAATGAAAGTACCTCAGTCAAGGTACTTGTTACGTCACTGTACCATTGTATTACCCAATTTCTAAATCTTTGAAAGAAAATGGGAGTTTTGAGTTAAACCTATTCGAGTTTCTTTTGACGTTATAAAGAGTGTTTTAGAGAGTAAAGACTGAATCTGTGATGAGATTACATCAATCAAGGTAACTATTACGTCATCAGACCTTTTAATGTATAAAGATTGAATCCTTGAAAACAAATGAGAGTTTTGAGTTTAACTTTTTCAAGTTCCATCTGAAGTCGCGAAGAGTGTTTTAATGACTAAAGATTGAATCTTTGTACGAGAATACCCCAATCAAGGTACCTATTATGTCACTAGACCATTTTAATGTATAAACATTAAAGGTTTGAATGAAGGTGCCCAATATGTCACTAGACCATTTGAATGTATAAAGATTAAATCTTTGAAAGAAAATTAGAGTTTTGAGTTCAACATATTCGAGTTCGCTTTGACGTCACCAAGTGTGTTTTAATGAATAAAGATTGAATCTCTGAATGAAATTACCTCAATCAAGGTACCTATTATGTCACTAGGCCTTTTTAATGTATAAAGATTGAGTCATTGAAAGAAAATGAGAGTTTTGAGTTTAACATATTCGAGTCCCCTATAAAGTCGCGAAGAGTGTTTTAATGACTAAAGATTGAATCTTTGAATGAAAATGCCTCAATCAATGAACCTATTATGTCACTAGACCATTTTAATGTATAAATATTAAATCTTTAAAAGAAAATGAGAGTTTTGAGTTAAACTTATTTGAGTTCCCTTTTAGATCACGAAGAGTGTTTCAGTGAGTAAAGATTGAATCTTTGAATGAAATTACTTCAATCAAGGTATTAACTATGCCACTAGACCTTTTAATCGTATAAAGACTGAATCTTTGAAAGAAAATGAGAGCTTTGAGTTTAACTTGTTCAAGTTCCCTATGAAGTCGCGATGAGTGTTTTAAAGACTAAAGATAAATTTTTCGAATGAAAATACCTCAATCGATGTGCCTATTATGTCACTAGACCATTTTATTGTATAAAGACTAAATCTTTGAAAGAAAATGAGAGTCTTGATTTAAACTAATTCGAATTCGCTTTGACGTAACGAAGAGTGTTTTAATGAGTAAAGATTGTGTCCTTGAATTGAATTACCTCAATTTGGGGACTTATTATGTCCCTAGACCATTTTAATGTATAAAGATTGAATCTTTTAAAGAAAATTTGAGTTTTGAGTTTAACTTATTCAAGCTCCCTAGGAAGTCGCGAACAGTGTTTCAATGACTGAAGATTAAATCTTTGTATGAAAATACCCCAATCAAGGTACCTTTTATGTCACTCCACCTTTTTAATGTATAAAGATTGAATCTTTGAAAGAAAATGTGAGATTTGAGTTAAACTTAATCGAGTTCCCATTGACGTCCCGAAGAGCGTTTTAAAGAGTAAAAAATGAATCTTTGAATGAAAATACAACAATCAAGGTACATATTATGTCAGTAGACCGTTTTAACGTAAGAAGATTAAATCTTTGAAAGAAAATGAGAGTTTTGTGCTAAGCTAATTCAAGTTCCCTTTGACGTCACGAAGAACGTTTTAATGAGTAAAGATTCAATCTTTGATTGAAATTACCTCATTCAAGGTACCAATTATGTCATTAGACCTATTATGTCACTGGACCATTTTAATGTACAGAGATTAAATCTTTGAAAGAAAATGAGAGTTTTGAGTTAAAACATATTCGAGTTCCCTTTGACGTCACAAAGAGTGTTTTAATGAGTGAAAGTTGAATCTTTAATTAAAATTTCCTCAATCAAGGTACCTATTATGTCACTAGATCTATTTAATGTTTAAAGATTGAATCTTTGAAATAAAATGAGAGTTTCGAGTCAAATTCATTCGAGTTCCCTTCGACATTCCGAAGAGGGATTTTATGAGTAAAGGTTGAATCTTTGAATGAAATTATGTCAATCAAGGTACCTATTATGTCACTAGACCTTTTTAACTTATAAAGGTTAAATCTTTGAATGAAAATTAGAGTTCCAAGTTTAACTTATTCGAGTTCCCTATGAAGTTGCGAAGAGTGTTTTAATCCCTAAAGATTTAATCCTTGAAAGAAAATATCTCAATCAAGGTACCTATTATGTCACTAGACCTTTTTAATCTATAAAGATTGAATCTTTGAAAGAAAATTAGAGTTTTGAGTTAAACTTATTTGAGAGTACCCTTTGACGTCCAGAAGAGTGCTTTAATGAGTAAAGATTGAATCTTTGAAAGAAAATACATCAATCAAGGTACCTATTATACCACTCGCCTATTATAATGTATAAAAATTAAATCATTGAAAGAAAATGAGAGTTTTTAGTTAAACTTATTCAAGTTCCGATTGACGTCCCGAAGAGTGTTTTAATGAGTAGAGATTGAATCCTTGAATGAAAATACCTCAATCGAGGTATATATTATGTCACTAGACCATTTTAATGTATAAAGATTAAATCTTTGAAAAAAATGAGAGTTTTTTGTTAAACTCGTTCGAGTTCCCTTTGACTTCACGAAGAGTGTTTTAATGAGTAAGGATTGAATCTTTGAATGAAATTACCTCAATCTAGGTACCTGTTATGTCCCTAGACATTTTTAATATATAAAGAATTGAATCTTTGAAAGAAAATGAGAGTTTTGAGTTAATCTTATTCGAGTTCGCTTTGACGTCACGAATAGCGTTTTAATGAGTAAAGATTGAATCTTTGAATGAAATTACTTCAATCAAGGTACCTATTATGTCACTGGACTTCTTTAATGGTTCAAGATTGAATCTTTGAAAGAAAAGCGAGAGTTTTGAGTTAAACTTATTCGAGTTTCCTTCGACGTTCCGAAGAGTGTTTTCATGAGTAAAGATTGAATCTTTGAAAGAAATTATCTCAATCAAGGTACCTATTATGTCACTAGTCCTTTTTAACGTATAAAGATTGAATCTTTGAATGAAAATTAGGGTTTTGAGATTAACTTTTTCGAGTTCCCTATAGAGTTGCGAAGAGTGCTTTAATGACAAAAGGTGGAATCTTTGAAAGAAAAATACCTCAATCAAGGTACCTATTATGTCAGTATACCTTTTTAATCTATAAAGATTAAATCTTAGAAAGAAAATGAGAGTTTTGAGTTAAGCTTGTTCGAGTTCCCTTTGACGTCCAGAAGAGTGCTTTAATAAGAAAAGATTGAATCTTTGAATGAAAGTACCTCAGTCAAGGTACTTGTTACGTCACTGAACCATTGTATTACCCAATTTCTAAATCTTTGAAAGAAAATGGGAGTTTTGAGTTAAACCTATTCGAGTTTCTTTTGACATTATAAAGAGTGTTTTAGAGAGTAAAGACTGAATCTGTGATGAGATTACATCAATCAAGGTAACTATTACGTCATCAGACCTTTTAATGTATAAAGATTGAATCCTTGAAAACAAATGAGAGTTTTGGGTTTAACTTTTTCAAGTTCCATCTGAAGTCGCGAAGAGTGTTTTAATGACTAAAGATTGAATCTTTGTACGAGAATACCCCAATCAAGGTACCTATTATGTCACTAGACCATTTTAATGTATAAACATTAAAGGTTTGAATGAAGGTGCCCAATATGTCACTAGACCATTTGAATGTATAAAGATTAAATCTTTGAAAGAAAATTAGAGTTTTGAGTTCAACATATTCGAGTTCGCTTTGACGTCTCCAAGTGTGTTTTAATGAATAAAGATTGAATCTCTGAATGAAATTACCTCAATCAAGGTACCTATTATCTCACTAGGCCTTTTTAATGTATAAAGATTGAGTCATTGAAAGAAAATGAGAGTTTTGAGTTTAACATATTCGAGTCCCCTATAAAGTCGCGAAGAGTGTTTTAATGACTAAAGATTGAATCTTTGAATGAAAATGCCTCAATCAATGAACCTATTATGTCACTAGACCATTTTAATGTATAAATATTAAATCTTTAAAAGAAAATGAGAGGTTTGAGTTAAACTTATTTGAGTTCCCTTTTAGATCACGAAGAGTGTTTCAGTGAGTAAAGATTGAATCTTTGAATGAAATTACTTCAATCAAGGTATTAACTATGCCACTAGACCTTTTAATCGTATAAAGACTGAATCTTTGAAAGAAAATGAGAGCTTTGAGTTTAACTTGTTCAAGTTCCCTATGAAGTCGCGATGAGTGTTTTAAAGACTAAAGATAAATTTTTCGAATGAAAATACCTCAATCGATGTGCCTATTATGTCACTAGACCATTTTATTATATAAAGATTAAATCTTTGAAAGAAAATGAGAGTCTTGATTTAAACTTATTCGAATTCGCTTTGACGTAACGAAGAGTGTTTTAATGAGTAAAGATTGAGTCCTTGAATTGAATTACCTCAATTTGGGGACTTATTATGTCCCTAGACCATTTTAATGTATAAAGATTGAATCTTTTAAAGAAAATTTGAGTTTTGAGTTTAACTTATTCAAGCTCCCTAGGAAGTCGCGAACAGTGTTTCAATGACTGAAGATTAAATCTTTGTATGAAAATACCCCAATCAAGGTACCTTTTATGTCACTCCACCTTTTTAATGTATAAAGATTGAATCTTTGAAAGAAAATGTGAGATTTGAGTTAAACTTAATCGAGTTCCCATTGACGTCCCGAAGAGCGTTTTAAAGAGTAAAAAATGAATCTTTGAATGAAAATACAACAATCAAGGTACATATTATGTCAGTAGACCGTTTTAACGTAAGAAGATTAAATCTTTGAAAGAAAATGAGAGTTTTGTGCTAAGCTAATTCAAGTTCCCTTTGACGTCACGAAGAACGTTTTAATGAGTAAAGATTCAATCTTTGATTTGAAATTACCTCATTCAAGGTACCAATTATGTCACTGGACCATTTTAATGTACAGAGATTAAATCTTTGAAAGAAAATGAGAGTTTTGAGTTAAAACATATTCGAGTTCCCTTTGACGTCACAAAGAGTGTTTTAATGAGTGAAAGTTGAATCTTTAATTGAAATTTCCTTAATCAAGGTACCTATTATGTCACTAGATCTATTTAATGTTTAAAGATTGAATCTTTGAAATAAAATGAGAGTTTCGAGTCAAATTTATTCGAGTTCCCTTCGACATTCCGAAGAGGGATTTTATGAGTAAAGGTTGAATCTTTGAATGAAATTATGTCAATCAAGGTACCTATTATGTCACTAGACCTTTTTAACTTATAAAGGTTAAATCTTTGAATGAAAATTAGAGTTCCGAGTTTAACTTATTCGAGTTCCCTATGAAGTTGCGAAGAGTGTTTTAATCCCTAAAGATTTAATCCTTGAAAGAAAATATCTCAATCAAGGTACCTATTATGTCACTAGACCTTTTTAATCTATAAAGATTGAATCTTTGAAAGAAAATTAGAGTTTTGAGTTAAACTTATTTGAGAGTACCCTTTGACGTCCAGAAGAGTGCTTTAATGAGTAAAGATTGAATCTTTGAAAGAAAATACATCAATCAAGGTACCTATTATACCACTCGCCTATTATAATGTATAAAAATTGAATCATTGAAAGAAAATGAGAGTTTTTAGTTAAACTTATTCAAGTTCCGATTGACGTCCCGAAGAGTGTTTTAATGAGTAGAGATTGAATACTTGAATGAAAATACCTCAATCGAGGTATATATTATGTCACTAGACCATTTTAATGTATAAAGATTAAATCTTTGAAAAAAATGAGAGTTTTTCGTTAAACTCGTTCGAGTTCCCTTTGACTTCACGAAGAGTGTTTTAATGAGTAAGGATTGAATCTTTGAATGAAATTACCTCAATCTAGGTACCTGTTATGTCCCTAGACATTTTTAATATATAAAGAATTGAATCTTTGAAAGAAAATGAGAGTTTTGAGTTAATCTTATTCGAGTTCGCTTCGACGTCACGAATAGCGTTTTAATGAGTAAAGATTGAATCTTTGAATGAAATTACTTCAATCAAGGTACCTATTATGTCACTGGACCTCTTTAATGGTTCAAGATTGAATCTTTGAAAGAAAAGCGAGAGTTTTGAGTTAAACTTATTCGAGTTTCCTTCGACGTTCCGAAGAGTGTTTTCATGAGTAAAGATTGAATCTTTGAAAGAAATTATCTCAATCAAGGTACCTATTATGTCACTAGTCCTTTTTAACGTATAAAGATTGAATCTTTGAATGAAAATTAGAGTTTTGAGATTAACTTTTTCGAGTTCCCTATAGAGTTGCGAAGAGTGCTTTAATGACAAAAGGTGGAATCTTTGAAAGAAAAATACCTCAATCAAGGTACCTATTATGTCAGTATACCTTTTTAATTTATAAAGATTAAATCTTAGAAAGAAAATGAGAGTTTTGAGTTAAGCTTGTTCGAGTTCCCTTTGACGTCCAGAAGAGTGCTTTAATGAGAAAAGATTGAATCTTTGAATGAAAGTACCTCAGTCAAGGTACTTGTTACGTCACTGAACCATTGTATTACCCAATTTCTAAATCTTTGAAAGAAAATGGGAGTTTTGAGTTAAACCTATTCGAGTTTCTTTTGACGTTATAAAGAGTGTTTTAGAGAGTAAAGACTGAATTTGTGATGAGATTACATCAATCAAGGTAACTATTACGTCATCAGACCTTTTAATGTATAAAGATTGAATCCTTGAAAACAAATGAGAGTTTTGAGTTTAACTTTTTCAAGTTCCATCTGAAGTCGCGAAGAGTGTTTTAATGACTAAAGATTGAATCTTTGTACGAGAATACCCCAATCAAGGTACCTATTATGTCACTAGACCATTTTAATGTATAAACATTAAAGGTTTGAATGAAGGTGCCCAATATGTCACTAGACCATTTGAATGTATAAAGATTAAATCTTTGAAAGAAAATTAGAGTTTTGAGTTCAACATATTCGAGTTCGCTTTGACGTCACCAAGTGTGTTTTAATGAATAAAGATTGAATCTCTGAATGAAATTACCTCAATCAAGGTACCTATTATGTCACTAGGCCTTTTTAATGTATAAAGATTGAGTCATTGAAAGAAAATGAGAGTTTTGAGTTTAACATATTCGAGTCCCCTATAAAGTCGCGAAGAGTGTTTTAATGACTAAAGATTGAATCTTTGAATGAAAATGCCTCAATCAATGAACCTATTATGTCACTAGACCATTTTAATGTATAAATATTAAATCTTTAAAAGAAAATGAGAGGTTTGAGTTAAACTTATTTGAGTTCCCTTTTAGATCACGAAGAGTGTTTCAGTGAGTAAAGATTGAATCTTTGAATGAAATTACTTCAATCAAGGTATTAACTATGCCACTAGACCTTTTAATCGTATAAAGACTGAATCTTTGAAAGAAAATGAGAGCTTTGAGTTTAACTTGTTCAAGTTCCCTATGAAGTCGCGATGAGTGTTTTAAAGACTAAAGATAAATTTTTCGAATGAAAATACCTCAATCGATGTGCCTATTATGTCACTAGACCATTTTATTGTATAAAGACTAAATCTTTGAAAGAAAATGAGAGTCTTGATTTAAACTTATTCGAATTCGCTTTGACGTAACGAAGAGTGTTTTAATGAGTAAAGATTGTGTCCTTGAATTGAATTACCTCAATTTGGGGACTTATTATGTCCCTAGACCATTTTAATGTATAAAGATTGAATCTTTTAAAGAAAATTTGAGTTTTGAGTTTAACTTATTCAAGCTCCCTAGGAAGTCGCGAACAGTGTTTCAATGACTGAAGATTAAATCTTTGTATGAAAATACCCCAATCAAGGTACCTTTTATGTCACTCCACCTTTTTAATGTATAAAGATTGAATCTTTGAAAGAAAATGTGAGATTTGAGTTAAACTTAATCGAGTTCCCATTGACGTCCCGAAGAGCGTTTTAAAGAGTAAAAAATGAATCTTTGAATGAAAATACAACAATCAAGGTACATATTATGTCAGTAGACCGTTTTAACGTAAGAAGATTAAATCTTTGAAAGAAAATGAGAGTTTTGTGCTAAGCTAATTCAAGTTCCCTTTGACGTCACGAAGAACGTTTTAATGAGTAAAGATTCAATCTTTGATTGAAATTACCTCATTCAAGGTACCAATTATGTCACTGGACCATTTTAATGTACAGAGATTAAATCTTTGAAAGAAAATGAGAGTTTTGAGTTAAAACATATTCGAGTTCCCTTTGACGTCACAAAGAGTGTTTTAATGAGTGAAAGTTGAATCTTTAATTGAAATTTCCTTAATCAAGGTACCTATTATGTCACTAGATCTATTTAATGTTTAAAGATTGAATCTTTGAAATAAAATGAGAGTGTCGAGTCAAATTCATTCGAGTTCCCTTCGACATTCCGAAGAGGGATTTTATGAGTAAAGGTTGAATCTTTGAATGAAATTATGTCAATCAAGGTACCTATTATGTCACTAGACCTTTTTAACTTATAAAGGTTAAATCTTTGAATGAAAATTAGAGTTCCGAGTTTAACTTATTCGAGTTCCCTATGAAGTTGCGAAGAGTGTTTTAATCCCTAAAGATTTAATCCTTGAAAGAAAATATCTCAATCAAGGTACCTATTATGTCACTAGACCTTTTTAATCTATAAAGATTGAATCTTTGAAAGAAAATTAGAGTTTTGAGTTAAACTTATTTGAGAGTACCCTTTGACGTCCAGAAGAGTGCTTTAATGAGTAAAGATTGAATCTTTGAAAGAAAATACATCAATCAAGGTACCTATTATACCACTCGCCTATTATAATGTATAAAAATTGAATCATTGAAAGAAAATGAGAGTTTTTAGTTAAACTTATTCAAGTTCCGATTGACGTCCCGAAGAGTGTTTTAATGAGTAGAGATTGAATCCTTGAATGAAAATACCTCAATCGAGGTATATATTATGTCACTAGACCATTTTAATGTATAAAGATTAAATCTTTGAAAAAAATGAGAGTTTTTTGTTAAACTCGTTCGAGTTCCCTTTGACTTCACGAAGAGTGTTTTAATGAGTAAGGATTGAATCTTTGAATGAAATTACCTCAATCTAGGTACCTGTTATGTCCCTAGACATTTTTAATATATAAAAAATTGAATCTTTGAAAGAAAATGAGAGTTTTGAGTTAATCTTATTCGAGTTCGCTTTGACGTCACGAATAGCGTTTTAATGAGTAAAGATTGAATCTTTGAATTAAATTACTTCAATCAAGGTACCTATTATGTCACTGGACTTCTTTAATGGTTCAAGATTGAATCTTTGAAAGAAAAGCGAGAGTTTTGAGTTAAACTTATTCGAGTTTCCTTCGACGTTCCGAAGAGTGTTTTCATGAGTAAAGATTGAATCTTTGAAAGAAATTATCTCAATCAAGGTACCTATTATGTCACTAGTCCTTTTTAACGTATAAAGATTGAATCTTTGAATGAAAATTAGAGTTTTGAGATTAACTTTTTCGAGTTCCCTATAGAGTTGCGAAGAGTGCTTTAATGACAAAAGGTGGAATCTTTGAAAGAAAAATACCTCAATCAAGGTACCTATTATGTCAGTATACCTTTTTAATCTATAAAGATTAAATCTTAGAAAGAAAATGAGAGTTTTGAGTTAAGCTTGTTCGAGTTCCCTTTGACGTCCAGAAGAGTGCTTTAATGAGAAAAGATTGAATCTTTGAATGAAAGTACCTCAGTCAAGGTACTTGTTACGTCACTGAACCATTGTATTACCCAATTTCTAAATCTTTGAAAGAAAATGGGAGTTTTGAGTTAAACCTATTCGAGTTTCTTTTGACGTTATAAAGAGTGTTTTAGAGAGTAAAGACTGAATCTGTGATGAGATTACATCAATCAAGGTAACTATTACGTCATCAGACCTTTTAATGTATAAAGATTGAATCCTTGAAAACAAATGAGAGTTTTGAGTTTAACTTTTTCAAGTTCCATCTGAAGTCGCGAAGAGTGTTTTAATGACTAAAGATTGAATCTTTGTACGAGAATACCCCAATCAAGGTACCTATTATGTCACTAGACCATTTTAATGTATAAACATTAAAGGTTTGAATGAAGGTGCCCAATATGTCACTAGACCATTTGAATGTATAAAGATTAAATCTTTGAAAGAAAATTAGAGTTTTGAGTTCAACATATTCGAGTTCGCTTTGACGTCACCAAGTGTGTTTTAATGAATAAACATTGAATCTCTGAATGAAATTACCTCAATCAAGGTACCTATTATGTCACTAGGCCTTTTTAATGTATAAAGATTGAGTCATTGAAAGAAAATGAGAATTTTGAGTTTAACATATTCGAGTCCCCTATAAAGTCGCGAAGAGTGTTTTAATGACTAAAGATTGAATCTTTGAATGAAAATGCCTCAATCAATGAACCTATTATGTCACTAGACCATTTTAATGTATAAATATTAAATCTTTAAAAGAAAATGAGAGGTTTGAGTTAAACTTATTTGAGTTCCCTTTGAGATCACGAAGAGTGTTTCAGTGAGTAAAGATTGAATCTTTGAATGAAATTACTTCAATCAAGGTATTAACTATGCCACTAGACCTTTTAATCGTATAAAGACTGAATCTTTGAAAGAAAATGAGAGCTTTGAGTTTAACTTGTTCAAGTTCCCTATGAAGTCGCGATGAGTGTTTTAAAGACTAAAGATAAATTTTTCGAATGAAAATACCTCAATCGATGTGCCTATTATGTCACTAGACCATTTTATTGTATAAAGATTAAATCTTTGAAAGAAAATGAGAGTCGATTTAAACTTATCCGCTTTGACGTAACGAAGAGTGTTTTAATGAGTAAAGATTGAGTCCTTGAATTGAATTACCTCAATTTGGGGACTTGTTATGTCCCTAGACCATTTTAATGTATAAAGATTGAATCTTTTAAAGAAAATTTGAGTTTTGAGTTTAACTTATTCAAGCTCCCTAGGAAGTCGCGAACAGTGTTTCAATGACTGAAGATTAAATCTTTGTATGAAAATACCCCAATCAAGGTACCTTTTATGTCACTCCACCTTTTTAATGTATAAAGATTGAATCTTTGAAAGAAAATGTGAGATTTGAGTTAAACTTAATCGAGTTCCCATTGACGTCCCGAAGAGCGTTTTAAAGAGTAAAAAATGAATCTTTGAATGAAAATACAACAATCAAGGTACATATTATGTCAGTAGACCGTTTTAACGTAAGAAGATTAAATCTTTGAAAGAAAATGAGAGTTTTGTGCTAAGCTAATTCAAGTTCCCTTTGACGTCACGAAGAACGTTTTAATGAGTAAAGATTCAATCTTTGATTGAAATTACCTCATTCAAGGTACCAATTATGTCATTAGACCTATTATGTCACTGGACCATTTTAATGTACAGAGATTAAATCTTTGAAAGAAAATGAGAGTTTTGAGTTAAAACATATTCGAGTTCCCTTTGACGTCACAAAGAGTGTTTTAATGAGTGAAAGTTGAATCTTTAATTGAAATTTCCTCAATCAAGGTACCTATTATGTCACTAGATCTATTTAATGTTTAAAGATTGAATCTTTGAAATAAAATGAGAGTTTCAAGTCAAATTCATTCGAGTTCCCTTCGACATTCCGAAGAGGGATTTTATGAGTAAAGGTTGAATCTTTGAATGAAATTATGTCAATCAAGGTACCTATTATGTCACTAGACCTTTTTAACTTATAAAGGTTAAATCTTTGAATGAAAATTAGAGTTCCGAGTTTAACTTATTCGAGTTCCCTATGAAGTTGCGAAGAGTGTTTTAATCCCTAAAGATTTAATCCTTGAAAGAAAATATCTCAATCAAGGTACCTATTATGTCACTAGACCTTTTTAATCTATAAAGATTGAATCTTTGAAAGAAAATTAGAGTTTTGAGTTAAACTTATTTGAGAGTACCCTTTGACGTCCAGAAGAGTGCTTTAATGAGTAAAGATTGAATCTTTGAAAGAAAATATATCAATCAAGGTACCTATTATACCACTCGCCTATTATAATGTATAAAAATTGAATCATTGAAAGAAAATGAGAGTTTTTAGTTAAACTTATTCAAGTTCCGATTGACGTCCCGAAGAGTGTTTTAATGAGTAGAGATTGAATACTTGAATGAAAATACCTCAATCGAGGTATATATTATGTCACTAGACCATTTTAATGTATAAAGATTAAATCTTTGAAAAAAATGAGAGTTTTTCGTTAAACTCGTTCGAGTTCCCTTTGACTTCACGAAGAGTGTTTTAATGAGTAAGGATTGAATCTTTGAATGAAATTACCTCAATCTAGGTACCTGTTATGTCCCTAGACATTTTTAATATATAAAGAATTGAATCTTTGAAAGAAAATGAGAGTTTTGAGTTAATCTTATTCGAGTTCGCTTCGACGTCACGAATAGCGTTTTAATGAGTAAAGATTGAATCTTTGAATGAAATTACTTCAATCAAGGTACCTATTATGTCACTGGACCTCTTTAATGGTTCAAGATTGAATCTTTGAAAGAAAAGCGAGAGTTTTGAGTTAAACTTATTCGAGTTTCCTTCGACGTTCCGAAGAGTGTTTTCATGAGTAAAGATTGAATCTTTGAAAGAAATTATCTCAATCAAGGTACCTATTATGTCACTAGTCCTTTTTAACGTATAAAGATTGAATCTTTGAATGAAAATTAGAGTTTTGAGATTAACTTTTTCGAGTTCCCTATAGAGTTGCGAAGAGTGCTTTAATGACAAAAGGTGGAATCTTTGAAAGAAAAATACCTCAATCAAGGTACCTATTATGTCAGTATACCTTTTTAATTTATAAAGATTAAATCTTAGAAAGAAAATGAGAGTTTTGAGTTAAGCTTGTTCGAGTTCCCTTTGACGTCCAGAAGAGTGCTTTAATGAGAAAAGATTGAATCTTTGAATGAAAGTACCTCAGTCAAGGTACTTGTTACGTCACTGAACCATTGTATTACCCAATTTCTAAATCTTTGAAAGAAAATGGGAGTTTTGAGTTAAACCTATTCGAGTTTCTTTTGACGTTATAAAGAGTGTTTTAGAGAGTAAAGACTGAATCTGTGATGAGATTACATCAATCAAGGTAACTATTACGTCATCAGACCTTTTAATGTATAAAGATTGAATCCTTGAAAACAAATGAGAGTTTTGAGTTTAACTTTTTCAAGTTCCATCTGAAGTCGCGAAGAGTGTTTTAATGACTAAAGATTGAATCTTTGTACGAGAATACCCCAATCAAGGTACCTATTATGTCACTAGACCATTTTAATGTATAAACATTAAAGGTTTGAATGAAGGTGCCCAATATGTCACTAGACCATTTGAATGTATAAAGATTAAATCTTTGAAAGAAAATTAGAGTTTTGAGTTCAACATATTCGAGTTCGCTTTGACGTCACCAAGTGTGTTTTAATGAATAAAGATTGAATCTCTGAATGAAATTACCTCAATCAAGGTACCTATTATGTCACTAGGCCTTTTTAATGTATAAAGATTGAGTCATTGAAAGAAAATGAGAGTTTTGAGTTTAACATATTCGAGTCCCCTATAAAGTCGCGAAGAGTGTTTTAATGACTAAAGATTGAATCTTTGAATGAAAATGCCTCAATCAATGAACCTATTATGTCACTAGACCATTTTAATGTATAAATATTAAATCTTTAAAAGAAAATGAGAGGTTTGAGTTAAACTTATTTGAGTTCCCTTTTAGATCACGAAGAGTGTTTCAGTGAGTAAAGATTGAATCTTTGAATGAAATTACTTCAATCAAGGTATTAACTATGCCACTAGACCTTTTAATCGTATAAAGACTGAATCTTTGAAAGAAAATGAGAGCTTTGAGTTTAACTTGTTCAAGTTCCCTATGAAGTCGCGATGAGTGTTTTAAAGACTAAAGATAAATTTTTCGAATGAAAATACCTCAATCGATGTGCCTATTATGTCACTAGACCATTTTATTGTATAAAGACTAAATCTTTGAAAGAAAATGAGAGTCTTGATTTAAACTTATTCGAATTCGCTTTGACGTAACGAAGAGTGTTTTAATGAGTAAAGATTGTGTCCTTGAATTGAATTACCTCAATTTGGGGACTTATTATGTCCCTAGACCATTTTAATGTATAAAGATTGAATCTTTTAAAGAAAATTTGAGTTTTGAGTTTAACTTATTCAAGCTCCCTAGGAAGTCGCGAACAGTGTTTCAATGACTGAAGATTAAATCTTTGTATGAAAATACCCCAATCAAGGTACCTTTTATGTCACTCCACCTTTTTAATGTATAAAGATTGAATCTTTGAAAGAAAATGTGAGATTTGAGTTAAACTTAATCGAGTTCCCATTGACGTCCCGAAGAGCGTTTTAAAGAGTAAAAAATGAATCTTTGAATGAAAATACAACAATCAAGGTACATATTATGTCAGTAGACCGTTTTAACGTAAGAAGATTAAATCTTTGAAAGAAAATGAGAGTTTTGTGCTAAGCTAATTCAAGTTCCCTTTGACGTCACGAAGAACGTTTTAATGAGTAAAGATTCAATCTTTGATTGAAATTACCTCATTCAAGGTACCAATTATGTCACTGGACCATTTTAATGTACAGAGATTAAATCTTTGAAAGAAAATGAGAGTTTTGAGTTAAAACATATTCGAGTTCCCTTTGACGTCACAAAGAGTGTTTTAATGAGTGAAAGTTGAATCTTTAATTGAAATTTCCTTAATCAAGGTACCTATTATGTCACTAGATCTATTTAATGTTTAAAGATTGAATCTTTGAAATAAAATGAGAGTGTCGAGTCAAATTCATTCGAGTTCCCTTCGACATTCCGAAGAGGGATTTTATGAGTAAAGGTTGAATCTTTGAATGAAATTATGTCAATCAAGGTACCTATTATGTCACTAGACCTTTTTAACTTATAAAGGTTAAATCTTTGAATGAAAATTAGAGTTCCGAGTTTAACTTATTCGAGTTCCCTATGAAGTTGCGAAGAGTGTTTTAATCCCTAAAGATTTAATCCTTGAAAGAAAATATCTCAATCAAGGTACCTATTATGTCACTAGACCTTTTTAATCTATAAAGATTGAATCTTTGAAAGAAAATTAGAGTTTTGAGTTAAACTTATTTGAGAGTACCCTTTGACGTCCAGAAGAGTGCTTTAATGAGTAAAGATTGAATCTTTGAAAGAAAATACATCAATCAAGGTACCTATTATACCACTCGCCTATTATAATGTATAAAAATTGAATCATTGAAAGAAAATGAGAGTTTTTAGTTAAACTTATTCAAGTTCCGATTGACGTCCCGAAGAGTGTTTTAATGAGTAGAGATTGAATCCTTGAATGAAAATACCTCAATCGAGGTATATATTATGTCACTAGACCATTTTAATGTATAAAGATTAAATCTTTGAAAAAAATGAGAGTTTTTTGTTAAACTCGTTCGAGTTCCCTTTGACTTCACGAAGAGTGTTTTAATGAGTAAGGATTGAATCTTTGAATGAAATTACCTCAATCTAGGTACCTGTTATGTCCCTAGACATTTTTAATATATAAAGAATTGAATCTTTGAAAGAAAATGAGAGTTTTGAGTTAATCTTATTCGAGTTCGCTTTGACGTCACGAATAGCGTTTTAATGAGTAAAGATTGAATCTTTGAATTAAATTACTTCAATCAAGGTACCTATTATGTCACTGGACTTCTTTAATGGTTCAAGATTGAATCTTTGAAAGAAAAGCGAGAGTTTTGAGTTAAACTTATTCGAGTTTCCTTCGACGTTCCGAAGAGTGTTTTCATGAGTAAAGATTGAATCTTTGAAAGAAATTATCTCAATCAAGGTACCTATTATGTCACTAGTCATTTTTAACGTATAAAGATTGAATCTTTGAATGAAAATTAGAGTTTTGAGATTAACTTTTTCGAGTTCCCTATAGAGTTGCGAAGAGTGCTTTAATGACAAAAGGTGGAATCTTTGAAAGAAAAATACCTCAATCAAGGTACCTATTATGTCAGTATACCTTTTTAATCTATAAAGATTAAATCTTAGAAAGAAAATGAGAGTTTTGAGTTAAGCTTGTTCGAGTTCCCTTTGACGTCCAGAAGAGTGCTTTAATGAGAAAAGATTGAATCTTTGAATGAAAGTACCTCAGTCAAGGTACTTGTTACGTCACTGAACCATTGTATTACCCAATTTCTAAATCTTTGAAAGAAAATGGGAGTTTTGAGTTAAACCTATTCGAGTTTCTTTTGACGTTATAAAGAGTGTTTTAGAGAGTAAAGACTGAATCTGTGATGAGATTACATCAATCAAGGTAACTATTACGTCATCAGACCTTTTAATGTATAAAGATTGAATCCTTGAAAACAAATGAGAGTTTTGAGTTTAACTTTTTCAAGTTCCATCTGAAGTCGCGAAGAGTGTTTTAATGACTAAAGATTGAATCTTTGTACGAGAATACCCCAATCAAGGTACCTATTATGTCACTAGACCATTTTAATGTATAAACATTAAAGGTTTGAATGAAGGTGCCCAATATGTCACTAGACCATTTGAATGTATAAAGATTAAATCTTTGAAAGAAAATTAGAGTTTTGAGTTCAACATATTCGAGTTCGCTTTGACGTCACCAAGTGTGTTTTAATGAATAAACATTGAATCTCTGAATGAAATTACCTCAATCAAGGTACCTATTATGTCACTAGGCCTTTTTAATGTATAAAGATTGAGTCATTGAAAGAAAATGAGAATTTTGAGTTTAACATATTCGAGTCCCCTATAAAGTCGCGAAGAGTGTTTTAATGACTAAAGATTGAATCTTTGAATGAAAATGCCTCAATCAATGAACCTATTATGTCACTAGACCATTTTAATGTATAAATATTAAATCTTTAAAAGAAAATGAGAGGTTTGAGTTAAACTTATTTGAGTTCCCTTTGAGATCACGAAGAGTGTTTCAGTGAGTAAAGATTGAATCTTTGAATGAAATTACTTCAATCAAGGTATTAACTATGCCACTAGACCTTTTAATCGTATAAAGACTGAATCTTTGAAAGAAAATGAGAGCTTTGAGTTTAACTTGTTCAAGTTCCCTATGAAGTCGCGATGAGTGTTTTAAAGACTAAAGATAAATTTTTCGAATGAAAATACCTCAATCGATGTGCCTATTATGTCACTAGACCATTTTATTGTATAAAGATTAAATCTTTGAAAGAAAATGAGAGTCTTGATTTAAACTTATCCGCTTTGACGTAACGAAGAGTGTTTTAATGAGTAAAGATTGAGTCCTTGAATTGAATTACCTCAATTTGGGGACTTGTTATGTCCCTAGACCATTTTAATGTATAAAGATTGAATCTTTTAAAGAAAATTTGAGTTTTGAGTTTAACTTATTCAAGCTCCCTAGGAAGTCGCGAACAGTGTTTCAATGACTGAAGATTAAATCTTTGTATGAAAATACCCCAATCAAGGTACCTTTTATGTCACTCCACCTTTTTAATGTATAAAGATTGAATCTTTGAAAGAAAATGTGAGATTTGAGTTAAACTTAATCGAGTTCCCATTGACGTCCCGAAGAGCGTTTTAAAGAGTAAAAAATGAATCTTTGAATGAAAATACAACAATCAAGGTACATATTATGTCAGTAGACCGTTTTAACGTAAGAAGATTAAATCTTTGAAAGAAAATGAGAGTTTTGTGCTAAGCTAATTCAAGTTCCCTTTGACGTCACGAAGAACGTTTTAATGAGTAAAGATTCAATCTTTGATTGAAATTACCTCATTCAAGGTACCAATTATGTCATTAGACCTATTATGTCACTGGACCATTTTAATGTACAGAGATTAAATCTTTGAAAGAAAATGAGAGTTTTGAGTTAAAACATATTCGAGTTCCCTTTGACGTCACAAAGAGTGTTTTAATGAGTGAAAGTTGAATCTTTAATTGAAATTTCCTCAATCAAGGTACCTATTATGTCACTAGATCTATTTAATGTTTAAAGATTGAATCTTTGAAATAAAATGAGAGTTTCAAGTCAAATTCATTCGAGTTCCCTTCGACATTCCGAAGAGGGATTTTATGAGTAAAGGTTGAATCTTTGAATGAAATTATGTCAATCAAGGTACCTATTATGTCACTAGACCTTTTTAACTTATAAAGGTTAAATCTTTGAATGAAAATTAGAGTTCCGAGTTTAACTTATTCGAGTTCCCTATGAAGTTGCGAAGAGTGTTTTAATCCCTAAAGATTTAATCCTTGAAAGAAAATATCTCAATCAAGGTACCTATTATGTCACTAGACCTTTTTAATCTATAAAGATTGAATCTTTGAAAGAAAATTAGAGTTTTGAGTTAAACTTATTTGAGAGTACCCTTTGACGTCCAGAAGAGTGCTTTAATGAGTAAAGATTGAATCTTTGAAAGAAAATATATCAATCAAGGTACCTATTATACCACTCGCCTATTATAATGTATAAAAATTGAATCATTGAAAGAAAATGAGAGTTTTTAGTTAAACTTATTCAAGTTCCGATTGACGTCCCGAAGAGTGTTTTAATGAGTAGAGATTGAATCCTTGAATGAAAATACCTCAATCGAGGTATATATTATGTCACTAGACCATTTTAATGTATAAAGATTAAATCTTTGAAAAAAATGAGAATTTTTTGTTAAACTCGTTCGAGTTCCCTTTGACTTCACGAAGAGTGTTTTAATGAGTAAGGATTGAATCTTTGAATGAAATTACCTCAATCTAGGTACCTGTTATGTCCCTAGACATTTTTAATATATAAAGAATTGAATCTTTGAAAGAAAATGAGAGTTTTGAGTTAATCTTATTCGAGTTCGCTTTGACGTCACGAATAGCGTTTTAATGAGTAAAGATTGAATCTTTGAATGAAATTACTTCAATCAAGGTACCTATTATGTCACTGGACTTCTTTAATGGTTCAAGATTGAATCTTTGAAAGAAAAGCGAGAGTTTTGAGTTAAACTTATTCGAGTTTCCTTCGACGTTCCGAAGAGTGTTTTCATGAGTAAAGATTGAATCTTTGAAAGAAATTATCTCAATCAAGGTACCTATTATGTCACTAGTCCTTTTTAACGTATAAAGATTGAATCTTTGAATGAAAATTAGAGTTTTGAGATTAACTTTTTCGAGTTCCCTATAGAGTTGCGAAGAGTGCTTTAATGACAAAAGGTGGAATCTTTGAAAGAAAAATACCTCAATCAAGGTACCTATTATGTCAGTATACCTTTTTAATCTATAAAGATTAAATCTTAGAAAGAAAATGAGAGTTTTGAGTTAAGCTTGTTCGAGTTCCCTTTGACGTCCAGAAGAGTGCTTTAATGAGAAAAGATTGAATCTTTGAATGAAAGTACCTCAGTCAAGGTACTTGTTACGTCACTGAACCATTGTATTACCCAATTTCTAAATCTTTGAAAGAAAATGGGAGTTTTGAGTTAAACCTATTCGAGTTTCTTTTGACGTTATAAAGAGTGTTTTAGAGAGTAAAGACTGAATCTGTGATGAGATTACATCAATCAAGGTAACTATTACGTCATCAGACCTTTTAATGTATAAAGATTGAATCCTTGAAAACAAATGAGAGTTTTGAGTTTAACTTTTTCAAGTTCCATCTGAAGTCGCGAAGAGTGTTTTAATGACTAAAGATTGAATCTTTGTACGAGAATACCCCAATCAAGGTACCTATTATGTCACTAGACCATTTTAATGTATAAACATTAAAGGTTTGAATGAAGGTGCCCAATATGTCACTAGACCATTTGAATGTATAAAGATTAAATCTTTGAAAGAAAATTAGAGTTTTGAGTTCAACATATTCGAGTTCGCTTTGACGTCACCAAGTGTGTTTTAATGAATAAACATTGAATCTCTGAATGAAATTACCTCAATCAAGGTACCTATTATGTCACTAGGCCTTTTTAATGTATAAAGATTGAGTCATTGAAAGAAAATGAGAGTTTTGAGTTTAACATATTCGAGTCCCCTATAAAGTCGCGAAGAGTGTTTTAATGACTAAAGATTGAATCTTTGAATGAAAATGCCTCAATCAATGAACCTATTATGTCACTAGACCATTTTAATGTATAAATATTAAATCTTTAAAAGAAAATGAGAGGTTTGAGTTAAACTTATTTGAGTTCCCTTTTAGATCACGAAGAGTGTTTCAGTGAGTAAAGATTGAATCTTTGAATGAAATTACTTCAATCAAGGTATTAACTATGCCACTAGACCTTTTAATCGTATAAAGACTGAATCTTTGAAAGAAAATGAGAGCTTTGAGTTTAACTTGTTCAAGTTCCCTATGAAGTCGCGATGAGTGTTTTAAAGACTAAAGATAAATTTTTCGAATGAAAATACCTCAATCGATGTGCCTATTATGTCACTAGACCATTTTATTGTATAAAGATTAAATCTTTGAAAGAAAATGAGAGTCTTGATTTAAACTTATTCGAATTCGCTTTGACGTAACGAAGAGTGTTTTAATGAGTAAAGATTGAGTCCTTGAATTGAATTACCTCAATTTGGGGACTTATTATGTCCCTAGACCATTTTAATGTATAAAGATTGAATCTTTTAAAGAAAATTTGAGTTTTGAGTTTAACTTATTCAAGCTCCCTAGGAAGTCGCGAACAGTGTTTCAATGACTGAAGATTAAATCTTTGTATGAAAATACCCCAATCAAGGTACCTTTTATGTCACTCCACCTTTTTAATGTATAAAGATTGAATCTTTGAAAGAAAATGTGAGATTTGAGTTAAACTTAATCGAGTTCCCATTGACGTCCCGAAGAGCGTTTTAAAGAGTAAAAAATGAATCTTTGAATGAAAATACAACAATCAAGGTACATATTATGTCAGTAGACCGTTTTAACGTAAGAAGATTAAATCTTTGAAAGAAAATGAGAGTTTTGTGCTAAGCTAATTCAAGTTCCCTTTGACGTCACGAAGAACGTTTTAATGAGTAAAGATTCAATCTTTGATCGAAATTACCTCATTCAAGGTACCAATTATGTCATTAGACCTATTATGTCACTGGACCATTTTAATGTACAGAGATTAAATCTTTGAAAGAAAATGAGAGTTTTGAGTTAAAACATATTCGAGTTCCCTTTGACGTCACAAAGAGTGTTTTAATGAGTGAAAGTTGAATCTTTAATTGAAATTTCCTCAATCAAGGTACCTATTATGTCACTAGATCTATTTAATGTTTAAAGATTGAATCTTTGAAATAAAATGAGAGTTTCGAGTCAAATTCATTCGAGTTCCCTTCGACATTCCGAAGAGGGATTTTATGAGTAAAGGTTGAATCTTTGAATGAAATTATGTCAATCAAGGTACCTATTACGTCACTAGACCTTTTTAACTTATAAAGGTTAAATCTTTGAATGAAAATTAGAGTTCCGAGTTTAACTTATTCGAGTTCCCTATGAAGTTGCGAAGAGTGTTTTAATCCCTAAAGATTTAATCCTTGAAAGAAAATATCTCAATCAAGGTACCTATTATGTCACTAGACCTTTTTAATCTATAAAGATTGAATCTTTGAAAGAAAATTAGAGTTTTGAGTTAAACTTATTTGAGAGTACCCTTTGACGTCCAGAAGAGTGCTTTAATGAGTAAAGATTGAATCTTTGAAAGAAAATACATCAATCAAGGTACCTATTATACCACTCGCCTATTATAATGTATAAAAATTGAATCATTGAAAGAAAATGAGAGTTTTTAGTTAAACTTATTCAAGTTCCGATTGACGTCCCGAAGAGTGTTTTAATGAGTAGAGATTGAATCCTTGAATGAAAATACCTCAATCGAGGTATATATTATGTCACTAGACCATTTTAATGTATAAAGATTAAATCTTTGAAAAAAATGAGAGTTTTTTGTTAAACTCGTTCGAGTTCCCTTTGACTTCACGAAGAGTGTTTTAATGAGTAAGGATTGAATCTTTAAATGAAATTACCTCAATCTAGGTACCTGTTATGTCCCTAGACATTTCTAATATATAAAGAATTGAATCTTTGAAAGAAAATGAGAGTTTTGAGTTAATCTTATTCGAGTTCGCTTTGACGTCACGAATAGCGTTTCAAGGAGTAAAGATTGAATCTTTGAATGAAATTACTTCAATCAAGGTACCTATTATGTCACTGGACCTCTTTAATGGTTCAAGATTGAATCTTTGAAAGAAAAGCGAGAGTTTTGAGTTAAACTTATTCGAGTTTCCTTCGACGTTCCGAAGAGTGTTTTCATGAGTAAAGATTGAATCTTTGAAAGAAATTATCTCAATCAAGGTACCTATTATGTCACTAGTCCTTTTTAACGTATAAAGATTGAATCTTTGAATGAAAATTAGAGTTTTGAGATTAACTTTTTCGAGTTCCCTATAGAGTTGCGAAGAGTGCTTTAATGACAAAAGGTGGAATCTTTGAAAGAAAAATACCTCAATCAAGGTACCTATTATGTCAGTATACCTTTTTAATCTATAAAGATTAAATCTTAGAAAGAAAATGAGAGTTTTGAGTTAAGCTTGTTCGAGTTCCCTTTGACGTCCAGAAGAGTGCTTTAATGAGAAAAGATTGAATCTTTGAATGAAAGTACCTCAGTCAAGGTACTTGTTACGTCACTGAACCATTGTATTACCCAATTTCTAAATCTTTGAAAGAAAATGGGAGTTTTGAGTTAAACCTATTCGAGTTTCTTTTGACGTTATAAAGAGTGTTTTAGAGAGTAAAGACTGAATCTGTGATGAGATTACATCAATCAAGGTAACTATTACGTCATCAGACCTTTTAATGTATAAAGATTGAATCCTTGAAAACAAATGAGAGTTTTGAGTTTAACTTTTTCAAGTTCCATCTGAAGTCGCGAAGAGTGTTTTAATGACTAAAGATTGAATCTTTGTACGAGAATACCCCAATCAAGGTACCTATTATGTCACTAGACCATTTTAATGTATAAACATTAAAGGTTTGAATGAAGGTGCCCAATATGTCACTAGACCATTTGAATGTATAAAGATTAAATCTTTGAAAGAAAATTAGAGTTTTGAGTTCAACATATTCGAGTTCGCTTTGACGTCACCAAGTGTGTTTTAATGAATAAAGATTGAATCTCTGAATGAAATTACCTCAATCAAGGTACCTATTATGTCACTAGGCCTTTTTAATGTATAAAGATTGAGTCATTGAAAGAAAATGAGAGTTTTGAGTTTAACATATTCGAGTCCCCTATAAAGTCGCGAAGAGTGTTTTAATGACTAAAGATTGAATCTTTGAATGAAAATGCCTCAATCAATGAACCTATTATGTCACTAGACCATTTTAATGTATAAATATTAAATCTTTAAAAGAAAATGAGAGGTTTGAGTTAAACTTATTTGAGTTCCCTTTTAGATCACGAAGAGTGTTTCAGTGAGTAAAGATTGAATCTTTGAATGAAATTACTTCAATCAAGGTATTAACTATGCCACTAGACCTTTTAATCGTATAAAGACTGAATCTTTGAAAGAAAATGAGAGCTTTGAGTTTAACTTGTTCAAGTTCCCTATGAAGTCGCGATGAGTGTTTTAAAGACTAAAGATAAATTTTTCGAATGAAAATACCTCAATCGATGTGCCTATTATGTCACTAGACCATTTTAATGTATAAAGATTAAATCTTTGAAAGAAAATGAGAGTCTTGATTTAAACTTATTCGAATTCGCTTTGACGTAACGAAGAGTGTTTTAATGAGTAAAGATTGAGTCCTTGAATTGAATTACCTCAATTTGGGGACTTATTATGTCCCTAGACCATTTTAATGTATAAAGATTGAATCTTTTAAAGAAAATTTGAGTTTTGAGTTTAACTTATTCAAGCTCCCTAGGAAGTCGCGAACAGTGTTTCAATGACTGAAGATTAAATCTTTGTATGAAAATACCCCAATCAAGGTACCTTTTATGTCACTCCACCTTTTTAATGTATAAAGATTGAATCTTTGAAAGAAAATGTGAGATTTGAGTTAAACTTAATCGAGTTCCCATTGACGTCCCGAAGAGCGTTTTAAAGAGTAAAAAATGAATCTTTGAATGAAAATACAACAATCAAGGTACATATTATGTCAGTAGACCGTTTTAACGTAAGAAGATTAAATCTTTGAAAGAAAATGAGAGTTTTGTGCTAAGCTAATTCAAGTTCCCTTTGACGTCACGAAGAACGTTTTAATGAGTAAAGATTCAATCTTTGATTGAAATTACCTCATTCAAGGTACCAATTATGTCACTGGACCATTTTAATGTACAGAGATTAAATCTTTGAAAGAAAATGAGAGTTTTGAGTTAAAACATATTCGAGTTCCCTTTGACGTCACAAAGAGTGTTTTAATGAGTGAAAGGTTAATCTTTAATTGAAATTTCCTCAATCAAGGTACCTATTATGTCACTAGATCTATTTAATGTTTAAAGATTGAATCTTTGAAATAAAATGAGAGTTTCGAGTCAAATTCATTCGAGTTCCCTTCGACATTCCGAAGAGGGATTTTATGAGTAAAGGTTGAATCTTTGAATGAAATTATGTCAATCAAGGTACCTATTATGTCACTAGACCTTTTTAACTTATAAAGGTTAAATCTTTGAATGAAAATTAGAGTTCCGAGTTTAACTTATTCGAGTTCCCTATGAAGTTGCGAAGAGTGTTTTAATCCCTAAAGATTTAATCCTTGAAAGAAAATATCTCAATCAAGGTACCTATTATGTCACTAGACCTTTTTAATCTATAAAGATTGAATCTTTGAAAGAAAATTAGAGTTTTGAGTTAAACTTATTTGAGAGTACCCTTTGACGTCCAGAAGAGTGCTTTAATGAGTAAAGATTGAATCTTTGAAAGAAAATACATCAATCAAGGTACCTATTATACCACTCGCCTATTATAATGTATAAAAATTGAATCATTGAAAGAAAATGAGAGTTTTTAGTTAAACTTATTCAAGTTTCGATTGACGTCCCGAAGAGTGTTTTAATGAGTAGAGATTGAATCCTTGAATGAAAATACCTCAATCGAGGTATATATTATGTCACTAGACCATTTTAATGTATAAAGATTAAATCTTTGAAAAAAATGAGAGTTTTTTGTTAAACTCGTTCGAGTTCCCTTTGACTTCACGAAGAGTGTTTTAATGAGTAAGGATTGAATCTTTGAATGAAATTACCTCAATCTAGGTACCTGTTATGTCCCTAGACATTTTTAATATATAAAGAATTGAATCTTTGAAAGAAAATGAGAGTTTTGAGTTAATCTTATTCGAGTTCGCTTTGACGTCACGAATAGCGTTTTAATGAGTAAAGATTGAATCTTTGAATGAAATTACTTCAATCAAGGTACCTATTATGTCACTGGACTTCTTTAATGGTTCAAGATTGAATCTTTGAAAGAAAAGCGAGAGTTTTGAGTTAAACTTATTCGAGTTTCCTTCGACGTTCCGAAGAGTGTTTTCATGAGTAAAGATTGAATCTTTGAAAGAAATTATCTCAATCAAGGTACCTATTATGTCACTAGTCATTTTTAACGTATAAAGATTGAATCTTTGAATGAAAATTAGAGTTTTGAGATTAACTTTTTCGAGTTCCCTATAGAGTTGCGAAGAGTGCTTTAATGACAAAAGGTGGAATCTTTGAAAGAAAAATACCTCAATCAAGGTACCTATTATGTCAGTATACCTTTTTAATCTATAAAGATTAAATCTTAGAAAGAAAATGAGAGTTTTGAGTTAAGCTTGTTCGAGTTCCCTTTGACGTCCAGAAGAGTGCTTTAATGAGAAAAGATTGAATCTTTGAATGAAAGTACCTCAGTCAAGGTACTTGTTACGTCACTGAACCATTGTATTACCCAATTTCTAAATCTTTGAAAGAATATGGGAGTTTTGAGTTAAACCTATTCGAGTTTCTTTTGACGTTATAAAGAGTGTTTTAGAGAGTAAAGACTGAATCTGTGATGAGATTACATCAATCAAGGTAACTATTACGTCATCAGACCTTTTAATGTATAAAGATTGAATCCTTGAAAACAAATGAGAGTTTTGAGTTTAACTTTTTCAAGTTCCATCTGAAGTCGCGAAGAGTGTTTTAATGACTAAAGATTGAATCTTTGTACGAGAATACCCCAATCAAGGTACCTATTATGTCACTAGACCATTTTAATGTATAAACATTAAAGGTTTGAATGAAGGTGCCCAATATGTCACTAGACCATTTGAATGTATAAAGATTAAATCTTTGAAAGAAAATTAGAGTTTTGAGTTCAACATATTCGAGTTCGCTTTGACGTCACCAAGTGTGTTTTAATGAATAAAGATTGAATCTCTGAATGAAATTACCTCAATCAAGGTACCTATTATGTCACTAGGCCTTTTTAATGTATAAAGATTGAGTCATTGAAAGAAAATGAGAGTTTTGAGTTTAACATATTCGAGTCCCCTATAAAGTCGCGAAGAGTGTTTTAATGACTAAAGATTGAATCTTTGAATGAAAATGCCTCAATCAATGAACCTATTATGTCACTAGACCATTTTAATGTATAAATATTAAATCTTTAAAAGAAAATGAGAGGTTTGAGTTAAACTTATTTGAGTTCCCTTTTAGATCACGAAGAGTGTTTCAGTGAGTAAAGATTGAATCTTTGAATGAAATTACTTCAATCAAGGTATTAACTATGCCACTAGACCTTTTAATCGTATAAAGACTGAATCTTTGAAAGAAAATGAGAGCTTTGAGTTTAACTTGTTCAAGTTCCCTATGAAGTCGCGATGAGTGTTTTAAAGACTAAAGATAAATTTTTCGAATGAAAATACCTCAATCGATGTGCCTATTATGTCACTAGACCATTTTACTGTATAAAGATTAAATCTTTGAAAGAAAATGAGAGTCTTGATTTAAACTTATTCGAATTCGCTTTGACGTAACGAAGAGTGTTTTAATGAGTAAAGATTGAGTCCTTGAATTGAATTACCTCAATTTGGGGACTTATTATGTCCCTAGACCATTTTAATGTATAAAGATTGAATCTTTTAAAGAAAATTTGAGTTTTGAGTTTAACTTATTCAAGCTCCCTAGGAAGTCGCGAACAGTGTTTCAATGACTGAAGATTAAATCTTTGTATGAAAATACCCCAATCAAGGTACCTTTTATGTCACTCCACCTTTTTAATGTATAAAGATTGAATCTTTGAAAGAAAATGTGAGATTTGAGTTAAACTTAATCGAGTTCCCATTGACGTCCCGAAGAGCGTTTTAAAGAGTAAAAAATGAATCTTTGAATGAAAATACAACAATCAAGGTACATATTATGTCAGTAGACCGTTTTAACGTAAGAAGATTAAATCTTTGAAAGAAAATGAGAGTTTTGTGCTAAGCTAATTCAAGTTCCCTTTGACGTCACGAAGAACGTTTTAATGAGTAAAGATTCAATCTTTGATTGAAATTACCTCATTCAAGGTACCAATTATGTCACTGGACCATTTTAATGTACAGAGATTAAATCTTTGAAAGAAAATGAGAGTTTTGAGTTAAAACATATTCGAGTTCCCTTTGACGTCACAAAGAGTGTTTTAATGAGTGAAAGTTGAATCTTTAATTGAAATTTCCTCAATCAAGGTACCTATTATGTCACTAGATCTATTTAATGTTTAAAGATTGAATCTTTGAAATAAAATGAGAGTTTCGAGTCAAATTCATTCGAGTTCCCTTCGACATTCCGAAGAGGGATTTTATGAGTAAAGGTTGAATCTTTGAATGAAATTATGTCAATCAAGGTACCTATTATGTCACTAGACCTTTTTAACTTATAAAGGTTAAATCTTTGAATGAAAATTAGAGTTCCGAGTTTAACTTATTCGAGTTCCCTATGAAGTTGCGAAGAGTGTTTTAATCCCTAAAGATTTAATCCTTGAAAGAAAATATCTCAATCAAGGTACCTATTATGTCACTAGACCTTTTTAATCTATAAAGATTGAATCTTTGAAAGAAAATTAGAGTTTTGAGTTAAACTTATTTGAGAGTACCCTTTGACGTCCAGAAGAGTGCTTTAATGAGTAAAGATTGAATCTTTGAAAGAAAATACATCAATCAAGGTACCTATTATACCACTCGCCTATTATAATGTATAAAAATTGAATCATTGAAAGAAAATGAGAGTTTTTAGTTAAACTTATTCAAGTTCCGATTGACGTCCCGAAGAGTGTTTTAATGAGTAGAGATTGAATCCTTGAATGAAAATACCTCAATCGAGGTATATATTATGTCACTAGACCATTTTAATGTATAAAGATTAAATCTTTGAAAAAAATGAGAGTTTTTTGTTAAACTCGTTCGAGTTCCCTTTGACTTCACGAAGAGTGTTTTAATGAGTAAGGATTGAATCTTTGAATGAAATTACCTCAATCTAGGTACCTGTTATGTCCCTAGACATTTTTAATATATAAAGAATTGAATCTTTGAAAGAAAATGAGAGTTTTGAGTTAATCTTATTCGAGTTCGCTTTGACGTCACGAATAGCGTTTTAATGAGTAAAGATTGAATCTTTGAATGAAATTACTTCAATCAAGGTACCTATTATGTCACTGGACTTCTTTAATGGTTCAAGATTGAATCTTTGAAAGAAAAGCGAGAGTTTTGAGTTAAACTTATTCGAGTTTCCTTCGACGTTCCGAAGAGTGTTTTCATGAGTAAAGATTGAATCTTTGAAAGAAATTATCTCAATCAAGGTACCTATTATGTCACTAGTCCTTTTTAACGTATAAAGATTGAATCTTTGAATGAAAATTAGAGTTTTGAGATTAACTTTTTCGAGTTCCCTATAGAGTTGCGAAGAGTGCTTTAATGACAAAAGGTGGAATCTTTGAAAGAAAAATACCTCAATCAAGGTACCTATTATGTCAGTATACCTTTTTAATCTATAAAGATTAAATCTTAGAAAGAAAATGAGAGTTTTGAGTTAAGCTTGTTCGAGTTCCCTTTGACGTCCAGAAGAGTGCTTTAATGAGAAAAGATTGAATCTTTGAATGAAAGTACCTCAGTCAAGGTACTTGTTACGTCACTGAACCATTGTATTACCCAATTTCTAAATCTTTGAAAGAAAATGGGAGTTTTGAGTTAAACCTATTCGAGTTTCTTTTGACGTTATAAAGAGTGTTTTAGAGAGTAAAGACTGAATCTGTGATGAGATTACATCAATCAAGGTAACTATTACGTCATCAGACCTTTTAATGTATAAAGATTGAATCCTTGAAAACAAATGAGAGTTTTGAGTTTAACTTTTTCAAGTTCCATCTGAAGTCGCGAAGAGTGTTTTAATGACTAAAGATTGAATCTTTGTACGAGAATACCCCAATCAAGGTACCTATTATGTCACTAGACCATTTTAATGTATAAACATTAAAGGTTTGAATGAAGGTGCCCAATATGTCACTAGACCATTTGAATGTATAAAGATTAAATCTTTGAAAGAAAATTAGAGTTTTGAGTTCAACATATTCGAGTTCGCTTTGACGTCACCAAGTGTGTTTTAATGAATAAAGATTGAATCTCTGAATGAAATTACCTCAATCAAGGTACCTATTATGTCACTAGGCCTTTTTAATGTATAAAGATTGAGTCATTGAAAGAAAATGAGAGTTTTGAGTTTAACATATTCGAGTCCCCTATAAAGTCGCGAAGAGTGTTTTAATGACTAAAGATTGAATCTTTGAATGAAAATGCCTCAATCAATGAACCTATTATGTCACTAGACCATTTTAATGTATAAATATTAAATCTTTAAAAGAAAATGAGAGGTTTGAGTTAAACTTATTTGAGTTCCCTTTTAGATCACGAAGAGTGTTTCAGTGAGTAAAGATTGAATCTTTGAATGAAATTACTTCAATCAAGGTATTAACTATGCCACTAGACCTTTTAATCGTATAAAGACTGAATCTTTGAAAGAAAATGAGAGCTTTGAGTTTAACTTGTTCAAGTTCCCTATGAAGTCGCGATGAGTGTTTTAAAGACTAAAGATAAATTTTTCGAATGAAAATACCTCAATCGATGTGCCTATTATGTCACTAGACCATTTTACTGTATAAAGATTAAATCTTTGAAAGAAAATGAGAGTCTTGATTTAAACTTATTCGAATTCGCTTTGACGTAACGAAGAGTGTTTTAATGAGTAAAGATTGAGTCCTTGAATTGAATTACCTCAATTTGGGGACTTATTATGTCCCTAGACCATTTTAATGTATAAAGATTGAATCTTTTAAAGAAAATTTGAGTTTTGAGTTTAACTTATTCAAGCTCCCTAGGAAGTCGCGAACAGTGTTTCAATGACTGAAGATTAAATCTTTGTATGAAAATACCCCAATCAAGGTACCTTTTATGTCACTCCACCTTTTTAATGTATAAAGATTGAATCTTTGAAAGAAAATGTGAGATTTGAGTTAAACTTAATCGAGTTCCCATTGACGTCCCGAAGAGCGTTTTAAAGAGTAAAAAATGAATCTTTGAATGAAAATACAACAATCAAGGTACATATTATGTCAGTAGACCGTTTTAACGTAAGAAGATTAAATCTTTGAAAGAAAATGAGAGTTTTGTGCTAAGCTAATTCAAGTTCCCTTTGACGTCACGAAGAACGTTTTAATGAGTAAAGATTCAATCTTTGATTGAAATTACCTCATTCAAGGTACCAATTATGTCACTGGACCATTTTAATGTACAGAGATTAAATCTTTGAAAGAAAATGAGAGTTTTGAGTTAAAACATATTCGAGTTCCCTTTGACGTCACAAAGAGTGTTTTAATGAGTGAAAGTTGAATCTTTAATTGAAATTTCCTCAATCAAGGTACCTATTATGTCACTAGATCTATTTAATGTTTAAAGATTGAATCTTTGAAATAAAATGAGAGTTTCGAGTCAAATTCATTCGAGTTCCCTTCGACATTCCGAAGAGGGATTTTATGAGTAAAGGTTGAATCTTTGAATGAAATTATGTCAATCAAGGTACCTATTATGTCACTAGACCTTTTTAACTTATAAAGGTTAAATCTTTGAATGAAAATTAGAGTTCCGAGTTTAACTTATTCGAGTTCCCTATGAAGTTGCGAAGAGTGTTTTAATCCCTAAAGATTTAATCCTTGAAAGAAAATATCTCAATCAAGGTACCTATTATGTCACTAGACCTTTTTAATCTATAAAGATTGAATCTTTGAAAGAAAATTAGAGTTTTGAGTTAAACTTATTTGAGAGTACCCTTTGACGTCCAGAAGAGTGCTTTAATGAGTAAAGATTGAATCTTTGAAAGAAAATACATCAATCAAGGTACCTATTATACCACTCGCCTATTATAATGTATAAAAATTGAATCATTGAAAGAAAATGAGAGTTTTTAGTTAAACTTATTCAAGTTCCGATTGACGTCCCGAAGAGTGTTTTAATGAGTAGAGATTGAATCCTTGAATGAAAATACCTCAATCGAGGTATATATTATGTCACTAGACCATTTTAATGTATAAAGATTAAATCTTTGAAAAAAATGAGAGTTTTTTGTTAAACTCGTTCGAGTTCCCTTTGACTTCACGAAGAGTGTTTTAATGAGTAAGGATTGAATCTTTGAATGAAATTACCTCAATCTAGGTACCTGTTATGTCCCTAGACATTTTTAATATATAAAGAATTGAATCTTTGAAAGAAAATGAGAGTTTTGAGTTAATCTTATTCGAGTTCGCTTTGACGTCACGAATAGCGTTTTAATGAGTAAAGATTGAATCTTTGAATGAAATTACTTCAATCAAGGTACCTATTATGTCACTGGACTTCTTTAATGGTTCAAGATTGAATCTTTGAAAGAAAAGCGAGAGTTTTGAGTTAAACTTATTCGAGTTTCCTTCGACGTTCCGAAGAGTGTTTTCATGAGTAAAGATTGAATCTTTGAAAGAAATTATCTCAATCAAGGTACCTATTATGTCACTAGTCCTTTTTAACGTATAAAGATTGAATCTTTGAATGAAAATTAGAGTTTTGAGATTAACTTTTTCGAGTTCCCTATAGAGTTGCGAAGAGTGCTTTAATGACAAAAGGTGGAATCTTTGAAAGAAAAATACCTCAATCAAGGTACCTATTATGTCAGTATACCTTTTTAATCTATAAAGATTAAATCTTAGAAAGAAAATGAGAGTTTTGAGTTAAGCTTGTTCGAGTTCCCTTTGACGTCCAGAAGAGTGCTTTAATGAGAAAAGATTGAATCTTTGAATGAAAGTACCTCAGTCAAGGTACTTGTTACGTCACTGAACCATTGTATTACCCAATTTCTAAATCTTTGAAAGAAAATGGGAGTTTTGAGTTAAACCTATTCGAGTTTCTTTTGACGTTATAAAGAGTGTTTTAGAGAGTAAAGACTGAATCTGTGATGAGATTACATCAATCAAGGTAACTATTACGTCATCAGACCTTTTAATGTATAAAGATTGAATCCTTGAAAACAAATGAGAGTTTTGAGTTTAACTTTTTCAAGTTCCATCTGAAGTCGCGAAGAGTGTTTTAATGACTAAAGATTGAATCTTTGTACGAGAATACCCCAATCAAGGTACCTATTATGTCACTAGACCATTTTAATGTATAAACATTAAAGGTTTGAATGAAGGTGCCCAATATGTCACTAGACCATTTGAATGTATAAAGATTAAATCTTTGAAAGAAAATTAGAGTTTTGAGTTCAACATATTCGAGTTCGCTTTGACGTCACCAAGTGTGTTTTAATGAATAAAGATTGAATCTCTGAATGAAATTACCTCAATCAAGGTACCTATTATGTCACTAGGCCTTTTTAATGTATAAAGATTGAGTCATTGAAAGAAAATGAGAGTTTTGAGTTTAACATATTCGAGTCCCCTATAAAGTCGCGAAGAGTGTTTTAATGACTAAAGATTGAATCTTTGAATGAAAATGCCTCAATCAATGAACCTATTATGTCACTAGACCATTTTAATGTATAAATATTAAATCTTTAAAAGAAAATGAGAGGTTTGAGTTAAACTTATTTGAGTTCCCTTTTAGATCACGAAGAGTGTTTCAGTGAGTAAAGATTGAATCTTTGAATGAAATTACTTCAATCAAGGTATTAACTATGCCACTAGACCTTTTAATCGTATAAAGACTGAATCTTTGAAAGAAAATGAGAGCTTTGAGTTTAACTTGTTCAAGTTCCCTATGAAGTCGCGATGAGTGTTTTAAAGACTAAAGATAAATTTTTCGAATGAAAATACCTCAATCGA